>NW_026138097.1:6072500-6672500 GCF_025592945.1 Manacus candei
GTAAGCATCTGTTCATCTGTAGCTGTGAACCTCTGCACATTAAATGTTCGTGCTGGCAAGGTCAAGGACATCAATAGAGGGAAGTGGATACTGTTGAAGAGTATTTCCAAGTGTTCCATTTCCAAGCGAACATTGTGAACTATTTCCAGTTTGCGCAACAAAGAGGGATCCGTGAGTTTTATGATGTAGAAGAATTTCTGCAAGGTCAGGTTGTCAGATCTGAATGCTACACAGCAGATCTTCAGTGGACAACAGCATTTCTTCAACAGGGCCTCCACGACCAGCTCATAGTTCCTCTCTGTAACAAACAAGTCAATTAGCACATCAATACTGATTTCAAATGTACCTGGATTGCACTGTGCTTGTTGCAGGTAAACCACCAATTCCAAACAAAGCTTGGAGAGCAGCTGCGTCCTGGCCCACCTGCCCATTGTCTTCTTGCACTCACAAAACTGAACTTCAACATCTTTTATACCTGTCAGGTCAACCACTTTCAACCTTTTCCTGTAGGGAGAAAAATTATTCAGCACATAGTCTCTCAGCCCTGTTAGACAGCTTTCCAAGCACACTGAGCATGTTCTATGGCTCAAGTCTTCCTGGTAGTCCACAGTAGCTCCCAAAAGTTTTCCCATGTTAAAGTCAACAAGTGGCCAGTTCTCTACCAAGTCATGAATCACTTCCCCTTGCTCCAGTAAGTAGCTGGCTTTAAAAAGAAGAGGAAAAAGATTATGGGCAACAGCGCTGAGACTCTTCCTGGCAAACTCTTCATTTGACACGAATGCTTCGGCACTAAGGAATCGGAGAGACTTCATTGTTGCTCTGGACTCCTTACTGTCATGGAGAATGACTTCTATATTTAACTAAAGATTCTAGTTGCTTATCACCTTCTATTTTTGTCTGCAGCTGTTGTTTGCTGCTAGCAGAAGCCTTGCTGGAAAGGCAGAGTGGACAGTCACATGCTGTTCCTCTTTCTATTTTGGAGCTGTATCGTGACACTGCAGTACCTAATTGTGAGATCATTAGTCAGAGAGCTCTTAAACCCCCATGTTTATAACAAAGCTAACTCAACTAAATAGAGACCACTATCCAGCAGGAAGAGTAAAATCAAGGCAGCACACATACATGAGAGAAAAGCACTCAGACTTCCACTTAAAAATATAACATGATCTGTATTCCACTTTCTTACACAAAAGATGCTATGCTGGGGATTCACGTGCTGATTTCAATGGGGAAGATTTCCCAGAGTTAGCACAGAGCTTCTCCATAAGGAAGGACTGAGGCACTACAGCCACTGAGCTACAACGATGTCCCTCCATTTTGCCCTTTGCCAGGAGAAAAACTTCTGTCACCCAGCTATCGCAAAAGCAGAGAGCATGTTTCTTTCTTTAAACTTGGCATTTCCTTCCAGGGGAAGCAACGAGGGATACCTCCCTTACAGTATCTTCTCATGTCTTTTGCTGGGCAAACAGAGGGATGGAGACCTTTTTTCAAGCTGTGCCGACCCTGATTTTCCAGATAATTCCACACCTGTTTTGCTGTGGAAAATTCATGCCACACTTAAGATTCGGGTTTTTTTCTTTTTAAGTAAACTTATTATGGAATATTTTATCAAAAGGAAAAGAAAAACATAAATATGCTTTAAATTACCAGGGAAGGGACATCTTTATTAGACTGTGTCATGCTGAAGAAGCTTTTTATTTTTGCAGACTTTTGGTTTGTATCATTTTAATTTTGCCTTCAAATAGATGAGTTGCAAAAAATAAGTAAGATGAAATAGATAGAACTTGTCAAGGTATTAAGTATTTTCCTCTGTTTTTCAACTCCAGTTCATATATATCAAATGATGATGATATGATGTAGGTATTACAATATTTTGTGCAATTTTGTAAATCCCAAAAACGACAACAATATAACTGATCCCTATATGACAAGAAAAATGTACAAATAGCTTGAAACTTTTGTAAGAATAGTTTTATGGCCTTTAAAAATGTAATGGGCTAGTCACTAAGGCATATACACAACTTTTTATATGCTTATCTAGTACATTTGGACCTCATTATCTGCTTGCCTACTATATTTGTACTGGTGGTCCAAAAGATCCAAGACAAACTACTCCACTATTGTTGTATTTTATTTGAATACAGGAATAGGAATTCTGCCTGGTTGTGTAGAGATAGGGTCAAAAAGGCCCAGGCATGGCTGGAACTGAAGTTGGCAAGGGAGGGAATAAGAAGGGCTTCTAAATTTATGTCAGCCAGAAAAGGGAGATCAAAGAAAGTATACTTCTCTGACAACCCAACTGGCAAACTGGTAATAACAAACTAGGAGAAGGCTTTTTAGTAGGATGTGTAGCAATAGGACAAGATGTAACATTTGTGAACTAAAAGAGGGTAAGATTTAGTCTAGATGTAAGGAAGACATTTTTTGCAATGAGGATGGTGAAACACTAGAACAGGTTGCCCAGAGAGGTGGTAGGTGATCCATCCCTGAAAACATTCAAGGTCAGGTTGGACAGGGCTCTGAACAACCTGGTCTAGTTGAAGATGTCCCCGTTAATTGCAGGGAGTTTGGACACTAGATGGGACTAGATAGGACTTAAAGGTTGCTTCCAAATCAAACTATTCTGTGATTCTATGAAACACTACTTAAAATTGTTTCATTTCAAATATTATTTGGTTTGGGGCAAAAATTTATATTTTGGGTGAGGATATTTTCCAGTTTAAGTTTTTTAAGGCTTTACAAGCACTTTAAGCATGTGATCAATAAATTTTTTTGTCTGTGAAAGAAAACTCCATATATTTCGTTTCTCAGCAAGCTACTATCTTTGCACAAAACCAGGTTGTGTTTGTAGACCACCCTAAGTGTAATATAACCCATAGTGATACTTGCTGGTCAGCATGATCAGAAAGGTGGATACAGGTCATGACTAATTTCCTAGATACTACAGCAGTGGAACAGCATATTATAACACTATCTATAGGTAGCTTAGAGATAACAGAGGTTCCTAATGAGCATGGGAAGCAGGAGAGTTAACAGAGCAGTGGTGGAGGTTCTATTTGCCCCAGACTAATACCCATGTAGCCAACTCAGCCTTCCATACACTCAGAGAGTCTGGCAGCCTTCCATAACTTGAACAATCTGACCCAGACCAAAAAGGCATTAAGTCAGTTCATTTGCACATTTTCTGTTTGATTATCAAATTGGTACAAACAACACTGTCTAAAATTCAGTACTTGAAATATCTGTCAGTACATATTTAATACACATGAATCACAAAACACAGGTAAAAATGCATTGCTCTGCTTTCTGTCAGAGAATGGGTTTAATCTGTGATACTACATCATTTCATATACTTACAAGCAGCTCCCAAAGTGAGCTGCTTCATGAAAGTGACAGTGGTCTGAGAAATACTGAACATTCAAGTGAAATAAGAAAACAATTTGCAAGAAGGAGGTACACACAAGCTTTCCACCAGACTACCCTTACAAGAAGTGCTACAGATGTGATTCAAGCTCAAAAAGCTTTCTAATATTGTTAAAGCATGCAAGACAGATTTAGGAAATTCACCCCTATCCCAATATAATTGGCTATTTTAAAATAAATATGGCAACAAGCAGAGTTTTCCTTTTCATTGTTCTAGTACTTAAGAGAAAAATGTTACTAGTTTATATCTGTCAGTCAAACTACTGCTGAGAGATCTAATACATGAGAGATTTTGTTCTGATGGAAAAGGAAAACCTTTTTAAAACCAACCTTACTATTAGTGGGAATGACGTAAGCACATTAATGCATTAAAAAAACTCACAAGAGTGGGGGGGGGGTTGGCACAGGAATTAATATAACATTTTCTTTGCTCGTGGAGTGGTTAGAAAAAGCCTTTCTAAGCATACCTTTCATCTTAACCTCAGTATTGATGTACTTGTGTCACACACAGATTGTAAGTAATGCCTCAGAACAGAAATTTTCTTAATGAGAAAATTTTCACAAAAGACAGCAGCTTTGACAAAGTAGAAGCAGAGATGTAGCAACATGTCAGCCATAAAGTAGAAGCATTTGAAAGTAACACATTAACATCATTATGCAGAAAAGTTGAAGCCAAGCTCAGCACTGACACTACTCCACACCTGCCAGATCGCTGTGAGCTAACACAGACAATGCTGTAACACCACCTTGGTTTCCCAGCAGGCTGGCTAGTAAGGTTAATGCAGGTTAATGTTGATGACTGGGTGAAAAAGGATAAAGTAAAGCAATCTCTGGGTGTGGGTTGTGTAGAGAAATGCTTCAAGGTGCGTTGGCTTTGGATCCATGCTGGCCAGCAACTTAAACTTGGTCTAATCCAAAATGAAGAGCCTAGTCCTTTTTCTGCCATATATATGAAACAGATTTACATATGTTCCTAATAAAAAACAAATACTAGCTGGGAATAGTATTGTCATTCTATCTGCATATTTGACTAATAAAGAGAATCTAGGTAAGCACTGTGCCTTCATATCTGCTCCTATTCCTTTATAAAATAGTATTACTTTTATTAACACTAATATTTCCTTCTGCTTCATCTACTTCCTTGAATGAATTTGCAGACCTCTGCTGGTCACATTTCTATACATACAAATATATGCATGCATGCAGTGAATGCATTGCACTCAGCTATTCTAAAATTCCAAAACTGATTTTACCAGGACTGTTTTTCCCTGTCTAGCCATACATGTACACAGAAGTGCTGGTAATGCACAACTGTATCCCAACTGCAGTTAGATGTTGGATGTCAGTTTTGATTGTAAATTCGTGGGCTTGTAAGATCCAGAAGTCATGTAATGTCCTTACATCATATACAGTATTTATCCTTGCAAAATCTTGCAAACATCAGGGGATCAAACACTATGGCAGTCTTGCTGACAGTGGTCCCTTGAGACAACAGGTAATTTTACCAAAGGTTAAAGACACCTGCACCTTACTTTAGAACTTATATATAAGGGAATTAATCTTAAAGAGGTAAATGCTCTGACTAGCAGTTGTTTAGCAGCATGCAACCTTTGACCTCCAGTTAGCATCAGCATTACAATATATTGTTATAATTAGCCGTACTTCTACCTAACCTTAAACTTTCAGTGTTTGCTGTGCCTAATTAACTAAGAATCACTTTGTAACAAAATCATATTCAGTCTCTACCTCTTTTGGGTGCACACCCCATCAGACAGTATTCCAGTTTTCTCTCTTTTGTAACTGTGAACGTACTGGTGTTCAAGATAGTCTCTAGTACATACAAATGCTATTTGAATACCACAGTAGCTCTATGGACAGAAATGCCCTCTCTCAAGTTCCAGGTTCTAGGAGGAGCTGTTAGACTAGGAGTCACTCGTTACAACAAATCTCTTAAGATTAAAAATATTGCATCACGCTGGAGTAGAGAAGGTCTAATATAACCAGAGATTACATAAATGTTTTGACAACTCTGAGCAGTTTTAACTTACCTGAATTGCTGTGTCCCAGTCAGGTCTAAAAGCACCCTCCTTATCATTCAATATTAGCACACTGTGAGGAATTTTATTCTGTTAGGGATGATGAGAGGAAATTAGAGTAAATTCATTACTATGAATATCATACTCTCTTCTGGTTTTTATGACACTACAGAAAGAAGTTTCTCTGTCTTAACTTCTACTCAGAATACAATCAAGAAGGCAACTTGGTTCACATGAAGCAACTTGGTTCACATAAATTCCAGGTAAATTCCATTATGCTAAAATAATTCATGCTAAAATTGCTGTTAGTTTGTGGAAGTTAATTTAAGTTTTACATAAATCTGTTTATTCTAAAATAAAATTAATATTGATTAGTTCAGAGTACCTTAGAATATCGTCCCTTCTAAGCTAATGCTGAATTTTTCAAATGTTTTGTGAGCTTAAATATGTTGGATTCTAGCCTATGAGCTATATTGCTGCTAAGTGTTTTTAAAATGGAATTTTAAGCCAAAAGACTTGTTATAGCATCAAAATGTGTCATCATTTCTGTAAGATCCCTTTTTTGAAAAATTAAAAAAATTTTAAAGGTACTAAAATCTTGGACCATTCTATAGATTAAATGATGTTTTTCTGAAGTTGAGCCTATATTTTAGTTTGTACTGGTTTTTAGTGAACAGTGTCTCCTGTTAGGAGAATATATTTTGAGCACATTTAAAAATCTGTCGTTTTGATGTTTAAAGGTTGAAACTGCTCCTGACTTATCAAATGGATATACCTAATCCATGGGATACAATAGAGTACTTCCTAAGTGTGAGACTGACTTGTGCTCTGTGTGAAGACATGGCATAAGGCCATTGCTATTGAGTACATGGCCTCAACAGGACGTGACGAAGCCAGTGTAGGCTCAGCTGCAGTGAAGATCAGTTTTGTGAATTTGCATCAAGATTTGTCCATGTGTTGCCTATTTTGTATTCTCAAAAGGTCTGTTGAGGATATGCATTCACCGGTGAACTGAAAATGTTTTTCTATAACAGTAAAATTACATTGCCCCACTCATATCCTCAGAACAAGTTTACTTCCAGTTCATCACACCTGCTGTAATTTCAGAGTCCTATGAACAAAGTTTTCTTCTCCTCTGATCCTTCCTGCATTATAGGGCAATCTTAACATCAGTTTAATCTTTGATGTGTTGTCAGCTTCAGCTAATACGCAATATTACTTCCATTTTCATACCTGACCATTAAAAAACTAGACCCCCACCAAGATATTCTCTCACTCCTCTTCCTCAACAGGACAAGGGGAAGAAAATAAGATGGAAAATTTTGTGGATTGACAAAAAGACAGAGAGATTATGTACCAAGTACTGAGAGATTTCATACCAATTACTGCCAAAGGCAAAACACACTTGGCTTGGGGAAAAGGAATTTAATTTATTGCCAATTAAAAATCAAGTAGGATGATGAGAAACAATAACAAAACTAAGCACACCTTCCCCCATCCCATATCTTAGGCTCAGTATCATTCCTTCAATTACAACTCTTCTACCTTTCCCCCAACTAAAGCGCAGGGGGACAGGAAACTGGGGTTTGCAGTCAGTCCATAACAGTTTGTCTCTGCTGCTCCTTCCTCTTCCCAATTTTCTTCTGCTCCAGTGTGGGATCGTACCACAATTCCATGGCCTGCAATTCTTCAAGAACTGATCCAGCATGTGTCCTCTCCCCACAGTGCAGTCCCTCAGGAACAAACTGCTCCAGTGTGGGACTCCCATGGGCCTTAGCTCCTGCCTAAAAATCTGCATATTCATGATCTCCTCTCCCCAGGTGCAACTCCTGCCAGGATCCTGCTTCAGGAGCATGGGCTCTCCATGGGCTGCAGCTTCCTTCAGGGTACATCTGTCTCCTTCACTGTGGGGTCCTGCGTTGGCTGCAGAGAAATACCTGCTTCACCATGGTCCTCCACAGGGTGCAGGTGAATCTCTGCTCCAGTGCCTGGAGCACCTTCCCCCTTCTCCTTCTTCCCTGACCTTGGGATCTGCAGGGCTCTTCCTCTCACTTACTCTCGCTCCTCTCTCTCACAGCTGCAGCACAGCATATTTTACCATTTCTTAAATATATATTACACAGGTGCCACCAGCTTTGCTGATGGACTCAGGTTTGGCCAGCAATGGGTCCATCCTGGAGCTGTCTGGAAGTAGCTCTGTCTGACATGGGGGATGCTCCTGGTCTCTTTTCACAGCAGTCTCTCCACCTGCCAACAGCCGCTGCTATCAGGTAAAGTGCTGTTCTCAGAACTAATCTCTAGGATAGAGGACTTAATGAATTGCATCAGGTGGATAAACTTTGCCATATTCCCACAGCTAGCAAGATAATAAAAGCAGTCCAGAAAACTTAAAGTAGACCTGTCTCAGCCTGCTTTGTTTTCAGCCATAGAAGTTAAATGAAGTGGGCTGACAGAACAGGCAGATAACATAGATAAAAGCAAAAACCAGATTAAAAGAGTTTTAATGGTAAACCTAAAGTGAAGCTTCTCAATCGCAAAGGAATATAAATAAGGGCTTAAAGCATCAGGAAGATGGGGATGCAACAGTCACAGCTAATTACTACTGCCACAACAAGAAGTTGCTTTAGCTCACAACATTGGCATTTTATTATTCTTTTTAACAAACTGCTGCTACGTAAAAATTTCCTTCATTGCAAAAACAACAAGGAAAAGTCAGAAAAAGGCAGGAAGTTTTGTGTTCCAATAAACTAGACAACTAACTGCAGATCTCAAGGATTCTTAATTAAAGATGGCCAATCTTCTTTACATAAACTGTTAGATGAGCTAAGCAATTCTAAATTAATCTACCACAACCTCATCTAGTAATTCCCTTTACCCTTACAGATCTTTCACACGTGCAAACATTGATTATTGTTTCAGTCTTTCAAGGAAAAAAAAGATTGAAGAATTTTTGAATGCTTTCCACTTATGCCCCTGGAAGGAGGGGTGCACAAACTGCCTGACATTCTGCTGCTAAGTAAAACACCTAGATAACCTCTATGTTATTTTTCAGATTAGTTATTGTCTTACTGAGGTAAAGAATATCCATTCTTTTTAACCAGGACTTTTATCCCACCAAACTGAATTAATCAACTCAATGAATTATAAACAAGAAATTGACAAAACGCAGAACTTGAACATTAGTATATCACCTCAAAATAATTAATAGGAGAATCACACAGTTCTTTTAGCTATTGCTTGAGCAAAAAAAAATAATTACAATGCCTTCATGTAATCTTTAGCTGAATTTAAGTACCAACTGACATCAAGAAAAGATGTCGTGTTAAGAACTACAGATGTCTCTCAAGATTCATATTATTTATCACTATCAATACTACTTTTAATACTAGTTTTCTGTAAACACCACTGTTACTGATACCTTAATAAGTACTTAATAAGTTGCAAATGCAAGAATTTCACTTTGTGTAATAATAATAGGCCTCTGATTAATTCATGCTATTTATGTCAACAATTACTTGTGTATTTCAAACATGTTTCTGATTTTGTAAGCATTCTAAGATTAAATAAATCTTCTCACGTACTCATTGTATAAATCAGTGAAGAGCCTCTGAAAGATTCAGTTGCTCTGACATTGATCCAGCCACAGATTAACTAGTAGAAAGTCAGGAGTCAGGGAGTTTACTGTTCAAGAGACCTAAACTACTGACCTGAAGCTTGATATTTTTTTTCTTTCCATGTGTTACCTTTTAATTTAGCCTGACCATCTACTGGGCATCTTACTGGTTATTTTCACAATGTCACTCATCATTGACTTCCACCATAGCCTTCCAGAAGAAATATGCAGAAGTCTTTGTGCCCTTTAAAATCTATCTTTCTCAAAATGCACCAGCACCCTTCTTTCTCACCAAGTTAATTCAGTACTTCTAGATACTGCATCAATCTTGATGTTCCTGTTGCAATGCATACTAACACTAGAGGGTGGCAGCTACATGTAGCATAATTGTGGATAATGCTGGCCACTCTAAGAGGCTTTGATGACACCAAGATACTTGTAAATCGAAATAAGCTATTGAATAAGGGTGAGAAGAATGTTCTGTAAAAAGCAATTACATCCATCATCAAGAGAAGGCTCTTTTTGATCTCGGAACGCAGAGAGACAGCATTAACCCAGTTTTCACAAAGGAGGAAGAGACTGAAATCTGCCTGTGGGTCTGCAGCTTTATAGTCAGTATCTCACAGTAAGGCAATAAATAATTCAGACTGACAACATACAACACCCAGCAGAGCTGAGGAATCCTGCCATGTTTCTGCAATTCTGTATTAGCTGAGAGACAGACTATCTAAAATACATTATAAAAACAGCACCTGCAGAAAGCCAGGCCAAAGATAACGTTTGCATCCTTCGTGGAAATCTTGGCAAAGATAATAGTATACAAGAAAACCACTTTTGCCTTAAGCTGAAATACCAGAGAATAAATAATGCTACTTCATTCTGTATCCATCCATAGAAGGAAATAATGAAAACTGAATGTCTGGACAGGACCTTACCTCCTAGTGAAGCCTTGCTCATACTGCTTATGCTGGTTAAGCATAGCCAGCAGCTCTGAAAAAATTAGAAGGTGTGCAAAAATAAGATATGTAGTCAGGTCTCGCAGATGTGTCACATTTCTGAACATTTTAATTCCAATGACAGTTTATATGCACTAAGTAGAGCCAAAATCTATATTTGCAGTAGATTTGTTTCTTCTTCTTTTTTTTTCAATAACCACTCATACTTCAGTTATATCTCTGCATTTATTAACTTAACTAATCTTTCTCTTTAACATTTATTTAAGTTGATTGTCTTGGCTTAGCTGCACAACAGGATATGGCTACCTTACAGTAAGAGAACTGACAGCTCATCTTTCCTGAGGTACAGCTGTGTATTTTAGCTGGCACAAGAATATGTGAGTAGGTGTGGTTTTCAAACTTTTCCACATTTGGTGGATATAGCTAGTAACCTCCCCAGTCTCCATTTCCAAGTCATTTAGATGGTCTGTGGTGCTTCTTCTGTCCCAATCATCAAAGCAGCTATAGTTACCAGTGCTCCACAATCCTATTCTCATCTTCCTGATACATTTCTGAGCTCAGTCTTCTGTAACAAAGGGAAGCTGAGCGTAGCAGTCCGTAACTCTTCAGAGAATTCAGGACAAGAGTCTCAATAATGTATTACCTTGACTACTGTCGTCTTTCCTGCTTTGAGCTTACATGAAGAATGTGCACTCCCATATCTTGATTTTTTTTGGATCATATATGAATTTTCTTTTTAGACCATATATGAGTTAAACACAAAAGAACACTAAATCAGTGACACTGAGCAGCAGAGGACAAGTGAATGACTAAAAGAGTTTTTCTTGGAAATGTGAATAAAGTAAAGCAAAGAACAAGAATTACAGCTCTTTCCTGATTGCAAAGTTTTGCTACCTCTGTGTATTCTCATCTAGGCAGCAGGACAGACGCTGAATAATCTGATACACTGGCTGACTACCTTGAACTAATTTGACCAGAAAAACTTGTTTCATTTCATGTTCCAAGGATCAAAGAGAGAAAGAGCAGATGGGTTGTGCAGACTAACAAGTTTCCCAGGTTCAGAGCTGATGGCAAGTCCAAAAACATACTGAAAACATTTGCAAGGGAAAAAAATCCTAAAGTTTTTAAGTAGTCCATCATCTATGTCTTGTGTTTTGTCCAAAAGCCCATAGTCTAGGCTCAGGCTATTTTTGAATGTTTATGGCTCTTGCCACCAGCTTACTAAAAAAGCTGCATTCCTACTCACACTGTCAGCAAAAGAAAAGGTCCAGTGACATATCAAGTTAAAAAAGGTCACTTCAACCAGATTCTGCTTTTAAAGGAAACACCTAGATATGGCTTTGTTTTGCATAATAAACAATACACACTTTGAATAGTTGCAGACAACTTTCCTAATATCATTTATGTATTAACATATCCATTATTTTTCCTCTCATTTGAGATACATATAATTTTTAACACCTATTTGCAATTACTTCATTGCTTCATCATACTGGGAAGTTAATCTGAAGTAAATTCAAATGACATAATACTTTATCAAGATAGTTTACAAGTTTGTTTGAAATGTTGCGTGTTTATGGCATGTCCTAACACTCTTTGCATGGACGTAAGAGAGATGAATCACAGACTCACACTATTATTTAGGATGGAAAATACCATAGCACTAAGTGCCACATCTAGTCATTTCTTGGACACCTCCAGGGATGATGACTCCACCACCTCCCCGGGTAGTCCATTCCAATGTTTGACAACCTTTCCATGAAGAGTTTCCTCCAGATATCCAACCTGAGACTCCCCTGGTACAGCCTGAGGCCATTTCCTCTTGCTGTGTCGCTAATTGCCTGGGAGAAGAGGCCGATCCCCCACCTGACTACAGTCAGTCTCTTTTCAGGTAGTTGTAGAGAGCGATAAGGTCACCCCTGAAACTGCTTTTCTCCAGGCTAAACAACCCCGGTTCCCTCAGCCACTCCTCACCAGACTTACCCTCTAGACCCTTCACCAGCTCCATTGCCCTTCTTTGGACATGCTCCAGCACCTCAGTGTCCTTGAATTGAGGGGCCCAGAAGGGACACAGGATTTGAAGTGTGGCCTCACAGGATTTGAAATGCTGAGTACAGAGGGAATATCACTTCCCTGTCCTGCTGGTCACACTGTTTCTGATACAGGCCAGGATACCATTGGCATTCTTGGCTACCTGGGCATACTGCTGGCTCATATTCAGCAGCAGGCATCCCCAGGTCCTTTTCCACTGGGCAGCTTTCCAGCCACTCTTTCCCCAGCCTGTAGAGCTGCATGGGGTTGTTGTGACCGAAGTGTAGGACCAAGTACCTGGCCTTGTTGAACCTCATACTGTTGGCCTCAGCCCATCGATCCAGCCTGTCCAGACCCCTCTGCAGAGCCCTCCTACCCTCCAACAGATCAACTCCTGCCCAACTTGATGTCGTTTGTGAACTCACTGAGGGTATACTCAATCCCCTCATCCAGGTCATCAATAAAGATATTAAACAGGACTGGCCTAATCCTGAGCCTTGGGGAACCAGCCATCAGCTGGATGCATTCACCACCACTCTCTGACCCAAGCCATCCAGCCAGTTCTTAACCCAGCCAAGAGTGCACCTGTTGAAGCTGTGGGCTGCCAGTTTTTCCAGGAGTATGCTCTGGGAGACAGTATCAAAGGCTTTGATGAATTCCAGGTAGACTACATCCACAGTCTTCCCCTCATCCACTAGGCAGGTCACCTGGTCATAGAAGGACATAAGGTTGGTCAAGCAGGACCTGCCTTTCCAAAACCTGTACTGGCTGGGCCTGATCCACTGGTTGTCCTGTATGTGTCGTGTGATCGCACTCAAGATGATTTGTTCCATAACCTTCCTGGGTATTGAGGTCAGGCTGACAGGCCTATAGTTCCCTGGATCTTTTTCCAGCCCTTCTTGTGGATGAGCATCACACTGGTCAACCTCCAGTAATCTGGAACCTCCCTGGTTAGCCAGGGAGGTCGTTAACTACTTCCTCCTGGATTGCAGGGGTCTATTCTGCTCCCAGTCCCTGTCTACCAGCTCAGGGAGCCATATGCCCTGAGAATAACTGGTCTCACTGTTAGACTGTGTCAAAGAAGGCATTATGTACTCGGCCTTTTCCTCATCCTTGGAAGCAATGTTCCCCCCTGCCATCCAATAAAGGATGGATCTTGAAGTACATTCTGAATGTGGAGAGATGTAAACCAGTTTCTGAAGCTGTTGATTCATTCTAAAGGACATATCATAGAGATAAGCATTTTATGAAGACAACTTCTTTTTTTTAAATTAGCATTCAAAAAGGAAAACATGGAGTCTTCCAAAACATGCAATAGGTGATACAAAAGGTATTTCAAGACATCCAGCATTTTAAGCCCATGGTGTTGAATGTCCACACACAAAAATTCATAGAATCATATAATCATAGAATATGCTGAGTTGGAAGAGACCTATTAGGACTATCAAAGTCCAGCTCCTAGCCCTGCACAGGACAACCCCAGGAATCACACCATGTGCCTGAGAGTGTTGTCCAAACACTTCCTGAACTCAGACAGGCTTGGTGCTGGAACCACTTTTCTGTGGAACCTGTTTCAGTACCCAGCTGCCCTTGCGGTGAAGAATCTTTTCGTAATATCCGACTTAAACCTCCCCTGACACAGCTTCAAGCCATTCCCTCAGGTCCTGTCACTGGTCACCACAGAAAAGAGATCAGTGCCTGTCCCTCCTCTTCCCCTCACAAGGAAGTTGTAGCTAGCTATGAGGTCTCCTCTCAGTCTCCTCTTCTCCAGACTGAACAAGCCAAGTTCACTCAGCCACTCCTCATACGGCTTCCCCTCTAGAGCCTTCACCCCCTTTATAGCCCTTCTGTGGATGCTTTCTGATAGCTTTATATCTTAAGACTGCTGAGAAACAGAACAGGTTATGCAGCATGGACTGAGAACATCATCATGACATCTTGTGTCATGGCACTTAAGACACTTTAGATAAACTGATCACAGAATCACAGAATGGGTGTAAAGGGTTGGAAGGGACCCCAGGGGGTCATCTGGTCCAACCTCCCTGCTCAAGCAGTTTCATCCCAGAGCACATTGCACAGGATTGCATTCAGATAGTTCTTGAATATCTCCAGTGAGGGAGACTCCACAGCCTCTCTGGGTAATCTGTTACAGTGCACAGTCACCCACATAGTAAAGAAATTCTTCTTCATATTCATGTGAAACTCCCTGTGTACCAGTTTCTGCCTGTTGCTTCTTGTCCTACTTACTTGGCACCACTGAGGAGAGCCTGGGTCCATCCTCTTGGCACCCACTGCTTTATATACTTATATACATTGATGAGGTCCCCTCTCAGTTGTCTCTTTTCAAGGAGGAACAGGCCCAACTCTCTCAGCCTTTCCTTGTAAGGGAGATGCTCCAGTCCCTTAGTCAGCTTCATAGCTCTCCACTGGACCTGCTCCAGAAGTGCCACATCTCTCTTGTACTGAGGAGCCCAGAACTGGTCACAGAACTCTAGATATGACCTCACCAGGGCTGAGCAGAGGGGCAGGATCACCTCCCTTGACCTTCTGGCAATGCTCTTCCTAATGCATCCCAGGATTCCATTGGCCAAGGGCACACTGCTGGCTCATGGGCAGTTGGTTGTCTACCAGGACATCCAGGTCCTTCTCTGCAGCACTGCTTTCCAGCAGGTCAGTCCCCAGCCTGTACCTGTGCTTGGAGTTACTCCTCCTCAGGTGCTCAGGACCCTGCATTTGGCCTTGCTGAATTTCAGAATGTTCTTCTCTACCCTTCTCTCCAACCTGTGGAAGTCCTTCTGAAGAGCTACACAGCCCTCTGGGGTATTGGCCACTCCTCCCAGTTTTGTATCATCTGTGAACTTGCTGAGGAGGCTCGTTATTCCCTCATCCAAGTCACTGATGGACAAGTTAAACAATACTGGGCCCCATATAGAACCCTGGGGGACACCACTAGTGACAGACCTCCAACTAGTCTCTGTGCCACTGATCACGACCCTCTGGGATCTGCCATTCAGCCAGTAATGAATTCATGACTTCCAGGTCAAGCTGGAAGTGATAAATTCTCCAGCCCAGACTTCCAGATGTTTCACAGAAGAGTGAGCTTTGTCTGGCATTGCAACGATCTGATAAGTTTTACAAGTGCTGTTTTAAAGTCAGAAAACTGGACTGAAGGTTTCAGAGTGACCTGGGGTTGTGTCCCACAGAATCTGAATATATTTTACAGCACACAGCATATGCCAGAATCTTTTTCTATATTCCACATTTCTGATGTAAGATATAAAGGGATGGATGGTGTTATTCATGTGGAAGCAGAGCATGAAGAGAACCTGTTCCAGAAGCATTTGCTAAGTTTCAGAATCTCTGTTCCTTGAAGAGGAGCAAACACTGATCCTGAGAGTGGTGCCCGCCTCACACAGAGCAGACAGGAAAAGGTACAGTTTTAGCTCACTTTCCCACCAGCTCACTCATCTGGAAGCAGGAAGAAAATGAGACAGTCACAGACCTCCCAATTCTTTTTGGCACATTGCCCTTATTTTCATTGGCATGCATGCCAAAAAATTCCACACAACAATTCTACTGATACAAGATTATGCCAGCCTCGTATTGCAGTAAAAACCTTTAGAGACATATACCAAATGCTAGTCAGGGAAACATTTGTTAGTGCTGCTACATAGACTTAGCCTTTCTCTAAGTACAGTACTTCAGATACTTCAGACCCTTTGGATCCATCTCCTCATCGGCTGCATCTTAGAGCCTGCATTTATCTCAGAGGTAATTGCCATTCTGTGTATTTGGTAGCAACAAAGCTATTCTTGAACATTAAAACCAGGTTTGATCTTGAGAAAATATTTTCCAAAGGCAAGGTCCCTTGAGGTAAAAGAAATAGTTTGATCTGTTTTATAAAGTTAAATTTTAAGTCTTCTATTTCAGCTATTTCAGCACATACTTTGAACTCTGAAAATGCACAAAATAGAAATAATTTTTGAGAGAGAAAACTAGATTTTGATTGCCTGACTTTTTCTGATCTATTTAGTGTCCCTTCTACAAGGATGTCTAGTTGCTTCTACCTGATAGCATTAAAAAAAAGCAGAAAAAACACTATCAAATGCACAGCACAATTTAAAGATTCACTTACTGCCCCAAGAGATCTGTAGATGACAAAGTAGTAGGAGGTAAATTTGGTTCACCTGCTGATTAAAGCTCAAAGACAAACAGGGTGGTAAGTTCAGTCTTCATAGCAAGACACTGCTGAACTCAAAAAAAAAGTTCAAAATGTTCCAATTCTCTTTTGAACTATCTACTGAACTTTAACTTCTCCCCCATGCTGAACTGATTTTAAACAGAGGGTTCAAAGAGTGTAACCACTGAACCAAGTATTGCTATACCTAGAATGTTTCTCAACAGGCATGACAGATTTGTTACAAACTTACTAAATGTTATCTTCCTCATTGTGTACCAGACAAAGGTCAAAGCTGCTGAGCTTCCCTGTAACCGCACAGGAAAACGCTACAGGTATCCTTTCTATTTTAGTTAATGTATAAAAAAAGAGTTTGAATTTTCTTCATGGCAAGTATTGTATAGCTAAAATATACACTAAATCAGACAGCAAAATATAAGCACTGAACACTTAAAATATTTTGTAAATTATGGGGATATAACAATAGAGTTACATCAGTGTGCTGATGTAACTTTCTCAGTTACAAAAAAAAACCAAAAAAACCCCCCCCCAAAAAAAAAAAAACCAAGGCAACCTGACAGATCAACAAATTTGTCTGTTCTTTAAAACTTCCTCTTTAATAGCAATGTTTTTGGATACTAAAAACACTTTCTTTTCCTTTCAAGCATTTTTCTGGCATTATTTTCTTGCACACTTAATGCACAAACTTTTGGGGCGGGCATTCACGTGCTTTTCTCCAACCAATAACAGTAAATGCACCTGCTCTTTTATTTCAAATTTGATATACATATAAAACGTTGATTAGCAATCTTCATCTACTGAAATGACGCCCAGTCAAAGCCTTTTTCAAAAACTTGTATGCAGCAAACACTGTCATGTTTTCCTGCTTCATTGTCATACCTGTTAAGCCAAATGCAAAGTTCTATTAATAATAAAAAACAATAGCTATAGTTGAAGAGTGAGGATCTCTTTTTTTTTTTTTTGAAAATGAGAAACAGCCTGTTGAATGTGCTCTGTTCTAAAGCTGAGGACCAAAGGCAGAAGGAAGGATGGTGTGTTGCCCCTTCCCTCATAACTTATACACCGGGACCAAGTTATTCTTGAAAAATGTGAATGTTTAATCATATTTGTTTTGTTTGTCTCTCCTGGAAGAAAGAAAACATGGATGCAAAATGCAGAATTTACCAAATGCTACCTGAACCTCTTGATTAGTTATCATAATCAGAAAATTATCACCAACATCTATAAACATACTTGTTGTTGTCTCAAGTTTTATGGTCACACACATTTGCTATCACTTCTCTGAAAGCACTTGCATTCAATGTACCTTTATACCTAGACAGCTATCATCACTTGTCTTTGGAGCTTGGGCTTGGTGATTCATGTTGAGACTTCCTCTGTTCCAATTTTAATACAAAAAAAGATTGCATAAATGGCACTTGGGCAAGACTATGCAAAGCACTGGCATCCATGTCACTTTAAATTTCACTTGACATTTCCTTCAGCTTACACCACCCTTCTTTATGCAATTTCATAAACAATAAGTGCTCCCAGGAAACATTCCTCACTGCCAAATCACACACATCTCCCCCAGGTTAGAGTAACTGCTTCCAAATGCTGCAAATGCTCTTCTACTACCTCGTGTTGTGTACTGATGTAACTTTCTCAGTTACAAAAAAAAAAGAAAAAAACCAAAACAAACCCGAAAAAACCAAACCAAACCAAACCACAAAAAAAAAAAAGGAGAGAGATCGCAATAACCATACAATAGCTGTTCCACTGCCTGGTCAGGAGCTAAAAGATCTCCATCCATCTGGGGAAGGTTAAAGGCAAAGTGATAGAGAAAGGGGAGGGTAAATATAGGTTTTTCATATCATAACGCATTTGTTTGTTAGTCACTGGACATCATGGGCACACCAAAGCAGCACACTCAGGAAGAAGGACATTTCACTTTATAAATATAACATTTCTTTAGTAATAGACACTGATAAAGACAATAACAAGTAGCTCCATCACAATAGTTTTGTTGTTGTTAAGTTTCTTATAATAATAGCAATGTTGGTGCAATCTAAATCTACTAGATTTACTGTGAAAGCAAAACAACAAATCTGACAATTGTGCATGATTCTGTTTTTCTTGTGCTAATTTTAAGAAGGAAGTAATTAAGAACATTCAGTGAATACTAGTATCTAAAGCCTTCTAATTCCATATAATTAACCTCCTTGAAATGAAGTGGGTAGACTGTACACAAAGTGAAATTAATAATTTCCCTTTAATTTTTACTGTCCTCAAATGTAACTGTTAGAGATACTCCACAAAACAAAGATATTGTGGTCAGTGATAGGAAATTACAGAATAGAAAGAAGAAGAGTTTGTTTGTGTCTTCTTTTCTTTTAGGTTGGCTAGGACTGTGTTTTAGAACCTGAGGGAAGACAGATTCTGCTCATAATTCATCAGTTTTCCAACTTCTATAAGAATTCTCTTGGCCTTTTAGAAGAGGATTTGTTATGCAGTGGTACAATAAACTATGCAGAAAGTAGTGCTAGCTAGTTTTGAAAAAAAACCTATAAATTCTGGCATGTCTTGATTAGTTCTTTGAATTAATCTATATATACTAAATCTTTGGTATAGTTCCGCTGTAATTTAAGAGTTCAAACTTTAGATTGTTTTTAAAAGTAGACATTTTCCAAGTAATTAGAAGACACTAAAAATAAAAGGTTTGTAAAATCTGGGTAATTTGAATGAAAGCAATCATGTACATACGATCCCTTATTACCTGGAAAGAGGTTATAAAAACTGAAAAGTCCAAATGAGAAAGAGAGCAAAGGAGGAGGGGGAAAGTGATTATCTCATGATTGCATCACTTCAGAATAGAGAATGAAGCGCCATGATCAATAAACTTCATTGCTATCAAGTCACAGCAAGACAAGGAGAGTTTAGAATGAGCCGTGGAATGCAAAAGCTTCAGGCAGAGAAGGGAGTCCTGCAGTGAAGAAAAGTCTTCCGTGTCAAAAGGAGCTGTGGTGTTTTACTGAGAGTTTAGTAAATTATTAACACGCTGGTCTGCTGCTTAAAAATATATTATCTATCTATACTGGTTGAAGGTGTGTAGTCTGCAGCTGCAAAAGAGGTAGCTCTGATCTACTCAAACCTGTGGGCATGAGATGGAAAGACTGGGTAATCTGCCAAAGGGGAAAAGAGATTAAAATGCAAATAGCCAAGTTATGGAATATAGAAAAATCAAGATATGGCATGCTCTGATTTTTTTGTTTTCACAGTTTAAAGGTGAGAACTAATAGCCTTGAATCTCTATGTTAAATCTGAGGAAGAGTGTCCAAAGAAGAGCAATGAAGCTGGTTAAAGGTCCTGAGAACAACTCTGGTGAGGAGCAGGTAAGGGAGCTGTTCAGTCTGGAGTAAAGAGGCTCAGGGAAGATCTTATCACTCCGGATAACTGCCTGAAAGGAGGCTGAAGCAAGGTGGGTGTAGGCCTCTTTTTCCAAAGAACAAATGACAGCATGTGAGAGGAAACAGCCTCGAATTGCACCAGGAGAGGTTTAGATCAGATCTTAGGAAAGATTTCTTCACTGGTTGTCAAGCACTGTAACAGGCTGCCCAGGGAAGTAAGTGGCTGAGTTGCTATCCCTGTAGGTATTTCAAAGACCCATTGGTATGGTGATTCAGGACATGTTTTAGTGGAGGAGTTGGCAGTGTTAGGTTTATGGTTGGACTCATGATCTTTTCCATTCTAAATGATTCTATCATTCTAAGAGGACTAGAAGTAAATGGTATTAACAGTTGGTGAGCAATGGTTTTTGCAGATGCTAACACAGGATGCTAATTCCCCAAAGTATACCTTTCAGGGGCTTGTGAAGAGAACTTTGTTTTCTAGTCATAGCAGCATAAAGATTGGAGGTCACATTGTTTGTGCATGTATGTGGTATCATAGTCATAGTATGTGGTGGTATTTGAGTATTATAATCTGAGTCCATTTCTCCATCAAGCACTTGGAGCATGAGGGGAAAGTATGCCTTTTTCCCTCCTAAATAAAAGGCCTTTGTACCATAGTGCAAACAACTTCCTAAATATTTCACATAAAACTGTAGATATCAGTGAGGTTATACTCATGCTAGTGAAAGAAATAGAGGAGAAAGCCTAACAATTCGGTATGAATACAACTGTCATAACTAACAGGACAATGGGGAGCCCAGCTGAAATCACCTGGTGATGTTTGGAAAGCCCCTGGAGAACACTGTCTAGGGAAACTGCTAAACTGGAACACGGGAGCAGTTTGAGCCCTGCCGTCCCTTTTTCTGACAGAGGTTTGTAGGTCTGAAATCCTGCCAGCTAGAACAAAATTCTTTCCTAAAACTTGTTCGTTCCAACCCTTTCTGCGCCTTTCTCGCAGAAACCAGAGAGGTGCAGCCGGGCGGGCAGGAGGAGACCAAGCGGAGCTCTGGGTCAGGAACCGCCCCCAGCACGCAGCGGGACTTACCATGCCGGGCGGTGCGAGGTCTGAGAGCGGCGGATGCTCAAGCGGGTGGCAGCGCTGGGTGACCGGAGGCCGGACCCGAGGATGCCGCCCACACCCACGGCACCGGAGTGGCCCCGGAGCGAGGAGTGCGGGGCGCGGAGCATCCCGGCGAGGCTCAGGCTCCAGAACATCCCTGACCTGCCCTGCCCTGCAGAACCCAGCCCAGTCCGTCCGCATGCCCTGTTCGGGCGGTAATCCCGCCTCTCCGGTCCAGCGGCAGCTCGGCCGGTCCCGGGCTACAGCCCAGGCTGCCTCCAAGTTTAACCACTTTAAACAGCTCGTCTGCATCGTGAGCACCGGGTCCAGTAACTCTTCTAATCTAATCTAATCTAATCTAATCTAATCTAATCTAATCTAATCTAATCTAATCTAATCTAATCTAGCTATCTGATCTAATCGCCTTTTTCCGTGTAGTCTTCTGTAGTAAAATTCTAAGTGTTCACAAGGCAAACTGAAACGTAAACTCATAAAGCTACTCACAAAGCGTTTATCTGAAACTATGCTGTCCATGGATTGCTAACACCTGTCATATGCTATACTCTGTGCTTGTGCAACATTCCCTTTTTGAGGGATCTGGCTGCATAGCCATCCGGATTGCCCAATACATATTTGTCATGATTAAAAGTGAGCCCAATTTTACAGGGCATTGTGAAGTAAAAGGTCCATTAAAATAAAAAGGAAATACATTGTTAATGAAGATGTGGAACTAGATCTATTATTTGCAGAAAAACCTAAGTATTCATTTCTTTACATTATCTAGATGTCTCTAGTTTCTTTATGTGTAACTGCTACCTATTTATTTATTCAAGGATGTTTGAACATGAATGTAATATGAAATGGATTTATAGCTGAGATGGGTCAGTGAATACTTGGAGTCTGCTACTATTTCCTCATTAGGAAGATGAGAGTCTGGATTCTCTCATGACAGATATTTAAGCTGATAATTCTGCACCAAGTAATTCTGGCGGTTCAGTCACGGACTTTTTTTTTTCTCCTTTTCTGACCCTGTTGTACAAAGGTTACTACAAACTGTTGTAACCTGATCTGTTGGCCATTGGCTATTCAAACTCAGTATTCTGTTCCTGCAAACTGGTATTACTGCTAACAGCTACAGGTATTAGGAATCCTAGTAAAAACTAGTGAAAAGGGTCTATTGGTTAGCACTCTTAAAATTAATTACTCTCAAAAATGTAGTCACTTTGGTTTGCTTGCCTCTTCACATATTCACCTAATGTATAGGTGAATAGCAAAAGGCCCAGACCTTCCTCCATAATAGATTTTTTTTCTTCTAGGCCTATCCAGAGTGTATCAGACCTACATAGCAAGAAAAATTCATTCAGATTCCTTTTCATGTGGGAATCACCATATGATCTGGAAATTCTTGAAGAAATTAGCTACATGTTTCAAGGTATGGGAGATGATAAAAGAGCAGAAGACAGTCAGCTCTTGCTTTTCCACCATATGAAATTAGTTGCACAATGGCAGTGTTTGCATGGGAAGATATACCATAGGTTAAACTCCTTCTGTACTCCCATCTGTTTCATGTTAGAACTAAGCACAGTTCTAACAAAACCATAAGCAAAACCGCTTTCATGTAATTTCAAAATTGCCATTTGAAAAAATGTCTACATTTTTTACAGTGCAAGCTTGGGAAAGAAATGAAACATTCACAACGCAAGGTTGTCTCCTAAAGATTTGTATACGAATTAGAGTTTCTTAGAAATGTATATTTGTTTCAAAACAAGAAGGAATTATGCAATGTAGAAATTAGATTAAGTACAATAAAAGTACTTGCAGGACCGGAAGAATGGATTGCATTCTCTCCAAATTAGGCCAGTTTTTGTATCCATATGGTAATTATTATATATATTCTCACTATTTTGCTTACTTTTGTATAATAAAAGTTTTTTTACTTCAGCTGTTTCTTCAGCACACTTACATCTCTTATTAGACCATTCATGTGCTAATGCAGCCAGAAAATCTATTTTACGATACTCCAGAACATCTAGTTTATTTAGGTCTTTGTTACAATTATAACATCTTCCCTATGGTCAGTAACACCTGAACCCTTGACTTCCAATAGTAAGGGCAATAGGATCAGAGATTCTGACTCTAGACCAGCACTCAACATTTCAGTATATGGATCTGGTAGTTTATGATGTATAAAGTGCATAGCTATTTTTCAAAGTCTTTGCAGTCTCCACTAGCTCAAGTTCTTCTAAATTCACAAAAGTTCGATTCACTACAGAAAATTTAAACACTTTATATATATCTTTCTTAAGAGGTCTTTCTTGCTTTAGAAGAAACCTTTATTTAGGATAATTCATTTTCAGAGTTTTGTTTTGCAGGCTTCGGAAGGCAAGTAAAGTAGTTAGAAAAAGATTTGATTAATTTTCACAGATGTCACCAAAGAAAGGGAAAGAAAGCAAGGCTTTCTGTTTGATAAAGTTTAGGAATCACTCGTATGATGAATCTAACACAGATCTTCTTTCATTATCACTTTGGGTGTTCTATTTGTCATGTGTAATATATTTCTACAACAGACCTACCCATGTTAATGCGAGAGACTTTACGGTCATCCTACACTTGATGCTCCCCAACATATCCATATCTCATACATCTCTTAACTCAGCATTCTGGCCTCATTCCTCAGCGATAGGACAAGAGGAAACAGCCTCAAGTTTCCCCAGGGAGGTTTAGATTGGATAGCAGGAAAAATTTTTTCACTGAAAGGGTTGCCAAGCACTGGAACAGGCTGCCGAAGGAAGTGGCTGAGTCACCATCTGTAGTGGTATTTAAAAGATCTGTAAATGTGATAACTAGGACTTGGTTTAGTGATGGACTTGGAAGTGTTAGACTAATGATGTGACTCAATGATCTTAAGGGTCTTTTCTATGATTCAGAATGCCTGAATAGCTTTAATACTCAAGAAATTTAGGCAGTGTTCGGTTGATTAAATTTAGGGTTGTACATTACCTATCAGTTTGATCCAGCTTTTAAACATTTCAAAGGAAGTGGGAGTTTGTTGGACTGATGTGATAAATAGTGTTACTGAAACTCTTATCTGAAGAGGTCAATTGACTAAATTATAATTGCCAGTTTGTAATGATGCTATTGTTCTTTATGCATGTCAGGTGGTTGATAGAATCAGCTAATTTTTTGCAGAAACCAGTTTGGTGCAGGTAACTCTACTTACCTTGATAATCCCAGCAACATAAAAAATACCACTTATCGCAGGCAAAACCTGATCAGTTCACAGATTTTGAATCATGTGATACAAAAGTAAAAATAGAAAATCTTCTTAATTTTAAAACCTTTTTTTTCCCAGAATCTAGAGTGAAACTGTTAGATTATGAAACAAGAAGTTCATATTCACAGAGACAGAGGTGCACAGAGGGACAGTGATCGTCAGGAAACCCTTATAACTGAAGTAGAGAAACTGGAACATTCTGATCTGGCTTCTTCCAGGGCAATCACAGAAGGACTCCATTTTCTGTGTGGTGAAAGCCATCAAGATCAATCAACTGGATCACCTTACAGACCAAGGAGGGTTACTGGTTATGGGATAAAGCTTGGTATTCTGCAAGACATTTTATAAGATGTTTTTAATATGAAACAGACAGGGAAAGGGGGAGGTGTTTGGGAGGTAAAAGAGTGTAAGAAGATAGAGATGTAAGGGTATTTAAGGGACAGGTTGCATGTAAACAGATTGCTTGTCAGTATGCTCTTTTGACCATGCCCTACAACTGGTCACTTCAGTCTTTTCTGTCTTCTGACCAAAATTCATTTCTATTTCCTGGGTGAAATGCTCTATATTCTATAATGTTCTGAGACAGTGAGTCTCTATAGGACGATAGCAAGTTTTGTAATCAGCACTTCGTTTCTGGAGACCTTATTGCAGACATTTGGTAGCAACAGTTTTAATTCTTTGCTACAACTTCTGTGATTTTTTTTTCTCACAGTTTGAGTTGTCAATCCAGGATTATTTGTAACTACACTAACTGGCATTTCTAGTGCTTTTACACTGAAGGAAATGTTAGTATTAAGTTGTCAGCTAAAACTGTTCATTATAGAGTTAAAATTTGAAAATATGTATGTGTGGGAAGGAATTAAGCAATGGTTATTACACAGGTGATATGTATCTTTTGCACATGTCTACATTATCTTCCTTTGAAGTCAGCTTTACCCATATCAGTCTTCATTGTTTCTATTTTGAACATTCACATGCACATAATTAGCCCACATATGTTTTTTTCCCATTCTTAGCTACTTACATCTTAGCAGCACGAAACTGATCCTTCTGTTTCAGACTTTCTTCATTTGTTTTCAGCCATGAATACAGCTATACTGCCTTTCAGGGTCCCTTTAATGCATAGACACGCGTGCTTCCTTAAAGCACTGCTGAATTCACCAATGGATCTGAAAAGCTCCTTTCCTTATAAATAGTATATATTCTATATATAACTATATAAATAAAATAAAATACGCTATATAAAATTATGAATACCTCCTATAGCTGGTAGGGTTTTGTGTTTATCACTTCACTTTTCTAAAACTTTACTGAAACTGATTAAATCATTTCTAAGACTGGTCCAATCTTTGCTTCTATGATGTTGGATTGCTCCAATCCAGGTGCATAATAATAATGAGATGCTATATTACATTTATGTAAAATTTAAATTATAGTGTTGTTATGATGACATCTCTCTATATAACTTGACAAAATACGGGCCCTTCTGTTCTATAGATGGAAATACTGCCTTATGAAATCAATGGGAATTCTATCATTCTCTACTGTGAGGCTAGAACTATACAAAAAGTATGATAGTTGTCAGAGAGAGCCTCAGGAGATCTTCTACAGCTTCTCTTGCTGCTTTTAATGATTTGTGTTTTATAAATTACATGAATTATCAGCACTCTGTTGTCTTTTTTAACTATGATTTGGGAGCAGAAATGCATACTTCTCAGAAGTCTTGTATATGAGGAGTCTTTTCTAAATGTAATAAATAAATGATTCTCTAAATCAGTTGCCAAAGGAGTGTGATTCCATCAAAGTGATATAATTTATTGTCAAACTTCTCATTATGATATACTATTAAAACATCTCTATAAAGACATTAGCAGAACATCTTTACTCATTTAAAAATATATGCAGTAAGTTGACACCTTTTGGAAAGTACATACAAGTATGTCCAAACAACAGCACTCTGAGGAGTGACAGTTTAAGGCACGTGATTATTTTGCAACCTTTGTTACATAAATCTCTGAATAGACCATATATTTGTAAAACATAACTTCATATATTTCAATAACTAGGTTCACAGCTCAGAGAGACAGAATTCATCTCAATACAGGCAACACTTCTGGGTTTTTCTTTAACATTGCTAGGTCATAGTGCAGCATAATAAACATCATTAAAAAGAACCCTGTTCATGGAGTAGAATATGTAAAAGAAACATCAAATATTTCTTCATTTCATCATTTTGCAACAAGGTAGGCCATAGTTAGTTGTTCAATAAATATCAGCTGTGGAATGTTCCGCTTGCCTTTCTTTGACAGCGAATGTCACAAAAAAAAATTTAGAGATAGTTTTAGGGAAGCAAGAAATTAACTGGGATCCCCAGACGTGAACTGATATTCCAATCTAATAAACAAGGGTAAAAAACCAAAAAAGCCAGATCCTCAGCAGCTCTGAATCTATGTTGCTGTAATAGAAATTAGTGGTGGTTTATTGATTAAAGTGTACTGAAGAAGTAACCAAACGATTGAACCCACAGGTACATATACCACAGGAAATGTAAAAGTACAATCAAAGACTATGGGAAAAACAATTGAAATAGATGATGAACACTTATAACCTGTTTTTTGTATATACCGTGGTAGACATTTGGAACAATTGCCCTGAAAAAACTCCAAGAACTATAATCCATTATATTCTAGTTATGAGTATGTTCTCAATGTGGAAATTGGGGACATGAAAGTTTTTTTCATCACATTTCAAATTGAGGAACTACGCCAAACAAAACCTTGCTGCAGAAACAATTCTACTAGAAACCCTCTTTGGGAGGTATAAAAGCCTCAGAAATTATGCAAGATATTCCAGTGAAAGGTCTCTTTGCTATCAGAATGGCCTATTTTATTCTTCATCTGTTTAACTATAGTGATGCAACATATAGAAAATGCCTAGGGCCTTTGAAATGGAGAGGTAAGCCCTTTATATACAATGTCTTTCCTTTTCTATTGTTTAAAATGGCATGATGTTCCTCTTTGTTTTATAAAACTCCTACAACCCACAGCCCTCTCAAAAGCATACAGGATCCTTCTGGCTTTTCACAGGCTGCTGTGTTTGTAAATACAGTGGCGTTTATTGATCCTTTCTTGTTTAGCATAAAAGATTACAAAAACAATAAAAATGTGTATCCTGTGATTTTCAAAATTACATACTCTTGTCTGTGCAACATTTATCTGGTGAAAACTGCCACCTGCTGATGACAATTTAAAAGCGTTTCCTTGAGGTAGCCTGTACACAAATAGATTGGGAATCCTCTAACAAGCATGCAAGAGGCAGTCCACAGTGTGGTTCTTTTCCTGACTGCGGCACAGCAACGACCTCTGTACAAAAGCAATAAGAAATGAAAGTTTTATTTCAAAACCAACACCTGATGAGCATCTTGCCAATTTTGGTGTTGGTACTTCAGCATTATGCTGTGAGACTGAAGGGTAGATTTTGGCACATTGCACTTTACCTGTCCTAATATTTGGGATTGGTAATGGTCCTTTTATATATGCCAATTACTAAAATTGTTCTAATTGTAATATCTGGAACAGTATTAATATACTCTACTTCACCAAAATAATATGTTCATACATACTCAGTTCACAAAAATTGTATTTACATTATTGAATTATAACAAGACTAGCTGTGGGTGATGAAGCTTTCCAGTTGATTTGCACCATTGCCCAAGATGACTGCCAAACAGGCAGCTGCTTGTGAACTGATATCAAAAGAACCACTTCTCTGTATCTAATCTCTAAACATGTGTGTTTTGTGTCTGTCTAGGTTTATATATGACATTTGCCATCACATGTCTGCAATGTGCACCAGTCAAACCTCTTTTAGCAAAGAGGACAAAAATAGAAAGAAGATGTGAACATGAGTTATCACACATTGCTCCACTCTTTTTGGGTGTCTGGGTAAACCTCTATTTTGACATCTGACACAGAATCACCTAGAAGCCATTCAAAATCTGGGCAGGCAGAGTGAAACAATCACTAATTCCTATAGATAAAGTAAAATTTACTAGAAAAGCCTCTGTCCAGGATCCACTCTCAAACAAATCAGATATCACCCTGAAGGTGACTTAGTTCATTTACAAATGGCTTACACGGATATAAAACAGAAATAAGGAACATATTAGGATCACAGAATTGGCCAAACACTCACCTTCTATTGCTGTTATAGAACCTTTGCAACTTATACCACTGAAGATTTCAAGCCAAAATTTCAGGACTGGAATCTTCCAAGGCAAAATACACGTAAGTCAGAGGACTATACGCTGGCATGTAGCATTACGCATCTATGAGAGGTCTCAGAGTTTTCACTTTTATCTAGTCTTCATCTGAGTTGACTTTCACTGATGTCTCCAGCTATCTTCAAGGTGATGTAGATCTAATTCATATGCAATAAGGGTCTAGTGCAATCTTAAGCATTTTAACAGAAAACCACACACAAAAAAATAAAGGACGTTCCTAGCACAAACAGGTAGGTATATATATGCACATGCTTCTGTACAATACTTTGAACCGTCAACATCCTGAGTCATTGTGGCACTTAAACCATGTGGCAAAACTCAGAATACCATCTGAGAAACCATTATCCTGATCAGCTATTGAAAGTGATACATAAATTAACAGAATAATCTAAAAGTATTTGGAAGGTGTCTTCCAAAGCAGCAGTAAAAATGACAAATATTTACAGTCCTATCTGAGTGAGGCTATTTAAAATAGAGCAGTTTAATTAAGAATATGAAATGAATCGCTTGTGACCACACAAATTAAAATGCTGAGCTAATTCTGGGTGTTCTTTCATTCCAGTGCTACTGAGTTGAGGGAATAAAGGTGAAGGAAGGAACTGGCCCTCCTGGAGTACTTGATTAAATTTCAAGATGCCAGGACTTTCCTCTCCCTGGAAAGTTTTCCACGAGAGTCAATATCCCACTATTACTCAGTGACACAAATATTCAAGAGCAGGAAAATGTTTTTCTTTAGATTGCACTTATAAAAGCCACCAATCAATTTCAATCAGAGTAGACTTAGCATGGAAGAGGTTAACCACTTGCTTCTCCTACTTTAATTTCATATAGCATAAATATTTATTTCCATTACTGAAGAAGCAAATACAGTCTAGTTCTTTAAATGTATTTATGGCATAATGGCATAATAAACCATTTCCATGTAAAAAAAACATCAACGATTTACCATTTGAAAAGATTCTTGGTTTAGCCCTCCAAAAATAATAGATTATTTGTAACAGTCTACATGAAAAAATAACAAGGAGTCTTATTTCCCCCTCACTATGCACCCTTACATTATGAATAAGAACTTAAAAATGTAAGTACAGCAGAAAAGCTCCAGTGTTTCTGACATCACAGGACCCCACTCCCTTTCCATCTGTTCTAGAGCAGATCCTATGAACCAATAGGTTGCTCTCTATTGTTACAGAAGCCCTTTGTTCGAGTGATTCTCTCTCATCTTCTTCTTTCAAGTAAGTCCTGGCTCACAACTGTGTTTCCTCTTGTTCCAAAGAATGTGGAGGGACATGGCAAGATGCTGGAAGAGATGCTAGCTTCTGAAGCTTAGGGTGTTGCAGAGGTTTTGGCCTGTGAAAAGAGCGTCGGCTTTGTACACGTCTGGCTGCAGCAGACCTGTAATTTCCTTGTACATCAAGCAACATTTTCTTCTCTTGGGGCTCCTTCAGGTAAGAGTCTTCCAGCCCTTCAAAGATAAGTAGAGAATTCTCTTCTTGTGAATTCTCTGACTTGTAGCTAACTTCAGAACAATAACCTGAGTTTACTGTCTCTTTGTTATTCGTATCTGTACCCGATTCCCAGAAGAGATCAGGTACATTTGGGTCACATGAAGCTATATACTCAGAGACAGAAGAAAGAGATATATTCCCTCTGTTTTCCAATGAAGAATAGTTTTGGGTCCAAGGCATTTGAAGACAAGAGGGGAAGAAGTGGAGGGGATTCACTGAAACACTTCCATTTTGGTTTAGTTGATCATCTGAAGAGGAGTATTCTGTCATTTCAACATCATGGTCCATATCACCTAAAGAACACAAATAAATAGAAACATTTGTAGTACATACTTTATCTATTAGTATGCTGGCTATTGGGCTTTGCTTTTGGCTATTTTTATGAAAGTCTTATGAAAGGGCATGGTTTAAGTTTATTTGTTTGTTTTTCTGAAGAACTCTACTCTATACCCAGTTCTATCTTGGACAACCTAAAGAGAGTTAATTAAACTTCTTATCCTTGCTGAGTGTCAGGCAAAACTTGGCTCAGTGTTTGTAATGAATGACTAGCTGTTTCAGATAGTTAAGGAGATGGAGCCATCCTCTGGGCACTAAAGTGTATCTTTATCTTGAAATGCTTAGTCCTGATGCTCAGTAAGGAAATAGTTCAGAATTTGTTTATATAAATTACATTCTTTCAATGAAGTAGCAGAGGGTGTCTCCAAGGAGTCAATTTCTTATTGATCAGAACCTATGATCAGTTTTTGATATATGTTAGATATGTAAAGAAACAACCTTTTCACTCTTGGCTTTCAGTTTCCATTGTTCTTCAAAAACTTTTAATTGAAATTTCAATATCATTCTCTTATTAGGAGAATTTTGTTAAGGAGATCATTCAGAGGACTGTTTCTGAGAATAATCAAGGTCTAAGCTTATTAGCTTGGGAAATCTAACTTTCCAAAGCACTTGTTAAGAAATGCAGCAGTAAAAATCCAGTGATTTTGATATGCAAAAGTTACCTGCACAAGAACTTACAAGTACCACTTCCTAATAATAAAGTAAATGATATAAGTTAGGTAACTGAATGGAGGAAAAGAACAAAAGTTAGCAAGAAAATATTCAGCAAGTCATATGTCAATATTCTGTGAAAATGTTCTCAGTGGGGAAGAAAAAATAAAGAGAATTTCAATGTGGATAAGTGTCAAGGAGAAATTTTCCTCTTGGAGTGTTGCTCATTGTTCACACTTTTAATCAGGATATTGGGCTGTAATTCATAGTTCTTTAATCCAGTATTTATTTGAAAACATCATTTAAAAAATAAGCCAAGATGCATTAGTAAGGAACTGAGTACTAGAACCAAACACAGACCCACAGGCCACTTCAGTAAAGAAAGTGGTCTGTTTCCTCTAATTGCACTTAAACTAGCACATTTTCTGAAAGGACAGAAGCCAGAATAGAAGAAAAATAGGTCTTCCTTTTCTATTTCTTTTCAAAAGGTTATGAAATTCTTCTCAAGTCAAGATTAGCAGTATTCACTCTTATCCTGAAGTCTTTGTCTGAACAAAGTTTCATCAACTAACCACAGAAGTGCATTCCACTTACCACATTTATTTGTTGATGTACAGAGGACACTCATACATAGATTTGTGATCATGTATTCCACAAATGTGAATTCATGATGACACCAACTTCAGCATTTCATTGCACAATCCCTGCAATGCCCTGTGTTCTATTCAATTACGATACCTGAACTGTGACCTGCCAAACTCATTTGAAGCATTGCCCAACTTGATTATAGAAGTGAAGGCTGCTTTTTATGGTATGGAAAATTTCCACACAGCAAAAACTAAAGGGCAACTAGGATATTCATTTAAATCCAGAGTAAGTTTAATTCTAAGCCTCTAACACATTAGAAGCAAAAAGTTATTCACTGCATCAGAAAGCTAAGCCTCTTTCTAGTTTCAGAATAAGATATGGATTAAGATAAACTCATAATTTAAGGATAAAGCTCTAACTAGAATACTGTTTCTCCACAATACTGTGGTGTAATTATCTCTGTCCACAAAAGGGAACTGATACATTCTAGTAAACATGATTCATTTTAAACTCCTTTCTTATGTAATGATACATCAGTAGTGTCATTGAGTACTTGTATTGTAGCAGTGGTGCCATTTTCCTTCCTGGGCACTGGGTAAATAGTCTGGACAAATATTCAGAACTGACTCAAGGCTTCTTAGCAAAACAGTCAAAAATCACACTCCATTTAGGGAATTCAGGTATCAGTTTTATCATCTAGCACTAACAAAGAAACCTGAAGCCTCTTGAAAATGAGTGCACAATATTCTGGCATTTGAAATATTCAAGTCAAAACAAAGAGAAGGATAATTATCTGCTGTAAAAATAGCAAGGCATTGGACCCCAAATAGTTGAACAGCTCTTCTGCAGAAGGAAAATCGAAAGATGTTTTGTTAATTAAGTTGGAGGAAAATAGAAGATGTTTAGTTGTACAAAGAACTCAGGGAGGAAATAGATATTCTAGAAGAAGAAAAATCAGAAAAGTAAGTTTACTTCTCAGTAGTCAGGATTGATAAGAAGGCTGGTTAAAAATAAAGTGGTAACATTGTTTAAAATATTACATATGTGTTGATTCTGGGAGAAAAGTTCTGGGTCGGTCCTCTGGGCCATCTGCTAGAAGGAAGGAATCTACTGATTTATTGCTGAGCCGGAATGGAGCAAGTCGCCTGAAGTTTTCTGGAGAATACGGGATCTGCACTCGGGCCCTTTGTGATGGTACCACAGTATCTTCACTGGATAACCACGGTGAGAATTTCATGTAGATGCTTTGATCGTCATCAGCTGAAAATACCGGGTTATCAATTCCTAAAAACAAAAAATTCACAAGGGACAAGTAAAATTAATCAAAATAATATCTTGATAATACAGCAAGATGCTTTGTAAAGGAGATGGTTGTTGGTGGAAAAAAGTACGCTGATGCACACTGGTATAGGTGTGACTAAGCCAATACACAGACCGTTATACACACATACACCTTGGTTATTGCTAGATATATATGGATTTCTATTAAAGGGAAAAAATGGATATTATATCCCATATGCAGTTATGTTTGGGATATCTGGAGACAAAAAAAAAAAAAATCAATAAAAGAAGAAATCGGCCCAAACATTTTAATTTAAAAAAAAAAGCACAACATAAAATAACTGCAGAAAATTCTTATCAAATCCACAAAAAAAGAAAGAAAAGATGGGACAACATGCAAAAAAACCCCCAAAAAACCCAAAACAACTTCACCACTCTATAAAGGAATGAGATTTGTGGGAGGTAGCTAAAACAGGCCATGAAACAGTCAAAAGTAAGCGACAGGAGACTGTTAATAGAGTTATCAAGTTTGTAATGCTTTTACAGAAACATTTTAGGCCTGCATCTTGCCACCCACTTATTTCTGGGTGTTTTTATACATACTCAAACATAGAATTTGCCACAAAACAGTGAGAAGACTGTATCAGCATGTTTGCCAAAAGAGTACAGACACAAGCATTTTTCTTCACTATATGCACCACATTACATATGAAGCAAACAATGTCATGCTGAAAAATTGAAACACAAAAGTGTTTAAAACTTTATAAATCATATTATATGATTTCTGTTATATATAGTGATATACTTCCAAGCTGATATTTTGGAGCCTTTCAGGGCTGGAAATCAAGTGCAATGAGTGCTCCAGAAATGTTGCAAATCTGCTCTTTTCGGTGACTTCTGTGAACCTGTAAAGAATCTGAGGGAGTTGTGAATTTAAGAGAAATCTTGTCTGAAATAAGAAAAACAAAATTTCTCACAATGAAGTGCTTCCAATGCAAGTAGAAGGTAGTTCCAAAGGACTAATATTGACTGCTCTTTTGAGGTAAGACAATTTTAAAATTTCTGTTGCTAGAAATAATTAATGGTTTTAAAACTGGTTTAGGTAGTCATGTTCACAACTTCTATCAGTAGCAAATTTGATGTTCTCCATACATCCAGATATCCAAAACTTTTTATGTTAACATTAATATTAAACAAGTACATTTTCAAATAGAACACATAAAATCAAAGCAAACAACAACAACAACAAAAAAAACCAGGCTAAATCATCAGCATTTCTAATAATTTTTTAAAAATTTGAGAAAAAAAACCTTTGTAGGTAATAAATAGTTTTACCGGCAGGATTATCTGTGAAATTTTGTTGTGTCACATTAGCCAGGAAATCAACTCCTTTGCCCAGATGCAAAGTCTCATAATCATTATTTTCTTCTGATTCAGAAAACTCCAAATCTGTTGGGGAGAGGGGGCAGGGGGAGGGAAAGAAAGTCCAATTTGATTAGAGATTTTTATCAATTCTGATAGAAAATGCTATTTCATGCTGGTTTGATGCTGGCATAGTTATCAGATACATCTTTAACAAGGATCTAGATAAGGGTAAAATTTAATCAACAGTTGTGGCACTGAAATGTGAATGTATATACAGGTTTCAGCTTAGATACCAATTATATCAAGAAACTCAGTGCAGGTTTCTGGCTTGCATTAACATATGGTGCTGTGATAAAAAGAGATTTCACACTCTAGCCAAACTTTTGCCTAACAGAATTGCCTTCCTGGAACTTAAACACACCAACATATGACATGGCACCACTGCTCCTGCTGTGTTCTGTGACTTAAATGCTCATGAGTTGACAAAAGCCCCATCACAATGAGCAGTGGCTACATTTTCATCACTTTATAAAGGTCATTTGCATCCTGACTAATTTTAGACCTAATGAGGTCATTGCTGCTTTTACTTCATTAGAATAAGTTTTGCAATAGCTGCTAAACCACTTGTTAAGACTGTCTTACAATTAAGCTTTTTTTGTTTTAAGTAGATGATGACATCTTACAGAGTTTTTTAATAAGACAACATTGAATGACTTACTAATGAATATTTGGGAAGCTTTTCCCATGTAAAAAAGTTTGAGAAAATTACACTTAGGAAGCCAACCTGTACTGCCCCTGTCAGTAAAAGAAAAATAACACTCAGTAAATGGTTCAAAGAAGATGCATAAAGAAAAATATTTTTGCTTGGAGCTATCAAGAAAAGATGAATCCCTCTCTATTTCACTTGAGTTCTCTTTGACATGAAGGGATTGCAGGCATAAACAGAGGAAAGAACACAAATAAAAGTTCAGTGGCTTTTAACCACATTTTGAAGTGTTTTAAAGTGACACTTATTATTTTATAATTATATAACAAACATATAAGCATCCATCACATATTGCTGTGCCTGACATCAATGGCCTAAAAAAAAATTTAAGAATTTGGGGCTTTACATGAAAAACCAACTTTTGCAAGGAGTACTCCCTAGACTGGATAGCTTCCAATTACAATTTCAAGGTTGACCTGTGTTTTAGATTTGATGATAAAGGGTGACTCAGCACTGAAACTGGCCTCTGACTCTGTGATCCTTTCAAAGCTATGCTCTCGAATACTAACATGCTTTCTCAGCCTCAAATCTGATTCAGACCCTTCTAAAACAACGGACTTTAGCTCAGATTAGAATGTCATTTCAACTGCTCAACTTTATATGGCTGATATCCCGGGCAGACATATCCTGCTGTGGTGAAAAAGAAAAATTTTAGAAGCTCTGTGCACCTTACCCAAAAGGAAGATGAAAGTTCATTTCACTGCAGTATTGTAGCCACTACATTGTTTTGTTTTCAAAATTTAAATGTGGTATTTTAGAAATGTGAGTAAAAAGGCCAATTAAAATTATGTTTGTCATCCAGCTTCCTAGAAAAATCACTTCTAAACCATAGACAATACATTTAAGTATGGAGAAGATCACTACTCTGAGTTCTAAATTATTACTAGAAGCCCCTTTTTAATAGCAGTTTCACTGTTGAATATCACAAAAACTTTTAGTGATGCTTTACTAGTAATGTAGCTGGTAAAATGCAGTTAATGAAAATCATCTAAGAATCTTTTTACCTTTTTCCTTCAAAGTAAAATCTTGTACTGGATTTTCTGAAGGAATGGTTCCGTTTGGTATGACACTGCTGTTCCTCTGAAAAGAAAGCAAACAAAGCGACCAAAAATGCCAATGTCTTCAAATAGCAATGGCAGTGCCATCCTTTGAAATGACGAGTCCAGCAGCATAACCCTGAAATCTGTTGTAATCTGTGCTTGAGGCTCAATATGAATGCCATTAGTTTCCCACCTACGCTGATAGTATGTACAGAGTCAAAAAAGAAACTTTGTCTCTCTGTGCTCCCTCTTAGTTTCATATCAATTTGGTTGAATGCTCTATGCTGTAGTGCTTCTCTGCTACCTCTATCCTGCAAAATCTCCCCACAGTGTTGTAGCATGGTTCAGGGTCTGTTGTTTTCCAAGTGATCAGAAACCTCTCACCCAGAAGAGTCTCAAAACATAGAGAAAAGGAGAATGTGAGAAGATGCCCCCTGAGTTACCTCATAGTTTAATCTCTTCTTGCTTAGGTCCTTTAAGTTCATGAAGTTCTACAGGGCAGAGATAAATGCAGGACATAGGACCCTTCAGAGTCCTCCCTGCCCTCCCCACCCCTTAGTTTGTATAATAGGTGGCTTTATCTGGGTCCTTGTGAAAGTATTTTACCCTTTTTTGGCCCCGGTCTCGCTTGTGGATTTTATTGAGCTTCTTGGGATGGTTTATTCCTAGTTTGGTACTCTTGAAAGATTCTAAGCGCTTCCTCATTGTCCTATGGAAAATCTCCTTGTCTTGTTTATCATCTTCACTGTGCATGATCTCATGTCGACTGTACAGGTGTTTGTGCTGTGGCCAGGAAGGGAAGACAATATTCATTTATTTAGAAATACAGCTCGAAGCCCTGAATCAATGCATTCAATCAGTGTCATGGAAATGTAAACAACTCCATAGGAAAGAATGAACCAAAAACAAGTCTGAAGGCATTAATGAAACTTCAGTTTTTCTTTCTTCTCTATGAAACACGTGTAAGTCCAAGAATCTTAAGTACGTAAGAGTGGACTGTCATTCAAAGTCAGCCTCTCCCTATAAGTATCTGAATTACTTCAGTCGATACACCCCATTTAATCCTGATTAGAACCTATGTTGGACACAGTTCTGCGCTGCACTGGCCTCAGTGATTTCAAAGGCACTAATTGTGTTAAAAAGGCATGTTCTCAAGTGAGAAAGCATGCAGCCAAAGAGCCCATCTTCCTCAAGGGTGCAGATTTTGCAGCGAGTTGTCTCCTTTTGAGTTTCTCTCCCAAGTTTTGGTTCATAATACCTCCTAGTTTTAGATTGGAAAACAGTTCAATGCTAGCCTTTTGCTCTCACCTCCTGCCTGGGTTTATACAGGTACTGTTGTAGGGTGTGATGAGCAAGTGTATCTTCTGTGTCCCGGATACTTTTCCTCCTCTGCTCTAAAGCTTGCATGTCGAGGCAAACTGGTCCAGCTTTTTCTCTCCTAAAGAAGAGAACAAACAGCAGTTTTTAAAATCATTAATTGCTGAAGAGGGGTAATAAGCAGGAAGATGAGGAACAAGAGGGAGAAAAGAAGATGAAGTTTTTTAAAAAGAAAAGGAAGGGTAAGAACTGGCTAAATGGAAATGAGCGAGCAAATGCCTAATGGGAAATGTGAAAAGATTATGGTTTTTTCTGTCAAGTGGATGTAGCATTAATTTCACATGGTGATTTTTTTCCTCACTTCTCTCTCGACTTATTCTGGAGCAGATAAAGAAATAACATCTAGCCATGTATAGAGCAGCTGATGAACCAAAGGCAAATGAAACAACTCTAAAATGGATGTCTGCTTCATCTTACCAGCTTTTACTGAAAAAAACTGTTTGTGTGTAAAATGCAACAATATAAATCCGTGTATACTGATTTTATGTGAGAGAAAATATTAATTAAAGTTTTAAAAAAGTAGCAAATGAAGCCCCTGTAAATTGCATTTTTCAGGTTTTTAAACATTGTTTCAATTTCCTCTCATATACATCCCCATCAGTCCACATTACTTACAGTAAATAAGAGACAGAGCTTTCCACAGTACTTGGAAGTGGGGTGCTGAAATCCACATTCACCATGTTGTCTGTGCTTGGAGAACGTATAAATGCCAACGAACCTCTACGTTCTCCCTGGTCACAGAAAGAAACAAGACATATTACAGCTGTAAACACCTAAGACAAAATGTGTATCAGAAAATACTGATAATTTGTGAGACTGCTGCACTCAAACGGCACAAGAGGCGTGGGAAAAGCTGTATTTCGGTAACAAATACAAACCATTTTTTGGTTTTATGGTTTCTTTACGTTGAGTGACATTAGCCCCATGAACAAAGCCAGGAGTAAAACTATTCCACTTTTTAAAATTGATTTTGAGGAGGTGAGTGACTTCTTAGGCCTCAATAGATTTGCAATTTTATTTGTACCATGTTTCAAGCCACGTGCATAGGAATATACACATAGATTTCTATGGATTGACGCACCACTGCACTAACAGTAACATTTTCAAAAATAAAAGACTAAGTTTTCTATTCTGTACCAGACTGGAAGCAGCAAACGTTAAGTGGTGATAGAAGTCTACAAGGCTATTTGAAAGAGGTTATGGCATGTCAGAATGAGATACTGAAGGGATGAGATTTTCTTTCAGTTCTAAAACTAGCGTACAGAAGTGAACTGCTCAAAAAACTCAGATTTATGTCGTCACAGATCTCCCTGCAGTTTATGTAACCTCTTGTTTAGGTGAAAGGTATTTTTTGGGTGACATTGTGGTTACATAGGTTGAACCCATCTACGGTTTTGAAGAATCATCATCAAGGCCAGGCTTCGCGAACGAAGATTTGGGAAGGCCCTATCCACATTTGTTACAGGCACGGCAGAGAGAAATCGCATAGCAGGTCTCTACATTTTAAAGAGTAATAAAGAATACATCAAGAAAAGACATCTCTCTTGCAGAACATTAAAAGAGATTTTTTTGTACATTTCTCCAATTTTAACTGAACTGTGTTCTCTTTACATTTTGATATTCATAGAGCAAATCAAATAAATGCTTTCTTTTGCTGTGGTAGCCCAAGTACATGTCACAGTATGTGTTGGATCAGACTAATGACATTAAGCAGTACACTCTGGCTTCTGCAGGCAGAAAACTTGAGATTAATAAAATTACTTTCTGGGACAGCATCATTCCATCCATTTTCTTAAGTGAATCTGACTTTCTTTTCAAATCAAGTTTAATGTTTCATATATACATCATACTGTATCATCAGTGGAGGAATTTTAGCCAGAACAAGTTATGAACTGTAAGTATTTTAAATCACTTCTGTTCACCTGCTCTGGATTATTTTTATTTTGCTTGGCTTAGGTTCTCCTCTCTCAACTGTAAGGAATTTATTTAGGTTAACACTGAACTCTCTCAAGCTCCTGTTTGTTATATAGATGCAGCATAACAGCAGAGCTGAACAAAGGAAAAAATATAAAATTGTTTTTAAAGTCCTCAGTTTCTTGCAAGTGAGAAGTAAGCAGCTGTGGAAAGCAGATCTTTACTTGTCCTGGAAGAAATGGCTTCAATTTCAATATCAGCTTGTAATTAATAGATATTTAGTGCAAAGATATATTTGAGAAGTCAAGAAAAAGTCATTAAAGCAGTGTATCACTGAAGCAAATATTCAAGTGACAAAAGTGAAATGACTTTAGGATTCACAACTAGTAACTAATTTCCGCTGGAAGAAATTATGTTGCAAAACTTCTGTAGAGCTTGGAGATCTTTTAATTACTTTGCCTATTATTATCACATCAGTAAACATTCACCAATAGAATTTATCTGCAAGACACAATATACAGAAATAACATTTGGACTAAGGTAGCAAAAGTCAGTTTTCTTCTGTTTCCTTTCCTAAAAAATTGGCAATCTGACTACACTATGTGGAATTGAAGACATTATTGGTCAAAACTTCTGGTGCTAAATCTGCATGGTTTAGTGATACAGCCCTTTGCATCTGTTAAAGAGAGGAAATACTGTAATAAATTCAACACTGAATCTGAACATGAGTTTCATGCTCATCTATATCAAAGTATTATCTAACTTTCTGCCTCTGAGGTGTGACTCAGAAAGCATCACAAGAAAGTAAATTAGTTTTTGAGCTCAGATGGTCTGAAAACCAAATGGGTAATTTACAAAATCTCAAAAGGAAGTATTTGCTTGTCTTTTGAACCACTCCCCATTTTTCACACTAACATAATTTATGAATTTCATCTTGTTTTCTGAATTCAATCTTTGAAATTACATGTTCCACTGGGAGAAGTCCACCTGGCTGTAGCTCATTAAAAAAAAAAAAAAATCTTAGTAGCAGTAGTATTATCAGTTGCAGTAATAATTTATTTTATTTAAATTAAGGAAATTAACTGATATATCACCTAGCTGTGAAAAAGAGTTCATCTGGAGATTATAAGGATAGATAGATTATAATTTTAAAGATCACCTTTAAAAATATTTCATTTAAAACTGTCCTTTACACTATGAGAACACTGCACATTTGTGGCTATTTGAACTAAGGTGACTAGTTTCATACTGAAGAAGATTGGGAATTCTTACACAATCTGGTAACATTGCTCCAGTCTGAGAATGGTACTTCAGCAGAAGGTCAGAAACTTTCTTCTATTCTGTAGTTTTAAAAACTTCTCCTATTGCAAATCTTAAGTTTCCCTAACTTCATAATTCTGTGACTGCATTTGATATTTGTTGTATCACTTTAATCCTAATTTTTGAATTGTGGGGGTTATGATTTCATTGAATTAGAGTTGCCATTCCCACTTTTTATTTTTTTTTGTGTTATGATGATCTGGCAGATTGAGATTAGCAGTCCACTTATTTTGGCCATATACCACACCGCTTGGAGGTAAGCTTCTTCAAATTAGATTTGTCACTGCATAAAACCACTCTTCTGCAGGAGCCAGACTGTTGATACATTCAGAAAGACAATATTCCTCCAGTATTTTTTCATGCAGTAAATATAGAAACAAAGATATTCAGTAAAATCCAACAGAAGAGTACACTGACGTAAGTACAATATACTAATTCTTGGTGATCAGGCATAATACTGAGAACTACAGCTCCTCAAAAAGGTAACACCGAGATTCAAAACATATTTAAAAAAAAAAAAAAGCAGATAAGAGATGGAAATATTTTTCCTTTAGACATCTCCTGCAATATATCAACTTTAGGTTATATTATAAATTTTAAAAAATCAAATCCCAAGTGATGCTATAATATGTCAACAAGTATTCATAAGTACCTCAGCCACATAGCTAATTGCATCCTTCAAGTTGAGTTCATGGAAAACATTAAGGATTTGGTCTCTTGATTTTTGAGCAGACCTTCTCATCAGTATTTTTCTGAGGAATTTCCTATCAAAATTGGACCACCTGATAATTTAAACAAACCGTGTTAATGGCAACAAGCAATTTTAGTTTCACAGCATTTTTAATTTAGCATAAATGATATTTTTTGAGTTAAACACTCTAAAAAATGATGAACACGTGATCGTGTTTTGAAGCTTTTCAATTAGCATGTAAAGTTAATGAAAAGCCTCCTACAGACTTGTACAGTTATCACAAAGTATTTAATCTGTTCACTTACCAACACTACTACAACAAGAGTGCTATGATTATAGCATCCCATTTCAAATTCAGTGAGACATTTTATACTTTAGGAGATCATGCTCCCTTATTTTTCTGCTTCTGATTATACTTAATTTTCTTCTCTCCTTTGGAAAATAATCTGCTTTTCCCCAGCTGTATTGTAGGACAGCCAGACTAGAAAATCAAATCACAACGGTGCTCCTTCAAAAGCTCTACCAGAGGGCCTTATTCATACCATTGATGTACTCTACTCTGGGGAATAGTAGTGATATGTGTTTTCTGTGATTTACATTTCCAAGATTGTCACCATCAGTGAGGGTGGCAGGAGCTGCCATTACTCTGAGGAAGCACTTTCATGCATATAGAGTCCAAAAGACAGCCTTAAGATGGTCTCATTCAAAATACATTAGTCACCAAACCACACACTCAACTATGAATCTACATTAAGCTACTCCTTGTTATTCAAGGAGATTCCTTTCTGACATGTAAGAAGTCAAACTCTAATCTGCCACTTAAAAGATACAGTTCCATCTTCAAGGCAGTATTTCAAAATTGGGGATGTATTCTCCCATATTATATATAGCCCACTGAAATTCATTGCCCAAAAGCAAACTACAAATTTAGACCAGACCAAAAGAAAGAAGATATTCTGCCTGGAATGCCTCAGGAAAATTCTTCACTGCATAAATGAATGAAGAGAAAAAGGAAAGGAAAGAGACTGTCCCTATAACTGGATGTAGACAGGTGAGTAATTCTGCTTAAGTTCCACTATGATCTAGCTCCAGCCTAGTAGTTGTATAGTTGCATAAGCATAATGCTAAGCCTAAGCTAATAGACTCAGCTTCTTAGGAAGGGTTAGGGGAGTGCTCGGCAGAAAGTTAGCACAGCCACATGGCTTTTGGATTGGAACTGGCATATTGAGTCAGCAAGAGGTTAGCAGGTCAAAACTGTGACTGCCTGCACCTATGAAATGACCTAACTCCATGAAGAGAACAGCCTAACCTGAAACAACACTCTTAAAGATGTCCAGATTTAATGTCCTTTTTTCCACACTTATTCATCTAGATGTGGAAGTGTGCCCATCAATGGTAACTCTTCACATGTGCTTTAAAGAAAATGGTGTATCTGTCAGCTGAGTAATTTTGCTTCTCTCAAGACGAATCAGCTATAAACAGAGGGGAACAGTTCATTATTGGTTTCAAACTAATAGGCTGAAACTATCAGAGTCATTTTAAAGCACCCTCTGCCATTACTTTCAGAGATGTTGTACACATCCTTTGTAGAAATAGGATAAGCAGCTAGCCCAGCTGTAGCTGAGGTTTTTTAATGCCCCCACACATAAATATTTTTCATTAAATGTAGTATTACAGAAAAGTACCAACATTAACATTTTAGCTTAAAACTTGTACAAATAGCCAGTTCTCTAACCTTGAGAGAATCTGACTCCTGAATGTGAACTGAGGCACCTGCAAAGGCATAATCTGAACTGTAGAAGAGAAAGAACAGGTTCCAGTTGTAAGGGGACAAAAATACACTGTTTTCACATTTGCTATATTTCCAGTATTTTCAGTATATAACCTCTTAAACTACATTCTACATCCTTGCTTTCCCTAAACTCACAGGTTTAAAAAGTGATAATGTACAGATAAGATTTCCTAGCAGTATTTCAACATTCCAAGTTAGTTACTACTTACTTGTCTCTCAGATAATGATGGCCTATTTGTCCAGAAATGTCTTCTATAGCAGAAAGAATGTGATCAAAGGCCTAGGAAAGTGAAAGTGGGGTTAAGAAATAAAAAAGCATAAATAGAAAATAGCTCAAATGTTTTTAAAGTTAGACCAGGTGAGTATGCAGAATAATTTTATTGCTGTTAAGCAAATTTATTTCCCATTTACAGAAATACTAACTACTATAAGCTTTTCTTCAAAGGTCCCGAGCTTTCTAACCAGTTCTTTATAAAGTCACTAACTATTCTTGAATTACAATGTTCTCAGCAAGAAGGCACTCAGATCCCCATTTTAACATTCAGTTTTAAAACTTTTTATTGACTCATTTTGCCATCTCCATTTCTGACCTATGAAGTACATCAGCCACTATTAGTGTCAATGATTAAATCAGTTGAACAATTTCCCTAGTGTGTCTTTTTAGATGTTTCAGGAATCCGTACTCCCCTCAGAGTAGAAGTAGGCATCATTCTTTTAATATCTAGAGCAAAATTTTGTCCTGATTATGTTAGATGGCTGATAGAAATCCAAGGTTTATAATTGTTGATTCAAACCAAGGCAGCTGCAGGTACAATTTGGTCTTTTTCTGCATGTGGTTGTGAACATTTTACTCTGAACATTGGAGTGATTACTGCAGAATATAGATGCTAGATTTGCAACAACATGGGTGATATATTTGGCACAGATGAAGCTGTACCTTGAGTACTGTGGTCAGTTTTGGGCCCCTCACTCCAAAATGGACATTGAGGTGCTGGAGTTGGTGAAGGGTCTAGAAAACATGTGTTATGAGGAATGGCTCAGGGAACAGGAGTTATTTAGTCTGGAGGAGGCTTAGGGGGTGACCTTATTGCTCTCTCCAGCTACCTGAAAAGAGGTTAAAATGGTCTTAAATTAAGCCAGGGAATGTTCAGACTATATATCAAAAAACATTTTTCACTGAAAGAGTGGCTAGACTTTGGAATAAGCCACCCAGGGAGGTAGTGGAGTCACCATCTCTGGAAGTTTCAAGAGGCATCTGGATGTGGCACTTGGAAATATGGTTTAGGGGTAATTATGGTGGTGCTGGGTTGATGGTTGAACTAGATGTTCTTGAAGGTCTCTTCCAATCTTGATGCTTCTGTCTATAGTCTTCCATCCTATAACCTATATTTATATTGAAAATATATGGGGTTTTTTACTGAATAAGAATTTTATAATGTTGTGTGAAAGTGAACTGGAAGAGATTGTATTTCAAAATCTTTTAAAAGGGTAAAGAAATGCAGGAACATACAGCACTCTCACTGCATTAAAACTATTGCCATTGATCGGGAATTTCAGTATATAATTAATCTGTACTGGGCAGCAGACTATCTTTCTATGTAACATGCAAGCTACAAAGCCTGCTTTTCATACCTTTTCCAGACATTAACAGCCCTATTGAATTCTCAAGTGAAAGACCAGAACTTTCAGTTGAGTATCCCTTCAGAGGAGACAAATAGTAACCTAAAAATAACTTTTGAAATGTTTGAAGGATTTTGCTCTTGAAATTTGACGGTCCCTTCCCTTCCAAGGAAAGAAATTCTCTCTAATATTTTTGTTTTCTCTTAAGATGCTCTGTAAACACCCAAAAGACACCATAGTTTTATTTTAAAATATCTTACTCTGCCATGAAGTTTCTCATTCAGTTTTGGCTCTCTGTGTTCAGTTTTCTTCACTTTCAGCCACTGTACCAAAGGCTTGATAGTAAGTCCCTGAGGATTGAAACATGATAATAAATACTTGAGTTTTCCTAGACTTTCCTCCAACTGGTGTTGTTAAAGAGAAATAGAGCACATTTGTGTGTTACTTGGTGGTTCTCATACTTTCTCAGTTGATCTCTGTCCTCTCTAGAAGATAAAATGCTGTACCCTCAGCTTCTGTTACAAAGGTTTGAAAAGACAACAATCAACAACTTCTATAGTAAAAATATGGTACTAGAAGTGTATAAGTATTCCTTTTACAATTGATTGTGGTGTTTTCTCCACATATCAGGAGTTTGTGACCACAATTAAACTTTCTGTAATACACTTCAGATAAAATTAGAAGCTGCTATATACTGACATATCTCCACTTAAATTAATGCTTTTTCATCCAGAAAGCGCTATTTTGTTTGGATGTTAAATACTTTCTTGTCCCACTGCTATTAAATATAATAAAGCGAGGACTGAGACTCAGGTAGATCAGCTTAATGACTTATCTTCCCATTAAAAGGACTGTTCCCTATAGTTATTCATATGAGGTGAAGGATGTTTAATCAGATATTAACTAGGCACTATTAATACTAAGTGGCTAAGACTGAACAATTTTTAGCACAGAGGAAATTGTGTTTTGTCCCATGTGGTCCCATATGAAAACATAAAATGGGATCTTTGTTACTAAAATTACAAATTCAATTATTCTTTCAGTTCAGTGAAACCACATGCAACCTTCAGCTGAGAACTGCTTTAAGCATTCAGTACTTTTGGGGGACTCCTTCTCCTTGCAAGAAGCATGCTTAAGTAGTTAAATTACCTGGAAAATAACAGTAAAAAACACAACAATGATAGTTGTGCTGACAAACAGGTTTTTGTCATGCACTTTGTCCTTATCCAGAAGTGCAACAAGAGCAAAAGCAACTGCTCCACGTAGTCCACCATAGGACATCACCACCTGGTCTATTATCTCCAACTGGACCGTTCTGTAGCGGTTGAGAATCCATGTCTGTAAAACTACACCTGTAAAAAACAAATGTCAGCATGTCTAGAAATACCCTTGTGCAATGTCAATATCCCAACCGTGTGTAACAGAAATGGTACCACCACACCACTTTCGTAACAATCTACTCCATCCACTTCCCCCTCTGTAGCACTATGCTGCCCACTTGTGTCTTCTCCTTTACATCAGGTCAAAGGAATTAGATGGAGCTGCTTCTGTGAACCAGCAGCTCTTCTTCTGAGAGCGCTGCCCTCCAGCACAGGCACTACAGGGCAAGTTCTGCTGCGTCCTGATCTTTGAAATTCGTTGAGAAAGAATAGAATTTCTAGCACCATAACCAGTGATATTCACATGGTCATTTAATAGAAATGGGTTAAAACAGCATTGATTTACGGACTAAGTGTGGTACCCTTTACAAATCACTAAAGAGGATATTTATGTCATTGTCTTAGGAAGGGTGGTCTAGTTATGCTAACACTGTCTTCAGACATACAGGTGAGATGCTGCCTGCTTCAGGAGACCTAAAGTTCTAGTTATCCCAATGTGTTCCAGAGCTCCCACCATACAGAGGAAAAACAGCTTCACCACTCCTCCAAGTGGCATGGCACGCATGTCCCACTGCAGCATGCCAGTGCTGTTAACCAATGCAAAACAGATATTTCTCTTTTTAGAGAACTCTGAACTTGTGCCAAGGGAAGAGTGTCTGGTCACTGTAAGAAAGGACTCTTAAAAATCCATTCATGCCACCAATCTACCTCTTCAGGGTATGAGAGCTGCAATTACATGAGGTATCATCAGGTATTTAGTGATTTGCCAGTGTCTAAGATCAACTACTTTAATGGGTGCTTATTGTTATTGCTGAATATTTACTATTTAATTGTTGAGCACATTTATTACAGGATAGTTAAACACTTATTTCAGGAATACAAACAGTGTCAAAGACAAGATATCGAAAACTCTTTTGAACACCTCAGGCACATTAGCAGTCACTGAGAAGCAGATAAATGAAACGATGCTTACAGACTATTCAGAAAGGAGGACAAGGAACTAGACACTACATTCAGATCAGGAACCTCTGAGACAGAATAAGAACACAGAGTCTAGGAAACTTGCCAGCTAGATAGACATGTAACCTGTTATTTGAATTTAAGTCAAGACAAACAGGCAAATAAACCAGTTTAATTTATTCCCAGGTGTAAGTACATACACCAAATCACTACATGTGTTACTCTCTACAAATGCTTCATTCTATGCCTTTTTTGTGACTTCAGCAAAACTACAGTAGAACTACATACATAGCTGGGCAAGACATTTTTGGTATTTTGAAATGTTTGCAAACTTATATAACCCCAGTAAATTGACAGTAGGTAATCACTACCTGCCACAGTCTTATTTGCTCATTTTTTTATCAGTCCCTGAGAATTATTTCTTAAGCCAGAGACCATGCAGTGTAATTAATGTATGGTCCGATATCACTCTGTGTCTAAAACCTGAAGTCAACCATAAAATTAGCTTAAGACAATCTCTCTATCACCAAATTTGAAAGAGCTGAAGGAGCGATATGGCTGACAGGATTCACATATTTTGTTAAAGAACAAAGTCCTTTTCACTAGGAGATTTTGCCAATACCATGTACTGGGTCAGCAAAGGTTAGCCACTGGATGATTCATGTTAGCTGCTGGGCTAGTCATATCCTCAGACATCATCAAAAATGAAATCTTGCTATATTTTCAGCATATGATGAAGCTTACTGTAGAGATCTACTCTCCTAACCCAAACCGAACCATAAATTCAACCAAAATAAAGGTAATGTTTTAAAAGAAACAAGCCTAGAACTCCAAATTTTGTAGGGAGGGGTATAAAGAATATGTGATTGCATTAGCAACACAGTGCAAGAATAGGAAGATTATCCCCTTACCAATAACTCTATATACTGAGATGAAGACCAGAGTCAACAGAATAAAAGCTGTATTCCACATCCAGATATCTGGATTTACAGCTGAAATTCCCAGGAACATGAAGATAATAGTTTCTGCTCCACTGGCCATCATTTTCATGGTATATCTTACAGTTGTAGAAGACTGTTCAGATATGTTAGCTTTGACATATTTCTGACAGCAAATGCCACAGAAGGTTATCCTAGAAAAAGAAGCGATTGTTCAGAAAATATCCGCGGCAACATTTAATATTATTTCCATCTGTCTGTCACATAGTGATAAAAACCCACCATTAATTCCTAAGAAAAAATAAACTCAGGAGCCCATGTGGAGTCTAATCTAGGTAAAAAGCATATCTCAAACATTCATTCTGAGATAACCTCAAGAGGCCTGAAGACAGCATTTCATTAGATCACAACAGACTTTAATTCTCCTCAGATTATCATACATCTTACATGTAAAATTTTAAATCTTGTTTACATTAGACATAAACTAGTGACCTCTTTGCAGAAAGATTTTTAGATCTTAGATATACTTACTGTATCATCTACAAACATGATAAGCAAAACTGAGAAGAAAGGTATGCCAGGAGTCAATGAGTATTAAAAGAAGAGAGATCACAGGGGTACTCAAGCCAAAACAGGCAAACTTCAGGCAAAACTTAGCAGACCAGCCAAGTCAGAGAGAGCAGTGAATAATGACATTCACATAATGCCATAGAAAAATATTGCTTTGGTTACACATTATAGGGAAAGATGTCAATACAAATGGACAACTGTTAAGATTGAAGTATTATTAATAACTAAGAAGGACGAGTCATGTCTATATTTTGTAAAGGAGTTCTCATGTTGCACAGCAAATACTTGAAAACATATATTCCTTTTCAAGGCTGAATAACAGTATTTGCAAATTATAATTTACTGCAGTGTGAAAATAGTGTTATCCAGCATAAGCTTCATGAGTGTCATATTTATAGCTGTCCTATATAATTTAGGCCTTCCTTTCAATATTTTTAAAAACCATATTTCCTTCTCAGCCCCTTCCCAGAGAGCAATAAAAAGAAACTTACGCCAGGATAGCTGAAAGAGACAGCATCTCTGCTGTGAGGTAGGACAGGTAGGAAATGATAAACACAAATCCAGGTTCAATGATTCTCACGTGCTTGGTGAAACGACTGACCAGTGAGAGCAGGAATGCAAAGAAAATGCCAACAAGTGTCCCACCAAGGCTCACCACAAAGAACGACACTGAAAAGCAAAACCTAACACAGCTTAAACAGTAAAAATACAATGGTTTGAATTCATTCTCTTGCACAGACCTAACAGCAAATGGCTAGTAAATGAGAGAAAATTTTGGAGGACATGTCAAAACTTATTTCTAAAGTGAAACAACAGGAAATACTTTTGAGCATTTGGTATGTGAATGTAGCATTCTGTAGAAAATCAAGGTTACTTTCTTCTAAGCCTCACCATTTTAGCTTTATACAAAAGACACTGCATTTAATTGGTACTGTTTTTTTCCCATGTTCTATAAACAAATGTATTCACAAAAGCATATTCTAGAATATGTCAAAGTCATTGTTAAAACATTTATTCATAAGATAATGTAGTAAGTACCATGTCATGCTTGGAATTGGAAATAGGGACTCTATTTTTAGGTAAATAAAATTTCTTGATAGTCACTGGCAAATGTTACTGGATAGCAATCAGTGATAAGGGGTGAGAATGCCTATACACAATCTCAACTTTCCTGGAATGCAGGGAGGAAGAGCATAGGCTGAAACTAAGGACATGTTATTAAATACAAAGAAAATATCAAGTTTGGTGATCTTATCAAATGAATTCCACATCTGTTGAGTCTCCTCAAAAGAAAACAGATCTATCTGATTAAGTTTTCCAAATATTCAGGAATATTTATCTAATTGTTTTCTTAAGACATTTGTCTATGCCATACTAGTGTGGTAATATGAGTAATAATGAAAAGGGCTGAAAAATAGCAGTTACCAATAGCATATTAATAATATTTTGTTTAAAATACTACATATGCACATATATCACATATGAGATACAGAATTGAATTCTACACACCTATGCCTTTGAGACATTCAATTCCTGTCACATTCGTTGGACCTATTGCAACGAAAGATTCAAACACATTGTACAGGACCTGAAAAGAAAAGTAGACTAACTTAATAATTGCTCCTGAATTGAGCCTATTAAAATAATCTCATTATGGGCCTTAATATTATGAATCCTGAAACAGTGTGTGGCTGAGGGAAATTCTGTGTGGAGGGAGAAGACTTTGCAGATTTGATACTTTTTCAAAATGGAGAAAACGCAGTGGAGCAAGAAGAAACAAATTTTTTTTTAAGAAAAAACCACAATTTTCCATTTCTCATTTCAATGTTTCCTATTGATAGGAAGGATTGTTACATAGAAATGTGTTTTCTAAGGCACTTCTCACTGTAAAATCCAGATATTTGACAGATTTATTTAATCACCTGTATAAGATAAATAAGATAATTAATAAGATGCTAATAATGAGACTAAATTGAAATATATTGAACATATATAAGTTGAACATAAAAGAGAATAAACTGCAATAATTGTATTAAAGCTTTTAAAATAATAAGCTTTTAAAATAATGAATAACCTTATTCATACCCCTGCCTAATGAGGTTTGTATGAGCATATGCCTGTTTAATCTGTTCTTAATTCCTCTAGTGACAGAGGAGAACTTTACTATGGCTTTCTCAGCTTTCCTTGTTGCAACTAACCTTGATAATTCTTATCATATTTACCCAGTCACAGTACACAGGTTACTTTGCTTTGTAACAGTAGTCTTTTACATTTTCATGTTTAAAGAATGCCATATCATCTACTTTCTTCTGTCCTCCAGGCTTTCCGTTTTCAAGGTAAGAACTCCACTTGTTTCAAATTTCCTCATAGACTGTGCTTTCTGACTCTTGATCATGCTTGCTCTTCTCTTCTAGATTTCCTTCAATGAATCAAATTTTCTTCTATTTGTAGAGTGAGTGTTCATGTTCATTTCGCAGTAACAAAAACTCATTTGCTTCTGAAAGCCAGTAATGTTGATACTTGAGTTCGTCAAAGGTTTATTTTAATATTTCTTCCTGTCAATACCCCAAAACTACTAATGATACTGATATCAAAGGGCAATTAGGTTTCTCTGGGAGCCATTTTCAAATTCGTGTGAACAATTAGGCTGCAGCCAGTGACCTTGCAGTGCCTTGCTTCCTCGGTTGCAAAAAGTTAAGAAACTGAGCCTAGTGAACATGTCTTACCCTCCTTTGGAGATAGGCAGGAGCAGAAACAGGAAATGATCCAAAAGTGAACTGAAGTTGTATAGCAACTTGGTTGCACAGCACCTTTCTGCCTTAGGACTTTCTGGTCCCTGTCCACTAACACTGCACTACAAAACTATCGACTATTTTATTGTAAGAAAAAATTTTATGTGAAAACAGGTTTCAATCAAAATAAAAATATCGGTAGAAATTTGAGTTGCTTTAAGTCTATTAAAGTCTTTCTAAATAAAAAAAGAAAATTAACATGTTTGAAAAAAAACAAAACAAAACAAAACAGAAACTTTCTAAAATGTCACACAAGTTTTTCCAAATCGGATCTTTGTTATATATCTGTTTGATAAATATCTGATTGAAGTAAAACAGAGGGAGAAGGCATAAACACTTTGGCGAGTATTCTTTCTCACTGGTTGAGGTATGCATAGAAATTATAGGCATAACACAAATATGCAGAAAAGACTATGTGCATTAAAAAACAACAGCAAAGAAAGGCTTAAAATCCTTGGAACTAATTTCATTAAGTCATAAAAACCCTACTTGAACAGCAAAGGCAAATAAAACATGCATCCCTGAAACTTCATTTGAAGTGTCCAGCCCAGGACTGTATATTTTTATGTCACTTACCAGCTCCAAATAGCTTTCATGTTGAAACATCTAATCTTCACAATATAGGATTCATAAGTAAGACAGAAGACACCATGAGCTACACTACAATAGCCCATGAGTAGATACACACAGATACTACAGCATTTCTTTTAAGGGGAAAATGCATTTCAGAAGAAACCCCCTAGAGTTTGGGTGACTTGGGGCTGTATAATTTACTTACCACAGTTACAGCATCGTTCAGAAGTGATTCTCCAAAAACAATGATAAATAGAACTTCATTGACATGGACTTCTTCAAACACTGCCAGAACAGCTACAGGATCCACAGCAGCAATTAAGCTGCCAAAGAGGAGGAAGTCCAGCACTCCAGAGTTCAGTTTGCCTTCAAAAACAAAGCAAACAAATAATAAGCAGAATCAGCTCTGTATTATCTATAGTAATGACAGACTGTGATATTACAGATAATGTCAAATCCTTCAAAATAGGGATCCTAAGGTATCAGCTGGAAAGTGTGGTACAGACATTATTTAAGAAGTTCTGTACTGTGCCATCTTGTTTCCTACAAATTTGTTGGATCCAGCATTGGCCCATGTGGATCAAAGTTGTTTCTGGGAGCAGGACCAGTACAGGCCTGTTCTTACAGCAAAGTGCTCCCATATTTAAACTGAGTTTGTATCTGTGTGTGGTATGGTTTGTCTAACTTAAGTAAATTATCGTAGGGTAACTGAGAACTCACAAGATGTCAAGAGGACTATACCAGTACTTCTGAAGTGAACATTACAAGACAGTTCATGTCGCAGGTCAAATTTGACTTCTACAGTGGGGCTTAACTACACTCAGTGCAGTTGAACACCAATTGTGGCCTCCTTATTCAAGTAGGCATTTATTGATAGGTGCAGTTAAGCCACTTGTTTCCAAATTAGGATTCATGAGGTCACTGTTAAATTTTCTGCAAGTGGACCATAAAAACAGATGAAGGATCAAAATGTACCTCAATATATTTGTGTTGTGGTCCCTTAGGAATTTTGACAATGTTTTGGAACTACAAAACTCTGGCAACAGTGTAACTGGGTATTTTTTTTAACCTTCTTTTAGTTATTAATGTTATTTTGTTCAGTTATGCAAACAGACCAAGACAAACATCACTGTCATTTTAAAAGGAGCAGAAAAGGAAGAACCACAAAGATCTCTTTGATCAGCTTACCCTCTTCATGAAATCAGGAGTAGTAATATCCCCAGTCATTTTTTCTGGGGAAAAGATTTCTGAAATAGTATAGAACAGTAAAATTCCCTTTGTGTTCATTAATGGATGGAGAAGTAAGCAAGGTTCATTAAGAGGTAATGGTGCTAAAATTACATGAGGAAGAGCAAAGAAGGAACATATTGAGAATTTGTTCATTAGAATGCAGTGCAGAGGCCCATGCCCAAAATTAATCTATAGTTGTATTAGGCATGATTTCTATAAGTAAAGAAGAAATTCATCTGATTAAATGGTTTGGAAGCATGAGTCAGGCAATGATAGTCAGTAACCGTAGCCACAGGATCAATATTACCTGTAAGGTACTTCCAGAACAACCTGGCCACTCCTCTAGAAAGTATTCTTATGAAGTAATTTTTCAAATTCAAAATGTTTTGTGCTTAGATCATAATTGAAAGAGAAACTAGATTCCGAATGTTTTTGATACAAAATTATATGGGCATATTTACTCAAGGAAAGGATACTTATATGGGCAGCCAGAAACATGAGTAGACAACAGCCTGTTATATGTGACAATGGCCAATAATCTGATGGAGCTGCAGATGTATATATTCTCTTAGCTGCTATCTGCCAATCAGAGCATCTACAATGTTTTCCATAAAATGTATGGGAATCTTGGTAAGGCCCTGAAAACAGAAATTCATAGCTTGCATATGACTACCTCATATATTCAAAAATATAAATAGTCTTGTTCACTCTTGGACATATTGGGCCGTGAAGAAGGACTGAATCTACCCATTTCAGCATGAGAGTGGGGTTGAAGGAGTGATCTTAAGTCTGTGCCAAAAATTCTGAGAATAGCCTTGAACCTGAATCTAAGTAATGATTCCACCAAATGTTGTCCTTCTCTGGCATGCTTAAGGAAGGAACAAGTCCAATGACAATAACTATCAGAGATCAGGGTATAATAGAATGTAAGGTTTTAAAATAAATTGGCTCACTGAGATTTCTTATCTTTTTTATGTGTTACCAATTACAATCATTGGTACATTCTTTGAAGACTTGCAAAGCTAGTGAGCAAATATTTATGGGGAGATTAGGACACATCTGTAATTCCTACAAAGCACTGTCAGGAGGCATGGAGTTTCTGAATCAGACTTTTACATAGACTAATAACACAAGTAATTTCCAAGTGACTAGCTGACAGCAGTGACACCTGAGCAAGATAAGTTTGCTGGGCTCAGTTTAAGACTTCTAGACACACTCAGCATGTTGCAGCTATGACCTAGATGGTACAGGAAAAACTGCTCTAAGCATTAGTCACAGCCACAATTATTCCACAATACTGCACGTGTTAGTTCTCCAGCAGATGGGGAACAGTTCAGTGCAATCAGCCAGAAAGGTTTAGGATTAGGTAACTCTTCCTATTCTGGGAAAGCAGACTGATATGACTATTAGTTAACAGTTAAGGTGCTAATATTTTCATTTCACTTCTAAAGAAGGATTTTTTTGTCCTTATCACCATCTCTATTTTCCTACAAGGGTATTGAATACAAACAAAGAGCTGCTTTTGTTTATTTATGTAGGAAATCTAAGCAATCTAATTTGGATTATGCACCCTTATATTGCTGGACAGTAGTACAAGCCCACTGAATGGCAAAGTTGAAAGTCACTTGTTTTTATTTCATCTTAGTCTGTAGTGGATTTACATTTCTACATTTTAATGATATTACTTTTAGCATTATTCACTTCAATTGTAGAAAAAGTAGGATAGAAACAAAAATATGACATAGAACTTCAACCAGAAGCTACTACAGAATCTTCTAGAAAATGAGTAACTCGGCATTCTCCTAGCTTCAGCAAGTAAGTAACAACAGCAAGGTTTATCACAAAGGATGGTGCTTAGAACTTATTGACATCTTGGAGGTCAACACAATGTATTTAGATTAGCGAGTATTTTAAAGTCCTGCTCAGCTTTGCTGGAGAATGGCACAGTTTGAATCAGGGACAGCCTCCTCTGGCCTTTTTCATAGCTGAAATTAGAACTCTAGTAGGTTATACTATGTCGTCGTGGCAAAGACAGGTCCCCAGGGTATACCAATTAATGGTCTTTCTAAACTTAAATTCACCAGGCATGTCAGTTTATTGTTTGCATTTGTTAACATCCCTATATTTATCTTGTAGAGCTTTAGCTGTGACCTGTGGTAAGGGTTGATTCTGCTGTTTAACTGTAAGCTCAGAGTTCTAGTAAACACTATCACTAAAAGATTTGCATAATGATGAAGCAGAACATGTAGACACCAAATCCAGCTTTTGCAGTTAGATGAGAGTTGTTTACTGATTGGGAGGAGAGGAAGAGATAGGAGAATTTTTCAATTAAAAAAAACTTTTTTGAAAAGACTTGACTTTTCCATTTCACGTTATAAAGAGATCAATCCTTTTCCTTTAATGATTTATATCAAAGTAATTATCATTCATTATATTTCCCAGAACACAATGTTAAGAGAATAAGTTTGGTGGTATTTTTAAAATCATTTGAAGCATCTTGGATATTTAAATAAAGAAATCCTTTTCCACTGTGTTGCAATAGCAACATCCTTCTGTCATATATTTTGTTCCTGAAAACCTGATTTTATTTATAAATATGATATTGTAGACGCAGTATAAAGAGTCAACAGTGTTTGTACCTGAACTCTCACCTTTGTAACTTCTTAAGAAAAAAAAACACTCCTTCCAAAATGTGAGTTATAGTAAGGTAAATATATAAAATGTAAGCTAAATTTACCATAGCTGTCTATATCACAAATATCTGCAGTTAAATAACATGTCTCCAAAGAACAAGTCTGTACAGATTAAGCACTGCTGTTCTGGGCCTGTTCTATCAGTTCTGTGCCCTTTTATTATAGAATAATTGAGATAGAGTGCATCTTAGAATCATAGAACGGTTTGTGTTGGAAGGGACCTCTTATGCCCTTCAGTCCATCCCTCCTGCCATGGGGGACAGGGACACCTTCCACTAGACCAGGTTACCAGGTTACTCAGAGTCCCATCCAACCTGGCCTTGAACACTTCTAGGGATGGGGCATCCACAGTTTCTTTGGGCAAAGCACAAGCAATAGGGAATCTTCACTTTTTGGATTTGTGGTCTGGGAAATTCTGCACCCTTTCAAACCCCATTGGGCTGCTCTCATTAAAATGACCTTTTTTTTTTTTTAGTAAGACATCTACTGTCAGTAAGACATCTGCTACCTCATTCTGTAAGTTTAAAATTTCTAAATCTTCAGTTACAATTTCCAGGCTCAGAAGACAAAAAAGAGATGTGGAAATGTGTCACACATATATACCCACTCAGCAACCATTCCTTACTTAATATTAAATCTGACTGAAGGAAGGCACTTCCATTTCACAGTAACTTTTGAGGTTTCTATCACAGCAGAAAGAAACAAGCCCTTCACTGTGTATTTTTGTTCAGATGTCCATTAGCAGAAAGAATCCTGAGCTTTACCCTGAGAGTGTACACACACATTTAGAGCAGGACAGCACGAGAGACATGGATTCAAGTTGCTTTTGTGCTGTCTCCAGGGAAGATTTCTCAGGTCATTGTTAAATTTCGTAAAGATATTACAAATTGCTCCTGTCAAAATTGAACTTTTCTGCTGGAAAGTGTTGTTAAGTTGTAAATCATCACCCATCTAACAGTTGGTATACAGTAGTGCCTTCATAGATCAAACTTACCCATTATTCCTGTCAGATAGACACCATAGAGAGATAAACCAGTTGTGGCAGCATTCCAAACTGTCCCAATGACAGCATACAAAAGGATTGTGCCAAGATTTCCAAAGAACAATCTATTTGGCATAAAATATCCAGCATCCAAAACAATGGGGGGTAACAAATAGAAGAAAAATACAGTTGGTGTCAGGGTGAAGGAGGCAATGTGATCTGCTGCCAATACAATGCCACCAAGAACAATACCGAGGACAATCAGCAGAGCACTTTCTGGAACCACCCGAGTGACTTTGTGGGACAAATGGAAAACTGCAAAGAAAAAGGAAAACAATGAGTCAGAAATTAAATGGAGAAACAATTTGAGCAATAACTGTTATTAGCTGGCGGTTTTGACTTCACACAAACTTCTTGCTTTCATTGTTCTTAGACCCAAAAGCGTGTATGGAATGCATGAGATACAGACGGTGTAAAAAGCCACTTATAGAATAAAATAAAGGTTGATTTTCAGATTTTATCCAGTATATTTTAACTTATATGAAAACAATATTTATTAACATTTATTATCCTTTATTGGGTTATCTTCTCCATACAAGATCTGTTCAGGGAAAGATAGTGTTCTATGCAAAGCAGTAAATGCAAGACTGAAAAGAAATGGTGGAAATGCTAGAAATATATGACTTTATTGTTTATTTTTGTATCTAAAAATACACATCTGACCTAATAATTTGTTTAGAAATGATCAGTGTACTAACAGGCATACTGGAAGATGGGCGAAGAATGCTGACAAGTTTCAAGACAACTCTTTTTAGATTTATAGACTATTCTGATAATGTAGCCTTCAGCAGGAGCAAAATGAAGCTCATATCCTGGGAGATCCATTTTGAGCCTTTTCCTCAAAACCTCCGTAATACAGATTTCAGTTAATTCAAAGGCTTTCTGAGGGAATGGGGGCTTTAGTGGTGCCTTCAAATATAGATATATTCATGCAAAATGGTTCTGCAACAGGCTACTTTCTTTTGTATAAAGTGTCGCAAAATCTGTGTGTTACAGTAATATGTCAAATCTGTTAATAGAGACAAGCAGTCAATGGTATCTGTCATAGAAAAACATGTAGTGGTATGATGTGGTAAAACTATTAATATAGCAAATAATCAGAGGGAGGGAATATTACTAAATACCATAAGTGAATCTAAAGAGACAGAAAGATGGCACAACCAGACAGTAAAAACAGACTTTTCAAAGTGACAGAAACACCACCAAGACTGCAAACACATGTAGCAACATATATTTAAAATGTCCTTGTTAGGTGTCAGATAAAAGAAAAAAGAAAGCAGAAAGAAGAACAGAGAGAAGTCAATTCTACAAAAACAGATGGAATATGAAATAGGAGGAAGTGGCAGAAGTGTTTGATAATAAGGAAGCACGGATAGTTTAATTGACTTTCTTGGGATTTCTGTGAGCTTGTTCTTCAGTTTATCTTAAGTAATGATGTGTCCCAGGTGACCTGAACCCTGAACCCACTTTGTGATACTGACCCAATAAATGCGACTTCACTTACATACATAGCTTTGTGTTGAAAATGGGAGTTTCACTTTAGTGAACTTTCCCCTAGTTTGAACATCAGCTGTGTTGAAGCTGTTATAATGCTAATGCAATTTAGCTCAAAACTAGCTTGGACAAGAAGCTATCATTAAGATTTCCAGACTCTTAAGCCATAGTGGAAGAATCTTTCCCATGATCATGTAGAGATCTTAGACCGGGTTACTTTACTGAAAGACCATTGTTTTTCTTCCCACCTAAGTATTTGTCTTAGTCAAACATTTACTAGTTACCTTTAGATTTTAAGGGCCCCATTCCTGAACTGTCTGCTTTCGTCTTGGCTGCATCTATACAGTCAATGTTAGATGCATCATCCATCATTATAGCAACCCCACAATAACATGGTTCCTGTAAGCTGTATAACCTCCCTGGTCTCATCAGAATAGAAAACGTAAAAGGAAAAATGATAACAGCCTATCTACACCAACAATGAGCATGAATGTAGATGCTCCTGAGTGTTTGTAGACAAGACTTGAAAACGAAGCCATCTTAGAACACAGCTAAAAAGTAGGATTAATACAATAGCAATCAGACATGAAAACAAACTGCATTCAGTGAAGCAGACTAAATCATGCCAGTTTTCTATGTCATCTGTGTCATGTAATCAAGAGATGAATAACACTTCACAGAAACAAACACTGTGGGTTTCCTCAGTTCACCTCTTCTCTGTTATAAAATCAATTGGGCTTGCATTAAGGAAAAGAAAAAAAAAGAAAAAGAGAGAAGAAATGAAATAAAGAAAAACAAACTAGCTACTACTCCATGTGTATAAATTGCAGCATTTAACTTCTCAAAAATCTTTCCTACTAGCCATTCTTGATTCCTTGAATTTTCAGTCAGTGAATTATCAACTAATTTATCACCTTACAGAGTAGGGATTATCTCCTTATCCCTGAAAATGAATGTTGCTGAGCTAGTCTTACTAACTAAAGTCTGTTTTTCCTACTCTCATGTCAGCAGATAAGCCATGACTACAAAACGTTAAAGTTAAAAAATTAAAATAAACTTGTGAAAATTTTTTAGAACTAGGCATTGGGGGAGGGGGGAAAGCTTGTCCATCTAAAAATTTATATTCTGTAGAATTCTCCCCTTTACAACCAAAACCACTTTTGAATGCTGGGAAGCCAATCTGATTTTGGTTATAACATTGTCTCCACCTATAAATCACATGTTCCCCAGGAATCAGCTCTATATTTGTCTGTGTTCCCTTTAACTCAAATTGACTGATTATCTGTACCAGATTTTAATACTAGCAGCCATAAATTCTTCCACTCTGTTAGTTTAGGGATGAGGGCCATGGACAGGAAAGTCATTGCATGAATGAGCCTCTAAGAAGATTCTTTTCATTATTGCATTTGACCCAAGCAAAATCTGAAAACTAGACTCTCTTTGGTTTAAGATAACTGCCTAGCTAGCTCTTCAGGCAGATAGCATGCCATATGATTAACAGAAACATGTTTATAAACATAGAAATAGATAAAAGGAAAATACCACAACTGATGAAATTAAAAAAATAGCTTTAGACTAAGATGCACTTAGAACTTATATTGATGTTTGAGTTCATATTTGCACTTACAATAACTAATGGGGTTTTTTGGCTATGCACATGAAATATATTTAATCAAGATTGTGCATTATGAGTAGTTATTACACGTATGAAAATTGAAAGAGATTAATTCCAAATTCACTCCTTAATGGTTTTTTACAATTCATTATCCTGAAGTGATGTCCCTAATACATTCTGAGTGTGTTACAAACTCACCTAATGATAGTACTTTCATTTCATGAAGTTTGCCTTTACTTGCCTAGAAGAGGTCCAAAAATAGTCCCACCAAATGAATTATGTCCCCATGACAAAGTAGAATTGGAAGCTTTAATTACATCTAAATGTATAGCATGACGAGGTATTTCATCTGACTGAAGGGTAAAATACAATCCAACACAGTTTGAAAACTCCTAATGGACAAGGAGTTTAGTTTGATTCTGTTATGAAAGAAATTAAAAATATCAGGAAGGATAGCACACAGTGCTGCTCAGATAAATTACTCTGTAAGGAACCAAGAGAAGAAATTAAGTCTATTTTCACTACTATTGATAAGGAAAAGTACATTAATGTGTTTTAATGAGGAGAGGGAAAGGGTAAAGAAACAAAAATTGTAGCCAGTCCATGGCGTAAGAGGAACAACAGCGCACAGGACAATTTTGTGATCTATAAATTTTAACATTTACCATTTTAACATTTAGCATTTAGAATTCATCTACATAAGTCTAGACACAGTATTAATGAAAAAGTTAAACATATGCCTTCCATCCAGTACATGCTAAACCTGGTTTGAAAGTGGATTGGACTGGCTAGTGGTTAAACTGTTTAAATTCAGGCTGAGCATTGCTTAATTAGAAGCTTTCTACAAAATTAAGAAACAATTGCATGGTATAAACATTCTGTGATTTTTTTTCAGATGTTTGCTTCGAGATCCACAAAAAGGTACTATGGCATTTAACCTATCTGATGAGAAATACGAAACAAATCAGCAATCTATGATTTGTTGGCTGGAACCAGTTTCTTTTGAGCCAAAGAATGAAACATACTTTAAGAAGTAAGCTGAGTTTTATGGCCTTTTAAAAATAGAGTAACTTAGATGAAATTCTTCACTGGAATTTACAGCATTCGGTGAATTCTCTTCCTTTCTAAGGCTGTCTGAGACTGCTTTGCAAGATCTGATTCAACAAAATAAGATTTTTCTCAGTTACTCAATGAAATGAAAACAGAAATACTGGTTAAATAGCAAGGGAAATAAATTTAAAAATACTAAAGAAAAGATATTGTACAATTCATTCTCAAGTAATGTAATATTTGTAGACAAACAAAGAAAATTTTCTGAAGTAGAGTTTTCACATATTAATTCCAAATTGTCTCTAATGAAACCTATTTTTAGATAATACTGATTTTTACTTATCAAATGAAACATTTTAATGCATTAGTTCTAGATTTTTTTTGCTTTGTTTCCAGCTGAAATGAACAATTCAAGGTATATTTACCACCTTTAGAAAATACAGCACTACAAAAATGAAAATCTGAAACTACCTGTTAAAAATGCTGCTAAATTTCAAGATTTATGCAGTCATTTCAGCACTATTTCAAGTGAATAATTACATTTCCATTAACTTTGACAGTGTAAAACCAAGGCCCTGAAAACACGAAACATTTTTTTTAGCTAATATCATTGTTCCAATCTATCCCAAAACGTACTGCACATGCACAGTACACAACATGTCATTCAGAAAAATCAGGAATAATGATAGTAATTCTCTGTTGAGGTTTCTTTTCCATGTATCTTTGGATAAAATCCAAGGAGTCACGAAATAATTTAGAAAATTAAAAGATTCTCAGCTTTATAATTTCCATAGTTTCCATGAAAGCATAGATATGAATTTGCAAACATTTCTAAGCTCCTCCTATCACTGCTAGAGGGAGGTATGTGGTCTTTTGTTATTTTCTGTGTGTGGTCTTTGTATTTTTGTTAGTGGGTCAAATATCCACTGACAGTATGCTATTAGTCTATTTTATGCAGTTGAAGTTATTGTACTAAACTAAGCCATGAGTGCTTTAAATTTGAGATCCAAGACTTGATTCTCCGTAACTGCTGAAAACCCTTCCATTGACCAAAGTGAGAACAAAATGCTGCAAATTCCTTTGTGATTCTTCACTTTTCAGATATACAATTAATAGTATCTCCAAGGCAGTATAGAATCAGATTTTTGTAACGGCACAACATAGAAACCTCCTTATAGAAGATATGATAAGTTTCACAGAAGAATATTCTGCCCAAAGGGAACTCTTTCTTCTAAACATCTTCCGGCAGTTGGACTCTGACTGGCAAGCATGACATTTTTCTTATCTTATCAGCATTATAACAAGGGAATTCCATTCAAAAACCGTTTAGCTCTACCCTTTCTGCAGCTTTTTCAGTGGTGTCTTCTGCAGGTATATGTTATTACTAAAAAAAAAAAAATTCCGAGAGCGGACATGGCAAAAAATCTGCTTCATCTTGCTTGTATAATAGCTCAAAGTGTACGTATAGGTCTGTTTGTAACCTAAATTGTATCATCTGTAATCAGCTGTGGCTGGACATTAAAGAAGTTCAAAAGACTCTGGAAAGTCCCAATCCATTCCTATTGTATTGGTTTACCTGATTAAAGAATGGGCACATCCTCTAAAATATAACACCAAGCACGCATTTTCAAGAAGGGATCATTTTGCTTCCACCATCCCTAGAAGGCATACATGCCTGGCCACTCTCTTGCTCCATAGCTCCATGCTACCACTTTAAGATCAAATATCTCCAGAAGTTTTGCTGATAAGTGTAATCTCTACTTACTCCAATTTTCACTAAGGGAAAGTTTTTGATACAATTTCCTGTTTAATGAAGTTTGATGTATTTTTATTTCTCTTATCTTTTGTTATGGTTCCCTTCTCAACAGTCATGCCCACCTACAACTACTAGTCCTCTGATAAACTTCCTGGACTTGCTATCCTTGATTTATTTATACTCTTAGATCTTTCATTTTCTGCTTTATCCTCGTAACTTTTATTATTTTCACATGACGCACCAGTTTTTCATCTTTGTGCATTGACCTCAGTTGTACTAGATCTCTTTTTAAAGATCTCTTTCATTATTTGACTTCCTAAGTTCTGTACATTACCAAACACCACATTTCTTGCCTGCATAGCCGTAGGCATACCTTTCAACTAATAACAGTTGCTTATGTAGCCTGCACAGAGTATCTAGGAATTTTAATTAGGACCATAAGTACTAGAAGAGGTATTTGGTTGTGTGGCCAGGCCTTCATTATCCCACCACCATTATTTAATGATCCTCATTTCAGAGGATTTTTGCTCCAGCTAAGTCTATGTGAAGGCACACCACCAGCTCTCATCGCAGAGTTAGAGACTTCATTCTGATTTCTAGCCTGAGCTTGTTCACAGATATTTTATATCCATTTTCCTTTGTGAGAGTGATATCAATTTTCTTAAATAGCTATTTTCCCCTACTATTAATGCCTTCATTTCCTATTATATAAGCACAGAGAAAAACACACTGTCTTTATTTGCTTGTTTTAAACCAAACCACTTATTTTCAGTCTTTAGCTCTCTATTTCAATCTGAGTTCACTTTTGTGGACTCAGAGCCATCAGAAATATAGACTGCATTCTGCATGAGTCATAGAAGCAGGTCCAACAGCATTAATAATTTCCTATCACAATCTATAGTTCAGCTACATCCTGGATTCATTATCACGTGGGTGACTCATAGTCACCGTGTATTCACTTTGTACAGATGTGCACCTCTCTTCTCACTCACAACCTCATGCCAGTTCCTGTCATTGGCTCCTGAGTGAAACTGCCCATGGTATTACTGAATTTCATCCCTTCCCTACTCCTCAAGTTTATATGTTTTTTCTTGTACAATAGCCAGATCTACATGAACACTGGTAATGCCTACAAAAATGTGTCATCAGAAACCTTCAGTAAGATGCCCCACCTCTTTATGCAGTGGTAAATTAAAAAAAGAGCAAAACCGAAACCCTGCATAAGATCAGTCCAAAAGCTAAATTCTAGTGACTTCCTATGACTGATAAATAATCTTCTTATGGTTTCATACTTTTATCTCATCCTTACCTTACCCACCTGGAAACTGTTATGCCCTCTATCTTATTAGTGGATGATTTTAGGCCTAAATCAAGGAAAAAATCTTCTATTGTGTCCTAAGAGGGATTCAGTTGAAGCAAGGATTCAAAGCATTAGGGAAACTGCATTTCTAGTCTGTCCAGGAAGTGTTTGAGCAGACTCGTCATTACTGAAGCTGATCATTATTGCCTATATTTACCTTTCTAATCTTTATCAACAAAGTGTGCTTGGGGTTTTTTTTCCTGGTCAGGAGTCTGCTAGCATATTTTATAGTCCTTTAGTTTCTGTTCTGTGGACCTTGCAACAACAGTATTCTGCAAGAACTGTTAGTTACCATTTTGAATTGTTTATATACAAGTGGTAAAAAACCCTTAAGAGTTTCTATGAATTTCTTCTAATTAATATTACTTAGGCAAATTCAAAATTATTTTATGAATCAGTACCTTAGACTTTTACCAAATCTAGCAAAAATTGAAAGATTCATTGAAAAATCTTGGAGTTATTTTATGTCTGAAGAAATTCAGAGGTATAATATACATGTATTATGTAACAAGCTATAAAAACCATTTTTGGTATTGGATCTTGGGTACTGTCTTAAAATATACTACATGAACATGACTATTAATACTATTTATATTTAGTCTTGGACATATTTTTCCTAAGCAAGGTTCAAAAGTCCTTCATGTTTAACTTGTTTAGATGAACTGGTTTGAGTTTGGTTCAATCCAGCTCAAGAAAGCTTGCTTTATTTGTCACATATGTAATGACCACCATTTACAAAGCATACAGCATTGTAATGAGCTCATTAAGCAGGAGATTTTAGGTCGCTGTTCTTTGGAGGCCAACGATTAACAAAATATGTTAGCAATTAAAAATGCAACCAACATACAGGTCAATGTTCTCAGCTGATAGGTCATAACATAATAAGATAGCCTCAAGTCAAATTCAAAGAAGTGTGTGAGTAAGCAACTATTACCTATATAAGCACTTAGAACATAATGAAGTTAAAAGAGTCAGGTACAGTTTATCATAATTATGCCAAATAGTTCTTTTTTGAAGGAGCAGTCCCACTGCAGTGCAAGTGTGGTAGCATTTGGCCCTCATGGAACTGAATGGCACTGAAAGAAAAATGGGAACAGTCAAAAATAATATTTCAAAATGAGAGCAAAGTACACATTAGAAACACCTTGAAGTATAGTAGAGGATATAAAACAGGACAGCAAAAGATTCATAAAACTGCTTCACTCTCTATCCAAAGGTATTAAAATTAAGTCTGAAAGACAATCTTCTTGCTCAAGTTAATATTCCTCACAGACTGAACTCAGTTAAGGGTTACTATGAATTTTCTGTGTTTAGGTTGCTGTCAGTGCATGATATTCCATACTGAACACAAATATAAAGAAGTACAGTTCAAGATGTTACATACTGGAACTATTCTATATACAAAAGAATAAAACCAGCATATTTCTGTCATTACTTCTTCCAACTGCATGTTAAAGAGTCAGCAATAACTGTAAGTGGACTTAGTGCTTATTTTCTGACCACTAAGGTAGTTATGACAAAAATTATTGTCTGAGGTCTAAAAATCCAGCTGATATTACAGTATAAATTGAAAAAGCATTTAGGGGCATGAAAACAAGGTAGAATTTACTTTCTATTAATGGTGTATATTGCAACTGCTCCAGTTTTAAAACTGTCTTCAAAATTCACTGAAATTTATTGACATATAGGGAAGGCAATCTTTTTATTTTAAAATACCAAACCTTTTTCCACTAACATGAGTTAAATAAAGAAATGAGTTAACTTATTTCTCACTATGAATTTTAGATTTTTTTTCCTTTTAACCTTCATTTTAATATGATAAATCAATTGAAATATAGGTCTCCCTATAGGAGTATTTTGGCATTTGCTCATACAGATTAAAAACTGCAATGAAATGCAGTACTAGTAATATATGGAAACAGTTGTTCTGGTGTCATGATAAATTGTGTAAGGAATTACCAAAGTCTGGACAGAAAACAGAACCAGTTCTTCTCCTTGATTCATGTCTACCATACAAAGAAGAAAAAGAAGATGAAGAAGAAATAATGTAGCGAATACCAATATGGTATTCTGAATATGTCCCTATACTACAGGGACTTTCTCTTCTTCCCCTGTACTGCTTCTAGCAAGGCATTGGATTGTTCCTGTTAAGAAGGGCAAGAGGGACATAATTAAAGCCTAGGGTCTAGAGGGAATAGCTATGAGGGCTGCTCCAAGTCATGGCGTAGGAAAGTACTTTTTTTTCAAGCACTGGCAACATTCCTGCCCCCTTTGTTCCACCCTGGCAAGATTTTACTTAGTACAACTGCAATAGCATGGAATTACAGTGGAAGTATTCCTGATTATAGCAGTAAAATAAGTAAGCATGTCAAGCAGCTCTTGAAAAAACCTTAATTTCAGAGAACTAACAAAATATGCCTGGTTAGTTTTCATTGAAAGTAAATACTACCATGCACCTTGAAAAGCTTCAAAGTTTTTCCAGAGTCTTATGTGGGGGGAGAGTTCATGTTGGAGGAGTCTCCATCAACTAAGAGAAGAGTTTCATGATGGATTACAACTCTTGTATGTAATTTCAGAAACTCAAGTATGTTGATAGGACGAGGGGGAAGATGGCCTTAAACTGATATTAGGAAGAAATTCTTTGCTATAAGGGTGGTGAGGTACTGAAACAGGTTGCCCAGAGAGTTTGTGGACTCCCATCTCTGGAGGTGTTCAGGACCAGGCTGGATGGGGCCATGGGTAACTTGGTTTAGTGGAAGATGTGCCTGCCCATGGCAGGGGTGTTGGAAGTAGAGAACAGAAGACATCACATGCTTTGTTACTGAATGCACTCATTCCTGCCCATAAGAAAGTAAATTTGCTCAGAAATCCAAGTACGTGATTTATTTTCCCTCAGATTTAAGAAGAGCAAGGTGGACTTAGTTTATATCATCTAACTTTTTCCTGCAAAAGGCTCTGAAATACTGCTATCATTCAATGTGCTTTAACATGGCTTTTGATTTTTGTCCTTACGGCTTCTCTGATTAAGTAATACATTAACTCTCATACCTTCACTATCTCATTTGAGAGGTGAAGTACATGATGGTAACAGCAGGAAGAACCGTAGTTTAATTAGCGTCCTTATACTGCAAAAGGTAGTACATCAAAAATAGCTTCTATGTTTTGAAATGGAGAAGGAAGGTGGTCAGACAGCTCTTTTTTCAGTTATGCATTTGTGTATTGTAGTGCATACTCAGGCAAAATGAGAAAGGTTAGCATGCAAAAGCAAGTTCATGAGGAGATTAGATTTTCCACAGTGAAGAAAGAAAAAGGAGGGGAACAAAACAGGCTAAAGCTGTATTTGAAGCAGCTCACAATTCAAACCTTTTGCTTACTTGACTGCTTATTTCAAGAAAAAAGGGAGGGTAGAAACCAGATACAAATCCCTTCCTAAGTAAAAAACATCCCGGAGTGTCACATGCATAAACGAAACACGATTCTGTTCTATGATACATAGGATTCTTTGCTTTGTAAAAGTAAGTGTCCTTTATATAATCAGATCCCTTCCAACATAGTAAAAAGGTTTTGCATAGATTCCTAAAAATATCTATGCAAAAAATTAAATGTTGGGAGCAGTAAGAGTTCAGTATGAATCAAATGTAACTAAACTATCCACACTAGTGTCTCTTTTTGACTTCTATTACCACGTATATAGGAGTTAGACCTCAGTAGAATCATAAAGTGATTTGGCTTGGAAGAGACCTTTAAAGGTCATCTAATCCAATCCTTCTGCAATTAGCAGGGACATTCAACTAGACCAGATTGCTCAGAGCCCCATCCTACCAGACCTTGAATGTTTCCAGGGACTGGGCACCTAACCACGTCCCTGGGTAACCTGTTCCAGTGTTTCACCATCCTCACCATAAAAAAATTCTTCCTTATATGTAGTCTGAATCTTTTAGCTTAGAACCATTATGCCTTGTCCTATCACAGCAAGCCCTGCTAAAAAGTCTGTCCCCATCTTTCTTAAAGGTACCCTTTAAGTAATGAAAGGTTGCAATGAGGTCTCCCCAGAGCCTTCTCTTCTCCAGCTGAACAACCCCAATGCTCTCAGCCTGTCTGCATAGGGGGGGTGCTCCAGCCCTCTGATCATCTTCATGGCCCTCCTCTGGACCCAACCCAACTGATGTCTTTTCTGTGCTGGGGATCCCAGACCTTGATGCAGTACTCCAGGCAGGGTCTCACCAGAGCAAAAGGAGAGGATCACCCACCTTCAGCCTGCTGGCCACGCTTCTTTTGATGCACCCCAGGACATGATTGGCTCTCTGGGCCATGAATGCACATTGATGAGTCATGTCCAATAAAAGGAGTTCAATTATTTACGCATAGATAAATCATAAATGAGAGAAAGCCTATAACTGAATAAAAATTATATATGTGGATTTAATTCTGAAGGGATTAGTGTAGCATCTTCATGTACATGTAAATGCCAGGGTAAGTTCTGGAAAAAGAGTGCTGGAATAGAAAAGCGTCAATCTGAGAGAAAGACCTAGATGAAGTGATACTGCTTCATACCAACTGTAAAATAAAAAATGTTAGTGGATTAAGTCCTTCTTTTGTTCTGAACTATAAAGTGTTATGAAAAGCCAAACTTCACAATTTTGTACTAATATTGTTTTTTCCAATAATCTCTTGAAATTGTGCACCTGAATATGCTGTTAGATCTGACAGGAAGGCAAAAAAAGATGAACAAATGTCAAGACAGAAGGCAATTTTCAGCTGAATTTTCCTTAAATTTATGGATTTTCCATTTTCTGCCACGTTCACTAGCATTTAAGTAAGCATGTGATATACAGGATATATTTTAGAATTTTCGTTTCTGTTATGAGTGTTTAGTTTTTCAGCAGCTGAACATGCTTGATGATTTATCTACATTTCTATCATATCCTTAACTGATAAGCAGTTCCCAAAGTATGGGCCTCTTTACCAAGCCAGGTACGGATACTGTGTGTTGTGTTTTTGGAATGGTATTCCCCAATTTAGTGTTCCCACTGAAACACTCCAAAGCACCACTCCATCACTCCCCCTTCATTCCCCCTTCGGTGGGCTGGAGAGGAAAATTGGAGGCACAAAAGGTAAAGATTATAGGTTGAGATAAGAGTAATTTACTGAAAGCAGCAATAAAATGAGACAATGAACAGCAACAATACTACTGAAAGAGGATACAAGAAAAAAGGTGAATGATTCAAATGTTATTGCTCACTCCCCACAGAAAACCCTTGACAACACCCCACTGCTCCCTCTGCAACCCTAAGACCCAGAATGGGAGCCCTTCCACCATCCTGGAAAATGATGTGAGGTGGTATAGGATAACCTCCAGGTGCTAGCTATGCCCCCTCCTCCATGTCCTAGCTATGCCTCCTCCTGGCTACCGCAAAAATTAACCCTGTCCTGGCCAGAACCAGGACACTGTGTTTTAGATACTACAGAACAAACCCGACTCTTGGCTTCAGTACTTCTTCACTTGCCTACAATCAGAAAAAATTTATCAGATGAGGGTATATAGACAAGATATACTGACTTTCAACACATTAGGATCCTCCATTATGTGATAAACAACATGTGTTACACCAGGCACCAAGAGGAAAATACAGCTATAAGACCCTTCATCCTTACATTTGCGTAGGTCTTTCCTGACATAAGTACTTCCGTACCCACGTAGGAGCTGAATTTCCACTTACAGTGGCAGGTTTATCTTGGACTACTTTTAATCTTTACTCATAAATCACAATAAACAGAAGGAAACTTCATACTTCCTCCTGGTGTTTTTACATCCTCATACTTTCAAACACCAAACAGCATGATTCAAGTGAACATGCCTTAAAAAGTATTGGTTTTAGTAAGGCCAAACATGTTTTATTCCTTAAGAAAGGCTGAAAAATTAAGATGCTTTATTAAGTGCTCAAAAGTAATAGATTTTCCTAAAGAAAAAGCTTTGGCTTTTCACTTAATTACCATTTTCTTCAGTACAAGTATTCAAGACATGAAAACAAGATGTACTTCTGTTTAGTGAAAAGCTAGAGAACATAAGGTTTCGAATAAGATTAGTATATTATATATCAATTAATTGCTGCTCCCCTTAACTCCATGAAAAATGTGACAGTCCATTTTTTTCAGACTCGTGTGAAGTGTAATAACCTCATCCTCAGAGCAGAGGATCAAATTAACTTGAGCAAGGAAGGAGTGAAGGTGAATTACAAAATGTTTATTTTTCACTGACTTCAATGCCGTATCTATCTCACTGTGAAATAATAAAATAGTGTCGTTTCTGAATCTGCTAGGTTCTTTATTTCTAATGATTTTTTTTTTCAGTTGGTTGGTTTGGTGTTATTTTATTTTTATTTTTTGTTTTTGTTTTAGGGTTCTTTTCTTAGAAGAACAAGGGCCGTCTTCCTGAGAAAAATCCCATTAGAAATAGAGAAACTGAAATAGGATTTCAAAGTGCCAGTGCTGCAAGTGGAAGACCCAGAAGTAATACCTGCACGGTACAGAGGAGAACTACAGAGCTGTGTTTTCTGGCATACAGTTGTGTGCAGATGAGAGATTTATAGGAAACACTGTACACTACAACCACCAACTCCAGGTTTACACATCTTCCTGCTGACTCATTTAGCTTCTGTTTGAGCTTGGTACTACCAGTTAATAGATCTCACTGCACGTTTCCATCAAGTAGTACTATTCACTAGAATATCAGTTCATCCTGGAAAAAGCTTTGGCTAAAATAAGAGATGAAACTTATACTGTATCAGATAAGGAAAGAGAGAAGAGTGGATGACATATGAGTGGAAGCCATTCTCACCAGAAAGCATCCAGGTTACAGGATAGATAAACCTTATACTGGTACCCTGTCATTCCTTTCTTTAATTCATGATGGCATGACCATTGCAGCCACTATATGGCCACCATGTATTCTTCTCTCTTCTGGTAGTGTGCAATTTTGCACCAGTTAATCAAAGTATACCTACTGCATCAAAATGGCATGCAGATGTGTTGCTAACTTCAACTACGTAGGATGTGGATAAAGGTCCATCCACGTGTGAACACTGCTAATTTAAAGACTAGGATCTACAGAACTAATTGATACAGCAACTAAATCTGGAAACCATTACCAAGCACATGAAGGACAAGAAATTCCTCAGGAGTAGTCAGCATGGCTTCATGAAGCCATCCGATAAAACTCTACAATGAACTGATGCACCTGGAAGATGAGAGGAGAGAATCGACTTGTGTCTACTGAGCCATCAATAAGGTAAAGCCTTTGGCACAATCTTCCACAAAAGCCTCGCAGCCCCTCAAGGTGGTGTTGTAGGGGCTGGATGGGCAGACAGTGAGGTGGATTGAAAACTGTCTGAATGTCTGGGCCTTGAGGGTGGTGATCAGTGGTGCAAAGTATAGTTGGAGGCTGTTAACTAGTGGTGTACCCAAGGGGTCTGTACTGGGTCCAGTCCTCTTTAACGTCTTCATTAATTATCTGAATGATGGGGAAGAGCATACCCCCAGCAAGTTTTCTGATGACACAGATTTCAGAGGAGTGTCTGATAGGCCAGAGGGTCAGGTCGCCATCCAGAAGGACTCAACAGGCTGGGGAAATGTGCTGACAGGAACCTTGTAAAGTTTGGCAAGGAGAAATGCAAAGTCCTGCACCTGATGAGCAACAACTCCATACACCAGTATATGCAGAGGGTCATCCAGCTGGACAGCAGCTTGGCAGAGGGTATGAGCGTGACCAAACACTGGACAGGTTGCCCAGAAGCATTGTGGAGTTTCCTTCCTTGGAGATAATCAAATGCTGTCTGGACATGATCCTGGGCAACCAGCTGTAAGTCACCCTAGATGACCTGGGGCATTGAACCAGATGTTGTGCCTTCCAACCTCAACCAGTCTGTGAGTCTGTTATTCCATGATTTCTGTGAAATCTATAGGAGTTCCAGTATCCAATAAAATATCAAGCTGATGTCTGTGTTAAAGGACACAATGCATGTAGTCCTGTGTTCTTTTTCCCTATCCATCAGCTTCAGAGACAAGTTACATCACATGAGCAGTGCATCACTGACTTCAGCTTTAAACACAGACCAACCCAATTTAAAAGATCACTTTTCCCCAGTTCACTACTGTCCCAAAGTCATCCCCAGAATGTCTATGCTGTCAAGGCCTGAAAATCTTCCTCCAAATATTCAGCAGTTCTGATATTCCACTGGAGTAGGAAGATTGTAACACCTCCATACTACAACTATATTTAGTTTTATATGTGGTCACATAACAACTATACCTCCAGTACAATTGTTAGTATATCAGTATTAACATTAGCATAACATAATATTAACAAAAAGCCATATTATACCAATCTGTGTCACCTAGTCCCTGGAATGCTACTGTACCATCAAAACGATGTAACAGTATTTATTTTAATAAAGGAGTTAGAATATTTTAACAATGAGTTTTGTGTTTAACAAGTTTCTCCATCAGTTTACAATCTGTTCGTACCTGGGAGATTTTCATTATGAAATCTTACTTGTTCAAGACCTTTGCAGGTTTCTGAATATTTAATATTTCCTCAAAGCCCAGCTTACGGAAGTGAATGAATCCATAAAGTTTTCCCTTTCTACTTTTTTTTCCATCTGTAAAAAACTGTAATTGAAGAAAATAAAAATCATAACCACCTGTTTTTGAAAATCAGTATACAATCTACACTGAGATTTTCTTTCCTGGTGTGTGATTACTGCAATTTTAACATTCAGTTTTGACAAAACGCCAAGACATTTTTTTCTTTCAATAGACAAATGCAGAACTTCTCTCCTAGGCGCATATTAGTGAATCCAGAACTAGTGCTTCTTTTATTGGAAGGAAAAAAAACTATCCAGATCCGTCTACTTAAAAACTCTGGTTTTGTGCAGGCCTTTCAGAATACTTTCCAGTTTTCTTGTTCCGTGAATGAACATTAAATATTCGTACCTTAATTAAAAGTGTTTCCACTTGATGTCTTGTATTCCAACTCAGTCAGCTCTTCCTTGTCAGCCTGTAGTTTCAGTATTTATGACTTTACAGTGCTTTACATAGCAGCCAATGGGGTAACAAGTCACTCCTTTCATAGGGGTGAATACTCTGCAAACTCCTTTACAAAAAGCAATCAAAATATTAACCACAGCCAATCTGCCATGCTCCGTGGTTTTCCAGGACTCTTTTCATGGTCTCTAGTTTTAAATGGCTGCCACTTGTTAGCAAATTGAAGAACAATTAGAGCCTCTAGTTCTTTGGGGCATTAGTTTAACTGTGCTGCTACAGAGAGATGAGAAAACACAGAGACATTTTCCTGAAAGGAAACGGAATATTCGGATAAGAAATATTCTTCTATGACTTTGGACTCAACACTTCCTCTTGGAATAGAGCAAGACATAAGATACAGAAGAACTCAGCAATCCATTACCCCTTTACTTCAGAGCAATTAAAACTCTGGTAAACGGGGAAAAAAAGTCTTGTATTTGAATTCAAAATGCTACTTAAAGCAAACTGGTGGTGAAACTCACTGATTTTTTTATTGGCTTCTGGTTGTATGAGTTAAACAAAGTAATAATTCAGGATTTACATTGCAGCTTCCCTGCTAAGCATCTCTGACTCAAAAAGGCCCACAAAAACAAAGAGAGACCCTTTTGCTTGAAGAACCTGTGTACACCTGAAAGGATATACTGCTTACCCTTATTTCTTGCAGGACTGTGGTCTGCTGCGTTACTACATGGGAGATTTACAGTCACTTCGGGGGTCTGTAGATCACTTTTAGTAATAAGTGGCTTTAGCTCTGAAGACAGTAAATCAATGGTTTCAAAAATCCCAAGATTACAGTATTAAAAGGATTCCATTGTTCTGCAGAGAACGCCGAGCACTTTGCACACAGGTGCCTGAAAGTAATTGATGGCAGAGATCCTTTCTTAGGTATGCATGCCTGAACTGTATTCAATTCAGGGCCATTCTCAAAATGCCATTGTTTTCTTATGTAATTCACACAAGTTGCCATTGTACATTTGCTATTAGTCAGGGGATGTAATCTGAATCTTGTCAAATTATACTATCCTGATATCTTCTTCCCTGCTCTAAATAATTAAGACTTGAGACTTACAAGACTTGGAGGGGGAGGGAGAAGAAGAGAGATGTGTGTTTCAGAGAGATAGGAAGTAGAGGAAAAGGATGAGTAAGGTTCAAGAGTAAAATGGAAACAAAGCGTGGGAATGGGCATGCACTTACAGTTCTTAAACTCAATAAAAATATGGCTTACACAGTTGTTCCTAGCATTAAAAATGCAAAGCTATTATTCTATGTTGGAAATGTTCTTTTCAGCTGCCTAAGATATATAAAATGTTGGATACAAAAGATAATTCCTTAGAAGGTAGAGATTTTACAGTACTTAACATTCCTAGATCACAGGTATTCTAAACAGCGCTTTGCAAAAGGACATACAGCATTTTTAAATATATCACAGATATATAACACAGTTGCCAGCACAAATTTATAGCTTTTCTATGTATATCCAGGAAGGAAATGCATATGCCTCCACTAGAAGTGTGTTAACCTGTTCTAGCTTCTACTGACTTCACAATAAAGGTAAAAGATGTTCCCTTATCGTGTTCAGAACAGGGGAAGGTAGCCAATTCAGACTTCCTAAATCACAATGCAAAGCCTTTTTTCATATTATCACTTGCTAATGAAAGCAGCTTTTAACAAGCACTACAATCAGGGAAAGGCTGGTAGTTTAAACTTTACAGGGTCTGATAGTATCCACACCATTTTACCGTTTTAATTTCTGACTCCATTTTCAGTTAAATACAACCAATAAAGTTCTGCTAAGCATCCTTTAACATTTCTTCCTAAAGATGTTATTTACTGAAGAATTGGCAACAGAAGAGCAATTCTCACATTTTGTTTCATTAAAACAATACCCTAAATCATTTTCGCTTTGTAACTGACACTTATCAGTAGCCTAGAATGCCAGGAGGAGAAACTTCGGAGTCAAATGGGCTTTTGTTTTGACAGTTTGCTTTGGAGGGAGGGTTATTGATTTCTTCAAAGAAAATATTGCCCCAGGAGTCGAAATTAGATGGGTGGTTAGACCTGCATTTCACAATTCCTTCCCCAGCCCATCCCTAACATGCTTAAAATTCTCCACAGCAATTGTTTGTGTTCACAAAATACTCTAAACAGATCCTTTCTCAGGGTACTTTGAGACAATGTGAAGGAGCCTAGGCATGCAGAAACTAGTGTGTTTGTAGGGATCCATATCTCTAAGTTTAGAGATGCATTGTGCTTTGCAGATCATGTCCTCCTGGAGTCTCAAGAGCTGATGGACTCAACCAGTCCATCTGACATGGTATCTTCACCAGCCTTCTCCTAAATGTTTGTTCATTGTTATTGAATCACTTGTTCCCCCTCCTCCAAAGCATTGTGGCATTCCTGAAGACGGATTTACCCACTGTCCTGGATTCACATTTCGCTCCCACTTTTAAATTTCTAATATAAAAGCCTTTAGAATACATATACAAATACACAGAAATTATAAAAAACCCCAAGCTTTTGTGGCATTCTTAGATGCAGCATAAACTATACCAACAAAAACAGCTGGCAGGACATTTGCCTCAAATAGTGAAAAGGCTTTGTACCCTTCTTCATTCCTGTTCACAGTCACTCACTCTCCCACCATTTCTTCTAGTTGTTTATCTGCACATATTTAGCAAATCCAGAGAGCTAGACAGACAGACAGACTGCTTTGTAAGTTTATTATTATTATTATTACTACTACTATTTTGGGACTGATTGCTTATCCTTCTGAAAAAATGTCATAAAAATGTTATAGTACACAAAAGGATTTAAACTACAAGAAGGAATTTAGGAATTTTCCAAGTTCCCCAACATAACCTCCATTGAAAATATAAATACAATCTTTCTCTGTTACCTAGGATTTTGAACAAGTACAGAAGCATGCACTGGATAACCCCCAAGTAGAAAGCATTCTTCTTTCTCCTTTTTCTTTTTTTTTTTGCAATTGAGAGATATCCTCAGAAAAGAAAAAAAATTGTCTACAATATTTAGTGTTTAAACTATTTCTTCTCTTACCTAATTTTAGCTTCTGGATTCATTATTCCTTTCCTTCTTCCACTTGTTTCCACAGCTGCTTTCTGATTTCCTGCCTACTTCTGGTTTTTTCTGTAGCAGATTTTTCTGCCAAGACACTCTTTGTATCTTCTACAGGTCTGTTATTAAAAGATTATTTTCAAGATATGTTCCATGAAAGACATATAAAGAAAGAGGAGAGCACATGAAAAAGTGAATTTAGAAAGCATATGCAAGTCTGGTCAGTGTACACGTCTTTCGTCTTAGAACTGTACTCTGTACGCATGTTGGTTAAAAATGGCACACCCTCTACCTGCATAGTTTTGGTAGGAAATGCCCTAGTCTATAGCAATAAGTGCATGTTTGTTTGGGTTTTTTTCAGTGGTATTTCTTATTTCACCTGGAAAGCTGAGGTATCAGGAAGTGGACACATAAAGTCCACTAGGAGGGTTCTCAGTTGTACCTCATGTACCTTCTTCACATAGATAAGATATTTTTCTGGCTTAGATTTACACCTGTGAGTAGTTTATTGGCCCTATCCCATGTGGATACACATCTATAGTGATAAGAAAGCCTATCAAAAGAGGAAATAAAGACCATTAGCCAAAATGGAACATTGTGAACCTTATGAAAGTTCCACTTGAAGTGGAAGAATGATGAGTTGGAACATTTCAAATGAAGAGGGTCAAATCAAATCAATTATAATATGTAAAACAGTACACCAAGATGCATCAGCAGTTTCATAGGAGATACAAATTAACTTATTTCCTATTATGCATGAAAGCCAAGTGTATGAAGACTCTTCTTCCACAGTTTCATTTGTAGCAATACTTAGACTTGACCAAAAACTAAACTAAAGTAAACTATAATAGCAGCTTCCTTTCCACAGAGCCCAAAACACTAGGCCACTTCTTCATGTATTTGGGATGCTTATGAGGTTTCACACACAATAGTTTATGTTGCAGAACACCTTGTCAGCACTAATTTGCGTTCTGAATGTACACAACATAAACATCAAACCTCAGAAAATCTGTAAGAATCTCCTAATAAATACAGCCCCAAGCCATATGACACCATGAACTGAAACTTTTTGAAAAAAACTTCCACACAAATGAAAAAAAAACAAAACTAAAAAAACCAACCAAACAAACAAAACAAACACAGAAAGCCTAAGGCTATTCTAATGCAAGAGAAGGCAAAGTATTCTTGTATACATTTATCCCCAGTTACCAACTGCAATTCCCAGAATACTCTCTGCTGACCCAGTTGCCTATCATCCACTAGTAAAACAGCTCTCTCAATCTCTGTAGCCACGGAAAAGTGAGCTTGAGTATATAAGATCAGCTCCTCCCCTGCTGAAAAACCCAGAGCAAAAACAGCATTTTGACAACACTACCTTTGCCCTCCTTCAGGTAGTAAAGCAAGAGACTGAAGGGCAGCTGTTCTGTATTTTCTTTCTCTGTTCTTTTCTGTCTCCTTTTCGGATACGTAAATCTTCTTTGAACAAGCAGAGGATTCTTGCCACTCAAAATCTTCTGATAGATTTCTGACCTACTTTCCAGAACCCTTGACACACCAAGGCAGATAGAAAGGTGAAAAGCTGTGTTTTTTCTGTTCCCTTTCTCATTGACTTTTATGAACACCTTCAGGCTTTCTCCATTAATAAGCTGTTGAAAGTGAATGTACATTCCTGTTTGTCTATGTGTTATTTGTGACTGGTGGGGAAAGCAGGAGCATTCATAGGCTCTCGGGGGAATACAGCAGTTGTCCATTGCTTCTTCAGAGAAAATGTCCAGTGTAGTATAGAATCACAAACACAAATGTGAAGAGAGAAAGGAACGAAGCTTGAGAGTTTCGGGGAAGAAAAGTGATGGAGTTGATGATAGGTACTATCTACTAGTAAGTGACATGCTCTGTGCATCTCTGAAAGAAGTACAAAGAACTTTAAAACAGAATCAGTACCATTCAGCTCCTGACAATTAGTGCTTTATTAAGAGTTTATATTGAGGACTTCATGGTAAAATGGTTCATCTTAATCACAACGAATCTCAATCCAGGCCATTGTAATATAAATAGAGTACAATCTAACTGTTCTGTTAGCTTCATTGGGTTTCAGAGACACACTGATTTAGCTGTGCAGTACTAATATTACTCTGTACAACTGTGGCACATGTACAGAGCAGTAAAGGCTAAATAACACTAACACAAAGCCGCCTTAATAACTATACTTATTTAGAAAAGTATCACAAAAAGAAGGTTCAAATGAGTAGCCTGTTTATTAGTTTAGTCTGCACAATTTTATAGCGACTCAGTGTTGTCAGTTTTTTCCTGTATGTGGTTTCCCCAGCTTTCTAATTGCTATAACCCATCAATAAAAGTCAATTAAAACAAAACTGGTTCTTATGTAACCCAGGTGCTGCAGCAACCATCTGAACACAAACTATTTGCATGGTTTAGATAAAGGTTCAGATAAAGGTATTTAGTTATATATCTATGGTTAATCAAGTGAAACCCAAGATTCAAATATTGCTGAAAAGTGCTGTACGGTATCACTTTTACATAACTTAATCCTCATTTTTAAAATGTTTTATTTGGATTCGGAAACAGTATTTTCCACGCAAGTCTTACTGTGCTTGTCTTTTGTGCTAGATAGAATATACTTAAGTATAGCTTTTTACATCTTTCATTCTCTGTGACATGTAAAATCCACAGAATGTGATTCTGGTACATCAAATTAGTACTAAGAGTACAAGTTCAGAAAAATATTAATAGGATTTTCAGCTGACCTTCTGAGTTGAAACTGATTATAGAGAAGATTTCTTGAAAATGGAAATGACATTTACAGTGTTAGCTAAACTGGAAGTCTTTTTACCTTTTCAACTTTCAAGATAAAAGGTCTGAAAACAATAGCATATATGAAATAAAATACATTCCAATTGAACGATGACTCTTCTAGTTCAGCAAAGAGCATTATTGATATAAAACTGCTTTCAGAAGAGTCACGAAGTTCAGGACAAAAGAGTTAGAGCATTAATAAAAATTCATTTAGACTATACTGAAGTTAGGCTAAGTCCTTGTTTTTCATTGATTCTAATTTCTTGAAGAAAATTCTGTGTGCTCGAAAGCTTGTATTTTTTCAGCTACATCAAATGGTCTGATAACAGATATTACCTTTATAAACCATGCTCTTTCACTAATTCAGCAATGCACTTCAAAGCTGAGAATGCTACGTTCGTACGTGTAGTTTATAGTGTTTATTTTTGATTTTACTAGCTGATAGAGCTAACAATCATAATCAGGAGAATGGCACACCGTAAAGTGGAACAGGTATTGTGTAAGCTATAAGGCTCGATTGCTGTTTCACTTTTGCAAAAGGTTTTCCCGGGAGCAACAGGAATGAAAGGTCTCAAGGAATTGCAAGGGTTTACAAGGAGACAGATGCAGAAGACACAGTCTGGGCGGTGAAAATGAACTAGGTAACACCTTGAGGCAGGTGAAAATCACCCTACTAAGCACTGTGTAAGGCTGTATTATGAAATCAGGACAGAGTACAGTAAACCCCCTGAAAACGGGTCAGTGGACTTATGACAAGCTTTCCTCATTCACGTTGGGTGCAAGAAGGGGAAGGGGGAAGGGAAAGGAAGAGGACATGTATTAATATATAACTCCGGACTTACCGATTTTGGCCAAGCTAGCCACAAGTATCCAGAGTGCAATGATATAAGGCTCCTTGACGTGATCCCATTCGAAAGAGACGATGGCAAAGCTTTGGTTGCTATTTTTAGCGCTTTCCGAGCTTCTCTGTCCCAGCGCCACTGGGAGAGCCATCAGCCCCAAGAGGAGCCCCACTCCAGATACCTGCCTCATCTCCAAGCCACACAACAAAATCCTGCTTCCCCTTCCCGGAGAAATCCCGCCTCTTCGGAGGTCCTTGGGGGCGAGGTCCTTGTCCCTTCGCAGAGACGCGCCCGACGGCTCAAGGCGGCGGGACAGCGGCGCGCGCGGCCGGCGTCGGGAGGCTCCAGTCCCGTCCCGTCCCGTCCCGCGCCGGCTGCCCCGGCGGGCTCGGGTATCGCCTTGCACGGGGTGGCCAAGGGCGGGTCAGGGGCTCCGCGCACAGGCAGATGCTTCGAGCTGGGGTCCCGCTGCTTGCCCGCACCTGCCTTTATCAGGCTGTTCCCGGACGGCCGGAGGCGGAGCCTCCCGCCGCTCCCGCAGAGGCTGCTGTGCGGGGACGGCGATGCCCTGACTGACAGAGCACCCGGCGGGATCGGCGGAGAGCTGTGCGAGGGTGGCGGCGGGATCGGGGCTGTGCCCGCCGTCCCAGCGCGGCGCTGGGCAGGGCGGGAGCGGACAGGAGCTGCCCGGAGCTGCTGGCGCTCGGAGCCAAGGCTGAGGCGCTCCCGCCACCTTGTCCTATGGGAGCCCGGGGTCCGCGCCTAGTCCGCAGCCGGGTGCACAGGGCATCCTCAGATCTCCGTTCGGGCGCTTTGGATGAGCGGGCAATTGGTCAGACTCCCTTCCTCAATCCCACTCTCCCGGCAGGTTGTCACAGATGAAATGCACTCTGCCGCTTCTCAGCCTTGAATCCTCTCTTGAGCCTCATCTAGCTCACCGAGGGCACAGCAGCAGGTTTCTCAAAACAGCTTTTCTTTCTGTCCACCAGAGAGCATCTCTTCCCACGGTGCTCCGGGAAAGGACACCAGCAGGCAAGGTTTGGCTTTCCACTTAGGTCTGCATGGAGCTGCTTGTTGAGATGTGCTATATTAAAAACACTATCTGGCTTCTTCTCCTCCTCTTCTTTTTGTCTTTTTTTTTTCCCGAATGATTACACCGTGAGACCTTTTAGAAGGTTCTCACTTTCCCTCTAAAACCCGTTTTCTTGCTGATAGCGTTTGTCTGATACCATGCATGATCCATGTTATGTGCTGTAGGCAGATGTACCCATAATAATCGTTACTCTGCAGTAAAAAGGCAGCAAACCATAGTGTTCCCAGTGGGCAGATCTGAGGGTACCCTTCCACAGACCGCAGAAGCAGCTCCTCTCCTCTACTGTGTGCTCCAAAACAACCCAGCTGGCCTCACGTGCGGTCTACTGCTTCTGTGACTTTCTGTGGAAAAACACTACCTTTTTTTTTACTTAAATGACAATTGATCCTATCAGGAGGTCAAAAATGAACAGGATAAAGCTTTCATTTAAAGTGATTGAAAGACTGAGAAATTATTTTGATTATTTCAGTCACTTGGGAGAAAAGCTAAATAGTTTTTCATAGTCTAAGTGACCTGTGCAGACACTCTATAAATCAATTAACTGATTAATTAAAACTATAAATTTCCATGAAATGTTGATATTATTACCTCAAAGCAAGTGCGGGCCTCAAATTGGACTGGATCTCTTTTCAAATAATGAAACATCTTGGGTTGTTTATTTCCACTTCTTCATTACTTATGGGAAAGGAAATTATGGAGGAATTTTTTGAAGTAGGAACCAATCGGAAGATGGAATTGGCAACTCTTTTTAGGAAGCATGACAGACAACAAAATACCTTCATTACCTTCAGTAAATGTGGCAGACAAAGACCTGAAAAATACTTCAGTGTCTAACAACTTAAATTCTATCTACATTTTTTTTATCTTTTCCAGAGCATGACTTGGGCACTCAAATGTCTTTTAGATTTGCTCTTAAGTTTTGTAAAGGTTCTACAGATGGCTTTAGCCAATGTGAGAGTAACATTTTTGTGCATTGTCATCAGAGAGAGAAAACTACAGCTGGAAGTAAGTAGCAGCTGATCATCTGTGTAAACTTTTGCTGAACCCTGTCGATAGTAGTAGTTGTTATTATCAATTCTGTTTGCTGATATTAAGAGAACCATGAACCATGAACAGCGACAAGCTGTCAGCACTGTTTTTATTGTCACAACTTATTCCAAGTACCATCACATCACAATCAAACATTTCAGCTTGAGATGATAAAACAGCACCACACCTGCCAGTGTCCTATCTTATATTCATGTTTCTTCCTAAATCTAGTTCCACAAAATGATAACTGGGTTGGAAATAAATCTTTCTATTGAAAGTGCTGAAGCTAACCATAATGTTTAGACAAATATATCATAGATCAAGAATACCTGCCGAAGAGCTACAAAAATGAGAAAGCCTTCTCTAGTGGATCTTTTCTACAGACAAGCAAAGGCTTACACTTCCCATGGAAGAGCTGCAGCTGAGATCACGCCTCTGATTGCCCTTAGGCGGGGTTCTACCCATGACAATAGGAACCAGAGTTAGACGACAATTCAGAGTTTACTGGTGGAGATAGACCACTACTAGGAAAAAACAAAAGGTGGTAGGTACCACATAAGCACAGAAAAGCTGTTAATATGCCCCTGAGTTGAAAGTATAACGCCCATCAATCTACCTCAAAGAGATGTTGTGGGAATTTTAGCATTTCTAAAGATTTTTTTTTCAAGGCCTTGGTCTAAACTGCTACAAAAGTATATAATTTTGCTTGTCACAAAACCTTCCAAAACAAGGTTTACAACACTGTTAAAATGCCAACACACTACTTTTGCTTAACAACAACAAGTTAATAGTTCAAAGTGTATCTGTGACTGCTTATGGAATTTTTTTAAGTCGGCTTGGTATCAAATGACTAGATATCAGGGAATTCTTGTGCAATTCATTAATATTTCAGTAGGACACAGAGAGGACAGAGGTAGGAACTGACAATCATGAATCTGCTGTAGGTACATCAAAACATGCTAAAACAAGAGTTTACTGAGCACACACAAACTTGTACAAAATATGTAGTTGTACAAGAAGACATTTGCATTTATGTATTTATTAATAGATTCCATTTTCTTGTGTGTTCTTTATGGAATCCCTTATGTAGTCTCCCATGACCTCATCCTGTATCAGTAATGAAAAGCGCTAACTTGAGTATTATGTTTGCAAAAAGATATCATATCACACAACAGCTGTTATTTCCCGACTTTCAGAAAGATTGCACAAGGAAGATTTCTATTTACTATAAGTGTTATATTAGTATTATACATACCCTTCAGGTAATCTGTGTCCTGTAATGATTTCTTCTTGGGAATTTTTGTCAGAGCTGAGGTAAAAGACAATTTCAGTTAAAACAACTCCTAAAAAATAAAAGAAATCCTTAAAATTATATCAGTTTCCTCTAGAAAGCACACTCAGTATTTCAGTTACGTTAATTTAGAGGTAGAAGTTACAATTAACTTTCAATATTAGCATTTGAAACAAATCTGTTTAAGCTGAAATGAAATTAAGAAGCACAACCCTGTCAAACTGAGAATTTTCATGAAGGAAAATAAATAAATCTAAACAGAAAAGATTTGGCAAGTGAACTTTGAAAAATCTCCTGATGCAATACAAACCATCATAAATCATTTGTTGTCATTCCTGTCTTTCTACAAGGAAATGTACACTTTTTATGTTAATATCTATTAAATGCATAAGCAGGTTAAGATTTGAAAGGAATATAGTTCCAGTGTATATTTTTATGCCATAATGCCAACCGTATACATAGTATAAATAGAACAGTATAAATAGAACAGTAATTTTTGTGAATAGCATTGTACCAGTATAACTATGATTTGGTGAAAATTAATGTAGTTTATATGCAGATGAATGCAGAACTATATGAATTTATAATGAATTTATTTGATTCAATAGCTGGCATTTTGCCAACCACTCTCCAAGTGAAATTAGTGCAGCTGTGCAATTTTAAACTGCAACGAGGTGGACAAATAACTGCTGGACTAAGAGATGTTACAGAGCACTATTTTACAGTATTACTAATATGAGCCTTGGAAATCACATTAAGAAGCAATGTATTAATTCATCCCTCACACATTACTACCAGTTTAAGTGAACAAAATGAAGGCTAGGGTAAGGATGAATTAATCAAAGAGGTAGGTGAAAATGGTTTTGGCCGAGAAGTAGAATGGCAGAGGAAATTAGCTGGATTTTTCATGGCTCATTTCAAGACAGGACTGAATTTAAAGAGTGTAAGTGGAGGGGATTTTTACCAGAGCCCTCATTTTCAGTCAATTTTTTTGAAATTGGCAGACATTTCAGGCAGTTTGTGATACTTTTCTTGTTTGTTGTTGTTGCCATTACTGCTTTTAATGAACCTCCACACTTATATTACATTAGAATCTAATCTAGTAGGAGTGGGGTGGTACTAAACACAAACACTGACACCACCTATGACCCCCATTAAGGAAAGCCCTCTCTATAAGGGACTATATGTCTGTGTGAACTGGTAGTTTAATGAGAAGGGAAAAAGGAATGGGACAGGGAGATAAGTTGTTACATAGCACCAGACACCTGATACTTTTTATCATTTATGTTCAGAGTAAAAACCAAAACCTTTTATAAAATGATAGGTGTATTAAAAGTACTCTTTCAGTTCCAGTTTCAATGAAAATTCTTCTGTTGTGTATTAGGACTCTTCTGGGCATCTTCCACACTTCCCTCTTGTACTCTTCTCATTCCCATGTTTCTGGTATCCCATTCTTACTTCTCTGTTCTCTGTATTTCTGCCCTCCTCTCTTTTCATGCATGTCTTCTGTCAACACTCACCAAAAATCCCAAATAGTGAGACCTAAGGAACACTCAAAATTTAATTTGTGTGTGATGTTTCACCCTAATACTTATGGTCCCACGATAACTCTCTCTCTATCCCTTCAAATTCAGCTTTGTCATTTTTCACTACATATCCTTCTTCCAGGTACTTACATTAGCCTGACCAACACAAATGCTTATACTAGACTCAAGACACAAGTGACTCCTGGTTTTCCTAGTCATAAGGGAGAGTGTATTTGCTGATCATTAAAAATCAATTGTCATTTTGCTCTGTGCTAAAAAAACCTGGGGGAAGACTGACAGAGACCACAACCACAGATTTCAGAGATTCAGAGGATTAAAAAAAAGAAAGTAAAGTTGCATCTTGGAATTGTTTCTGTGTACAGGTATTCCGTTTTCTTGTAGCTTAACCTGAGAAGAAAACCAAAACAGAGGAATTTCTCAGGTAAAAAGCAAATGATCCCTAAATAACAAAGGCAGCTAAGTAGAATAATTTCAGTTGCTGGCACGATAATTTTACGCTTATTTTTTAGATTTCTATCTAGGCTCAGATGCTTCTTGATCCTAATTTTTGGCTGACCTATGGAGTGGGAATCTTTCCTTTTCCTAAATTCTCCATAGACCTTGCCTTTGTGAAATCCATTGTTTGTGCCTTCACTGCCTAGTTTAACATGTGCATGTCCACAGGAAGAAATTCAGTTGATTTCACCTAAGGTAGCTATAGAGTCAATACACCATCCCCAGTGCTCCTATTTTGGCAGGCACATATCTTGATTGTTCAAAATCAGCTGTGATACCGACAGGTGGAGACAACCCCCAGCCTCTCCAAACTGACTCCTGTTCTCCCTGCCCTCCATGAATTAAGTGCTGAATTCTGCACAGCTGGCAGCAGCCACTGCCCTGTAACGATTCATACTTTTTTCTACTGGTAGGTTGTGGAGTGGATGTGGATGATTCAGCCAGTATGTGTTTAGCCAGTGTTTACTCAGCAACACGAGTAAATTAACCTACCTTTTGCAGTACAAAGCTTATTCCAGCAGGAGTGACCCTGTAGTGTGCCTGGGCTTGAGGGCACTCAGTAACCTGTTGGGACAGAGCTTCTCTAAGCATCTCTTGGATTTGCTGATAGTTTAAAGCTGTTCCTACCTTCAGGATGCTTCTCAATGCCAAAGGGCCCAATGTAAGCCTTTCCTCTGGCATTGCACATAAAGGAAGTTTCCTCTGACATATTTCTAGAAGGCAGTTGAGATTTTGTGAGAGCACGTTTTTTCTTTATCTAGACTGTGGTAAAGGAAAGAGTGAACCTTGGCTGATATGCAGCAATAATCATGTAATAATTAACAATTACTTTGAACTTAAATCACATAAACCAAAGAGTCAAGTAATTAATTATGATATAAACAAAATCTGCCAACACAGTTTATTGCTTAAGGTATTGATTATGGCAATTTTATCAACAAAAAATACATAAATAGCAGGTGGTACTTCCTTGTTGTTGATGTTTAGTTTAAAAGCTGCTGCTATTTAAGAATGATGCATTAGATGTAGTGGGGAGTTTTGTTAGCTAATTCCAGCTTATAAAAATCAAAACATTTAAGTAGAACATACATATTTTTATGAATATTTCTTTATGAAGTTTTCACATGATCAGAATGGCATTTCTGGCCAAAGCCACTAAGGAAGGAAAAACTTCAGACCTGACAATGTCAATAATCTGCCTAATTCAATGCAAAGACATAACCTTGAATCTCATATATTTCAGGTGAATGCCGTAATCATGATTTGGAAGATTTTAATATGGTTCTGATTTTATTTTTTTCTGCACTGAAGTAAAAGCAATTGTTGAAACTTCAATTTTTGAGGGAAAAAATAAAGAAAACTACTTTTCAACCAGTTTGGGCTATTAGAAACATTTATTATGTATTATATTTATTACATATATTATAAAAAGAATGAAGTACATGTTTTGTAGTCAGTGGGACAGTAGTGGAGGGGAATGGGAAGAGACAGTTCATTGCTACTGGTGTAAAAAGTGACAGAGATTCTTTGAAGTCAAAAGGCACTCCACTGTGAATTGAAGGAATCTGAACTGGGTTGCTGCTTATCTCATCGAAGTTCCAAAGGCCACAGGGTGCAGCCTGTACATGGCAAGCACTTCCACATTGCCAAAATAGCAGCCATAAGTGGCCTCACTAAGATCAGTAAATGAGTAAGTAAACAAACAGGAAGAGTGATGTTGTGTAAATATGGAAAATAATTTGACACTAAAATATTTGATAATTAACTACATCAATCTGCTATGAGAAATTTTTGGCATCTGGAAGCCTTGATCAGAATTATTGTTATGGAATTTTCAAGATACTATTTAAAATCAAATCATGATAACTCTAAAGTGAAAAGAAGAATGGAAATTATGAGAATGTTACTCATGATGCTGTACAAACAAAATTATGCAGTGGATTCAGGTTTTGTCAGAAAAACATATTTTAAACTGCTGCTTCCTAGAAAGTCACACTATTAGAAATACAGAAAAATAAGCTACACAGTTGCAGAGAAGCAGTATTAATTTTATCTGCTGCATGAAAATAAGAATCTACATAGTAAAGATATAATTTGGGAAACCTTTCTAAATTTTAACTGTCATAGCCACCTTGTTTGATATAATGACACAGGATGCATCCAGTTTTAGGAGCTGTTGGAGAATTTGTTCCAGGGACAAAGGATTCAATTCTATCACTTGGCCCCTGGATGCACATTCTTTTTGTTTTCCTTCTATTTCCTAGCTGGACCTTTTGATAAGCCACTTCTGCTTTCATCCATTGCAGTCTTGAAGTGAGGTGATACTAAAATCAGAGGTACTTGTTCTGAAAGGCCCTCATTAGCTTAATCTCAGTTTAGGACATCGTCAAGCTTTATGGACTGTGCCCTAGTCTTAAAAAGGGAAGAAAAATGCATGGAAATGCAGATAATACTGAAGAGAGATACAGAAACATGAGACTATCCCAGTCTCCTGGGGTTACAGACAACATGTTGTGTATTTCCCACATAAATGTACCACATATTGTCTTGAAAATGTTATCTCAAATGCTGATTAGGCATATTCATATAATTTCTAGCCTAAATTTAATCAGAAAGTTCACAACCTATGTATTCTTGTATGATCATTGTCCTTTGCCATCAAAGAAATCATACACTTGAAAATAAGTTTCAATTAATCCTTCTTGAACAGAACCAACCAGGACACACACAAATGAGGTTTTGCTAAGCTTTTTATGCTGGCAACAATACTTCGTCATTACAAACATATTGACCTGAAGCATGCCAGAATATTTGTTTTCGATGGCTACATCCCAGAACCTATCACAATACTCACCCTGAAATCGGGTAACATACCCAAGTGCTACTCTTTTCCACTGATTCCAATGAATGAACTTGTAGCTTACTGATCATTATGTTGCTATTGCTTGAGTTATCATTTCATAGTGTGGAATTTCATTATGTTAATGTTACTTGAGTCCTCAGCATCAAGATGTCCTTTCAATACAATCTTCATCTGAATGGATGGTGACTCCAAACTTTGCATCATCAGCAAATCTGTTGTGGATGCTAAAAGCACTGACGAAAATATTAAACAAGATGGACCCCAAAGCGTAACCTTGAGGTAGTCCTCTTTTGGCCTCCTTCCAGCCTGATTCTCTCCCTGCTTTTTCAATAGTATTTGTCTCCACAGATTCTTGCAATCTGCAAAAAAACAGTTTAGCACCCTGATGAACTGAACACTGAAAATGTGGTGTTCCTGCAAGAAGCTGTGGTAATTATTCACATATCCTAATCATATTCCCCAAAGTTTTCCCTGCAAGAGTGGATTTTTTTATGCCATACTTAGGAAACCAGCATCACACTTGGGCATCAACAAAATTCTACTTTTCCCTGTGCCCCTTACCGCATATCTTGTTTTAACTTTTCCTTCTCTGACTCTTAGAGTAATTAGGTGTTTATCAAAGGAAGCATCAAATTATTGTAGGGATCCAGAAAAATTTATATTACTGTTCTTGATATTAATATCAGTATCAATACAGGGTAGGAAACAGTGCATAATTAAACTTTTCATTTTTACTTCTGCTTCTTATTTATATTTCATTTAACTTTTATTGTGAAAAGAGGAATCACTGAGAAGTACAACTCATATGTTCCTTATTGAGATTCAGTAAGATAATTTTAAAATTTTTGAAACTATGATCTCAATATTCCACATGCTTTACTTCTTTCTCCTCTTAAACAAATTGAAATTTTCCTTGCTGTATTTTTACATGTCCATTTTTACTTTCTTTTTTAACTAATTGTTTGAGAGAGGCAGAGAGACAGAGAATGCTACTTCAACAGTGTATCTGAAAGAAACCACACAAGCTACAAGTTTTTACTTCTCTATTCTATTGTACAACAACTATGACAGTCCATCTGTTGGGTCAGTCAATAGAGTCTTGGTTTGTTATAAATCAGTTTGCATCTCCTTGCATCATCATGTTCTCTGCTAGTGACCTTGCAACAACTGCCTTTAACCCACTCCTCCTTGTGAGATCAAGGGTAAAAACAACCATGGCCCTGTCGAGGTAACAAGTACCTTCTAAAGCAATAAAGTAAGCAAGAACAGGCTATATAATGCACTATAAACTAGTGTCCTGCACAGATGTAAACACTGCATATTATAGTTCTCATTCTTCAGCTAAATCAGAGATCTTCTTGAGCATCAAGGATGACATATTTGTGATTCAAAGGACAGGATTTGGCTTTCTGGCCCTACTTGCACAGAGCACTCACATTGCTAAGAGAAATTATAATATCCCAATGTGTATGTTGTGTCACTTTGATAGAGTCATTATATATAACCTTAGTGGCATTAAAATACAAACATCAAAATGTAAATAGTGTGATATAAAAACATATCTCTGTTCTACATCAGATGATCCAATAATTAATTAATTTGGATCTACACAGTACGTAAGGGTACTGCATCCTTGAATACTGTAGACTGATCACCAAATCTAAGGATGAATCAATTTGCTTTTCATATCATCTCTTCTTTTATACTGGTATTTATAATCTTTAGATAAGATTGAATAGTCTTGATGGTGATAGATCTACAAGAAATGCTAACAGGCATCTCTGCATTTTATTTTTCTCTTGAGCAAATGTGTTTTCTTTCTCTCACATAATAAATTATGGTAGATTAAATTTTGCTCTCTTTATGTCTAAATAGGTTTATCATAATTTAGGAGGTGATATTAATGTGGGGCACTACTCATAAAATCATATTTACTTTTCAATTATTTCCATGTGAATATGTTTATAATGGTTTGTAGGCTGTGGGAGACAGGAAAGAGGAAGAGGCCCAAAAGTATTTCAGTGGAAGTAAGTAATTTAAATTCTTTTGATATTCTCTAGATTACAAACTATGGAGAAAGAAGAAGACAACCCCAGTTAACTTCCAAAGCCCCTTCAAAACCTGCAGACTGCTCAGAGTTGTAGTAGGAATTGGAAGCCAACACTCAAACAAAACTCCAGGAATAAACACACAGTTTCCTTCCAGGAAAAGATACCAGAGGCATACTTATCCTGTTCTTGAACTCCTTACTAAGCAACAGGTATTTACCACTGTAAGAGAACAAGGTGACTGGTTTGAATCAGGGTGACCTTTCTTATATTATTATGATCATATCACACTTAGCTCTAGCAGTGGTGCTCGTCACTAACATTTAACATGAAGCTTCATGACCTAGAAAGTAATATAACAAAGGAAAAAGAAGCTGAATAGTGTCAGCTTCTCATTATAGGGGAGGCTTCTGAAAGGTCAGAAAGTTTCTGATATAGAATGCAGTAGTGTATGAGCAATACAGTTTAAAAAAAAAATTAAAATCAGTAGTAGGTGTTGAATTTAGACAATATTTTGGATGATTAGGCTCTATATAAGTAAGAGACATTTTCATAAAATTAGGAAGCATTTAAGCCTGGAGAGTTGTTTAAAAAAAAAAAAAGACAGGATTTATATTTGCAGAGCACAGTGTTCAGTGATTTTATTTTTTACTCAAAATAATGTGGCTGGTGCCCACAAGAATTGACTAATGTCTTTATTGTTCCCACCTCTAGTTTGTAGGATTGTAATTATGGACTGATTTTTTTCCTGTTCATGAGTTTTGAGTTTATTATCCTACAATTTCACAGAATATTTCCTTGTTCCTGTTATTGATAGGAAGAACAAAACATTTTGTCTTGTTTCCTGTGTTATTTTCCCATGTGCATTTACTATATACCCTCTTACTCTCTTTTCTCTTAAACCATATAATTCTTCCACTTGTTCTTTAGAGCAAGATTTTTTCCCATGCTTCCCAGCTTCCTCAGTGTTGCCTCATTCTGAACTACCACTTCAATATTCTAGATTTGGATATGTGTTAATTTAACTTTACATTATATACCTCACTGAAGTTAGGATCATATTCAGTTAGGACCATATTCACTTCAGCATTCTGTATTCAATTGAAAGGCATGAGCTGCCCATAGGGAAACTCAGGATATTCCAAAATAAAAAAAATAGAGAGGTGCCTCTCTATTTTGAAAGTAGGGTTAAGGAGTCTTATTTTCATAATTTAGCCATCTCAACGATACTCTTAATTGAGAAGAATTTGGACTAAAGTTAAAGATAGTGAATAAAATATTCTAAATAAGATTGTAATTTCTTTTTTTCTTTTGCCTTTCCTATTTTTTTAAATAATTCTAAAACTTCCTTATTCCTGTTACATGCTTGCCAGGGTTGTTTCATTGTTGGTTTTGGGGTTTTTTTTGAGTTGACAAAACATAACTACATACAACTTATCCGTAAGATCATAGGATTTACTTGGGAATTTTCTGAGTGGTTGCTCAGATCCTCCCCAGTCAAATATTTTGCTTTAATCAGCACTGTCTTTCATCATTGCTGAAGTTTCTCACAATTATGTTTTTCCCTGACTACTTTCTGTAACGTCACTTGGATATTTTAAAGCATATTAAATTGGAAGTTTACTTACTACAATTGAAGTTTAAATACTTTTGAACTCAAATCATTTTTAACCAGGGGGTGATTGATTTCTACAGACTTGATTTCTACTGATTCAAAGGTTTTTAGTCAATTGCTACCAAGAAAACCATATCAGTTGAAAACTTGTTCTCAGAAGCACTGTTTGAAAAGCTAAAATCTCTTTGCCTTTTCACAGTTATACAAAAATGTCTTGTATTTTCTTTTGAACTGATGAGAGTATGATCCTATTTTAGATCAAATAAGACATCACTTTAGTTTGTAAACTGAACTGTAGGACTCAATAAACTCAAATTTTGGCAATGTAACAAATGCAACAACAACAAAGCCACTTCTACATGTTGTTCTTCCTTGTAGCTATGAGTAACTTCCCATATATCAAACACAAAGCTTAATATAATCTCAGTCATTCTTCTCCCTCTTGGGGGTCTTTGTAAATTGTATTGCTTTAGGAAATTGAATACAGTGACTACCCCAACAAAAATATCACAGAGGCGTGGGGAATACACACTTAGTGAAAAGATCTGTTTACTTGTAGGATTTTTTTTTCTCCTGCACATTATCCTTTAGGAGTTATATTGTTATCTAGTATATTTGAAATGTTTTAGCAGAAACTATAAGATTTCATTCAAAAGAATGTTATGTCTTTTTCCTCAGAAAACTTGCTTTATTGCACTTATTTTTGGATTTAAATATATATAGATTTCATTATGACCATTAAAATACTTTTTATAGAAAATATGTTCGAAAGCAGATTGACAGCTCATGGTAGGAAGGCAAATGGCTATTCTGCACCTGAGACTCTGTGAACGCAGATAGCAGCATTTTTGCTTGTGAAATTAGGTAATCTTTTGCCTGGGATCATAAATGCATCTAGAAATTAAGGGGGTTCTCCTTCTTTCATTTTGTTTTTTTTTTTTTTTTTGGAATTGAATACACTTAAGAGAGGGCTTTTCTGTGCTTCTATTTTTTTAACAGATTATAACTATACATAAAAAGGTTCTATAATGACCACAGAACCAATTAAATATTGACATAACAAGAAATTAGAAACTGAGAAAAATAAATTATTTTAACTGAACTGTTAAGAAATGTTTGCTTTTGCTTTCAATTATTTATTTCCAATAGTGAAAAACTAAAAAAAAAAAGCAAAACAAAACAAAAAACACCCTTCCTCCCCCCCAAAAAAAACAACCAAAACCAAAAAACCAACCCCACACAACAGAACAAGGGAAAGATCCAACACTTTTAAATCATGCATACAGAAATGAGTAGAAATTACAGGAATTCTTACATGAAATCAATCGATTTAGTATAGTTAAGGAAACAAACTCAAAAGCTCAGCCAAAATGAGTTTTTAAGGAAATACACCTTATTTTATAGATATGAACTAGGTTGTTTGGAGAAATAAAAATGATATTATTATCACAGGATGCACATCCTTGAGCAATATTTTGTATTTGTTTATATGTCTGCACTTTGCCATGCTCATGTCAAATAATTTGCTTATAAGACCTTGAATATAAGGAACAAACTTATTAGTTCATTTAATTGAATCTGTCACAGGCTTACTGGGAGTGATGGAAAACATTTTCTAGGTCCTTTAATGCAATATAGCATCACAAGACTCAGCTACTAGCTTGAAAGTCTCAGTTTTATAACACTGTTGCATGATATAGGAAAATGGCTTATTACTGAATTTTCCAGTCTTTGATTTCTTATGAGCAATAGCAGATATCATTTCCATCCTGTCTTTCTCCTCTATTTTACATCCTCCTGGAATTGCATTGCCTTTGTTTGCATTAGACAAGTAGGGTCTGCTGACTATTTCTTCTGCATCTGTGGTTCATATCTAGGGTAGCTCAGGAGGCCATTTAGGATAGCTATTAATGAAAGCAAGATAATTCAGCCATCTCATTAGCACACTTCATTGAATTCTGTGAATACTTTACTTGCATTTGGGATTTCTCAGCTGGTTTGCTCATAGCCACAAAGACTGACTTTAACAGGCATTGTCATTCAAACTCATTTTAGCTGCCACTCCCAGAACAGTTCAAATTGCATACCTGAGTATCACAGCTATCCAACAATCTGATCTTGGCAGGTAGATGTTTTTGAACAGAAAAAATTACATTTCTAAGAAAGAATGTTCCTGTTTTCTTCAACAATGTACGGCATCAATAATAAGGGATCAAGGCAACAAAAGAATGATTTTTATATGACTAACAAAAATTTTAAAACTGCAAATTACAATGAAAACAATAACATTAGAAAATTAATATTATCTTTCCTTCTATTACTCATTAAGCAAGTAAAAATGAATCTTGCAGCATAAACAATACTAGGTGCAGTTACATGCTAGTCACTGTTCACCCATTCATTTTAATTTGCTGGCTTTTCATTTTAAAACTAGCCTAAATATCCTTAGGCAGAGCCTGTAGTATGTTTTTGCTTTTCCAGAAGCAAATTTTGTTGCTCCTGAAACTCTGATGCTCTCTTGTTCATTTTAGTAAAGTCAGAATTTTGAACCATAACAGTAGATAAAGAAATTACTGCCACTGAAGAAAGAGAGGTGTATACATAGTCTGCTACTACAGAAATGAAATAACACTAAGAACCATTCACTTAAACCTTTTTCAGTGGTAATGTTTTCCCCCTGTTGCTTTAACAGATTAAAAGCTCAAATAACCACAGTCAATATATCTTTTAACGTAACTTTAGATGGATATTATGGAAATGCTCTAGTTGGACTGCAACTTTGACCGAGATACCTTTAAATGAAGTCTCGTGGTTCTGATAAGCTTAGATGACTTAAAGCACAATGATCTTGGTATTCATGTACACTCGTTCCTTTACCTTAAAATAATAGTAGGTGTACAGGGGAATCTGCAGCTAAGAGGGAGAAGTATTTTCTCAAGCTGTGGAACAGATACACAGAAATACCAGCGAGTGCTTTCACATTTGCGAAAGGAAAAAGGAAAAAATAGTTACTGTCAGACAAATAAGACAAATAGTTACTGTCAGACAAATAAGACACACAACTGCTTTCTTTAAAACATCACGTAACAGTCAGTGTAGTTGCAGGTTGTAGTTTCTGAATCTGCCTGTGCCACATGAAAACCTCTGCCAGTGTTCTGCGTCTCACTGGGTTCAGTTTCTTACCATGAGCCTTAACCTCGCACTGCTCCGGAGCAGCCACTGCTGTCACTTTCTGGCTTCCAAGGCCAAACAATCAGGATGAGCTAATGCTGTTCAGAACTCTCACTGTATCCCTGCACTGTGTTGCTCAACACATCTGCTTCCAACAACGTTTCGTGCAGATAGCAGAACTGCACTCTGGTACAAGTAGATAGTCTATTTATTTGGGTCCTATGCTATATTTCATCTCTAGTGTCTGTGTGTCTTGCTCCTGTGAACCACTCAACAAACAAGTGGGAACCACTTGTACAGAACATATATGGTTGCTTTTATACTATGCCAAGGAGGAAAAATACTTCAGCGCATTATTTCTACAGGAAAAAAAATACATGTAAACCAGACAAAACACATAACTGCTTAAAGTTAGTGCCCAGACCCCTGAGTAAAGATTGGCAGATGCAATGTATTTTCTCCATATGCATTAGTAATTGGTAATTTACCAAAGGAAGACATTAGACCCCAGTGTCTTTGTTGCTAAACCACATTTAATTGTTAGAAGGGCTCTTGTGGAGTATGTCACTACTAAAAATTACTCACACTTCGTAGACAATACACAAAGTCAATTTACAGTTTCTTTTTGTGTGAGCTTCTGCTGCTATTTTAGCAAATCTTCACAAACTGCTACAAGGTATACTTATGTGTCATTCACTCTCACCCTTTTATATTTGTGAGCAGACTTTCTGTAAAGACCATTTGCCAAATGGGGGTACTTAGTTGTTTAATAATTATTTTGACATCAAAGTGAGACATATCAGAAAAAAAAAAGGGAAGGTATTAGTAACATAGGCAAGACAAAAGAATAGGAAATTGCTCTCCAACTGCTCTGATAGATTAGTGCATGGATATTCCCATTAGGAATATGTTTCTCTTTTTGCGTTATTACCTAGCACTGTGCATCATTGTTTAACACCTCATTACCCTCTGTATTTCAGGACATTGGAATACTGTTGATGAATCAGGGAGTTCTACTGGCCATAGCCTATCATTAACCAGGGAGAGCAAAGGGCCATTTTATGACCTTTAGCTCTTACCTGAGAATCTCTCTGAATAGACTAACTGAAGTAATCCATGTGAAGGTTTAATAACAACTTGCAGGATGCTCTGGGATGCTCATTTTCATATTGATTACATCAATTTGCATCTGTAAGTTCCTTAATTACTAGTACCAGAAGGCATGATGTTATATGAAGTCCTCTCCACTTTTCTTCTCAAGAACAATATTTACCATGTGCCCCAAAGCTTAACAACTTAGCCTGATAGAGATATGCAAACTGAAAAATACAGGGTATTCACACTGCTGCCTCCAGTGACTCATCAGCTTAGGATACCCAGCAAATTGCTTATGATACTGCAGATATTAAGACTTCTTCCTAATGGCTGCCCCAAGCCATACAGAAGCCTTGAAATACAGAATAAGCAGGATGAAATGACTGCTGAAGCAAGTCAGAAGCCTATACATTTTTCCTAGTTTCAGGCAGACATATTTTACACAGTAAAATTCCTATAATGTAAAAATGCACCACAGAAACCTTGTAGAATATTATGGCAAAGTAATTACTGAATACTCTAAGTAACCAATAGTATGGGTAGAATGTATTCACAGTATTTTTGAGCTTTATTTGGCCACATATAGAGTCAATCAAAAATTCCTAGAAGCATATCCATCATGTGTGATGTACTAAGTAACAGCACTATGTAATGGTGCTAAGATACAGTAATACATCCACATTGGCAGCCAAACTAAAATCTGAGAGAATATTGGAAAAGTCGAGATACTAAATTACATATAGCTTCCACAACCACATACATATTGGAAGCAGAGCAGGATTGAAAGGCCATTGCCCAAATTATGAATTTTTTAATGAATGTACAATCCTTTAGAGAGTAAGTCTTATAAATTGAAAGTTTTCTGCAGCCCAGGCTACCACCATCATTTTGCCTTGGTTAACTGCCTCACTGACATTCAAAGCTCAGCCCACTTCTGGGAAAGCCAAAACAGCCAAAAAAATATGCAGCGAAACTAAATGTGTCTGCATCTTTATGAAACTAGAGCTCCAGAAGCCACAACATTTCGGCCATGACCAAGTGCAGTGATGCAAAACTGATTCAGGAATATCTGAATATCAGTCAGCCTTTGCCCTGCACCCCTACATCTTGGCTGACTGCACACTTCTACTTTACAGAAGTAAAAGCCTGAATTTGCTTCCAAAAGGTAGTCTATCCCTTTGGGCACAGCCCTAAGCAAAGGTTGGTGTTTAACCTTCATAATGTGAGGGGGAGTCACAGGAGACAATGTGTCCCAGAGCCACACCTCAGAGGCCAAACTTATATACATCATTTCCTCATTGCTTCAAGAGGGTAATAATTTACTACTCAATCAGTAGCATTGCCCATCACCTGTCTCATGTCAGGCTTAGGCTGTTTCTTATCCATGTTTTCTGTCATGCTCTGACAGGGTTGAGAATGTTGTCATGGTAGGTATCTTGCACAGAGAAAGGAACGAAAGTGTGTATGAGACACACACTCTCTTCCCCAATTACTTTTGTAAGTGCCTACTCCAGATAAGTCACCAAGGACCTGAATGTCCAAATGAATTTATGTAGATATTTTGGCCTCCACAAGACCTGGTACATTCCTTATGGTTCATCTTTTCTAAGTGATTTAGATTTACCTCTTCCTTCTAACTCCTTATTTTACCTAGTTGTAGGCAAAGAAATAGAAGGCAGTATGTACTGATGGAAAAGGGTGATCAAACAAGGCCCAGAGGGAAGAAGAGCGTACTTGTTCTGCTCATTTTATTTATTTCATACAAATTAACCTCAAAAGAAAGGCTTCATATGCTGGACTTCATTATATATAAAAATAGTCAAAAATAGTTTGCAAAATCTTAGGACAAGATAATTATTGAAAAATAAAAGAGAAAGCTTATAAAAGGTTACAAACTCCACTAGAACAGATTAAATAGTTTGAATCCTAAAAGTCTTGATTTAACTAAGATTTTTTCCAACCTTAGCCAGACATCTTAGCATCTAGAAATTTGCCTTAGTTTTTGTTTGTTTGGTTGGTTCCTTGCTTGGTTTTCGCTTTGAAACTAATCAACCCATAAAAATTCTTGAAGAATGCTATAAAGAAAAATTTGCTTCAATTTTACCAAAAAGACAGTGTAGGTGCTTCACATTCTTTTTCTATTAAACATGAATTACTTTGTCTTTTTTTTTTTATTATTTGCAATTGTCTACATGCATTATCTTTAGGGTAAAGAATAAAACTAAATTGCAGAAGGGAAAGCAAAACTATTTGGTAAAGTTTTAGGGCAATAAGTCTTACAGGTAAACAACTCTTTCCCACGTCTTAAGAAAAAGCTGACTTCAGACTCTCTATCATGTTTTTGCTGATTGATAGGGTCAAACTAAGGTGAGGAACTGGATTCTCTCACTTGTTCCTATTACAGCAAATTTTGTTGCAACTCAGCATCTGCCACTAGTTTTAGACTTTCTCATTCTCCTGAACTGCAACTCATTTACAGACTTGCAGAATGTGTTTCCAGTGAAAATTTGGCCCAAAAACAATGGTATTCAAAACTGTCATTGCTTCTAGGCTCTTGTGATACCCTACCTGGAGTATTCCCTTCAGCTCTGGTGTCCTCAGCATAGGAAACACATGGACGTGTTGGAGCAGGTCCAGACAAGGGCCACCAAGATGATCGCAGGGACAGAACACCTCTCCAATGAGGCAAGACAGAGAATTTGGGCTGTTCAGCCTAGAGAAGAGGTGGCTTCAGGGAGACCTTGTGGCAGCCTTCCAGTGCCTAAAGAGGACCTAAAAGAAATCTGGAGAGGGATTTTTTTACAAGAGGTTTTAGCGATAGGACAAGAGATAATAGCTTTGAACTGAGGTAAGGTAGATTCGTATTGGATATTATTGGAAAATTCTCTGCTGTGAGGGTGGTGAGGCACTGGAACAGGTTGTCCAGAGTTGTGGATACCCCATCCCTGGAAGCGTTCAAGGTCAGGTTGGACGGGGCTTTGAGCAACCTGGTCGAGTAAAGGGTGTCCTTGTCCATGGCAGGGAGGTTGGAACTACGTGATCCTTAAGGTCCCTTCCAACCCAAACCATTCTGTGATTCTATGATTCTATTTAAAACCCAAGTAGTTTCTGAAATTTTAGAATACTGATCTTGTCCCATGTAGGCCTTCAAGATGCACAACTGTTGACTCACTGTTATGATTATATATAAGGCTTTAGGCCTTCCCTTTTCTTTTTATTGATCCTCTTTGTTCTTTTCCTTACCTTGTTCTTATCCTTGGAAGGCTGAAGATAAATGATGAGCTAAACAAAGAAGACGGGTCATGAAATCTAAAGTACAATGTGGCAGGATGTGTTAAAGTTTTGACCAAATAACACATGGGAAAATATATAGTCTGATATTATAATTTAGTCTCCTCCTAAATCTGTAAAAGGAATAGCAGAAAGGAACTAATTGGTGTGAATAAATCTGGCATAGTTTTGTTATATTCATAAGAACATATTTGTTCCAAACAAAATATATTTTAAACAGAAACTGCTGTCTTATCTATCATACAGACTTCATGGCAACTGGATAAGTAGTATAATTAAGGCACCGCAATGGTTAAGAAACTGAGCGGTAGCCAATAGGTGAGAACAGGTTTTATAATTAGGTAATTCAAAACCTTTTTATTATTATTTCATTTTTCTATAGAGTGCTGATCTCCATTAACAAAAATTGAGGAAGGACACCTTTTGTTATTTATTTTCAAGAGTTTACTAACTCAGTTGAAGTGGGAGAATTTACAAGCCTGGACACTGCTGGAGTTTCTAAAGTATAACACAAGAAGATACCTTTCTGAATGCAAAATGTATAGAATACATTACTATTGTGATTCACATGCAATATAAACTCATAGAACAGCTTTAGTTGTAAGGGACCTTAAAGATCATTTAGTTCCAGTCCTCTGATATGGACAGGGACACTTTCCACTAGATCAGATTGCTCAAAGTGCCACCCAGTCTGGCCTTGAATGCTTCCAGGGATGGGCATCCAAAACCTCTCTGGTAACTTCTTCTGGTGCCTTACCATTCTCACAGGAAACAATTTCTTCCTAATATGGGGAAAAAGTCCCTCTCCAGCTTTCTTGTAGGCCCCCTTTAGGTACTAGAAGGCTGCTCTAAGGTCTCTCTGGAGCCTTCTCTTATCCAGGCTGAACAACCCCATTTCTCAGAGCCTGTCTTTGTAGGAGAGGTGCTCCAGGCCTCTGATCATCTTCATGGCCTCCTCTGGACTCACTCGCACTATTTTTATTATGCTCGTATCAGTGATCAGAAAAAAAGTGCAAAACAGTCTTTATTTTGGTGTCTAATCCACTTCAGGTAAAAATCTGGCTACTAAAAGCACAGTTGGATAAGTGGGATGCTTTCACCTACTTCTCTTCCTACAAGTACCTTAAATTCTTTCCCCATACCAGACCTGTTGCACGACAGGAAGCAGTATATTAAGCATTGCCTGATCTAGCACGCAATGGACAAGTAACCTTGAAACCAAGAATCTTCCATTGGGTAAATCATCATATCCTTGTTCAAACTCATATCTTTGTTCAAACTCCAACAAGACAGCATTTCCTTTATTTATTTACCATGTCGAGATGTGTAGATGTCAAAATCCAATCTTTATTGTATTGCTTCTCTCTTATAGAGATGTATAAGGAAAAACATATTGTCAGGCAATAATCACTCTACTTGTTGTGGTTTTGGTTTTTTAAGTTTAGATAACTGAAGTACATACTTTTGGATAATGATAATAAGTAAAATTCAATACTGAGTGTTCTGAATTGACAGAATGTAGTGGTTTGGAAAAGTACGTGTAGATACACTTATACTATAAAAAATGGTTTTGTCTAGAAGAGGTTATGATAGAGAGAGAAAAAGACTGAATAAAATTATAAATACCAGCTTGCATTTTATGTTGAATGTATGTATTAGGTTGTCTGCAACAATTAGCATGTAATATTAGTGACGTTTGTCACACTGCAGGGAAACTCAATGCCTCCAGGAAGGACTGTGCTTGAGAAACAATGGGATGGCAAATTAAAGCAGTAATAAAGAAAGTAAAGCCTTCCAAGTAAGAGACGTTTGTCTGATCTAAGATACTGAGAATCTGGGCTCACACGGAAAGTGAAATCAGAACAGGGTGAGGTGCATCTCTAACATCTAAGTGTTGTAAAGATAAGATGACTTAAAAATATTCTTTGCTAAATTTATATTTCTGAATTTCCAGACATCCCTAAAGGGATTAACCAGAAGTTTGGGAATTTGACCTGTAACTCCATTAATGGAAACAGTAGTGTTCTATTTAGTTTTACCTGGCTATCTGCCATACAGGGCACAAGTATCACACATGGGACTTGGTCAGGCTCCAACAGACCTGTCCAGCACATTTCAGCACAAGTTTACATCCCTCTGTAACATCTGCCTCCTCTTCCCCACTTGCTAGCAATTTTTCTAAAGTAAGGCCAAATGTCCCAGAGTTCTTAGCGCATTTATCACTGTCTCTTTGGATCTCTCACATGTACGGGACAACATAAGCTGCAAATTGAACTTCATGAGCTCATCATGGAAGAAAACCAACATATTTGACAAACAAGGGCTCAATCCCCTTTGTATAGAATAGTCGAACACAGGAATTCACTAATTCACCTCTAAATCAAAACTTGTAACTCATGCACCTATGAACAATATATACCTAGCTGAATGAGAGAATGCTCATCTTATCTCCTCCCTCATGATGCATTCATCCCCTGTATCCCATGAAAGCTTTGAGAGTACAGCTGCTTTTGAATCCACCTCAAAAATTTTTTGGGTAACCTGATGTATTTATACCTTCCAGCTTGTAAGTTTGGTCTATTTCCATCCATTTTCAGTGGATTCTGAAGCAACTGCCAGTCAACTGCTAATGCAAGGATTATGCAGGAGGTCACAAGCTATAGGTGATAGTGGCTTCACAATGACCTTTAGCTGTTTCTGGTCATCATGTCCTGCCTACGTGTTGTCACCTTGCTTTGAGCTAATGGCACAGCTCACAGCATACATTAGGTCTGTGTGTTAGCCAAAATTTGAGCAAGATTTGAGTGAACAATCACTTCATCTTAGACAGAATTTTTTGATCATTGTTCTACTGTCAATGGTAGGACTGTTCAAAGAAAGATCTACGTGTTTCTCTACTTCAGACCTTCAAATGATTTGTGAACAATGACAAAATTTTAAAAAAATTCTGGAGATAATTTTTAGAAATGGAACTTCAGCAGACATTCTTCCTCTTTTCTGGCAAACTGTATTTACTCTTTAGAAACAGAGTTTAGCAATATGCAGCTTAATGAGTCGTTTAATTCATGCCTGTTGGCAAGCGCAATACCTGCATCACTATATATATTACATGTAGATGAAAATACAGGATTTTAACCATAATAAGTGAACAGTTGTCACAGCCCGAGGGAATAAGGGTCTGGCCACTTCGGAGATGGAGGGTAAAATGGCACTTTATTGAGGGGAGAACTCAGCTTAAGTAAGGGAGGAAGCGAAGGTGCTGGAAAAAGGGGTAGAACTAGGGGGGAGTTAGGGAGGAGCATGTTAATATGGACCAATGAGGAGAAAAAGTAGGAGGAGATAATCAAATAAAGGATTACTAATTAATTAGGTACTGCAATGCAGCAAATCCTAACCAATCGAGAGAAAGGGCGCGAACTGGGATAGAGAACACCGAGGGATTTTATAAAAAACTGGGGAATAAGAGTACAATGAAGGGTAGGGCACAACAAACATCAAACATGACCACAAATACAGAGTGTATCGACAGTCCCATTCATTAGACGAACGTGGAGAAGGTATTTTCCTCAGGCGTTCCACAGATTTCCTCACATATTTCTATGTCCTTTTTCCATTGCTCATAGTCAAACCTCTCCTGGACTCCCACAAACAGTTATGTGTAACTTTCCTCCAGCAGCATTCAAATTTTGCTTAATAATGACTGTGTGCCATTGTGCCAATGACTGTATTTTATAAATTCGTAAGCACACAAGTTAAAGAAATGAGAAATGTGCATTAGAACATGCTCTCCATTGATATAACCCTTGTCTCTGCAGAACAGTCACTGTACTTGCAGTCTACTTGTATAGCTAAAGAAGGTTTTATTGCAGTGAGCCAAATTAATCATTTTTCAACACTGAGAAGGAGAGATCCCACTTCTTCTTTCCTCCATCTTCCTTTTCTAGACAAACACTGTTTTCACCTTCTGTTAACTCTGGCATTTGTCTGCACTGTGAGCTTATTCAAGCTAAACACACACATATTTTTGCTTGGTTAGTGAATTGAATCATCTTACCATGTCATCAAAGGAGTAGTGCCAAAAGCCGGGAAGAAGCAACTATACACTTGAGAGCATAGACACAGAGATCTTGGTTGCAAGGTGACACCAATTTACACACAAACATGGGCACACACACACACACACACACTCTCAGTCCGTGAAAACTTATTATTACTGAACTTATTATTGTAGGCAAAGTTTTTGCTGGAGTAAGGCACTCTCTTGCTATTGATTTTACTATCACACATCATGGCTACATAGTTTTTGCATTAAAAAATCTTGTCTAGATTTGGATAAAATTTGTTTAGGTTTTTTTTTTTTATAACGAGTGCTCACAGTATGCAAGTCAATTCTTGGCAGTTTAGTTTGTGACACACTTTATGTAATCCAGTAATGTATTGGCAATTTTTTTCCTAAAAAGCGGAAAAAACCTTGCAGTCATTTGTGCTGAAGAGCTTAGGTGGGGAAAAGCAGAGGGAAAGAGGTTTTCTAGTTAATGGGGAACACTGTCAAAATAAATATTCAATGTAGAGAAACAGAGTTACACAAAACCATCAGAGCACCCATTGGCTCCCTTGGCTTTTTCAATAAATGCACATAGAATACGACAGTTAGAGAAATATTTGATCAGTGGTCTCCCCAAACATTGTTAATAAAATTTTCAAAAAGAAGTAAATGGGCTAATATGCTTCTTTTACCTTCCTTACATGACTCCTTAAAGCTTAATTCTCTCTGAGGGCTTGAGGTCAAGGTCAACCCTTGATATCTTTTAAGTTCTATATATAGTCTGAGTACAGCACAACTACAGTACTATTTTCAGGGCAAAGAGCAGAGGACAGACCTGTGCCGAGTACTGACGAGATAGCAGGTTGCAACCTTAATATAATTAAGGTGGGCTCTGCTCTTTCCAGGGTTGTGATAGCTGACTCAATGTTTTTTCTGGGGAAGAAGAATAATTAGTTATTTATCAGCAGTGAAATGAAGCAGCATGCTCCTTACCAGTTGCATTCCAGGAAATACTTGAATTGAAGTCTGAAATTACAAGCAGACTTGAATTAGTTAGGGCAGTTTTATTCTTTTGTCATATGTCTTCTGATATATATGCTCAAAACCCCAATATGACACAACATATAAGCACTGCACTATAGCATACCTCTATGAAGCACAGGGCACAGACTCATCAAGATATTTATGCTAATTCAAAACTAATTAGCCAAGGGGTCAGCACTGTGGCTACCTCAGTTTAGAGTTCTCTTGCTGTGCAATTATTCTCACTGAGAAGCAGCATATGTTATTGAGAGTGGACTCTGAGCTGATGTCAGTTAAGACTAGTATTTTCATATGGCACTGAGCTGCCCTCTGTAGACGTACCGGCTTAATCAGAAGTAGCTCCAGGTTTGCTGTGTAAGCTGCACTCTGTGATAGTGACATATCCAAAGTTTTAGGCTTTGGACAAAAGGATATGCTTTACAGTCGAAGATTCCATTGTACTGCACCATTATCTGAGTGAGTCTATTGCTCAGGTAACGAGCCATTTATTAAGCACACCATGGAAAGCATGATGTTGCAAGTTCCTCTCTGTTTGCTGTTTTAAGCAGTATAACCCAACCACTTGAAACAGTCAAAGAAATCAGAGACTCAGATGTGAGAGAGGTCAGGTTGCACATGTGTATTGGTAATATCCAATTATTCAGTCAGCATTACTCATAATTAAGATAAAGCAGATAAGTGGATGTGCACAGCATTTCAAAGGAATTCTCCCAGCCCACTAAATCAGCACATTACCTGGTTTTGGTTAAATACATGAACCAATCTGATGTCCAATGAAAATATGAGAGACACAGACTGTATAAAGAAACTGATAAACAGAGAAGCAAAAGGAAAAACTCGAGTCAGAACAGTGATTTTAAAGCAGCCACCCTACCATTAAAGCTGGCAAAATTATTGAGTAAAATCTGAAAAAGGTGCCCACTGCCCACTGAAAAAAAACTTTGAAGTTTTGATAGAATATCTAGCGAAGGATATTTCACTGAGTGCAACTGGAGAGAAATCTTGATAATCCCTGTTGCACAAAAGCATAATGTACAGGATGCAAAAGTCAGCAAGTTGAAAACAGAGATATTGTTATTGTTTTTACTGCATATTAAACATACTGTATGTTGGCAGGCATTTGCACGAAGAACATTCAAAGACATATGCACAGAACAGGCAGCTAACACCAATACGTGTTTTGTTTCTTTTCAGAAGGCATTTTCCTGTAAAGACCTGCAGTGTGGACTTTCAGCTCTATGGAATTCCAGTTTGTCCACTAGTATCATCACATTCAGATATGAAAGTGACCTGTAGGGTTTTAACAATCTGATAAAAGAATATTTCCATGTGAAATGACCAGGCTGATACAGGATTACATCTCTTCACTGCTGTTTGGCATTGGTGCAGACTTCAACAATTGAAAAGACAACAGAAATTTCAGCAAAACCACACTAGACCTAGATTTTGGATCTATCAAACACACTTAAGAAATCCTACAAGCAAGGAAAAATAACCTGGAAGAAATAAAAGATGAGATTCAAAATCTGATAAGACATGCTCAAACCCCCATAATATCATGTCTAAAGGGAAATGCATCAACAAGGGAAAAATATTCCCCAGGCACTAACACACAAGCTAAGACATAAGTCAGGTACATCAGGTTTAAGAAACTCACTAGCAGTATTTACTGAGTTATTGGTTTACACAGTAAAAATAATGGATATTACGTTCAATATATTTTAAATACCATATCTCGGAAGGATTTTTTTTCTCTGATAAATAAACTCTGATAAATACAAGCAAAAGACGTGGGTCATCCTTACACATTTGCTGCCCAGCTATTTCTTTGGATTTTTCTAGAAAGTACATGAGTTACCTTCTAGTGAAAAACTAGTCGTTTAGAAAGTCTTTAAGATCGCCTTCCATTTTCCTAGATGAATTGCACAATACTACCCATCAACACAGGAATGAAAAAGAATTTGAAGTTTTGCTTCATATGCTAGGTTCTTGCACTATACATATGACCACTGGCAATAAATAATTTTTTAAAAATCGAACACATTTTTTCTTGCAAGATTATATGTACATCATGACTTGTAAATGCTCTCATGTCAATGTTAAGCTCTTCTGAATAGAAACATTTTCCCATTCATCATCTGTACATCACATCATCATCATCTAGCTAAACTCATATTACAATCCAATTAAAAATCAAAATTTAAAAAATTGATCTATAAAGAATCTAGATGTCTGAGTGATACATTTCTGTCTCTATTATGCTTATATTTCATTTAACATAAACTACATATTCTCTGGGATTAGGAGCAGCCATGATTGCCAGATCAGATGAGGATACTTAAACCCTGGGTTTTTACAAAATGAGAAGTTGAACAATACTCTTACTTGGATCATATGTAGAATTTTTTAATATGTAGTGGAAAGAGGTCTAAATCATTATAATTTGCAAATCAGGATACCATGAGACACAGTGGATTGCCTAAATTCACTGACTACCTCAAAAACTGAGCTGAGAGCAGACCAGCCCTGTTCCCTATTGCTTATGAAGCTACAGATCCTAAGGAAGGATGGCTGTAATCAGGGTGTGCCTGTGATCTTAAATTATGTGCTGCCAATGCAGAAGCATGTCTGTGTCATTTAGCTTAATGCAGGACACATGACAGGACACCATGTCACCAGACACAAGAAGTGAAACCACATCCCTCTGCCATAACTATGCACCTTAGAAAAAGTTATTTCAGCTGAAAAGCTGTGTCTAGAAAAGGAAATTGTTTTTTACTTTTTTCTATAAAAATGTAATGCTTCTGCCAGCTTTAAAAACTGGATGAAGCCTTTGAAGTCTGACATTAAGTATTGAAGCAGAGGTGCTCTGTTACAGTACACACAACTGGGAAAAGCTCAACTATCTAAGCGACCTAGTGACAGCAGAGCTGTGGGACCTCTAACGATTCCAAAAGATAAAAAGAATTAAAAAAAAAGCCACCATTGTTCTCAGCTTGCATGAAGTAAACACACAAAAACCCCATCTGTAAACACAGGGAAAGGATTTCCCGCAAGTTAGGTGGAGTATTCAAAGCTTGTATCTGAAACAAATTGAGCCAAAAATGCAAGAATTCTAAGGACATTTAAACTCTTCTACAAGGGGATGTGCCTGTGTCTGTATGTGCACATGTGAGTAAAATCATAAGTGCTTCCTACCTCTTAATTTCAGAGGACATAACAGTGTTTGCACAACAGCAGTTTCCTGTTACTAATATTTATGTACTATCTTTTTGAAAGTATTAAACTCTGCAGCAGGGACAGTCTTGGTTTTATCTGAATCACTGAACATGTTATCAATTGTCTTATTAGACATCAGTAAATTATATTCCTGATACTAGAATGTAAGAACATACTCATTTTTGTATTTTAATCAATATATACTCTAGTCTCAAGACAGTGACCTCTAACAATTCATTCAGCTTGCAATGAAACCCTCAGAAAAGACTGAAGCAGAAGCTAGTCTGTGCAGAGTTGGCAATGATTAAACGCAGTTCATGCGAGAGTTTAAAAATGCATTATTTCTTAAGCTAGCTAAACACAACTTAAAATGGAACTGAATTGTATCATTTAGGAGGCTTTTTAGGATACAGGAATGAGAACTTACTGAAATACATGATTTTATAAGAAGACAACATAGTAGGGAAGAACCTTATTTAGCAAAGATGGCTTATCAGTTCCCTCCTCCACAAATCTCATGCCTTCCAGCTGCAGCTGACCGACAAATTTCCAGTGCTATGATTCATCAAGTCCCATTGTGGGTGAAATGTTTCTATTAGAATCGTAAGTTTCTACTAGGAGAGATGTCTGGACTGCTGGATATCTTCTGCTTACTGTACCAAATCTGGAAGTTCTGATTCAAAAGTAGACAACTGATGAAGAGAAATGCTCATAAGGCTTTGCTTCTTGTTGAAGGATGGAAAAATAAAGGTCAAAATCTCAAGTTCTCATGAAAAACCCTGATACCAGATTCATTCAGTGGTTTTGGAATTACAATGTTGCTAAACAAAGATCTTTTGCTAAACAAAACTAAAAATCTTACATTTCACATCCACATAGAGATGTAGAGAGGCTAAACCTTTAAACTCTAATCTAATTCTCGTCTGTGTTGCACCATTGTGAACATGTCAGTGTTACAATTGAAGAAAAGCACTATTTTATTGCTCAAGCAGAAGTCCTTGGCTGCTTCTTAATTTCACAAACTAAGTGAATTACCCAATTAGTTGAGTTGAACACTAGTTCAACATTTTTTTTCTTTCAAATAAAATAACCTTTTGTTCTATGGGTGAAAAAACAAAAGCAGGAATTTTCCTTAATCCTGAAAGGATACACCTTAGTGACTTGTCTACATACCTGTCACATCTATTTTTTTTCAGGAGTCAGCATTTGTCTGAAACCTGTCTCAGTTGTTTCTTTGCTGACAAAAACCCATCCCCTCACAATTCTATTAGCTGATTAGTGAAATATATATTTTTTATTGAAGCAAATGCTCCTTCTTCCCACCTGTCATTTCATTAGGTCTGCAACAGTTGTCAGCTGAGCTGTTTTCATTTGTTTATTACCTGCTGAATCTGCATTTGAACTGTATGGCACAGTCCTGGAAGACAATGATGATCTCTGAACTATCACAAGTGAATTCCCCATGGTCAAGAAAAAATTGTGTTTAGATAGGCTCCAGTTCCATTTGCAAATACTAAAGGAACAAAACAGCTGCTCTGGAATAGAAATTATCTGTTTCCTGGCCCAACCACAAGCACCTCCAGACTTCATGACAATGAAGGAGGAATAATACCATCTTAATTACTTTTCATACTGGTCTCAATGTGCTTGACTGGGTTTTTTAAGAACTAAGACAGCAAACAACACAATTTACATGTATGTAGTGTTCAATACTGATTGCTTCCATCTGCTGAATAATGCTATAGCAGAGAGTAGGAAACAATATTGAGAATCTAAATTCAATGTGGCATCCTTGTCTGCCTCCCAATCACTCACAGATCATAATTATTTGTTAGTTATGTCCCATAGAACTCTAGTATGTGCATGTCCTTTCCTCATCTTAAAAACTATTAGAGAAAAACTGAAAAATAGTAAAGGTTTTTGCAGCTAGAGACTGTTCATTACGTTTCCATGCCTTGGAGCTAGCTGGATACACAGAATGACATAACATAGAATCATAGAATATGCTGAGTTGGAAGGGACCCATCGGGGTCATCGAATCCAACTTCTAGTCCTGTGCAGGACACCCCAAGAATCCCACCACGTGCCTGTGAGCATAGTCCAAATGCTTCTTGAACTCTGGCAGTTTTGGTGGCCACTTCCCTGGGGAGCCTGTTCATTGCCTAATCACCCCCTGGGTGAAAAACTTTCTCCTGATATCCAGCCTAAACCTCCTCTGACACTACTTCAAGCCATTTCCTTGAATCCTGTTACTGGTCACAAGAGTGAAGAGATTGGTACCTACCCCTCCTCTTCCCCTCACAAGGAAGCTGTAGCTGCAGTGAGGTTTCCTCTCAGCTTCCTCTTCTCCAGGTTGAACAGACCAAGTGACCTCAGCCGCTCCTCATACGGCTTCCCCTCAAGGCCCTTCACCATCTTCATTGCCCTCATTTGGATGCTCTCAAAGAGCTTAATATCCTTCTTATCTTGCAGTGCCCAAAACTGCACACAATATTCAAGGTGAGGCTGCCCCAGTGCAGAGCAGAGCAGGACAATCCCATCCCTCGACCAGCTGGTGATGCTTTGTCTGATGCCCCCCAGGGCACGGTTGGCCCTCCTGGCTGCCAGGGCACTGCTGACTCATATTCAGCTTGCTATTGTCCAGGTCCCTTTCCACAGTGCTGTTCTCCAGCCTCTCATTCCCCAGTCTATACAAACAACCAGGGTTGCCCCATCCCAGGTGCAGAATCTGGCACTTTCCCTTGTTGAACTTCATATGGTTGGTGATTGCCCAGTCCTCTCATTTGTTGAGGACTCTCTGCAGGGCCTCCCTGCCTTCGAGGGAGTCAACAGCTTTTCCTAATTTAGTGTCATCAGCAAACTTACTAAGTATTCCTTTGAGTCCTGCGTCCAAGTCATTAATGAAGATGTTGAAGAGCACTGGGCTGAGGATGGAGCCCTGTGGAACTCCACTAGTGACAGGTCACCAGCCTGATGTTACCCCTTCACTCTTTGTGCCCAACTTGTGAGCCAGCTGCTCACCCATCACGTTCCACAGTTATCCAGGTGTGTGCTAGACATTTTGTCCAGAAGGATACCATGAGAGACAGTATCAAAAGTTTTGCTGAAATCCAAAAAGATTACATCAACTGGTTTCCCTTGATCAACTAAGTGGGCTACCTCATCATAGAAGGAAATCAGGTTTGATAAGCAGGACTTCTCCCTCACAAAGCCGTGATGGCTGTGACCAATGACAACGTTGTCATCTAAGTATTTTTCAATACTTCCCAGAATAATAATTTCCATGATTTTACTGAGCACTGAAGTGAGATTGACAGGCCTGTAGTTTCCAGGGTCCTCCTTGCCCTTCTTGAAAATCAGGACAACATTCACCAGCTTCCAGTCAGCTGGGACCCCTCTGGATTCCCAAGACTGCTCAAAAATCATTGAGAGAGGTTTTGCAACGGCATCAGGTAGCTCTCTAAGGACTCTGGGATGAATCCCATTAGGCCCCATAGGTTTGTAAGGATCCAGCTGGAGCAGCAGATTCCTTGCAAGTTCAGGGTCAGATGGGAATTGATCATTCTCACAGTCATGGTCCTCCAGCTCAGGGCACTGAGACCCCCTTGGTCCATCATCTGTGTGGAAGACAGAGGCAAAGAAAGTGTTAAACACATCTGTCTTGTCTCTGTCCCTGTCTGTGAGGTGACCATCCTGATCCTGTAATGGGCTGTAACTGCCTTTTGCCATTATTATATCTGAAAAAAAAATATTTTTATTGTCCTCCACATCTCTGGTCAGCTTCATCTCCAGCTGAGCTTTGGATGAACAAATTTTTTTTCTGCAGCAGCATCTCTGTATTCTTCCCATATCACTTGACCTTGCTTCCACTGGGCACACACCTTCCTTTTGTCTTATTCCCAAGAGAAGATTGCTGTTCAGCCAAGCCAGCCTTCTGCCTTGCTTGCTTGACTTGTGGCATTTAGGAATAACCCAATTTTTATAGCACAAAACTGCACAGAGCTGCCATAAAATAACTTTTTTGATAAAGAAAAAGAGACAGAATGAATTATTCAAATTACTATATAAGGAAATACTTTTATGGTATTTTTGCATTTATAGCATTCCTGCATTAAGGCAGGAATTTTAATTCTGATTCAAACTAAGTAATGTTTATCACACAGTTAGTCTTCCCCAGAGCAGTATATTCACATACTCCACATTGAGTATAAAGCTCACAGTAAAACAAGCTTAGATGGGATCAGGATAAAAAGTATGAATGAAAAGCCTAAGGAGTGTTCATACAGAGTGTTCAGCTCTGTAAACAGATTTTAGAGGCTGTAACTAGCAACAGGAGCTAGCTGACTCACAGGAGCCAACTACATCTGCTTGGATGTAGTAACCTACTTGCTTATCTCAGCAGCTAAGTGATTTACACAAAAAGTGTAAATCTATTCATATATACTATTTATACACCCAAAGAAACACTATAATCTCCAGAAAAAGCAGTGCATTTCAACAAAGTTTACATGTATTTTAAATGTTCCTTCCAGGAAATCAAGATGTGTGTGCACACGAGAGAAACACTTAGAGCAGGAAAGGTCAGTTGTGGCAGTGTCTTCTTGATGTCTGCCAAAGTCTAAGTTCTCTTTGTGTTCCAGAAACTTGACACTATCATGGTCAGACACAGCCAACTGTATAGAATTTGTGTGAAGGGATTAGTCTAGAAGCCAAAGGCCTGTCACATTTTTAGTCCAACAACAATGTGAAAGGTGCAGTGTTCACTGGAAATACATCATGGACGGTGCAATATTCATCCAGACTGGCAAGTTGCTCAGCACCTAGAACTGATCAAGCTGTCGTGGAGCAAGGTCACAGCAAATCATTTTGACATCTTAGGCAGCTTGCCACATCTACGATCTTGCCATGTCTTGCTTTCCATAGGCCTGTTTAGAGCAGGTACTCAGTCTGAGGTGAGGCCAGCACAACTTTTCTACCTCCTCTCTCTCCACTCAAAGAAGCAAATCTTCAGCATTGTGCCTAAAGTAGTAGGAGTGATCAATGTTTGCTGGGGATGTGGAAGATACCTATGAGAATGGGGCAGTTGGTCACTTCCAGGAGTTGAAGGTATCTAACTCATCCAGAAACAGACTTTGCCTTTACAATTGCAAGTGTCCACACAGAAATGATTTGCTGCAGCATATTGCTCACCAGTAACCCACCTTCCCTCTGTCATGCTTCTCACAGCAGCTGGAGCAGGACACCATGCGATATGTTTGTCATTGGTGCTGGACTCCACTCACTTTTTGTTGTCTGACATGGTTATACAAAGCTGTTTGTGCACACACCCACTGCCCAGCAGGCCTGACCAATTGTACTTACATTACAAATTCATTCAACCTTGAAGCTCCTCTGTCATTGGCAAAGTTTATTGGTCTTATTACCATCTTGGTTTTATAACCCCATTTCTTTTTCAAAGAGAAGTCAGACAGTCAGGAGAAAATTGTGATGAACACAGGTAGTTGTTGCCAACATACACAAAGCAGAGTAACTTGTTAATCAGGATCACCTGCAAAGGAAGACAGTGGCTTTGAGCTCAGTCAAAAACTAATAGTTTCACATAGCTGGCATTCTCTAAATCAAAGAAGTCTATTAATCGTAAAAATGTTTGGTTTTTTTTTTGCTCTATATCCCAAGGTTTATAAAGAGAGAAAAATGTTCCTCTGCAGTATGCCAGTGTTTGATCTGTGTATTACCTACAGTAATGAGATATATAAAAAAGACCAAGACACAATACAGTGGCACATCTAAAAGACTGAAAGACAGAGATTCCAGAAGAAAAAAAAACAACAACAGGTTCCCTTTGATTGCTGCTTTATATGTTTTGCAGAAGCTCAGGAGAGCAAGTAAGAGAGAACCTTGCACAAGGGAGTAGGAGAAAAAGCAAGCCTAGTAAGTCAGAAAGGAGAACTCAGTGAAATGACACAAATTCAAAAAATGAGGGATGTATTGCATTCATACACTGATACTAATTCCAGCTTTTCATCAGTATGCTTCTTTTTCATAGAGGACATGTCTTAGGAATGCTACATGTCTTCTTGACTCAGTATACTGTTTATCATAGCTTAATCAGACTGATAAGTGTTACCACATTTAATGTTATTTATTCTGCACATTCATGCATAGTTTGTAATACAGTTCTTGTAACAAGGTTGAAGTTTCCATGTTGTTTTAGAGTCTTTGAATGTTATGATGATGATGAAATAAAAGCAAGATCAATGACTCAAAACAGTAAAAAGTCAACTCTTTTATTCAACAGATAGCAATACCAAAAAATGAAAACAAATCTTATAAAAATCTTGTCCTAGGCTTTCCTAGGATAATGGATGTTCAAGTGACTACCTTGCTATGTACATCATGAAGTTGTTTGCCTTTGCAACATCATTCACTATCCTTTCACTCTCTTCACCCTTTGTTTTTCATGGCATTAGATCTATAAGGCAAAAAGCAGAAATAGATAACTTCCTCACATGCACAGATACTCCCCAGGTGAGATATGAAGCAGCATAGTAAAAACTGGTTGCTCTACCAACATGGAGAAATGAATGACCACTGACAATCTGCTGGTTCCTGTGAATATTGTGAAGACACATGTTGACACTATATTAGTGAAAACCTGAGAGTTATATGTGCTCTTTGATCCTCTCAAAGATATCACTTTCTGAGTCTCTCTTCTCTGTATGTGTGTCTTTAAAACAGTCCACTGGATATCACCCTTTTCAGAGAATCAAAAGTCATCCAGGCAGAACTGAAGAGATGAAGCACCATGATCTGGGACACAGAGTGGGACACTGTTTTTGTTTGCATGTACTTATGACAGGTGGTGTGCAGGACAGGTGAATAGAAGCCAGGATGCAGGCAAGGTGGTAGGAAGGTGCTTAATCCATGAAACAAACAAAAAAAGCTGGGAAAATGTGAGAGTGCCATTAAGTTTTTTAAACCTCCCCTACCCCCTGTGCTAAAGTTATATTCCACTGTATCAATTTCTATTTACTGGATTTGGCCCCATGCTCTGATTTTGTCCCCTGCTTGTGGTTCAGATTGATTCTTCAGTGTTTTCCAGGGTCTTCTAGTTCTCCATGTCACTATCAGGGTTTCTGAGACCCAGTGTATCTGACATTCTTGTATTTGTGTTACTGAGACTGCCAAAGCCCAGTTAGTAAGATACTATCAAACTTTTCATAAAAATACCAAGTCATGGTAATTCTTATCCAACATCTACTTATGAGACATTTGGTAAAACCACATTTAATCCTATGTATTCCTTCATCTGACTGTGTATTCCTTCATGCTGACTGTATAACTGCAGAACATTCTGGTGAAAAAAAGTCACTTCTCCAAGCTTCTCAGTACACAACTCCATCCAACATCATACACGGCAGACAAAGCACCAAGAGTTCTGGTTGGTGATCTCCTTATGAAATAGGCATAACCACATAAAAGTCTTCAGGTTAGTGTTTAAACAGCACAATAACAACTTCTATATCATGCCTCCAGAACAGAAAAGACAACATGGATGGACAGAAAGCCAAGAAACAGCAAAACATAATAAAAAAAACAGTGGTAGGTTTTGATGGTCTTGCAACATGACATGTTTCGCAACATAGAATCATCCATACTGGCTCTGGTGCAAGAAAACTTGTAATATTATTTGGGTAAAGTGTCAATCATAAAAGCACAATTTAATGCCAGATAATTTACAATAAAGCATTTTAATCTGAATATAAGACATCGTAAAATAAATCAACTCAAAGTACCACACAACAGTTTTCAAATGTAGGCAAACCCCAATGACCTCAGAACCAAGGATGCTTTGAGGTATATTTGTCCTTAACCCTTAGTAGCCCTATAACAGACTTATTAGTTTTACACTGTCACTTAATTCTAAGCAAAAGAACAGATTCAAAAGGAAAATATTCAGAAAAGATGTTATGTTCAGATATGGAAAACAGGTGACACACTTGTAACAGATGCAATCACATATCAGTTATGTGTTAAGTACCTACATAGGAACGTACTTGGGATTTACTGTTCATGTAGTGCACTATGATGGTGCTAATTTATCAGCCAATAAACAGCTACTGCCATCTACTGGAAAAATTGTTAAAATACAGAAATTACATTATACTGTCAGCAAGGGATCTGGAGTACAATATCCTTTCTGGAAATGAATTATCAACATAGAAAAACTGTTACAAGAATATTATCAGGGGCTGTTAGCTTAGATACGGATGCATTACAGGTATGGAAGTATAAGCTAAAGAAATTTTGTTCAGGTCCATTTCAACACCGTTGTTAAAACTTGATTCTAAAATACCAAGTGATTATAAGAGATTTCATGCCCACACTGTACACCACACAGCTGTGCTGACTGCTGCTGTGCTGCCTATGAACTCTGTGTTTTCTCTTGATTTGTGACATTCAATCTAAATTTATACACTTAAATGTTGTAGTATCTCAATTATACAGTATTCCCAAGGAAATAAAGTTCTTAATTTACTAGTCGCATGACACTCATAAACTGATTTCTTTCTGACTGTAAGTGGAAAGTTTCCAGTAGTCAATCTTATACATAAGAACCTGATTTTTTTAATTATTATTATTTTTCAAAATACACCTTCCATTTTCTGATCAGGTTGTACCAGGACCTTGGTTTTGATTGAGGGAAAAAAAAACCACCAAGTTTACTGACTGATAATTAACTGAAACAGAAGAGCACCATCTGCTGAGTGACCACCACTCCTTGCTATAACATTTAAGGATATTTGCAGGTTTCCTCACAAAGGTCTAGTCCTGCCTGATCTTTATTCATTATCCTAATAAACAATAGAAACACCATAAGGTTAAATGCAATGGTATTAAATAATTTCATTCGCAAAACAAAAGACACTGAAGCCAGCATGCCTCTAAGTGTTCAGATTACAGATTTCATGCTGCACAGCTTCAGTTAAGGCAGTGCTGACAGGCAAAGTATATTAACAGTCTTAGTAATGATATTAACACTGAGCTAAATGTGGTGTCCAGTTGGCTTGGAGTGTGAGCATAAGACTTGAGTAGACATCAGAAAACCATTTTCCTCATATAGAAGATGGGACAGTTACTAGACACAAATGACTAGATCCATGTTTGCTGGTTAGAAGGTGCAGCAGTTCTGCAGAGTAGAATGGTGAAACTTGCATGAAGAAAGAGAAAACAAGTAAGTTTCTTTACATGTAACATTTTACTTGAACTCCATGCAGATATTTTTTTATTTGTAACCCCATTTGGATTCACATAGGTTCCTTGGTTGCTGCATACTGCAGGATACCTGGAAAGACTTACTACTGAGAATTAAGAAATAAAAAAATAGACTTGACTTTACTTTTCAAATTTCACAATTTTTCAAAAGAATAATAGTGGTCAATACTCAAGCCCAGATTCCTAAAATTGGTGACAGAAAATCTCGGCCAAAAGGACCACATGATCCAAGCATTTTTATGGTAACTGGATCTAGGGTGGCACTTGTTTCTAACAAGCTATTTCATAATTTCAGTAAGAAATATTTTTCCTTCCCATCCTATCTTGAAATAATATGGCACAAAATGTCTTATTACCTCTTTAACTTGTTATAAATAGCCTTAATCTGCCTACAGATTCTGTCAAATCACTTGAAAAAAATAAGTAAAAACTGTGGCATGAACCTGATTTGGATGACCAACTCCTTTGAGCTTTTATCTAGTAGAAATATTTAGGAAAAAAAAGTGTTAAAATATTGCACTTATATCACTGCTTTTTGCTTATTTACACTTCAGTCTTCAAAATATATTCAGTCCTTTAATCAATTTAATCAATTCTGACTTCATATTCACTAAAGCATATAGACTTTTATTAGTGGTTATCAAATATCTTTGGTGGGCAATAGAAATTGCCAAAGAACCCAAGAGAGAAAATAGCAATGAGAAAAGATAACAGCTTTATTGATTTATATTTATATACATATACACATACATAGCTGCATAAAGTCTATCTATATATGTACATACTAGAACTCGGAATTTAATGGAAATTGGTGAATTCTAATTTACTGTATAATTTCAGTCATGAAATTCAGGTTTTTAAGAGCTTTTTAGAGGAATTAAGCAAATGGAACTTAGAGAAATTAAAAAGAATTCTAGTACTTACCTTCCTTAGACTCTTTAGCAAACCCTGTCCCCAGATCAGTACAAGTACATACCATAATATGACAGTGAAGACTTGATTTTTTTACATCTTTCTGTGTTCTGCTCCAGACCCTAGGGTACACTGATTCAATGCTGGTAAATGCCACCTGCAAAATGTGTAGAAATGGCCTCAGCAAAATCACATTTTCAGGACAGTCTTCTTTTAAGGAACAAATTGAACTTTTAAAAGCTACACAGTGTCTGTTTAACTGGTGGAAGAAAACAGCTGAGTAACTAATGTACACAATCACTGGAAACTAATCCCTATATGTGACTTTTCACTAACTAGAACCTGCTGGAGTAGTCCAAACATCACTCACTCCCGACCACTATTACACAGGGCTCAATGAGAACTTCAAGCCTGCAGCAACTTCCAATTTTTCTGTCATCTCCAAATGAAAACAGGAAAAAAAAAGGGAAAAAACCACTCACCTTGATTTTTGACTATTTCTTTACCACAATGCAGAATACAGATCTGAACTGAGAATTAGTCCCAAACATTCCAGATTTATTTTCTCTCTAGATACACAATGCAACACAGTAAGTTATACACTTGGCTTTGCAACCAGAAGACTTTAGAATTCTGAAATGACTTCTCAAGTCTCTAAATTATTCCTGGCATTGTACCATTGACCTACAAAACCATTCCTTTATATTGAAATGAAAGCTTGTATCAGTTGAGTCAAGGAAACAAACTGCTACTTAAATGAGAAAAGACCAAGGGAGCTGGGGTTTTGGTTTAGAAGAGAAAGCTCAAGGGAGATCTTATCAAGTGTTTATGTATATTTGAATGGTGTATAGAATAATAGAATCACGGAGTAGAGGGGTAGAATCACCTCCCTTGACCTGTTGGTCATGCTGCTTTTGATGCAGACCAGGATATGGTTGGCTTTCTGGGTTGCAAGTGCACATTGTTGGGTCATGTCCAACTTTTCACCTACCAGCATCTGTCCTCCAGTCATCTTCCACAAAGTGGCTCTCAATCCCCCATTCCCCAGTCTGTACTGATATTGGGATTGCCTCCACCGAGTTGCAGGACTTAGCCTTGTTGAACTTCACAAGGTTCACTCAGGCCCAACCGCTCAAGCCTGTCAAGGTCTCTCTGGGTGGCATCCCTTCCCTCCTGCATCAACTGCACCACTCAGCTTGATGTCATCAATCTGAGTGGGTGCACTCAATCCCACTCTATGTAAAGATGGAGCCAGACTCTTCTCAGAGGTATCCAGTGGATGGACAACAGGCAATAGGCATAAACTGAAATACAAGAAATACCGTTTGAACATAAGAAAAAAAAAAACAATTTTATGGTGAAGTCAGGTTGCATAGAGGGGTTGCTGAATTCCCATTCTTGGAGATATTCGGAAATGGCCAGACAATATATTAAGCAACCTACTTTAAGTAACCATACATTGAACCAGGGGGAGAGGGACTGGGCAGATGACCTCAAGAGATCCTTTCCATGACAAAGAAATGGCCTCACACAGAGCACAAACCGGGCTCCTAGTCTGGTATGGAATGAATCTCAGGAATAAAGGCAAGAATGAATTCCGCTCACTTACACAATCCTTAAAGTTGTTACACTTTGTAGGATGATTTTATGATTACATAGTGTCAGATATTTTTAGGTGTCCTTAACCCTTCTGTCTTTCTTTGCCCAACCCATACTGGTAATTGTTTTGTGGAACATGAGCTGACTGATCAAAAAATATTTCAATGAGTTTGAAACTGAGGTAAAATATTTGTAGCTGTTTTAATAACAGTATCTTCAATCCACAAATTTTTTTTAAAAAACATCTTGTAGACTTTTTTAACCTTGCCTAATATCTTCCAATTCCCCCTTTTTCATCTGGCCAATAAGTCTTCATTCAGTACTTCTACATTCTTTTCCCCTAAATTAGACTCAAGAGAAAAATGAAGTCCTTTATCTTGAACACAGTGTATCTTCTAGCTTTACTATCATTCCACTCAAAAATTGTTTTCCTTTAGGCCTTCCACAGAAATTCTTTGGGGCACATTTTTCAAAGGCAAAAACAGTAGGTAAGGAATCAATCATCAAGAAAAAATATTGTCCATTGTGTCCTCATTTCCAGCAATGCCTTCAGAAATTTCATTGAATACACTTGCAGAAGGGCTGCAAATGAGTGTTAGAATAACAGAGACTAATTTATAATGGCTATGCATCATTTTTGCTAGCTGAGCAAAAAATTAAGCACATAGAGAGGAAATCAGCACTTCATGAACAGCAGTAGTCCTGAGCAGAGGGACAGGCGAACACAACTAACAGCCAGTTGTTTTGGTGAAGAGGTAACCGACATTAGAATTAGATGTTCAGATGGTAGAAACTCTGGTACCAAGTACTGTGTTTAAGTCTCTACACTGGCAATATAATGAATCTGTTCCTTTTTGCCTTAGTTTGGAAGGCCTAGCCCAAACCACCACAAGGAGATAATATGTTGGCTGTAATTAAAATTTCTGAGATAAATAGTCTATACTGCTCTGAAAATTCCAGCATTTAACACATTGTTCAGAACCATGCATGGCTACAGAAACATACCTCCGTTATGAAAAATATCTCACCAATGCACTGAAATGCATTACAATGTCTTGTTTTAACACAATGAGTTCTCCTTAGCCGGTATGTATTTGTTGAAAAAATCCTACTCAAGATAATATAAACAGTCCCTGACATTATCATCTTAAAACTATATTTAAAGAGAAATTTTGAACACCGGCGGAACATCAAAATACTTTCTCCTGTACTTCCTTCACATAATAACAAGCATTAATTTCTTTAAAAATCTGCATTATTTGTACAACTATGATTACTGAAAAATACACTGAATAGAACATGGATGAAACACATTAACCCTTCTGTGTATGAGTAGAATACAATTTCCACACAAATGTGGGAGATTTAATTTTCTGAGTCATTCTATCCAGGAGAAAAAAAAAAAAGAACTCTGCACAACACCACTTTCTTTTCTTATGAATCTTCTTTTTTTTTCTACCAGAAGCTTTCAAACTCTACTTAAAATCCTCTCTTCACTGTGTTTTATTGCAGGGACTTCTTAGCAGTTTTATGTGCAGTAGGGTTTTGTTCATTTTTAATAGGAATGTAAAGGATTTGGATGTCAAAAAGATTTGGAGACAGTAACATTTCATTTTCCCCTTGATAATGTCCAGTCAAAGGCACTCTGGGAACTAACTACATTATTTTTATCTTGTGAGAATAGCTTTCATTTTATCAAACTTGTGTTGCAAATTTCCATAATGGTAGAGGTTAAGTTACTACTCTAGCTGTGTCTAAAGAACACTCATTTTTAAAATATTACTGATCTGAAAATTTCTTAGTCTTCATATCCATTACTATGATGAACCATGAAAACATTAAAAATTGGAAAAAAAAAATCTGGTTAGCCTTTTCACTGCTTAAGAATAATCCACAAGGGCTACATTACATTATGAAGTATTACTAAAAATCAGGAGAAGATCTGTAAAGGAAAATGTTTGGTGCTGACTCCCGTACTCAACACACTTGGTATATTCACTTATAGCTGTTACTTTATAGAATATTTTCCTCCCATTGCTGACAAAATTCACATGGTTAGAATAAAATGGGAACAAAATACATTTCAATTTAAAGTGAATGGGCAACGTACATAGTAAATACACTGTCTCCATTTCATCCACTTTAAACTAATACCTGCAGAATTGGAATTGAGATTAGCATTAGTCTACAATCTGGACAAAACCTGGACAAACCTGTACCAAAGGCCTAGCTTATTTAGGATAGGTAGTGGTCTAAAAGTGTAGGCCAGTCTCTGAAAACTTTCCTTGGCCATGAGAAAAGAGAAGAAATCTTTCCTGGACCTACTAGCAAAAGAGTGTCAGACTGGTTGCTTTGAAGACAATAACACGAAAAAAAACCCTGACTCTAATTTTATAAGTTATTTTAAAGGTGTTCATATTTATTTGGCTCTGTTGCTTTTCAAATTTGACTTCTGAGCTTTTATCTTGTACCCTAAAAAATGTAAATTAAACATTGCACGTTAATGTCAAAGTAACTGATAATGGCATGATGAGTATATTCCATGATGAAATTGATGAGTATATTCCATTAGCAATAAAATATTATTCCATTTTCAAAAACTGAACAAGAATTGAAAAAACTTACATGGTCAATCACCCGTATATTATAATGGTGACAAAATTAAGCCCTATAACATAAATAATGGCAGATAGTCTAAAGTAGATCAAATAAAAAAATAAGGTGCTTGAGATACAAAAAGTCTTATAAGGAACAATGATGCTTACTGTGAACAACGAAATTAGGGAAAAATCTTTACAAATATCTCCTAATAAGCAGAAACAACACTAGGAAACTGAGACAGGATGCAAAAAAATGGCGTAAAACTCCGTCAGCATGAGTTCAGACTGGGTATTAGATAAGACATTGTCATTGCAAGAGTGGTCAAACACTGGTACAGGCTCCCCAGGGAAGTCAGCATGGCCCCAATCCTGTCAATGCTCAAGAAGTGTTTGGACAATGCTCTTTGATGTGTTTAACTCTGTGTGGAGTCAGGAGCTGGACTTGATCCTCGTGGGTTCCTTCCAACTCAGGATATCCTATGATTCTGTGGGTTTGGATTCAGTATACAGGTCTTTCAAGTGACAAGAGCACAATCTAAATAAAAGTCCTATTTAATGGAATTAAGAGAAAAAAGCACACAAGTCAGATGTTAAACACAATGATAGGTATTAATGTTGGAACTACTTTGCCCTTTGATTCTCTTCCTTCTTCCTAACATCTCTTAATACATAAACAGCCAAAGATACACTATACACAAAGATAACCTATATTTCAGGTTATATAGGAATACAGTAATAACCCATCTGCATATTAACATAACTACATACATTCTGGTCATCTGTCCCAATTCACCACACCTGCATAGATTTTACACTTACCAGTTCTTAAGGCAGTGCCAGTATGAGATTAGGTTCATCTTGCCTAACTCGGATAGTATAGGTTTGTAATGAGCTTACTTTTGTAAGCACCTTATCTACATGTGAGAAGATCAGATCCTGTTAGGAGTTTATTCCTTTTTTTCCCCCCTTTTTAAGAAATTCACCACTATTCAGAAGAAGGCTTTTTATTTGTTCTTTATCATTAATTCTGTTCTCATTAAACCAATAGAAAGACTCCCTATTGATACTGAAAGGAAATATATCTGATTCATAGTCAATATAACAAATATTTTGAGAAGACCAACAGAAATAAAACCAGTTTAGACAATCAGTGCTCAAGAGTTTGTATCAGTTTTTTGAAAGGCTGACAGTACAGGCAGGTAAAACGACAGGACATTTTCAGGGCTAAAGATAGTAATATTTGTTTAGTATAGCAACATGGTTGCAATTAGTTTACTAAACCTGAGTGTAAGCTTGCTGTTTAAAACTGACACTCAGTAAAAACTGATCGGCTGCATTCACAGCCCATAAACGTATTACAGCTCAAAATCTCCCCACAGCAGTTAAAAAAATTCAGGAAGTCCATCAAGTTAAAACTTATTTTATTTTCTATCAGTATGTAATTTAACACCAGAATGTAATTACTTTCTCATCACCGATGAATATTTCAAGTTAAGGGTTTACAAAGGGTGTGCTGCACACACACACGTGATGCACGGAGGACACTGCGGTGATTCCGCACCGGCTGGCGAACGGCCGGAGCTCACTGGTACTGACAGACATTTCCACGGGATCACAGAGCACTTGGGGCTGGAAGGGGCCGTTCAAGGCCAGCCAGCACAGACCGGGCCGGTCACGTTTCTCGCACAGAACCAGGAGCCCGCGCCCAGTCCCGCTCCTGCCGTTCCGCTCCCGTTCCCTCCCGCCGGCCCCCTCCCCGCACAGGTAGGGCCGAGGCACGAAGCCCCACACCAGCCCTGCGGCCTCTGGCGGGTCCCGATTGCCTGCGAGGAAGCGGATGCACGGAGGGCTGGGCGGTGGCTTCGGCCTAGAGTGTCCAGGGGAGGCAGCGGGAGGGAGGAGAGGGAGAGAGGAGGACGTGGAGGAGGGAATTGCCTTGAGTGATGCGGCGTGCACTGCCGGTATCCCCCTCCCAGCGGGCGGGGTTAGAGATGACTACGTGCAATCTTAGTGCTCCCTCGGCTCTTGCTCGTTGCGAACCTGAGAGGCAACAGTTACCGTAATACAGTAAAAGTTTAACTGGTGTCGCTTTCCCCCAATCAACAATTCATGCATTAAAATGACACTGCAGTGGTTCATGTCAGCAGACCATTTAATGCAGGTTTGGGGTTTTTGCAAAGGAAGAAGTAATAGCCAAGTCGATATGCCCGGTTGATGAGGACGGGGAACCAGGGCCCTCACAAACAGTGAAGTAAACAGAGCCCAAGATTATCGTGGAATCCCTGTCATATGACAATCTGCACAGTTTGTGAAAAGATGTCACTCAGTGCCCAAACAAGCCCATTCTGACCTGGTTGATCTGAGTTCAGGACCTTATGGTCGAAGGCCTGCAACTTGAATGGCAATGAAGCAAGGTATTTGGGAGCTCTGGCCCAGAATGTGGCCATCAAGCAGGCATTTGTGAGGGAGTCAAAACCCCTTTCTCTCTGGGCACAGCTTCTAACAGGTGTAAGAGAAAAGTTTGTTTACAGAGATATCCTGCAGCAGCACCACCATAAAATGGCCTGGAAGACCATGGAAGAAGGGATCCTACACCTGAGAGAAATGGTGCTGTTAGAGGTACTTTTTGGAAGGGATGGGCAATCCAGTAACAACCCTGACCAGGTCAGGTGCACATCACAGATGTGGTGGAGCCTTTCACACCTGGGGCAACCTGTATACTCCAGTTTCCTGGCATCAATGCGTTCTGAGGGAAACCGAGAGACAGTGGGTTCAGTTATGTAACAAATAAACTCAGAATGTACAATAGCACGGTTCATACCCCACTACGGTTATCCATGAGTGGTGAGACGTGCTGCAATCAAGCAGGCTAAGAAAGGAAAGCCCCTGTGGTTCTCTCTGAATATTTAATCATAAGCACTGTTCTGTGTTTTGCCTATAAATGCAGCCAGTAAACCCTGCTCTCAAGCAGAAGAAAATGCAGAGTCCAGAGTTGGTGTTAGTCCAAATGTTAGTCCAGAGTCACCAGGGAAAAAAACCCACAAACATCCATACCACAAGAACACACTGATTTTTAACTGCTGTGTACACTGTACACCATCATCATCATGGCTGGGCTTCGCGAACGAAGATTTGGGAAGGCTCTATCCACATTTGCTACAGGCACGCTGGTGGCTTATGAGGCCAATACGTGACAGACATATCCGATTGCAAGAGGCACAGCAGAAAGACTCCTTAGATGGTGTATTCTGCAATACACGGTTCTTTCTGCGTTACCTTTTCTCCTCAAGAGTGATCCTGCATGTGTTCTCAAAGGAGACAGCAGTGTTATAGATGATGTGTCTCCAGACCTCCCAATTGGAGGCCAGAGTAGACCAGTTATGGTGATCAATATGGCCAAGGCTGAGATGTTGCTTCAGGGAGTCCTTGTATCTTCTCTTCGGGGCTCCTCTCATGCAGCAGCTGGTGGCAAGTTCACCATAGAGTAAGATCTTAGGGAGGCGGTGGTCCTTCATCCTTGAGACATGCCCTGCCCAACGCAGCTGTGTTCTCAGTAACATGGCCTCAATACTTGTGACTGCTGCGTGTTCTAGAACAGATGTATTGGTCACATAATCTGACCAGTGGATGTTTAGGATTGAACACTGTACACCAGAACAGCTATAATTTGCTGATTGGTTAAGTCTCTTCTCATCTTGCATTTTAGGTAATACCTTGTCTGTGTGCTCAAGGGATGTAAATCTCTACAAAATCAGAATGTGTAACTTGTTCAGATGTATGCATATTATGTACTGCAAGAGAGACAGCCTCTTAGATAGGTGATTTCTTAATTTGGTTAAGATTAATTATTAGGTAGTTGATGTATGGGGGTGTCTTGTCTTCATTTTTGTCTTTCCTCACTGCTCTTCTCTCTCTTTTCCCCATTTCCAGTGCTATATATTCTTACTTTTCACCATATCTGGTGTTTATCAGCTTATGCAGTATACTAATCCAACTTGGTAACCCAGGGAAAAGCTGTTGCATACTTCTGGTTTTGTTGTGTGATTCCCTGAAAGTTGACTAAATTACTACCAGAGTCAATGCAGAATAAAGCAAGAGGAGGACATATCTGGAAGGAAGGTCGATATGGGAGGAGCAGGACTTAAAGTTTCTTAACTTTAGTCTGTGGAAAAAAAGCCCTCAGGTTGCCTTGTCTTTCTCCTTTAAGTAAGCCAGAAGGCTTGGAATTCCTGCATAGGATTTTGCATTGTTTCCAATCCCTTTTTCATCTGTTTCCAGGTAATGAATAAAGTGCTAGCAGCTGTTATTTTTTGTTTTGGCTGAGTTGACATTAGTAACCCTTTACGTCTATTAGTAGTTTGTGGATCATAGAATCATGGGTTGGGCCATTAAAGGATGACCTTTAAAGGTCATCTAGTCCAATCCCCCTGCAATTAGCAGGGACATCTTCAACTAGACCAGGTTGCTCTGAGCCCTATCCAACCTCACCTTGAATGTTCCCAGGGATGGAGCATCTACCACCAATCTGGGCAACCTGTTCCAATGTTTCACCACTCGCATCATAAAAAAATCTCATGCTTATATGTAGCCTGAATCTACTCTTTCAGTCTAAAACTCTTTCTCCTTTTCTATTGCAACAGGCCATGCTAAAAAGTCTGTCTCCATTTTTCTTATAAGCCCCCTTTAAGTACAGAAAGGCCACAAAACGGTCTCCCTGGAGCCTTCTCTTCTGCAGCTGCACAACCCCAACTCTCTCAGCCTTTCTTCAGAGGAGAGGTGTTCTACCCTTCTAGTAATTTTTGTGGCTCTTCTCTGGACTCGCTATAACAGGTCAGTGTCCTTCCTGTGCTGAGGAACCCAGAGCTGGCTGCAGTCGTCCAGGTGGGGTCTCTCCAGAGCAGTGTACTCCGGGAGAATCACCTTCCTCAACCTGCTGGACACAGTGCTTTTGATGCAGACCAGGATCCAGTTGGCTTTAACAGCTGACTTTAGATGTGCTATTGACATAGTTCAGTGTTTAAAGATGTTTGATTTGCTTCTTGAACTTTGAGTAACATGAAATACAAAGTGGTTTTTTATAATTTAATGTTTAAAAACCTGAAATTTTTAAAAAGAATGTAATAATGCAACAGCCCAAGATACTTGGGAATAGCATCCTAGATATGGAGAATAAGCTCATTAAGGCTTATAAAGTCTTCACAAAAGAAAATGGTACATGTTGAGTTAAACTATGGGAGGGGTATAAAGCAGTGTTGGATACACAGAGAGAAAGAGTTCCCAATTTACAAATACATACCTTGTTTCTTGTATCCTGGCTAGATTTTACCCTGGATTTCCCCTGCACTGTATTAAGTATCTTTTCTTTATACCTGTTCTTACAGAAATACTGTCACAGAGTTCAGCAGAGATACACCCAATACTACCAGAGAACCCAGGGAAAGCACAATCCATTTTCTCTCTCACAGATTACCTTTACATTTACCTTTAAAAAAAAAAGTTGAATATTGATGTCTCATAAGACACATCTAAAATGTTCTTTGTGGTCAAAACCCTCATATAGTTAGAAACTGAGGTTTTATTGCACCATAGGTTCATTCCTGAGGAAGATGAAGCTCAGGTCTGTGTAGCCGATGTGTGTTTTCCCTGTATACTAGATGACAATGCTTTAATTTGCTTAATATGCACCTGCTATAAATACTTGCTTATAAGGAAAAGTTGGAATCATAAAGGTTATTTTGTCTTGGAAAGTGGATATGCAGAGTTTTGCACAAGTGCTGGCTTGATATTAAGTGGCACTTGAAAGATGTCATACTTCCTTCTAGCATCTTTTTGCAATGGCTACCACATACTACTAGTTCTACTAGTACATATATTCCTAATTCTACCATTAAAAAAATACCTACAAAGCCTCTATTGTAGCAACAAGAAATTAACCTGTTTCCAATTTTTGTTTAGCACTAAAAATGTTGTCAGAATTCTTGACATACTGCAGAACAGCTTCATCATGCATTTTGTATTCACCATATTAAGTATGAAAATGTGTAGAAGATATTACCTGCCTTTCTTATAAATATGCTGAGGTTATGCATGCTCCTAGTCATGCTCCCACCCTGTCTGCTCTTTTATTCTGAAAGTAGATAATTTGTCATCCTTGCTCCTTTCTGGCAGGAGAAAATCACTCATTTATGTAATTCTCTGAAAAAATGTAGTCACCTGAAATCCCTAGATCTCTCTCATAATGCATTGGTTAGTTGGGAGGTAAGGTCTTTGGTTGGTTGGGTTTAACAACTAGGGTAAGAAAGATATAACTAATACACACTGAGTCAAGGGAGACAAGGTCAAGAAAGTGTCAGCTGTCCAGAGTAACGCTGCAGTTTGTGAAATGAAGGAGTTTCAGTGCCTAATTCCATTTCCAACATATCACTGAAGTTCTTAATAAGGTGCTGATTCCTAAGATATTTATCCTAAGAGACGGATAAGAAATGGTGGGTTTCATGCTGAGGTGGTAACTTTACTTCTGCACTTGATCATCAGCATCTAAAACATATTTTCCTGTAGCTATTCAGAGTATGCTCTAGAAAGCACGCATGGATTCAGTTTATTTCAAAATGAGCACCCATAAACAAATAAATCTTTGGCAGTAGTCTGAGTGAAGTAGATGTAGAACTTGGATAAATATTTCAACCTTCTTGCCTTTCACAAAGATTATGTTGCACCAGTAGGTGAATATGCACAAGGACATATTGCCTCTGCATGTTGGAGTGACAACAAGTGGAGGAACTTCTCTTTAATAGCAACTATGATTTCACAAAAACTCAAAAATAGCAAATCACAGAACTCTCAGCAGCATCATGGGGACCCCAGGTGCTTCACATGGGGATACTGAGTAGTTGTTTCTGGTTTAGAATTATCTGAGTTACTTAAGCCTTTTTACTGAAAGATGGCATCAGTATATTATTACTTTTGAAGTTTCTCTGACTCAGGTGAGATAGCAATTGTCTATGTGTGAATTGAAGTTGAGAAGCAGTGTTGCTGAAATAAATGTATCTGCTGCTTCCCTATCAAAAACACTAAGATGGACATTTGTATGGCTGAGTGCTGAAAGAACTATAAAATAAATATATATATGTATTATAATACCAAAAAATACCCCAAGTGGTTATCTTTCAGCTGGATCAGCTTTCCAGTTTGGTTTACTGTAGTGATGTAACACCTGACATTAAAGAGATATAATGTAGAAAGTGGTGTGAGAACTTAAACAAGTGTCTGGAAGTGTCAAGGGAGAAATAGCAAGCACTTAGGTTTCACATGCTGCTTCAAAAGCTGATTGCCATGCATTACCCTGAGATTTCTTTTGTAATTAAAATGAAATTTGCTAATTTTAGTTCTACTTTTTATAGCTTTCTGTAATGGTAATACAAAAATAAAATTGCTTTTTTTTTCCCCCATGTTTTTAACAATCGGGTTGTTTTCTAGAAAAAATGGGAGTGAAATGAATGGCTTGCTGCTGCAGCAAGGGATAGCTTTTGTTTCTGCATCTTCTTTCTTTGTTCCCTTCCCATAGCAGAGGTCCTCCCTCCCTCAACCATGGCTCCTAGCCACCTAGTCCTGCACATTCCTTTTCCATGTCTCTGGCACTCATCAGACAATTCTGTGAGTCAGTTCAGTTCATTAATCTAGCAGAGAAGAGAGTCTTCTTTTTCCTGATAGACATGTTCTCTGGCAAGTTGACATACTGCATGAGCTTGCAGAGGAATCCAGAGAAGACAAGAGTTTGTGCAAGGTAAAAAATATGTGCATTGACAAATTCTGACTGGAAGCATGGAATGAAAAAAAAATAGGGGAAAGGGATTGTTGTCTTCCTCTCTTTTAGGGTCTTTGAACTTTTAGATAAACTCTTCCTGATATGCCACAGTCTCAGGCTTATGAATGCCAATATTAAAGGAGAACAGAATTTGTAATTCTCTTCTGACTACATGCTCATCTAAAGTAAAATGCTCTTGTTTTAGACTGCTCTGGCTTCTGTAAAACATCAGACTCCATTAATTCTATCAGTCTGGACTTTATTTTGTCAGTACAAAATTAGTTCAGACTAAAGTGGTTTTGAAGTAGGGTTCAAAGTAAAACTCAGGGAATACAAAGCAGTACTATATTCTGCACTTAAGCTTTTACATTGCTGTCCTATGAGGATATGATTTGATTAAATTCAGAGGTATGCACGCACCCCATCTACAAATTGACTGCATACACAAACATTTTGAGAAGATAGTTTTATTTCCTTCTTGTTTGCATGTGTTCCTTTGAAATGTCTTGTGCTCACAGTAGCATCAGGGAAGAAAACTAGATTGTGTCTCCTGGGAAGCTGTGCTGTTTTTAATCGCCTCTGGAGCTGCAAAACAAATTGTTGGTATTACTGCTTTGTAAACTTCAATCTGTCATCCATATTGTAGTTTATTGCTTTATCACTGATATCAAAGGCCACAGTGAACACATCTACTTTATTAATAGTTACTAGTATAACTTATACTACTGACTAAACACTATAGTAAGATGCATATTTTGAGAGGATGTTAACTGTGAGACCTTCCTATGTTTTCTGTGACTTTTCTAGTTATTTCTGTACTATTTTTTTGCAAGTAAAAGTTCAATTTTTCCCTGCTACCAAATTTCAAAGCAGACAGTTTGCATGCTTACCTTTGTATAAATATCGCATTGTTTCAGGTGTAAGTCTAAGTTAAAGAATAGTTATCATGGGCAAACAAAGTATTCAGACACTTTCTTAATTACATATGAAGTCCCAGTGCTACTGAAGTTAGTCATCAATTTTGGCTGCAGATTCTATTGCCAAAAATGTTCATTGTAAAATACTAACCTAAATTTCCTACATGCTTTGCTGTTGCATGTTGTTGTCCTATATTTGTCATGCTTCTCTTATATTCCTAGATAATCTAAAAGTATCATTAACGTAAAGTCAGCAAGTTTGTTCCTATTGCTTCCTTTATAGCTCTAGCATGTGCTGTCAATGGGAAAATAATTTCAGCAACTCATGTAATATAACAGATTTTATCAAAATGACCATCAAGAAGTAACCTTTTCCTGACATACACATTTAAAAAATTAAAATTTCCTTCCTCTGCAGAATGGTTAGAATAACAAGACTTGTCAAGGTTTTGTGTATAGTTGCTATGTTATCATCGATGTCATGTCCTACAATGCTATCATGAGTGCACATATTTTTTTTGTTAACACTTATTACCTACCTCAGTATTGACTCATGATGTTATTGAATTAAAAGATAGTTTAAGATTTTGTCTAACTTCCTCACTTAAACACTTGTAAAAAACCTAAATTAATCAATTCCTTTTGCAGATGATTGTCCAGTGAGTGACTGTGAGCGAAATGCATCTTTGGTACATTTTAGTACAGATCATGCATTAAAATTAAGTCTTCCTCAGCAACAGAATTGATATTAAAAGATACAAATGCATTAACTGAAACAGTGATATTGCAATGCTGTCACAGAACTTTGACCTTCATTCAAAAGCAAATAGTCAGGTGAGTTCAGGAAAAAATTGTAGTCAAACTCTTAGAAAATCTACAAGACTTCACTCACCATTTGAATTTTTCTCAAGTATTTTGGAAGATACAGTAACTATAGTACTGCAGCCTCGCAGTGTGGTGAACTGATTATATACAGCTTCATGCTTCAGTGGCTAGAATGTTTCCAGTACATCACGTCTCATTTAAAAATAGCTGTCTTGTAGCATGCTCAGCAGCACAGATATGTCAGAGACATCTAATAAGTCTTGTCACTTCTTGTGCATTAATTTAATTTTGGTGGTGGCTTTTCAGCTGGCATCACATTGCCAGTTAGTCTCTTGATGTTTATATATAATTTGTGGACTCATTAGGACATTAATTTTCAACACTATCATCCTATGTTCCTACTAGCTTTTTTCTAAACTTGGAAGGGGTTTGCAAACATTTCAGGAGCTGAGTATCACTAGTTAGGATAGGGGAGAAAGGATTTCTGATGTATTCAGAATGGGTTTGCTATTCTGAGACAATCTGGTTTGAGTGGTGTTTGGATGCATTTAGATTTCCATTGTGCTGGTTTTTTGTGCTTATGTAGCTGCATATTGTGCCTTTAAGCATCCCTCTGGCAATAAAAAACAAGTTCATATTATGAATGTTAGTTTTGCTACTGTCATTTTGTTATGTCGACATACAGGATTACAAGATAGTCATTACAATTACAGTAATTTTAGTATTTTGTTTTTACATATTTCTCTGCATTTTTTTTATAACTTCATCTTTTTTTTTTATGCATGCTCACATAAGCACAGCATAATATATTTGTTAGCTTGCCCAGTGTTTTCCATTTTAGCAGTGGTCTGTTGTCTCCTTCTTACCTAGCAGATTGTTGTATCTTTCTGAGCTGTTCTCACTCAGGTGGACTATCCTGCCACTAATTAGTCTAAATTAGTAGACTTATTTTAGCCACCTGATTTTAACTGTGGAGATGGTTACCTTAGCAGGTTTTTAGTCCCACACTTTTAAAGCTCTCTCACAATGATTTACTGCTATGTAAAATAAAAACTCTGCATCTTTCTACCAGACCTATCACTGCCTGAAATACTTTCATCAGACTCCTTTCTGTAAAGCTACGGGGAGCATATAGAAAGTTAAACAACGTAAGCCTTCCAACAAGATGTTGTGCTATCTAGTTTCTATTCCGCTGAAATGACTCTTCAGCATGTATCATATGTAGAACTTGCTCATGTGCAGAATCCATAGACTCTAGTATCTCTATTCTTGCTCCTCTTAAGAATTTGTTTTTCTGGACATGCAGCCAGAAAATTGTAGAACAAGAAAAAAACCACTGTCATTTACTGAATTTACATAAATTCCTCAGCATGTTAAAACTTAGGCATCTAAAGCAGACCCATCAGCTCATGTTTAGGGCTTTCACCTTCAGTTATCTTGAAGATATCTTGAAAGAGATGAGTCAGTGGAGCAAGTTATTCTGAATAGATGTATTCTGTGTAAATTTATGTTACTTTTCCTATTTCCATCCCAAAGCAAAAAGATAATTGCTAGATTACAAGGAGTTTGGTATTTACAAAAGTATAGCAAAGAACAAACTGCACTTGGCTTGCTGCTAGAAAGGAACCTTACCAAGCTTGAGGAGTTGGCAGATATCACTGAGTTCAGCAAAGACAAATGCAAAGTCCAGTACCTTGGGTAGAATAAACCCCTAGAGGAGGTGCAGGATCTGACTAGTTAGGTACCAGCTCTGCAGAAAATTTGGGCTTTTCCTGGATAATGAGAGGAACATGACTGCAATACATGTTGTGCTTCATTAACAAGAGCAGATTGAGAGAAGAAATTATATCCCTTCTACTCAACACTTGGGAGGCAGCACTGTGTTCCACTTCAGATTCCCCGGTAAAAGCGAGGTCATAAAACTGAAGAGTCCAGAGAAGATCCTCTAAGATGGTATGGGCTGGAACATATAATATACAAGGAATAGGCTGAGAGATGTGGTTTTGTGTAGCCTGGAGAAAAGTTGGGTGAAGGGGAGCAGGAGGAGAATCTAATTGCTGTCTTCCACATGGGGGCGTATGAAGATGAAGCCAGATTTTTACAAATATACAAAGTAAAATGACAACAGGCAGCTAGCATTTCCATGGCAACAAAGACAATTCCAGCTGGATGTAAGAGACTAAGTTTTTCCACTGGTCAAGTACCTAGGGATGACTTTTGAAATATGACTGCACAGAACACTGTGCAGCAGCTTTGTGGGACATTTAAGTTAGAGGCCATTTGAATAGAAGTTTGGACAATTGAGGGCATGCAGAGGTCTCTTACAGACTGAGTTATTTTATGATTCTAATTAAGATACAAGTTAATTACATACAATTTTGTATTTTAAATTTGATTTTTACTCTCAAGATGGTGTTGGAAAATTTTCTGATACATTATTGTCTTTCATCTAAACTCTACTCTGGAGCTGTAATTTGGATTAGTGGAGTCATATGCAGAACTGCAGTGAAAAATGACACAGATAATAAGTGGGAAAAAATATTTATAAAACAGAAGTTGGAACACAGAGGAGATGAATAGAACAAGATCACTTGCAGAATTTCTGACAGACCTCTAAATAAAAATAAAATGTTTCTGCCATAACTGCAAGAATATCCAACTACAATCCAGTGAACATGTAGAATGTCCTTTGCTAGAAGGTTTGAAAAATCCCGTGAATTAACCAAAACCAGAAAGGATCTGCAGCAATAGTCCTGATACAGATATCTTAATATTTTCTTCTAAACTTTTATTAGAATACGAAGTATTGTCATAATGCAAACTCAGGCCCAGTCTTACACAACAGACAGGAAACAGCTCTTGCTGATTTCCCTTTCAACTTTTCTTTTGATCCAAATTGGAAGTACTAAGAAGTACAGGAACTTGATGGTATTTCAGGTTCCAAGGACACCATCTCTTTCTCATTGCTTCTGGAACTACCTTTCCACCCTTCCTTTACCCCACCCTTTGGATACAGCAAGATTCTTCTGTGAGCTATGGTGCTTTACAAAAAAAAAAACAAAACCAAACAACCAGAGAGCATGAGACATTTACATTATATTCAATCACCTGTATTTGGAATTCGCTTGGAATTTGGCATTAAATCCCTATGCCTAGAGCATGAAATTTCAGTGTGGTGGAAATCGCTGAAGATTATACTAGTGTTTTGCATGCAACCAGTGTACTTATGCTCTGAATCAACAAAAGCAATTTTAACCATGGTAGTGTTAAAATGACATGCTATAAGAAAATAATATAGCATACTGTATCAGCAGTCTACGAAAAAAAGCAAAAATACAGTGTAGCATAAAATTAGAAATTTATCAGTCTGCTATCACCTACTTTCCTTGTAATCCCAAACAATCAATAAGCGTGGAGTACCTGGTCAGTAGCTCAACTTAAAAAAGCTGTATTTCAGTTCTGTTCAAAAAATACCACATTTTATTTTGTCAGACGTAGAAAATCAGGATTGCCTACGTGATCCATTATCACCCTTTTCTCTTGCATATTCTAGTGTATATCCATATGTTAAATTATCTGTAGTTATTTGATAGCAAACCTAATTTTCTTTGCTACAGTATAAATACTTATCTAATGTTTCACCAGCTAAACATCTCAACAGTAAACAAGGACCTGAAAAAGAAGTAGCAAAGTTTGATTTTCAGAAGTAAGATTAAGGATTTGTCTAAAAAAGACCCAAATCTAAAACTTCAAGATGAAGCTGAAGCTTATCTTAAAATTACTGTTGACGCTAACTTTACGACCCATCCATGTATCTATTTTAGCACTTTAATTCTTTTGCCTCATATGTTCAAGCTTCTGTTTACCATAGTGCAAATTATTATCTTCTACGTAATAAATATCTGTTTTCTACTGTGTTTATTATTCTGTGACCATCAGCATCTCTGAGAGACATTCAATCTCTGTAATGAAATGAAACTCAAATTGAGTCTTCAAGTAGAAGGAATTTTTTAGCTTTCTATTGTGTCTGTACTGAAGAAAAGGCTTCAGTCTTTAGTCATTACGTATGCCTGTGATGGCTGGCTCTGAGTTTCATGCAGGCTGGCCAAAAATTGCCTTTTGCTTAGCAAGTAGTGTGTGAGAGAGTATTTCAGGAGCACAGGGACGTAACAGCTTGGGTAAAACTAAGGGAATCTGGCTAATAACTGGAGTTGCACATAATAATATCATCATAATAATAATAATAACATGGGCTGCACAAAATAGTATCTTGAGCTATGGATGCATAAATAAAAGGAAAATATGGCAGATTTATATGGATAAGGTGTCATCCATACTGCTACACATTGATTCACAGTTCTGCTGAGATTACTAAATCTCTTCTAGCCCACAATCCTCAGAGACACAATGGACACATATCCTGCAGTGGAAATGATACGGAACAGTTGCACAAGCCCCTGTGCTTCCTTCCTCTTGTGTGACAGGAGAAATGGATGGGACCCTTGGGTTTCAGCTCAATGTCATGCACTAGGTATTTTGTAGTTCACACTCGCTCTGCTCTTGTCTAGCAACATCACACCGTGTAGTCTTTGGAAGGAAAAAGAAATAAATCTTTGTCTATTTAGCAGAAAGATTTGGTTTGCTTCCAGATGTAGTCATTGAATGTACATAGAAGTGCAAGAAGACTTGCATTGGCAAAGTGAGGTGAAATTTGCTTGTACCCTGGACTTTTTATTGAGGTTTGTCTCCAATAATTTTAATCTTGGATTTTGGGATTACTTTTAATTCTTTGTGATGAATTCTTTTTTTAATGGAAAACATCTTCTAGGTGGGAGTTAGGTCTTCCTTATACCTTGTGCACCACCTGCAGGATTCTTTTTAATATCCTGCCAAAGATTTATCCTTTCACAGGTCCGTGAAATGCAGGATTTGCTTGTTTCCAGGAACAAAACTCACAACTCAGTTACATAGTCTGATGACAAAATACGTCTTAATTCATCACAAATATGGTTAATTGATGCCTTTCTGTTCAACTTCCAGTCACGTTTAGCAACATCATAAAGTGTTCTTACTTTAACCTATGGCATCAATAATCATAATTTATGACATTCTGGTTTGTGTAAAATATTTGAGGAAAACAGCTACATTTTCACTAATTAAAATGCAATGTGGTCTGCCTCCTAGTGGATTATCAGAGGAGAAAAAATTTGAGTTAAAACAAAATTTTAAAGACAATCTGATATTACTTCCAAAAAGAATTAGAAACACTACTTGATCTAAAATTATCTCAAGTAATGTTTAAATGAGATGAAATTACGGCCCAAGAGCATGTAGAAGCCCAGAAGAAAAAGGGCTAATGAGTATGTCTCAAACACCAACAACCAGTAGCCATGGAGCCAACCCAGGATTGTTGAAAGAACCAGATGGGATTGGAGAAGAGGACCATATGGAGGTAGAGCAGGGACAAGCATCCTTGCTCTAGTCCCTGGAGACACAACAAACAAAAGATAGGGTCAGCACAGAAGCGAGCATGAACAGCCAACCAAAAGTCAGTCCAGTAGGGGGATACAAGACCACCAAAGACTCCTGAAGCCTTCTGAGACCTACTTCCAGAAAGGTCTGAAAGAACCGACTGCAGATGGTAACTAATTTGCAGAGAAAGCAAGAAACCTGTCTTCAGGGGAGGGAAAACACATATATTTAAAGGTACCCCCACCAGGCCTGGGTGTGCACCCCCAGGGTGCTGGACATCCCATTGGTTGAACCGATGATTGATTTCTTTCTTTTCTTCCTTCTTTCTTTCTTCTCTTTCTTTCTTTTTTCTTTCTTTCTTCTCTTTCTTTTTCTTTCTTTCTCTTTCTTTCTTTCTTTCTTCTTTTCTTTCTCTTTCTCTCCCCCTCTTTAATCCATCTCTTTTTTTTCTCTCTTCCCTTTCACCCTACCCCTTTATCTAAAACCCACTGCCATGTGCTTATATAGTAGGTCAGGGACTAACACACCAATCTCCATGCCAAGCGTGTAATTTACTAATAAAACTTCATGATTTTTTTGTGGATCCTCTGAATTTTGTTATTCTTTTTGATTGAAAGCATTCATAAATCTTAGGTGCTTCCTTGCCCTTAAGGGTGGGATGTCATAGAGAGACAGACAAGAAACTGAGAAGAGCAGACTGAGACACAGCTCAGCATGAAAGCCATTGTTTATGAGATTGAGAATGAGAAAGCAAAAACAAAGATTGTACAAGGAACAAAATGCTCCTTTGATGGTTTAAGGCAGACAAGATTTACTTTAGTAAAAGAAGGTTACATCCTTCAGGATATCTGTATCATGGCAATTACCTAAAATAGGACCTAAAATTAACATAGAATATCACTTCATGTTAGTGACAGTGCCTAAGAACAGAGGGAGATCTTCAAATAATGGGAAACATTTTATACCAATTTTTAATATGTATATAACTGTGGATATGTTATGCATATAAAGAAATCTAAATATTATATAAAAATCTTATATTTTTCACATTTCACTGGTCCAGTGACTTCAACATACAAAACCTACTCTCACTGAATGTCAATATATGACTAAAAGAATTTTTTCTAAGACATTTATAAGAAATGTTCCTTTAAAGAATTTGCTTTGTAGTAAAAGTTCAAATTAGTAGTACTAAAATAGACTAAAACCACCAAAATATTAGTGAAATGTTTAAAAAATCATTTAGTTTGGCTGGGGAAGCAAACAAAATTGGTTGCCTGAATTGTTTTAATGTACAGAACTTTAACTTCTAGCAAGAATTAGCATACATGCACATGCCTCGAAACTCAATTTAAGTAATTTAACTGGAGCTATTTTCAGCTGAGAAACACAACAAATCAACTTTTTCATAACACTACAGGCAACAACAGATGTTAGTAATGTTGCAAGGAAGGCAAAGCTGTTTTCACAACAGTATTGTTGATGGATACAGCCAGAAACCCTCCACAGTTAAAAAAACAAAGCCAGCACCACCAGCAAAATCAAAATCAGTTCCAACAGCCTGTCTATGGGTGACTAGAATGAAGGGCTGATGGTAGGAAACATGTATGTATTCAGTGTGATTCCCTCCAGACAAGTCTATCCAACAGCTAGTGCCTGGATCCCTGTTTTCCCCTGCTCTGGCACCTGGACACATAAGTCTATAAGGATCACAGCTATACCATTGGCTGGTACAGTTCCATGTCATCATTCCCCTCCCACCTTCTGCAGACTACACTGTATCCCTTGAGTAACTGGGATTAGATATGCAGCCAGATGAGTAACTAGCACATGGATTCTATCATCTCCAATTGCATCCTGTGTAGAGACGCACCTTCAGACTTGTGGCCTCCTCAGTAGTCGTTCTGGACTGCCTGGTCCCTTCAGTATGTTCTTCCAATTGTCTCTGAGACATACACGTATCTGGCCCAGTCTTATGACTGCTTTGGTAACTGATGCTAAAGCCCCTTCACCCTCTTTCTGTCCAGGTTCTGTTTGATATTTGCTGGCAGTCAAACGGCAGTAATCCAGCCCTTCACTTGACCCAGTAGCTGGCACCACAGCCACATGGGTTTCTATCACTCATAATCTTCATTCTAGTTGCTGGCACATAAAGCCTCAGCTGCCCTTAGTCGCTGGCACCACAGGTAACACTGGCTATTGTGACCCACAGTCGACTGCAGTTGACCCGGCAATTAGACCTCCACATGAACATGTGTACACAGAATAAAGAATCCCCTCACCCAAAAAATAGTTAGAAACGAAATTTAATATGACAGGGCAGCTGCCACTTATGAGGTCCAGGGCATCACCTGTAACTGCACAGATCAGGGACCAGCCCCTTATCCTTCTATTTTCCTGTGCTTGTTCCTCCCCAGACCACCTACATCCCTGCATTTGATCCCTTCCATATATATGAAATTCTGTTGTGGAGAAAAGACGACTGAGAGGGGAATCTAATGAATACGTATCAACAAGTAAGCAACGTTTCAATGTGCCCAGGTTAGTTTACATTATTAATAAATCAGTGCAGTGAGTAAAGAAAACTGAGGAAATGAAAAAAGGCTAACTAGAAGACCAGGTTTTATAAGTCTTCCGAAGATTTCAATTTGACAGAGGTGGCCTTTTTTTCCCTCCACACCTTCCTCCATGTAGTCCCAGCTCTGGTAGAACAGCCAACAGAACCAGAAGAGTTCAGCCTGCATTTGGCATATGGACACGAGAGAAGGAGCGCATAGTTCCTGCAATAGTAGCTCCACATAGAGAAAGCTAGCCCAAATAATTGTATTCCTGAAGTAAAGAGAACACATCCTAGTAGATGTTTTTTTATTTTTCATTTTAAAGTTGTCATGCGTAAGTGGTGTGTTGGAGTGAGTGGGCATTTCTAAAGGCTCCACAGGAAAAAAATAAAAAATCCTCAACTCTTGAAAATACAGATCTTAGTGTCATATTCTCATAGGGCACACGAGTACTATCTCCCCCTTTTTTAAAAACTTCTTCAACTGTAAAGAAAAATATTGATTTTTCCTTTAATAACCCCTAAAGGTTCTGCTTCACTATGTTTCTTAACTGTTTCAGTAACCATACATGCTCACAGTTAAAAGGAGTACAGGAGGGGATGGTACATGTTTTCTGTGCACGAAGAAAAGCTATCTCAGGATTAAGTTGTATTAGATTTCACTGAAAAGGCATTTCTAAAGAAAGTTGTCTAGTGTGTGAGCACAGAGAACACCATTTCCAGTTTGAGAACAACTGCAAAAGTGTAGCTGTAAGCTGTTTAGTTTTGTTTCCTTGCTCAATTTGGCAATTAACAACTGACTGCTATATTTCTTGAGCAGCACTGTGCCTGTTTATTTCTATTATGACATTATTAATTACATTATTATGATGTTCTGAGTTTAATTAAATACTTCTGTCTTCTGTTTCTTGAAAAAATCATGGTATTATTGCTAATGAAAAGCTGAATAATATTGTTATTTATAAGGAAAAGGTCCATATTTACTTTTGGATGTAACATTATTAAAACAATATTCTATGTAGCAAATTACTTTCCTTACAAGTAAAATATTTTCAACACCACTTAGAGGAGGTGAGAGAAGTAACTCAGGCTTTCAGACTGAGGATCAGTCTATCTTACGTAGCTGGTTAGGAACAAATTGTTTCATCCCTGACAGGTCTCATTTGGTGGATCACCATCATCATGGCTATTCAAGCATCACATTAGAGTTCTCAAAATATCAATGCTCACCTTTAGTCATTATTAAAACTAGGAAAATAAATGGTAAAGAAGAAATAGATTCTGCTCAGAACCTGTTCAGAGAGTAGTTTGATGTAGTTTATATATGCAGTAGCAATTAACATCTGAACTGTAAAATAACAGCTGTTAACAAAGTTTATTAGCAAATACCATTTACTTCAATAAATCCCAGAACTGACATAATAACACGTTTATTGATCACTTTACCAACTAAAGATACAATTTTATACAGTCAGTCAACAGCAGTAACGTACTTTATGAGAAGCTATGCTTTAAAAAATGGTGTTTAAAATATAGATTTCACTACAATTTTTCAAGCCAAGCTTTTACAGTGCTAATCAAAACAACTGCTGTACTTGAACTTTTTCCCTAAAACATCAACAATAACGTTGCAGACAAAGTAGCTTTTCCATTGTTAATGTGGGTTTAAATTTAACAAGACAACTTCAAAAGGTTTAAAACATCCATAACATTGTCATTACTTTAACATTCACACAGATAAAGTGATACATTTAATACTTTCTAGCATTAATAAACAGTGTAAAAATATATTGCATATATATATATATATAAATTTGTTTCCTTTTCCTGAAAAAACCTAGTACAAACTAGTAGCATATGACCCCCCCTTCAAGTTTCTTTTACTTATTTTAAAGATTGAAAAGTAGTAGTTTTAAATTAATAGAAAAAAAGACATGGAAATAGAGAATCACTGTTGTGCTCCCCCATAACCACTCGTCATGGTTACTAAGTATATTAACCTCTTGGTAATAGTGGTTCCATTTTTGCTAATGCCAGTTAGAAATTTGGCACTGACTGCAGTGGGGATAAGATTTTGCCCAGTGTATTTTGCACTGGATGGTGCCTGCCCCTTTCATCAAGTGGTTAAAAATCTTTGCTTAGGACATGTTTATCTACTATAGTTAAGATTAAGAAATGCTATGCTCAAGTTGATCATTTGCAATAATGAAAAGAAGGTTCAGTGTAAAATTAGTGAGAAAAAAAGTAAACTTGTAAGGTTAAATGATCATGTAAAATTTTTACCGTGTTGAAAATTTCACAGTGAACACAGTAGGCTAGTACAGCTGAATGTTAATGTTTGCAATGCCTGCAATTATAAAAATTGCAGGTAATTATTAGCACACAGCAGCTTCCTGGTTGATGAAAGACAAATGAAAATAAGAACAAAAACTAGTAAGCATCACTGAAGGTTTTTATCATACTGTACAGTGCTCCAAGGAAGACCATGTCAAGACCTATCTCCACATCCCAACTGCTTAACAATTAAATTTTAATTAGTGCTCTAGGTAATCAAAAACAAAATAGTTTTGCCTCTACATTTTACGATCAGGTCCTGACAGCATGCACATCCAGATTTGTGCAAATCAAGAATCAAAACATCTAAACCAAATTATAAATGGATGTTGGAACATCATGGACAGCTAAACAAGTTAGCAAAGGAATAAAGCTCAGTGTGGATAAAAAAACGGTTCATGACTGAAGAAAACCAACCTCAAACATTCAAAAATTATACTTCTGTATAAATATATATTTCTCCTCTAATATTTAAATCTGTGAAACATAAAACCTCGCTAAGAATAAACTTCAATATACTTATCCAACATTGACCATTTCTCTACTTTACAGAATGTAAAGACAAATTTCTTTGTATTATAAGCATTATACAAAAAATTTTCCCTGCTGCAATAGTTTGCCAAAGCTGATATATTCTGCACAAAGATAAAAACAAACACAATTTTGCACCCTATAACTTGTTATTGTCTATGATCTTGCCTTTTCATACACCACTACAGTGCTAACAAAAGTAATTTGCCAACACGATTTTATACAGGACATCAGTTTGTAGGTTAACTGACTTTACACAAAGCCTTTGTAAAAAGCTAGTACCTATTTAGCATGAATATTACAGATATACGCAGCATTTCAACAGTATTAATATAACCCTATTGTAACAGAGCCCAGGCTGCATTATTTCACATTATTTAATTACTTTGTTTAAAAATAGCATTTGAGTAAATGCAAGCATACAGAAACTCATCTGATGTAAACTGGAACTTAAAATAACTAATCTCTGTGGGGATACAGATTGCCATCTTTTTTATTATTTTGTTGTTCATCCATAATATAGATGCTGATCAAAATGCAAAAATGGATTAACCTAATGTGTTTTTAGGGACAAATTTGTAATTAATTTGAATGTAACTTTATTCATGTTTCTAATATTTTTCTGAAAATGTGCAAAGTAATAGAAAAATCTTGCATAAAGATAACGGAAGGTAAGGGCAAGTTATAAGAGCTATCTTTAAGACCTTTACAAATGTTTACATCAAAACTCACTTTATACAATGCCATAAACTTTACAGTAACTCACAAAAGAGAGATGCTGTATAACTACATTTGAAAATCAATTCATTGGCTGTTTAGCTGCAATGGAATATGGTAGTGCTTAACATTTTTCCAAATCAGGCTAGTCAGCTGGGCATTTCAATGTCAATTGCCAAATGTAAGGTATTTAAAAAAAAAAAAAGCCTCTTCCGTACTTTTGCCCTCATGTATATAACATGTCCCAAAGTAGTGTCTGTGTGCATGTGCATGAAAACCAAATAGAACTTATTTTTTAAAAAATCATTTCAGATTATCAACATTGCAAATGTCTGTCAAAAGTATCCAGCAAATAGGCTGGATTTTTCCCCTTTTATTTATTATCAGGATTGCCCTTGTCAAAGTCTGTCTTGAGTAGATGATCAATTAGTTAGAACGAAAGACGCCAATTCAAATGTTTTCTGACAACAAAGCAAAGAGTTATATCTTAAACTTGTTTTGAAATCCACTTTTTTCAGAGGGAATTTGAAGCAATATAGGCAAGGTTAATATACTGAAAAACATGAAAAAATACTACATATATTACAGTTATTTCTCCCTGCAAAAACAAATTACTTGGACAATTAAAACATGGAGGGTCTATCTGCAATATTCTTTTGCTTCCAGAAGCAACATTTTTAGCTGGGACATCATTCAAAGCATTGTTTTTGAGTTTAATGAGCAAGCATGAATGCAACTATGGGTCTCTCACTAGTTTTAGGATTCTGAAGATTTAAAAAAACAACCCTGACCATCATTTCCAGTTTATATTAGGTAAGCCAAATGGGCACTTAAGGGTGCACAAAATGAGCAACTGAATATCTGCATGCTATTTTATGGGCCAACACTCCAAATACAGGAAGTACATGTTTCAAGTTCAGGTACTCCAGACTGAGAATTTCACACAAGTTTGAGAGCTGTCATTTTGCTTTAGGTATTTAATTTTATCTTTATAAAAAAAAAGACTTGAGTCCATTGACATTGTATGCCACTCCTGTTTCCTGTTCCTGTCTCATTATACAATGACTTTATACCTACTAACAGATGAACAACTATGTATATGTAGTGAATGTCTACTTGTTTCACAAAGTTTGGGCAAAGAAAAATATAGCATCCATGCTGAGCATAATTTTAAATGGTTTCTTGAGAACACTCAGAGGAAAGCTTGCTTTCACCTTCTCTCTCCTACTACCTCACTATGGAGAAACCCCTCTTGTCACACCAAGTCTATGTCAGAATCGCTGAAGAGTGATTGCCCTCAGAAACAGGAACAGGGTAGTCAAGTAAAACCATAAAAGTCTCCTTAGATCTTTAACTTCATGCTATGAAGGGAGAATGGTAATGTCCCCAACTGACCAAGCTGAACAGCACTGGCTGCAGGACTAGAGCTTGGCCCTAACAAGATTTAAGGTTTGCATCAATATTTATACGGTTTAACTACTTAGCTGGATCCAAAGAGTATGTGTACACACACACAAACCTACCTAAGTCTTGTGCATTACATTACTTATTACCAACTAATTGATGAGCCAAGAACATGATATTCACACTACAAACAACGTACACAAAGGTGTAGTCATTTTGGCACACACACAAGGCTAACAGTCAGTTAAGAGGACACGTACTAGTGCAACACGTTACACTTGCTCTATTATGAAGGTAAAAGTTTTGCTTTTGGCCAGTGCAAACAGAGAATTCTTATTCACAGATGTCAGGCACATGCCCCCAGAATACATGCATCACTGAAGGCAGGGTTATGTTATGCTTTGAATACCATACATGCAGGCACAAAGAATTAAAATTAATTTTATAACTATGAAAAGCCTTAAGGAAAAAAAACCTATCAATTACATCTTTAAAGTTTTGGTTTTAGAGGAAGATACATGAGGATTTTCTCTACAAATGGTTACAGATGGCTGGGATACCTACCACTTGCAAGACAAATCCACAGTAGTCATTTGCCTTTTTGTTCTGCCTAATTCCAGCTACCATGAAAAATATTAATTGAGCCAATAGAGGGGAAATATGGATGAATAAAATGCTAATTTGCGAATAAAGCTTTGTATAATGATAAAAAAACTGTCAGAGGAATTTTTAATTTAGGTAAAGTCAGTAAAATACATACTTCAATACAAAATATCTTTGAAGGACCATCTTTATGCTGATAAAAAACACAAGCTGTAATATGTGAGTAGTTTTGAAATTGTGCTTCCCCTTTCCTAAATGAAAAGTAGATAGAAATATTGTAGGTTAAAAAAGAAAATGGGGCTAGATTTTAGTCACTGTCCAATATTCAACATTTCCCTTGGGATTCCAAATATTTAATTATAATTAATGACAGGTGTTCACATAGGACTGTTGAGAGAAATTAAGTTTTTTAATGTTTGCTTCTTTGTAACACTATTGTGATAACTTTGATAACCACAAAGAGAAGGGCAGTAATTTTTATTTTTGGTATTTCCACACTGATGGTTGCAAAACTCTCAACTGAAGCTCATGGAGTGACTAGAGGGAATTAGTAAGCAAGCACTAACAAGAAAATCCCTTTTGACTTCTGCATATTTAATTTTTAAAATAGGTTATTTTTAGAAAATTATTTGTAAGGACTATTGATTTGCCTCAATAAGGGTTTTTATTTCTTGTCCTCAATCTTGCAAAGGTTTTGATGGTCAGGTAAAGTCTCAGTGGACATACAGGTAAGATTGTGTACTGCCATAGTATTTAAATAAAGTTTGAGTTTGTTCTGTAAGGCAGTTATTTCTAAAAGGTACCCAAACTTTCTGATCACGTTTCTTTTGGTAGCATGTTCTGCAGTAATGAAAACAAAGATAATTAGGAACAACAGGGTTTTATAGAAGTTGTCGCATAGGACAGTGCTGCATAGTGTAAGCTGCTGAAAATCAGGCTGGAAATTTAGATAGAATGAGTTGAGATGCCCCCAAAAAAGAGATGAGAGTAAACCTTATTAGGTACCCATGTCCTTACTTCAGACATTAGTTATAGTCTGCAGCATGGTGCACAGGAAGACAATATGCTCTAGAACAATTCAAGGGCTGAAAATGGGGCACCTCCTGCACCTTCCCAGCTGTCCCTTCCCATAACCTTTGAGGTACCAGCTGTACTTACTGTCCTGAGAGTTGAGGGAATAGTAGACGAATAAGAAAATGTACTTTGCCTCATTCCCAAGCAGGCCTGGAACTTAAGAGCTAATAATCAAGCTATTATTTAGACTTCTAATTTCTGACAGATCTTAGTATGAGCCTAAGTAGGTGGCTGAACCCCTAAAACACATAACCATTATCTTTCACACCAAGTATAGTAAAAGAGAAAAATCTTTACAAAGTACTATCTTTCCAACCACAACTTTTCTTTGTAGCTGTCATATCAGAATGACTTCTTTTCATGCACCACTTTGAGGTTTAAAACTATCAGACTGTAGAAACGAACAAGAAACAAAGAAGTGTGTTCCTGAAAATAAAATACTGCTATCTGAACCATCTTCTCAGGTCCTGATCCCAAGCTTACCATTCCATTGAAAGAATTTCAAAGTTTGCATCACGTCCTTACAAAGTGCTTTGGTTCATGGCAGGGATTTTATAATGCACAAGCAGCGCAAAGTAAACTCTGGCAGAACCCCAGCACGTTCCATCAGCCTCTTTTAAGTGAACAGAGTAGCTCAATTTCTAGACAGTGTCAGCTTGGATCTGTCTGCACTCTCAATTCCTTTGCATGCCTTCTATCTTATGAATGTCCTGGTCTCACTCACTTTGAACTAACAACTTAAACCTAATTATACCTTAAAACTTTCCTAAACAATCACTCTTCCTACGTGGCAACATTATGGCATTATTGACACTCTGTACCTGGGTACCTGAGAAAGCCTGTCCCTTGTGCCCCTCAGGTTCAGTGTCACCTGATGTGCCAGAAAAGGCAGCTAGCTAGCAACAAACAGCCAGACCAACAGTGTGCTTACAGGGCTCTGCAGAAGGCTGGACTTCACCCTTTATTCAGGCTGGGTCCAGATCTTTTTAGTTACCACTGAGTTATGAGTCAAGTCTTAAAGTCAATGGGATAAACGGGGGCACTGGTTTTACCTGTAGCTTAGCTGAAGGCTTTATCAAGTGTTAGAGGCTCAGCCTTTTTATTCATAAAAAAACAGGACTGTCCTGGAACTTTTGTCAGATCACAGGCACTGGTGACATAGAAGAAGGTTCTCTACATTTAGACAGTTCACTACCATGCCAGAATAATTCTGTCATTGTTGGTATCAAGTATGCTAATTTCTGCTTCGGAGTGTGACAGGTCACCAGTGCAACACACAAATCCTTCATTCCGTGGACATTTTTCTTCAAGAACACTGGGTAACTCTTGGAAAGGGTTCACAGAGTTGGATGCTTCTCATCCTGAGCATCCTTACATACACCAAAAATCTTCCAGAGCTGTCCATGGGAAAAGCCGTTTAAATATTTACAAGAACGTGTGCTGAGTTTTGGCAAACTTCCCTCCCTCTTAAAAACAAAAGCCAAAATAAATTATAAACAAATAAAAAGATCTCCAAGTCCACAAGGAAGTCCTTGCCTTTTGTTTGCTATTGTTGTTTTGATTCCAGGATGATGTATGGGCTCAAAGGGTTATTGAAGGCAAAGTTACAAGAAGGGCTACCACGCAATGTCAGCAAAACACAGCATGAACAAAGTAAGGGCTGAAAACCAGTGCTCCCTTTCCATACATTAGCCAAATACAAACTGTTGACCTGCAAGGCACATGACAGCATACACTGCTCACCTAAATGTATGTACTGAGTGGGATGCTGATACAGGAGGGGAGAGAGGGAGAGCAATATATCTATTAACCTTTGTTCAGAGTTGAACATGGAAATCAGTGCATGATTTTTGAAAGAAAGCAAAGCAGAACTGCAAGCAGTTGGTTTTGAATACTGAGTATCTTTCATAACTGTAGAGAATCAGGGTAATACATCAGGTACTTGTTCAGCTCCTGCAGAAAACTGGAGCGGCATTTTCTCCACTTTTCAGCCAATATTAAAAAAAAGCTTATTTTTATTCCAATTAATTTCTTTTGGTATTCTGGGCCCCAGGAAGGTCACACTCAGTTGCCTGTACCTTAAGCCTGTGGGACTGATTCTCCCGGTAACAGTGGAAAGCTGTCCCAGCAATACTATTACTCACAAGTTGGGCAGCAAAAGTGAACAAAGAATCCAAGCCCTTGGCTTAAAACAAATCTAACATAAAAAGTAGCCCACTTACAGTGGCATATTTTTTGTGGGCAAAACGCACCTAATTACATACAATTGTAACTGTTCTTATTCCAAGGGGCTATAAGATGTCCCTACATATATTAGAGCTTAAAGGAACTACGTGCCAACATACGTGCACAATAACATTCATTTAATTCATTCATCTGATTGGCAGTGTTTAGTCAAAACCAGTATTTCAAAGCATTATTAGTTTAATGCCCCCTTAATTTCCAATGTGAGGCAGTGCAAACTTGAAAAGAGACTGCAAAAAGCCTTAACAGACTTTCTTAGTAATGTCTTGTTCCTCACCTCTCAGGTTAGTACAATAGCTCCATCCAAATCCAGCCAGTCAGAACCATGCTACGGTACACACAGTAACAAGCACAAAGTACAGACAGGAGGAAAGTAAGGGCTGGTATTTTCCACCTCTTTCTGTTGACATAAAATACTTTAGAACCTATACTGTCCTAGAAATAACTTCTTTTCAGTTTTTCCATGAGTGGTGTATGACAATTACAGGATAGCACCTAGTATACTACAACCACTTACTCCCCAATAGTATATTGTTGAATGTTTTAAGGAAAGTGCCAGATCCCATATAAGACATTTAAAAAAAAATCCAAAACAATAGTCAAACAGCATAAGTAATAGGATATTATTCAGAAAGACTGCTATGAAAGACCCTCTTTTCAAGAGGTTCTTTTTGGCATCCTCAGGGCAACTGGACATCTAGGAATGTTTGAGATACTTTGCTTGAACGGACAAAGTGTGGTATAACTGCTCTTGACTTCGGCTTTGTTGTTTGTTGGGTTTTTTTGTCTAAATCTCAACAAAATGATGTATTTTTGTACCTATATATTTATTTATTTTTGCCAATATATGCATGAGGAATGTAATGAAGTGGCATTGTGCTGCTAGTAGCTCAGCAGATGTTGAAATCAGTTCCAGTTCCTGAAGACAACTTCTTGACAATATAGTCTCAACATTCACAATAACCAAAATGTGGGATTCATAACATCATTCTTACAAATATATACTCTATCCCCCTCTGTGTTGTAAACCCTCAGCCTTACTTGTTTCCTTGTACTTTATGATCGTATGTGCCTGCATGCTTATAACCAGATACATATCCTGAGTTATCCACCAGATCTTCTCGGCCAGCTCTGCCTTTTCCTTTCCCACTGGCATCAAATCTCTCTTTGTGAGAACCCGTGAATTTTGAAGTATCTGTAAGGCGTGATACAGTTGGAGATGAAACGGTTTTCTATTAAAGAAACAAAAAAAAAACACACATCAGAAATCAATTATTCTTAATACAGATATTTGTACATGTAACCAACACTTAAATATTTGCTAATGGCAAAGACTATGTAAATACTCATTTCCAGCAAAAGGAGACAAAAAATATTTGTTTCTTGCCATTACATACAATGACAATCATCATATAGTAAAAAAGAAAATAACACAAATTATATCAAAACCTTTTGGAAGAGACTTTGAGTATGAGATACTTCTGATTAATAATAAAGTTCTAAGCACCAAAGATATGAAGAAGGCATAGGAAACAGCCATGTTCAAAATCCATTATGTCAACATTGAAGTATAAAAGCCTGGTTGCATCAATACAGAAAAAGTAAACCAACACAGCTAGCTCTTAAAACATACAGTTTTCTTGTTCACATTGACTTGGTAGCACTTTATAACCAGGAAGACTGTAAATGAAAGACAAAAGTAATATTCAAATATTCAAATTATATCCAAGGGCAATGTGAGAGAAAATTGTGCGCAGGTATCCCAGATACCAGCAGCAGAAGGATTTAGGAATATTTATTTCTGAAAGCCAAGAACACTGACATGATGGTGCTATCTACAGCGGGTATGAAAAAATGTGCTGCTTTTTCCTCTCTAGACCTTTTTAGAGGCTTAGCTGCCCCCCCCTCGCAGGGCCTCCAATGTTGTCTGTAAGAATTTTATCTTTTCAAGGAGTTAACCTCTCTGTAAGGCAAGAGAAGAAAAAACATCAAACTGTCAATGGGAAGATCTTCTGTCCCAGGCAGCAAAGCTTCCTTGAGTGACATAAATTCCCCCCTCCTTGAATAACTCTTCTGAAAAAGGTCTTCTACACTTATAGGCAATTTTTCAAATAGTGATTAAACTTACCATTACAAATTCTAAGAACAGCAATCTGTCCTGAGAATTAATTTGGCAATGGAAAAGGCAGTCAACCAGAGTTTCTGAGAGTTCTCTCTAGATGGGACAATACAGTATGTGCACATCTAGGTAAAACTGATTTTCTGTAAAGTAGTGGTATTTAAATACAAGGAAAATAAATATGTGTTAAGTTTAATTACTATTTCAAAAAGAAAGACTACAGCTTCTGCTCCTTTATTTCAAAGGCATGGTGCAAAAGGTATGTAATACCTCAATTTGTGCCTCAATACACAAATTACAATAAAAATGCATGAGAATTTTTGTACAGTTACATATCTGGTAACATACATAAAACCTATGTGAGCGTAATATGAAAGGAAATGCATACATATTAACACGTAAGAAGAAACAGTCAAACAAGGAGGGATATTCCCAGGAAACTATTCCCAGGATACCATTCCCAGTGGTAAACTTGAGAAATGTGCTGTTTATATCAAGACACCTGCATTCTAATAAAACCATAACACAGATACTTATCAGAAAATCGAGGTGTATCAACATCTTGTTGCTATCAGCAAGATGATAGTAGCGAGTCCGCAGTATGCCACAAAAGCCTTTATGTTTCCTATTAGTCTCCTAGGAAAGTAGCAACATATTTCAGACCAACAAAGAAAACTGAGGGTGGGTAACAGCTTGGCAGATTAAAAAATATGATCTTTTTGTCCCAAAAAACAGTTAAACAAAACCTAAAACCCCAGTACAGGGAGAGTGCAAATCCAGAGCAAAAGCTGATGTGATCCCGCATCCTGTTGTCTTTCAGCCCAGGATGGATCAGAAGGCTTCCTGCATCACAGGAGCCACAATGTGTGAAATGAATATTAAGGCAGTAGTTGCAAGGCAAATATTCTATATCTCATAATTGATTTTTACTCAGTAAGAACTGCAGCCTTTTCCTAAGTTGCATGGAAAATTACTGGTGTGCCCCTTCCCATATGTGATGGAATATTACAATTGAAAGATGACAATTCCTGTTGGTTTGCTGTTGGCAAAATTTCTATGAAATGGGAGGCTCACTTTGTTTCCAACAATACAAAATTCAAGCAATTTTAATTCCTTGTACATTATGCTCTCACTCCCTGAACTGATACATCTATCATCTATAAAAGATCAGAGACAATGAGATGCCACTACAAGGCTATGCAGAACACCCCATTTCTCATTTTTCTTCTTTGTTTTCATCATTCTTATGATGAATGCATATCCATTAAAAAGAAAATACTACTTTCTCTTTAAAGTTGTGTGAACATTACACACAACAAAGGTCAAGTGCAATATAAGCATCCTTTTAAGATGCTTTCATTCAAAAAAGCCTTTGTAAATACAGAGTAGAATACAGAACGACTTCATATCCATCTTGGACTCCTCAACCAGAACCACTAGTGGTACTGTATATTACAGAATCATAGGAACGTTTAAGCTGGAAGAGATCTCCAAAGGTCATCTGGCCCAAACCCCCAACCCTCACCTAGAGACAGTTGTCCAAGAGCATGTCCAGACAGCTTTTGCATATATCCAAGGATGGAGACACAAGAAATTCCCTGGGCAATCTATGACAGTGCTTGATCACCTTCACAGTGAAAGAGAGTTTCTGGATGTTTCAACAGAATCTCCCATGTTTCAGTTTGTGCCCATCACCTCTCGTCCTGTCACTGGGCACTACTGAAAAGAGTCTGGCTCCATCTTCTTTTGCACCCTCCTTTCAAGTATGGATGAGATTCATCCTTGAGCCTTCTCTTCTCCAGGTCAGATACTCCCAGCTCTCATAGGAGAGATACTCCAGTCCCTTCATCATCTTTATGGTCCCTTGCTGGACTCTCTCCAGTAGCTCCACATCAGTCTTCTACTGGGGAGCCTAGAGCTGAACGCAGCACTCCAGACGAGACATCAACAGTGCTGAGCAGAGAGGAAGGAATATCTCCCTCTGTTTGCAGGTCAATACTTCTAATGCAGCCCAGGATACCAGTAGACTTCCATGTGGCAAGACCACCTCTCTGGTTCACATTCAAACTGGTGTTCACCGGGACCCCTAGGTCCTGTTCTACCAAGCTGCTTTCCAGCTGGGTGGCCCTCAGCATGTACTGGTGTGGGGGCTTGACTTTGAAAATCTCCTTGTTGAGCTTGCTGAGATTTCCTGTCAGCCCATTTCTCCACCCTGTTGGGTCCCTCTGTATGGCAACATCTGCATGACCTATCAGCCACTCCTCCCAGCTTTGTGTCATCAGCTAACTTGCTGAGAGTACTCTCTGCCCTAACATGCAGATGATTAATGAAGATGTTAAATGAGACTGGACTCAGTATGGTCCACAGGGGTACACCACTAATTTCCAGCTGCCAATTATACTTTGCACTGTTCATCACTACCCTCAGGGCCCAGTCATTCAGACAATTTTCAATCCACCTCACTGTCAGCCGATCCAACCACTACAGCACCAGCTTGAGGGGCTGTGAGACTCTTATGAGAGACCATACCAAAGGCCTTACTGAAGTCCAGGTAGACACTATCCACTCCCCTTATGTACTGGGCCAGTCATTTAATTGTAGAAGTTTACCAGGTTGGTCAAGCATGACCTTCCCTTGGCAACGCCATGCTGATTAGTCCTGATGACTTTCTCGTCCTTCATGTGCCTGGAAATTATTTCTAGGATTAGCTGTTCCATTACTTTCAGTGTCCTAAGGTTAGAAGTTTATTTATAAAGATTCCTCTACGAGTTGATAACTTCTTTTTAGTGAACTGCCTTTATGAAGTGAATGTGCAACCAACTCTTTTTATCAAAATCCCTTTTCTGTTTCTGAACAACAAAACCAACTATGCAGACTAAACTGGAAGTTGAGAAAAAGGGAAAAAAATTAAAAGGGTAGCTGTGAGCTCATTCTTCTGTGCAACCCATCTGCTCATTATTAACTGCACAATGGTACTGGGAGGCAAATAAAAAAAGGGGAGTGGGAAAGCTGACCATCCCTCCTAAGTGAGGAGAAATATAGGAAGAAATATAGTGAAGAGCACAGAAGGTTGGATGAAGACAGTTTCCATGTTAGCAGGTCAGTGCTCTTTCTTCTTTTTCACAATGAATCACACACAAATGATTTTGTCTTGTCATAATGCAATAGCTTGAACTGTTTACCTTCTAGAGTAAGTTATATAATCTCTCTAGTTACATTATTCTAAAGGCAATAAATTCCTTCAGGCCAACCTCCTCCCTTCCTTTCTGTTGAGATCACAGAAGCCAGCATTTTCATTCTCATTCATACAGTTAACCAAAGTTTTCATATCACAGAAGATGCACATGAACTTTTTTTTTTTTAAACTTTCTCCTAAAAGAAAATATTTACTTAGCAAAACAGAATCACATACAATCATTAAATGTTCCAAAATGAGTTTATACAGTGAATCAACCAAAGGAATTTTCCAAAAATAGCAAGACTTCTCTGTTCTCCAAGATCAACCATTCTTCTCTTCACTGTTATTTCCATTAACACAAGCCAGTAGCTATAGTTTCAGTGTCTTGGACTCTATCAAAAGAAGAGATCACTGACAGAAGACATGTTTATTCATCAAACTTTTTTTTACTGGTATCTTGCTCTGGGCCACTGTGCTCTCCCAAATCTTTAAAAAAATATTTTAAAAATGGCTTTTGCTCCTTCGCTGTCAGTTTCCAACCAAAGATGTGGTCACATAACCTCCAAGTTCACGAAAATATCTCAGTTGAGTCAGGAAAGGTATGTATGCCTCTCACCTCATTTAACTGAAACTCCTCACACACTAAAATCTCACTGAGAAGATCATAACAGGCCACAGCCTCAGGACCAGCTATGGGGAAAATAAGAAGCCATTTTACTTGGACCAGAAGATTTGCTAATTTAAAGCAATCATGCATTTCTTCTTAGCAATTCAGTATTTTCCCTCACCTTGTGTCACTGTCTACAGAAATGTGCTGCTAAGACAGCAAGGGTCTTAGAGCATGCAGCACACATGGAAAAGATGACAGAAGGGTGTTTATTCAGACTCAGAAGAAAAAAAGGAGAAGCAAATTTTATTCCTGTCCTTGACAGAGGGGTAATATTACAGTTCAGAAGTAAACAATAATAGGTATGATTTGGAAGATGTGAAGTTCCAACTAGCATCACAGATTTCACACTAGACACACGAGAAAAAATTTTTCACTACTGTCATTGCTAAAGCATAGAAAGAGTGGGGGACACTATGTCCCTAACAATTATTGAAACTTAAAATCACAAAGTCATTGATCAATCAATTTAGGTTGGAAAGAACCTTTGAATATGAGTCTTTAGTATAAAGCCCTGCTCATAGTAAGAATCAAAAAAACTTGTATAGAAACTTCTCCAGTCAAGTTGTGAACACCTCCAAAGACAAGGGTGCCACAGCCTCTCTCAGCAATTTTTTCCAGTGTTTGACCATACTGCAGGTAAATAAACAAAACAAAAAAATCCAACATCTCATCCAAATTATCCAAATCATTCAAATTATGTTCCAACTTCTGTCTGTCTAGAACAGCCCTCAGATCAAAGACAGGAAGTGAAAGCTGCAGAGTCTTTATACCCTGAAAATTTTAACAGCAGTACCACATTCCTCCCTTGTCCCTTTCTCGTGAAAGACAACTCTGCAAACTTGGGCAAATTTTGCCTTCTACCTCAAGATAACTGATGAATCAAAGAGCACTTTACACAACCCATTTCATCAGTTTCAAGAATGTGAATCAGTATTAGAGACGAACTATCAATGTTTAGGAAATCGAAAGGAACTACAGTAAAAAGGAAATGAGAGCACAGAAACCAAAACGATGTGTTTTGTCTACACTACTGCAGAAGAAGATAGCAGTTTGTTGAAGAAAAACACATTCACTGAAAGCCCTGCTGCTGCACTGTCTTGGTTTGTTTGCAGCAGAAAAAAAGGACCAATACAATTAAGTCAGCATGCATTTTATGGACGCAACAGAAGGAGAACTCAAATTTTATGTCAAAAGTCTAGAAGCATCCTATGAAGCTAGTGCTACAATCATGAAAATAAGCTAACAGTGTAAGAATACAAGATTTCCCACACTTTCAGGACTTTTCCTTCCAGAACAAAGGTGAGGCAAAGAAGAAGGAAGACGATTCGGTGCTGCTAAGGTAGTGTTCTCCAATTGCTGTCACCGTGCATTGCCATCCCTTTTACAAAGCACATAGTTGGAAGCACCAAGTGAATGCCAAGGAAGCTGGAGCATCCACCTTGCACAATGCAAAGGGCTGGACAAGCAGGTCAGTGCAGCACCACACACTTGCAGTTCTCCTTTCAGCAGCCAGCACAGCCCCTGCCAAGCTCTCAATACCTGTGTGCCGCGCGACTCTGCGCAGAACATGGCACCATTCCCAAAAGGATCTCCAGAACCAAGTACTGGGAAGTAAAAGCAGCAAGAAAAGCTACTGGACTCCAGGAATATCAAACGTTCAAAACACACATGGAGTGCATTGGTTTTCACAATGAACTCGTGGTTCCACTGAAACAATTTTGCCTGAGGATATTTTCCACTGCTTGCCACCACTCACAAAGATTCAGGTTTGATTCAGGTTCCACAGCTTAGGCAGAAACTTACTGCCTTGATGCTAAACCCTGCAGTTAGGTTTTCTGAGGTTTCTGTGCCTGAATTACAAATATCAGGCACAAATAAAATAGTACAGAAACTTTCCCTTCCTGCCTGAGGCACTGTGTCTTTTTAGTAACCAGTGCTGAGAGCGTCTGCACTCTTGAAAATGCTGGCGATAGGCAGGAGGTGAGGTGCTCTTGTTACTCTTCACCAGAAGGGTACACATCCTCAGATGGAATACCTCCATGGTATTCCTGGCTACACTCTGACAGATACCACTACTAGCTACACTCTGATAGATACCCCTCCTCAGTTCTTCACAGAAACTGAATGGGTTCCTGCATTTTCTCCTTCAACCATAAAACTTCAGTATCTAACAGCATGTCTTCCTAGAAAAAGTTGCCATGGAGATTTCTTTATGTAATTAACATGTTCTGAGATCCTTCAGAATCAGCCCAACACTCGTAATCTTAGCAAGGTCTTGAAAATTACTGATCTGCTGCTAACATCTACAACCTTTGCAAAAATGATAACCTAAAGCTGACTATGAAATGGGGGGAAAAAAATCTCAAAGGGAAAGGTTTTCCTTTTGAGGGGAGGAGGGATTATACCAGAGCTCCATACCACAATTATATTTATTTTGGTTTTAAATTCATGGGAATACATACACATGCAGTAAAAATCTGCACAAAGTCAGAAAGAGAGATCAAGGTTCAAAGAAAAACTGAGATTTCACTCATGTTCCTTCATTTTAGCACATGCACAGACACACACATACACAGAAGCTGTCCAACCCTAACCCTAGACCTTCCCTCTAAGATTAGCCCTCAACTCCAGCTCTCCAGCATTTCAACACTCCAAGCCACTACAAATCATGGGATCTAACAGTCTGATTAACATGACCTTCCACAAAGTTGAAAAAAATGTGTTAACACTTCTCTGAGGAGTTTTACATTCTTACTGATAGTGAAGACAAAACAGAATAGGGAAGATAGCACAGAGTAATCCTTTTTTCAATGGCTGTGTTGCTGAATCCTTGAATTTAATGTTATAACCAGTCTTTAATGAGACTTGTTCCAAAGCCAGATGCTATCAAGATAAACCTTTACATAGATCACAGTCCCTCTTCCTCATTTTCCTCTGTATTTCCTGAAGGGTCTCTATTCATCCAGTGCAGCACTCCAGCCAGGAGAGCTGTCTTACCACACTTGCAGAATCTCAGTGAGGTTAGTAATTTGTCCTGCTTTTCCCATGCTATTTGCTTTTGTGTGCAGGCATTTGAGATGGGCCTCATGTCCTGCTGCATTTATAGATGGGTAAGAACCTCCTTTGTCGGGATTGTCACCTAGACATACCTGCTCTGCCCCTTATGATCTTTTATCTTCAGATTATGGTAACCTTCCAAACCCAGTCTAATAATCTTCCCAGCAGATTAGTAAATCTAGTTTGTAAAGATACTACACTTCAGTAGAGTTATTCCATCCCTGCTCAGTAGGTCTCATTCCTCTGGCCACAGAAGCCAAAGCTTCCTCTTCAACACAAGCCATACTGTACAGTCCAATTCTCCTTCCTGGACTGGGGAAGATAAGATCAGAGCTCCCCCCTCTACACCCTCATCCCTTGACTTCTGTAGTCTCTCTTTATATGTTCCAGGTTACCTCCAGAGCAGTACTCCTGGTACCCACAACAAAGAGGTCCGTGTTAGAAGGCTGAACAAATCTTGTGAGTGCATCTGCAACAATCTCAGATCCTGGTATCCACCAAGCAATAAAACTCCTGAGACACCAGGTGAGATGAGAAAATACATACCCTGATCATCCACAAGAGGAATCTTCAGTAACTACCTGTGCCGGGTACCCATTGCTTCTGACACCTGGTACAGCACTGTTGCCAGAGTATGGTGACACCCATTACAGAACAAGGAAGTGTAATAGTGCACGAGATGCTCATATTCAGAATGGCAAAAGTCCGTGATCCCTCGGTAGTCAGGGATGCCTCCCATGACTGTTCACTCAACTCCTTTTCAGATTTCGGCTAACACATGCTCATGCCTAGCTCATGCTAAGGCCTGATATATGATGGGAGCAGCACCATTAGCACTGCTGTAGGCAGTACTCAATGGACTGGAAGAGATAACTATCATCATGCAGTCATTATCACCTGCAACCTTCCGCCACCTGCAGCCAAAATTCTTGCATACTGATTGTCTGGCAGCCCCTTCAGAATCCACTAACTTGAGGAAATTGTATAGACCAAAGGCCCAGACTGAGAGGTACAAATAGATCACCTTATCCAAAAGGTTTTTGAAGCAGATCCTAGAGCAGACAGACTGCTAAGGCTTTTGTCCTTCTACAGGGGACACTCACACCTCAGCAGAAGAGGAAACAGAGTGGGGGGAACCTCACTGTAGGCTAGACAATCATGACACTCCCTCTACCATTGTTCTTCTTACATACTTTTTAAAGTTAGAGTCCAGATTATGATGATTATATTGTACACTGATTATTAAGAATTTGACCTGATCTGCAGAGTGTTCAGGTGACTGAAAAGTATAGGTAACTGCAATTTAGGTAATAATATGAAAGCTATCCTAATTGCTAGAAATTAAGTGTAATGAAAAAAATCTTTCTACAGTAATAAAGCTCTAATTATAACTACAAACCTGTGGCCAGTTCTCATTCCACCAAGGATCCTTAAAAGAACCTGTCTGTCCCCATAGCGAGATAGTGTTGGTTGGCACTATCACTCATTTTTTCCCTTTTGTGTGAACACTAAGTTCAGGCTCAGCTGACTTTGATGGGTCTTGTTGATACTCACCAGTGCCTAGAATACTATATGTATTCTGAAATTGGAGAATTGTAGGTGGAATAGATCTGTGACTTGCCAGAAGTCACAAGCTCCCAGCCTTCTCTATCTCCATAGTCTCCATCCACTTGGTCTCCTTTAGCTGTCACTCCTTCCTCACCTTGTGTAGGTTGAGTTTTCCACAAATACAATGTCAGTCTTCTCTTCATCTTTCCCGTCAATCTGGAGCCTCAGGGTCTTGACCACAGCACATTTCCCACAAGAGAGGCAACCACTGCCATGACCTCCAGGAAGACACAGGAGCTCTGAAGCACAGGACCTGGATATAGGACTCCTTCCTATAGAGCCAAGGACTCTGATGTGCTAATGGCAGTCCTATAGACTTCTACTAATGGATGTCCATGTGCTGAACAGTATATCCTGCAGCTTTTTCAGACTACCACTGTACAGTCTTCAAGCAGATCCACATAGCCTTAAGTGGAATTTCTAGGCTTCTTTGCACTTCTGCTGCAACACCTGTTTTATCTCATTACCACACTCTGTGGGCTGCACTCTTTCCCTAACAGGTCCATTTTTGTGAGAATTCGATCTTGCCCACATCACCATTACCCTAAGCACCCATCACCTAGCTTTTAAAGTGCTGTCACTGCTGTACTGCCCTGCCACCCACACTACTCTCACAGCAAATGTGACTGGATTGAGCCCCAAATACCCTGATCTGGATTTGAAGTTTGCCATCCTGTCAGCAGGTTTGAATGACATCAACCCAGGTCTCTTGCAGTTGAAATTATTCTGCATTTCTATGTCAGGGACCCTGATGAATATACATTGAAGTTCAACCGGTTTCATTTTAAGAGCGAGCAATGACCAAAGCAAGTATTTGTTCCACAGGAGGTGTAGAAATGCATTCAATATTGTTATGGCACATAGCTTTTAGTACAGAAAAAGAAAGAACCTCAGTCTTGCTCTTGTAACCTTTGGGTAGAAGTGAGGATAACTAAAAGGCCCTAGACTTCATTTATGTCTGATTATAAGCTGTCAAAGTTACATGACCTGCACTGTATATTTTATTGACAGATCGAATGAGCTAATAAAGCTACCAGGTTCGTTAACCCCTATAACTTTCTGTTGTTTTTATTCCTATGTGACCAAACCAACCATACATCTTCTGTTGCACATTAGAAAGCAGTCCAAAATTCACTCGGTTTCACTGTCTGGCTGCTGAGCCTTCTCAACCACATCAAGCAGGGATTTCTGCAATTCCATAACATTCCGAAGAAAAAGAAAAATAATAAACAGAAAAAAAAATACCTTCTATCACAACATACACTAAAATCCTCATAGGAAGGTAAATTTTCCAGCTGTCCTGTTGAAGCAGTGTTGCCACTCAGTACAGACATAAGCCCTCCCCTAACTGCCTCCCCAAAATACCCAGTACAAAAAATAAGAAGCTAAGGCACAAAAATCCCCACATGCTGCTGAAGTATTCTTATCCACAAGCTTCACTTAATCATGCTTTCAACTCCTTCCCTAATATGTTTAGATTAATGTGTCAGTAGTCATAGTTAAGTTTTCTGTCTGGAACTTGAACCAAATCTATAACTCAAAAGAGATCTTTCCACTTGACATTTACACGGATCATTTGTACAGAACAGATTTCTGGAAAGATTATATTTTCATTCACCATTCTAAAGCCAAAATTCAGGAGGATCACAAATTTTAAGCAGATGAACTAAACTGACAGAACTATTCAAGCTGATGGTAAAACTCCAGTATGTCCTACAGGCTAAAAGCTTGCCTAGCCTGAGCATTTAAAAGGACAAACAAACTTATGTAGAGCAGGTTTTATAACTTCCTTTTCAAACATAAAGCTTAATACCAATACTTTAAAATGAAAAAGAAAGAACATTATAGTTCTGACAGACTTGGAATAAACAAAAAACAAAGACCATATGATAATTTTTCTCAGATTTCCAGTGTTCTGGGATTCACATGATGCAATTAAATGTATTTTATGTCTTTAGTCTTTGGCATTTCACACAACATCTTAGAACTGTTTAATGAGGTTCTAAATTTAATTTCCTTCTACTCTCTTTGAATTGTATACACCCCCTTCATGAACATTTCTTTGTTCTAATCATACACAAGAGCTCAGAAGTTTCCTGACAGTGCTGCTAGGTGGTACTACAATTCTGAGCAGAAGCAATGACAGTGCCACACAAGAATACATAGCAGTGCAATACTCAGCTGTTGCATAATCTTTGCTCGAAGTAGTTGTTGCCTATGGGCTTCCAGAGGAATTGGATTTGTGGATTGTAAAGGGAAGCAGGTGAATACAACAACACTGCAGTGGAACAAAGGACAGGTAGAAACAGTCTGTCCATCAGATCAGTAACATACCGTTACTCCAGATATAACTGGGCCTTTTCCTTCAATTAGTTTATACATTTCTTGAAGTGCCTCCTCTTCACTCTTGCCTTTAAATCGCTTCTTGGCGAGTTCTTGAAGAGCTTCCTTAAACTGATCAAAAGTAATTGTTCTGAGGGACTTTCCCCTGTTGAAACAAACAGCAATTGAAAGAAATTACAAGAGAGCACAAAAAACATTCCAAGAATAGCAGAATGGCTTTGGTTTACCACAGTGAACAACAATTCATGTATTCACAATTAAATTAAGAATAATGCCAAACTATTGAAAAGCATTTAAAAACTTGAAATTCCTCCTGTCTTAAAGACTGACAAATGTTTTAAATGACACATTTAAATTCAATACCTGTTTTGTTTCTTAGACCATCACCATCGAAAAACATTCACAGGTGCACGGAAAACACAATAGCAGCCTGATAAACTCATAAAGCGCCCAGAAATTCAGAGCAGAATACTTGCTGTTGTTTTCTCGAATAGGAAGACCATGCTTCCACATTAGTAAATTACTTGCTTACATTTACTTTAAGTGGAGAGGATTTTGCTATAGCAGTGTATGGTACAAAATCTGACCAACAGGAAATGCACACTTTACAAACACCAATTTATACTGTCATTCCCACAGATCTTTTTTGGCCTGCCAGACCAAAGGGTTCAACTGATGGAACTCAAAGAAACTCAGCATTCACTACAGAGATGTGTTTAAGCCAAAGCAGGTTAATACATGTCTGTTTTCTAGAATTTTTAAATATTCAGTTTAGGCAGGAGATAATGTTATGGAGTACACACTGGTCCATTCTATTCCCTAATACAGAACTATATTTAGTGCTCATCATTTTAAAATTCAGGTATGAGGCCACAGCATTAGTGAATTTACTCACCATTAAAAAAACTCCTATTTTTTCTTTTCTATGAATTACAGCAGACACAAACCACACCTGTTTCTGTATTAGTAAATTACAGATTCCCTGATCTTTTGGATAAGACTTTACACTCCAAAATTTTGCCATATGTTTTAAGCTAAAATTTAATAGAAACATTTTCAAAAAGATGTTTTGATACTTACACTGATATAATCTTAAATAGGACCATTTTTAAAAGCAGAAAATGTTTACAACATTACAAAACCCTCAAAGTCAAAGTAATATTTGAGAGTCCATGTTGCTGGGAAACATGCTACTACACATGCTGCTTGAGCATTTCTTTTTATGCCAATTTAGAGAGCATTTCAAGCAAAATTTTTTTTTTCAGGAAAAAAAACCAAACAGCCACCACCACACAACCCAGACCAGTCCTTTCAACAGTGACAGCTGTTTATGTAGGAATAAGCAATAGATGCTAGGATAGAGACAGTGTACACTGGCAACAGAAATAGTGGGCTAGAAAAACTATGCATAGAAATCTAATTTTATTTCAAGTGTCAAAAAGGCCACTGTGAAGAGCAATTCAACTATCTGTCATTGACTTATCTTTGATCTTCTCTTAGACACCTTCTGTGGTCAAGTCCCTGTCAGCTGAAGGGTGCCTCCATTGATGAAAAGAAGTGAGATTTCTGGTTTAGAGACCACCAGAAATGATTCCTACTTAGAAGTGACTCTACTTCAATTAATTAAACACAAACCAAAATTTTATCCCAGGCTTTCAAAATAAGGAGAAATTGGTTATTCACGATAAAATTCAACACTAACAGAATGCTTTACATAACAAGTAAAAGAACATCACAACAGTAAAAATGCAGAATATAATCCAGTATTTCATTAATCAGAAAGACACATGGAATAAACTGCAATTAACTACTTGGAATTTCTCCAGGCTTTTCATTAATAGGACTAACATCCCGCTTCTGATGAAACACATACAAGAACTTTTAACCAGCTCAAGAGGTCAAGACTTCATTTTGGTTTGTCGCTCATTTAGAAAAAGACAGCACCAGCAATCACTGCGAAACTTCGGCATAACAACACTCTAAGGCCCGTGTTCGCTACAGATTTATGGCCAAGTCTACCATATAGACGTTTCAAAGGTAATTTTCTGTGGCACATAGATTTAGCTTGGATCATCAGTCAGGATCATCACAAGAAAAAAGAGAATGATCACTTTCAGCAAAACGTGCTGAAATTCAAGCTGACTCTTTTATTTTTCACAGAATATTCTGAGTTGAAAGGGACCCACGAGAACCATTGAGTCCAACTCTTAAGTGAAGGGCCCATACAGGGATCAAACCCACAATGTTGGCATTATTAGCAGCATGCTCTAACCAACTGAACTGATCTCAGGGTTTTATTAACACATGAAGAATTTTTGGTTGCACACTTATTAGTAGAAGAGCGTGTTTGTTTGGGTTTTTTTTAATTAAAAGGAAAAATACATAAATAAGGCTGCTGAGAGGAACAAAGAACATCTGGTCCAAGACACAGGTATACCTATCTCTCACATTTGGTCTTTTCTCTGTCATTTGCATGGGGCAAGGAAATGAGGGGTTTTTTCCCTCCAACTCAAGGTGTTTACCAACAAATTGGACACATATATGACCAATGTAGTATTACAGCTGGACCTCAAAAGAAAAAGAAATGTGCACTCTGGCTGATATTCTTTACCAGAAAACAACATTAACTGGAATTACACTAGAAACAGGACTGAAAGTAAAGGAATTTTTGCAACTATATCCCAAGTTTTCTAAATAAAGCAGCTTTGATTTTGAAATTCATTATCTTTTTCTAGACTCCAAAAATATCCCCACTCTCCCCCCCATCTATCACAATATTATCAAACCCACTTGTACATCACCATAATTAACTCAAAAACTCTACAGTTGCATCATACATCAAGTCTTGTGGAAAACCCTAGGAACATAACTCTTGATTAAGTCATGTGTTCTGGTCTTTTTTTTTGTCAGGTATGGAACATGTGCTATGTACCAGCATCTAAATTACCAAGTAGCAATCCTACACCCCTGAGCAGTTGCTGACACCATTATTGTTAATCAGGACAGCATGCTATCACCCTCTCTTCTGTCTACAGTCGTGGGTTGAATGTATAGGAGAAAACAGACTAGGTAGAAATGACAGAGAAAGTCTCTCAACAAACCTCAATTTACACACTCTTAAGCCACAGGATCAGCCCCCTTCAGATCCATAAAAACACCCTATGGATAGTGACTTCAAAGTACTATTAGATGGAAAATTGGATATGAGCTGGCAATGTTTGCTCACAGCCCACAAGGCCAACCATACCCTGGGGTGCATCAAAAGCAGAGTGACGAGCAGGTTAAGGGATGTGATTCTGCCCCTCTGGAGCACTGCATCCAGTTCTGGGGCTCCCAACATGAGAATGACATGGAACTGTTGGAGCAGGTCCAAAGGAGGGCTTCGAAGATGAAAGGGAAGTAGCACCTCTGCCATGAGGAAAAGCTGAGAGAGTTGGGGTTGTTCAGCCTGGATAAAACAAAACTCCAGGAGACTTTATTGCGGCTTTTCAGTACCTAAAGAGGTCTTATAAGAAAGATGGGGGCAGGGATTTTAGCAGGGCCAGTTGTGATAGGACAAGGTAATATTGTAAACTAAAACAGGGAAGATTCAGACTAGATATAAGGAAGAATTTTTTTAGGAGGGTGGTAAAACACTGGAACAGGTTATCCAGAGAGGTGGTAGATGCCCCTGAACATTCAGGGTCAGGCTGGATGGGGTTCTGAGCAACTTGGTCTCATGGAATATGTATGTCCCTGCTCACTGGGGAGAGGGAGGGAGGTGGCAGGGGCAGTGGTGTTCAACTAGATGACCTGTAGAAGGTCCTCTCCCAACCCAAACTATTGTATGAAAAATTATAACACTATGAACACTGCATAACACATAAGGCAATCATACCCCCAGTTTATTTCCAGCATTTTTAATACCCTGTTCACATTCAGAAAACTCTTCCTAATACCAGTTTTTCAGAAGTCATAAAGCTAAATTGAAAAAACAAATACACCACAAAAGCCCCCAACCATAACCCCCTCAAATGAACTAATTTCTTTCTATTAAGCAATTGCTTCAAAGAATCAGTTTCTTTGTGTATATTTGTAACTTGTTTTCAGAAGCTCATTATACATATCTTGTTTCCATGGAAATAACAAAACAAATACATCACTTTCATTTTCCAAGTGTTACCAGTTCAAACAACTTGTCTACAATAAAGTATGCCAAGGGTGATCACTCTACTCTTAACACTCCTCTCTTAGGTTTAGCGCTCCAGAGAATTAATATAGACCCAAAAAGAAGATAAAATACTTTAGATTTAAAAAAATATTAAAAAATCAGACACTGGAAATGAAAATTAAAACTGACCAGAAAATGAGACAAAATGGAAAATAGTAACAAAAGAGGGAAGGTGGAGGAGAAAAAAGGCTTTTACAAAACCAGACATCATAAAGTTGGCCACCTCAATGAAAAGAACAAAATATATATGAGGGACATTAATAATAAAACTTTTTAAAGCCCTGTACTTTATTATGACACAAAGAAGCCTTTATGTTTAGAAAGGATTCATTCTTACATACCATTCTATTTTAAGCTCTGCTTCTTACAAAAAACAGAATTACTCTAATGCATCATCCTTCGGTGGCAGAAACAGTGTGTTCATGGTACACTAATGACAGCCTCCTGTATCTATGCCTACATTTGGGAACGGAACGAACATACTCAGAAGAATTTCAGGAAGTTTCTCATCACTTCCCCTTCCTTGATGGGTCTCTCCATGTGTGACCACTACAAATGGGGAGGTTCTGAACTAAAGTTTGGAATCCTCAGTTTGCTCTTGGAAGCCCAAGTTCACATCTATAAAAGCACCAGTTCTGAGTCCGGACATCAGCACAGTAAAGGAAGTGCAAATTATCAAACGTTGGTCCAAATTAGATTGGAATAGTAAATTATGCAGTTTTCATTCACAAATATTACTACTAGCAGTGTCCTGAGTTCGTAAGTGTGAAAGTGTACTGTTGCAAATTAATACTTCTGTGTTATTTGGACTTGAGTACTATTTGAATTAACAGTTGTCTACAATTTTAGCTGAAAAGAAAAGCTACACAAATACACTCCACATAAGTAAGACACAAAATCCTTGACCAATATTAGAGATCTTTATCTTCATAGTGCTAATACAGTTCAGTGTTAATAAGCAAAGTCTCCAATTTAATAGTTCCTGTCATAATCTCTGAGCTACCCCAAAAAAAGTCATCTCATACTCCCATCCCAAAAGGATATTTTTCAGTTTTCTTAGATTGAAGAGGAGAAAGAAGACGTAGAAATACTCAGATAAGCTTCTATTTTTGTTAGCAGGCCAGAGGGGATTACAGCAGGATACGCTAACCAGGACTGTTCTGCTGTGGAAATCATCATCTACCCACAAAGGTCTAAGGAGTATAGAAAGTTTGATGAAGGTCTAAAAACCTCTAGCATAACTAGAGGTGGGAGCCCAACAAATATTTTTCCACAAACTCTCATTCAAGGAGTTTTGTTTCTGAGGTTTATTTATTCTAAATTCACCATGGACTTGGGTGTCTCAGTCAACTGAGCAGTCAAGTAAAACTCAACAGTGTCTTTTCCTGTAGACTAGAACAAACAGGAATGCAGGTACTCCCTATATATATTCCCTTCCCAAGGTAGTCTCATTCATTCAGAAGACAGAACAAAGGATTGAATTGGTAAGAAAATGCAAGAGTAGCATAGTTGTCCCAGTTTCTTGCCGGCACAATAAGCTTAATCAGGCCATTTCTGATTTGTAGTAGTCTCCCACATCCATGTAGGGCAACACTAACAAATTGTAAGAAACATTCCTAAATTATCAGAATTAATCATTGAAATTATTCAAATTAATCACATAAAGGTGTCATGATAAATGAGAACAAGACCATTGTCAGACTTTTTACCCTATGGGCTAACCAAAAGCATATTTCCTATGACATGCAGACTAGACTTCAAACTTTAGCTCTTTCTCTTATCTTAAGCCATCCTAAACACTAACTACGGTTGAAACTTCCTGATTTTCACACAAAGACTTTTCTTATTTACCACTTTACAGTAGCAACTTTATGATTATTAGCAGGGTATTTCCTAAAGCATCCACTCCTGTTTGTTTAGTACAGGAGACACTCATTCTTTCTTGCTACTTGTAATAACACAAGTCTTTGTGATGTAGTCGATGAACATAATGTGCATCAATAACAACTCTTAGAGGTATTTGTATTGTACACATTGACAGTTACAGGGTACTACAGACAAAATCTTTGAAGCAAAATAGGTTTGCACAGGTCTCTGCAAAGTACATCCCTCATCTAATGGATGTATTCTTTTTTTCCAAGAACGTCTGCTTGTAATGTTACCACCACAAAGTCCAAGGCTGTTTAAGCTGGAAGCAGATTATGCCATAGGGCTAGCAGTTTTTTGGGGGGTTTTGGGGGGTTTTTTTTGTAGTTTACAATTTTCACTTTCTGCTCTCTTTGGGCTACACAGCTCAGCATTTCTACTGGCCATCAGCCCCATAATTCATAGCCAAAAAAATCCCAAACTAAACCTAGGTCCCTAGGTAGCGAACCAGGCTGGTAGAACCTTGCAATCTAATGGAGTATTTAACATATCTTGTGAAGTTCTGCTTTTTGCTATGTACCAGTCAAGAAAGAAATTTTAAAAATTAGATATACAGTGCAAAAAACCTTATAAATGAAAAAGAGAACACAGTTTCTTGGATAAAACTGAACAATGGATGACTAACCCAAAGCACAGGCTTGTGTATAAATTTGACAAATACAGCTGAAGACAGAAGAGCAGGGGAAGAAAGCAACAGTAGCAGGGGAAGAAAGCAATGGTAATACTATCAGGTTATTTGCACTGTACTAACAGCTCTAAAGAGAGATGGTTTTAAAACACACAATTAAGATAACAAAACTTGACATATCACCTTGCATCAGAGACTTCTGCACAATTAATGGGTAAAACTGGAATACTGAAATTAGACATCTGTATATTGATATAAGCAGGAGTAATTTGGCAAATTGTTAGGAAAGAAGATATTCTTCTAGAAGATATCCTCAGAAAAATGATCCTAGGAAGAAGTTACAACAGAGATCTTTAGCTAATGTAGTGGTTGCTTCTGGAACACAGGCACCTTAGAGTGCACGGCTATTTACCACAAGTGCATTCCCTTGAAGGAAAGAGTAGGACTGACAACGAAGACATCCAGATGACCTTCACAATTAGTCTCTCTCTATAATTTCTAACATCTCGGCCAAGTCAGACTTTAGGAGGTGGACTAGATGGCTTTAAATACCCCCTGACCACAAGGCAATGCCATTATCAGTTTTCTAGGAAAGAAAAACAAGACAATGTGAAATGCAGTACAAAATTCTCTCACTATATCACAGCAATAGCTGTGGCTTGCAGAAACCTCTCTGGGAGCGGGCAGCAAGGGCAGAACACCTCACATCATTCACTCAGAAACTGAACCTGGAAGGGACAGTTTCCCTCCAGGTGCTTTTTGTCTCATTACTGAGCAAAGGTAAAGCAGAGTGTGCCTAGTTTGTTCTAAGTATCTGAAACTGGGATAACTGCCACACCGTGAAAATCTGAAGCAACAAGACTTCAGCAGCTCACCAAACCACCAGCAATATCTTTATCAGGCTTCATTGCAACTTAAATGTTTTAGGCTTCTCTCATGAAAACTCTCTTTTCCAATACTTGAAGTTAACCTTTCTCTCCTTTTGGCTTTATTTTTGTGGCATTTCCTTCCTATGTGCTTCACTTACAGTGAAAATTTGTTTCCACTAAAATAAAATCTGAAGTTCAAGAAAAGACAAACACAACAGCTATGAGCCCATCAGATAAAATATGATTGGGAAGGGAATGAAGGGGGGACTGGAGAAAGAGTATGACTTGGCAAAAACATTAACAAGTAAATGCTTCCAAAAAAAGCAAAACCCAGCATGAACTAAAGGGGTTAAAGAGATTAATGGGACTTAGAGAGAATGAGGAAAAGAGAAAGTCCAAGCAGAAGGTAGGTCTGATGGTTATATATGGCTTAGAGGAAAAGACTAGCAGAATCCACTTATTTAATTTGTTTGGAGTTTTTTTCAGTTTAAGGGATCAAAAATAATGTTACATTTGAATATTTAAAAATTAAGATCTGTGTGATCGTTATCTATTGATAAAAAGCTCCAAAAGAAGTATAAGAAAAACTGTGAAACCTGAAAAAAGCACATGCCCCACCTTACATCGAAGGAATTGCAAGTGTATTTCACAGGACAGACATTGTACCTGAATTTGAAAAGAGATAGAAGCAGGTGCTACCAAATACTCTGGGAGTATTTCAACTTTTCTTTTTATAGAAGACAGATCTTTTTTTGGTTGTCGATCCCCTGGACTCAACGTAAAGAATGTAAAAACTGTACACACACAACTAATAAAAGACAGTAATTGTATCACTCCTTGGAATGCTGTGTACTCCTGTGAAAGAATCCAGTAAGTGATATGCAACTTACAGATAATGTCATTCAGTAACACAGAAATCCATTGTTAAGGTGCATGAAGGACTGGCACTATTTGTCAGCACAACTTGGTGGAAGTTAAGACAATAAAGGACATGCCAGGGGCAAGTGACATCAGCAGAAAGGTTAGTCAAAGTACAGAAAGATGTAGAAAATTCAGAGCAATTAAAACAAGAGGCTGGAGACAGGTCTTAGATCCAAATGGTAGGGGACAAACTAGAGCTGAAGCAGAAAGACAATGCCTCACAATCAGGGTTCTGGCATATATGCTCATTTCTTCTCCAGAGGACTCAATTTATTTGTTGTTCTCTTTGGTTCTTGTCATCTTAAAGATATGCACTAGGCTAGGCACATACGCAGATTATAGGGGAATGGAGCAGAAACTAACGACAGTATAACAACCCAATACAGATCACATGCCAGAGACACTGCTGAACCATCCAAAATAAAAAAATCCAAGAGGATGATGTCACAGTACTCATTAAGTCAGCCTCATACAAATAAATGAAAGTATCTAAGGATAGCTGAAGATTTACTAAGAGTTCTCAATAGTTAATCATTTAATCTGGCAGTCTTTCCCAGGCTGAGTGTACTACACAAACTCATGGTAAGCTATTGTCACATAATAATACTTACCATTTTATCTTCAGAAAGCTGAAGAAGCTGACACAGTCGCTACAGTTTCAAAAGCTCTTTCTGCTGTTGAAGTGCAGGGGCTTACAGTAAAGGCATTACCACTGAGAGGACAGGGCAAAGAACCACCATCACCTGTACTTTCTCTGCAATTTAAAGCAGTGCACATGAACTTACTGTCTGATAACCCAGGGAATGAAAAATCAGATAAACAGATAAAGCATCCTTCTAGAGCTCACCAGCAATCCCATGTGAGCTAACATGCCTTATTCATGTCCCAGAACTAAAAAAACCCCAGCAGCTATGTTTATTTTGATTCACTTTCTCGATTTTACACTTAGTGTGAAAATATTTTGTTAAAAATGAGACCAATCAACATACAATGAAACAATATCCAACACAAAAACTGTTGAAAGAAAACTAGAACGCCATTTGTTGCAAGCCATGACTGTGGGCAAGGCCAATGCTGCATGGCCCAACATCCTCTAAGCAAAAGTGAATGCATTTGATCCCAAACAATTAATCCATAGAAACTATACAAAATTGTTCATAAGCATGACTAGAACAAGATTCTCAAGGACAGCTTTCAGATTACTAGCTATTTTTCAGGACTTATATTATTAACCTGAATTCATATAAATACATGACACTCAAGACAGAAAAAGACACATAACAGTGAACTTTCATGTTAGCACTCAGTCTCCTGAGTGCAGGTTTTTGCCTGCTTTCTCTCTACATACAGTATCAATGTTTTCACTGTGTTGACATTCAGGGAAGATGTTGCCTCTTTTGATGAGACAAGTTAACCAAGAACAGGACATGACATTTGATAGAAGAAAGAAAAATGAAATCTCCACACCAGAAAACAAAGAGTCTCATAAGACAGTGCTGATTTTACTAATGAGATCAGAACAGAAAAGCTCAGTATTGAATGATTACATGGTATGACATCTGACTCGATTTAGAGAAAATTCAAACACAAGGGGTCAAAGAACAATGGCATTATTAAATAGGACTAGACGTAGTAAGATCTGAACTCACTAAGTCTCAAGATATTAGAACTCAAATTATGCTTTCATTAAGAACTGAATTGGACCTTGAAAGTAAACCATTGACAAGGAACAGAATAATAACTGAATCCAAGTCTTTATTATTGGAATAACAGTGAGGATCCAAGCTTCTTTCTAGCAATGTATCATCCAAAATTTTTTCTCCTTTCAGTTTTTCCTTAAAGTTACATTAAAAAAAACACCCACTTTTATGTGCTGCAAACTTTCCTAGAATTTCTTTCTTGTTTTCCTCCTGAGATTTTGTGATGTTTCAGCAAAAAGACTAGCTCTGTATCTATACGATGTCTAATATTATGAGGGATTTTTAATTCCCGGGCAGGAATTTTATAGCTACCAAAATGGCCATTTTGCCTACATTGGGCCAATCCACATCAGAGCAACATGAAAAGAACAATGTAAAACAGTGGCAAGGCAAAGGGTGAGTATTGTGGGGATATGTTTTTAAATCACTATGAAGCTCAAGTAAAACTGCAAGTGCATCTGAAACTTGTTCCTGTGGGGAAAGATATGTGCAACACTGTTTCAGTGAGGGCTCCAACAAAACTCCCATTCAGAAATTACAGTGGTCAATTTAAAGGAAAAAACTCCCTGGCTGAAGAAAAGAAAAATTAAGGGAAAGGGATGAATAAAGCAACCTTGAACTCAAATAGAGCATATTCATTCTACTATTCAGGTACGGCAGCTGTTTGTTAATGACCATACTGCAAGACACAGCAAGTTTACTTGTATTTCTTGGCCAAGAAATTTAGAAAACACTGACTGAGAGCTGAGGTAGCCAGCTCCAGGACATTGCTCCCTACCCTCCAAGTAAGTATTTCCAGTTACAGACTGGTTTGGGGTGGGGTTTTTTTGAGAGAAAAGTGTAATATCATTTAATACTATAGGTAAGAAATACTATACATATGTTTCAGAAACAGTTTTGCATAGCTGAGGTGCTTGTATGGGCACGAACTCCGCTCCTTACTCCATCGAGTGCAAGAGCAGAATTAAACTTTATTACAAAAGGCAGGGGTTTAAGCACAGCACTCAAAACGTGTCACATGATCTCTCAACCAAAAACATTCAAGCACTCTACTGAGCATGCGTGAGAGTAACAAAGACTACATCTCCCATAATACCTTGCTACATTAGTCCTGCGACACATAGCTATTTCTGAAATGTAATTTAAACATTAAGTGACACAGCCTGATGTATTTGGGAACTACATCTCAGCAGTAAGGAACTCATTGCTTACAAAAATTTTACTATGGCAGCCAGAGCATCAGTCTCATCTAATCCAGGGTGGAACTTTCCTTTAGATATTAATTACACAGAATATAAAACCAAGAGAGTTTTATCAGATAGTCTCAGTAAGAAAACATCATTGTCAGATGGCTTTACAACAGCAAAATTCCAGTTTTTCAAAATTTCACAAGGTTGGATGTTTTTCCATGTCATATCACATACAACCACAAAAGCAATTTCTGAACCCAGTGACAGCTCAATAATAGTGAATTCTCCTGTGTGGTCAGATATATTCAGGTAAATAAAAAATTGTGTGTATGTAGGAGGGGTTGTTTCAGTGATCCTGATTACAGGGAAAAAACATGGATGTATGTATATCAGCTAACATTTTTTGGTAGCATTAAAAATAGACAGCTGGCGTTAACTGACACCAGCACAATCTCACTCTATGGGAATCACTGACCACGGTTGGAGATAGAAAGGTGTGAAATCAAGAATGACACACCAAGTGAAAGAACAAACACTAACCACAATATCAGTACATATCCAGAGGTCATATTCAGAGAACGCCACAAGAATATCCATTTGTCATAACCAACAGCCAAAGACCAAATCATAGCCTTCAAGAAAGGTGAATCCAGACTGCACATATGCACACAGCAGAAACAGCACATTTTCTCTTTCAAACAAAACAAAAATATAACCAAAAGAATGAGGAAAAAGCATATTCACCCCCTACTGGAAGACTGCCTTTCCATATGAAAGGGAAAACTGGATGGTCACAGTAAAGTTCTAAATATGCAGACAGTCTCCAGTCTTGTACAACCTCCCATTCTATGTGTGTTCCTTGTAAAGGAGATTTCAATCTATGTTAAAACTCTAAAATTTGCAACAATGTTCAGCTCCCCATATTTCTCTTATCTTCATGTCTTCTGAAAGAGCAGTTATAGATTCAATTGTTTGCAGTGCCAGCAGTCTCATTCCCATTTTACAAAACAAAAAGCAAGACAAAAATAGGTAGACTGTGGACAAACAGTCTCTCAAACAATGAGAGTAGGAGAGTAAATTCACCTGAAAAGAACCAAACTATTTTGAAAAATGCAGCTAAACCTGGGAAATGTTCAGGCTAAATTATACAGCAGCAAAAGCCAAGTAACACTTGAGAAAAGTGGTGCCTCGTTTCTTCTACAGATCACATGTCTAAAGATAATTCCATATGTATACTATTGCCAATGCAGAGAATATTCTTTAGTAAGTTCCTCTACTATGCCTCTATCATTTCTCTTTACCATATCTTGTGGAAATATATATCTACCTTTGTACATCTTAGGGAAAAAATAGCGAATGTATCTGCCTACTTACTGATTTTGTATACCTCAAAAGAGCTATCTATCTATCTCTATGTACTTTCCATCTCAACAGAAGGTTGCAGGAACTGACAAGGCAATCATTAATCTGAATGAAGATTCCCCTACTAATCATAACCAAGAACATCTGCAGAAAGCCCAATATACCTCACACATAATAAGAGCATGCCCTTGAGCTCTGAGACCTAAACAATTCAACACAGGCAAAGCAGAGACTGAAGAGAAAAAAACAGAGGGTTTGCAAAGCATGGAGTTTTATCCATCTCCTGATAAAAAAATCTAAGCTGAAGTTAAAAATCCTAACTCTAGAGAAAGTCTGCCAAACAAGTAGTTACAATAAAGCTACATACAGCTTCAGAAAGAAGCCATTTTGATTCTGATGCAGTCCTCCTTGGGTGAGAGGAGGATTGATTGATTGATCCTCTCTCTGTGTCCAAAGAGGGGAACATCTTTTCCTACTGGAGTTCTCAGTTGTACCACAGAATCTGCAGAACAGTCCATGCCAATAATGTCATGGCACTTTGTGAAAGCTATAAACAGACAATGACCAAATTCTGTATGGGAATCTATCACCTCCCTTGTTAAAGATCTGTGTATCAGTTTTTACACTGCTGACTCATGTGCATCTGAAACCAATCCAAAGAAAGGCAGAAAATTATGACAGTTAACACCAATATAGATCTTCTCTCATTTACATCATACTTCTCTATTCAAAAGATGCAAAAGCTTACAACAAATGGAGGTTCCTACACAGCTTTCTATGTTGTGGACATCATCATCACAAACCAAAATGCCAAGAAATAATTGGGAAGACTCCAATATGTTGCAATGACTTGTGAAAGCAACAAGGAGACTATGAAAGAACAAGTGTGCATTCTTTTGGAAATCTGTAATTTATTTAGATCAACAGCTACTGAAAGAAGGTATCAAGCCAGGGCTGGGTAAGATATGCTGCTCTCTTGATTTCTGCTTTGTTTCGTTTCCAAACAGGAATTAGTACATTCTTACACTAGCCATCTCTAGCAGTTCTTATTTACTGAATGTAACTAAGACTTCACATCCTTTTTTTCCTGAATTACTCTCTCAATTCTGAAGCTAATGTTTTCTTCTTCTGATTTCACCAGCAGAGGCAACAAGTCAAGTATTGCCTCAAAATGTCATTTGCTGAGAATGGTATTTTGGTGCAAGAATATTCAGCGTATCCACTCCCACAGTCTTTGGTATGGGACGGTAAGTTTTCTAAATAGTAGACAGTTAATGGTGCAATTAGTATTAGACTTCTGTGTTCTTACTCCAGTGCATATGTTAGAAAACTGTCTTACCTTCCAGGTACATACTAATTTATTTGTGATATAAAATCTTCTGAATGAGGACCACTGATGAATTTCCATGGGATCTCATTCACCGTATGGTCTCTCACACTCCAGTAGTGCTGCCAGTAGGGTAGATCACTTTTTTCCTTTTTTTGCAGGAAAAAAGGATGATACAAAACCAACAGATTAAGACAATGCCGTGTACCTACACACTGTTTAGCTCTATGTGCTGCACTGCATACACCAGCCTGTGCAGGTCTTCTCTGAAACCTCCCAAAACAAGCAACTGACAAGCATTTTTGCAGGGTAACGTGCTGGTCATTTTTATCACAAACCTTCTATAAGAGGAATGTTTACACAAGTAGTTAATTTAAAACTAGCTTAGGTACTTCATGCATGTATTTATAGTTAACATCTCACAGTAAGGATAGCAAATTCCAGGAGGAATTCAACAGCAAATGTTTCAGGCCAGTGCTCTAGTTCAATTACTAAACAAAGCTTGATAAGGTAGAATACAATCAAAGCAAGCTTTATGCACTCCTGAACATCTTATCCTACACCTACAGAGTATCCTACACCTACAAAAGTCAACAAAGTTCTGTGATACCACAGCTACAAAAACTAGCATCGCTTTGTGCCTTTCTAACCTGCAGCGGAGGTAGGGCGTCCATTCCTTTAGAGGCATCAGAAGTCAAATCCGCTCACTCTTCCAAGTTCCAAAAAGCCCCTTAGATTTTCAAATGGAGCTCAACAAAGATGACAAGCAGAAATGCTGGCTAGAATTCTTCTGACTACATGCAAATCAGGCACACTCTATATGCTTCATTTTCTTAAACAACAGCTTATGACAATGAATAATGCTGTTGAGAGGTTAGTCAATACAGTAACTCCTCTAAAAATCATCACGTATCTTGCAGAAGCTGTGCTGTTCAGCAAATGACTTCTCCAAGATTAGGAGATTATATTTGAAGCAAGCACATATAGGAATCTAATCAACACTTGGCGTAAGTTATTTGGACAACTTTCTTCAGAAAGTATATCTTGTCATCTTCTTCATCTCAAGGCTTTGACGAATGAAGTTGAAAAACTTTCAAAAAGTGCAAATGTCACATTAGATAACATCAAGTCAGTGTCTCTAACATTAAAGAAATCCAGTTCTCTATGGGTAGTTCTGAAGTCTGATAGCTCTTATATACCTCTACTGTTTACCTCAGGTGACGGTCACTTCACTGTCCATCTGCACTGTGCCTTTCACAGATTAGTACTTGAAGATGTAAAACTAGAATATAAAATAGCCAATGACTGGGTGACACAATGTAGCATCTAAAATGAGAATAAAAGAAACAATCTCCCAAGCATGCATGAGATACTCTGTTCTTGGGCACAGAACACAGAACTTCATCAGAAAAGGAATTATCAAAACCAGACAAACTGTTCAAAATGCCAAATGTTGACTGAAGTTGCAGTCAGCTGGATTTGCAGATCAAACAAAACCAGACTGTTAAATCAGCACACAGTGCTCACCTTATCAGTACAGAAGGAGTTTATTTAACTGCCCAGTATCCTTTCTATACCTTTCTTCATCTGATTAGAGGAGACCCAGTAGGGTCACAGTCTGATGTCTTGGGAAAAAAAAAAAAAGAAGATCAAACTAGCTCTGTGCATTTTAGTTCAGCAGTTTTCCACTTCAGCATAATGTAAAGCTTTTCCAGTACTCTCAGCTGAGGTGAAGTGATGGAAGAAAAGTAACCTGTCTGGAAAGTGGAAACCACAGTTCCAATTTTTCTGTAAAAGTAAGGAAATAATTTCTATTCATTTTTACTATGAAATCTTAGACAACAAACCATGTTACTTATATTTTATTAATAAAGGATGAACTGCTGAAACATACGGCAAATGCATTGATCCCTTCAAGGAATTACTAAACTGAATACTCTTCACTGTTCTTCTTAAACTAGTACCAGGACTTACTGGGAGCAAAAATCTAATCAGATTACAGCCATTGACCTCAGATTTGCATTCACACCACTCATTATCTTTAATTATTAGCATTAAAAATGTCCTAAGCTCAAATCACATTTGACACCTAGAATCAAAATTCCTTATTTCTGGATATACACAAAACTATCACTTAATAGAGTGGCTATCAGTTGCCATATGGGATATATATTTTCTTTCACCATAGCTATCTTTCAGTACCTTCTCCTATTTTTCTCTTAGGCTTGAAACCTATATATCAACTTACAAAGCACTTTGGACTAAAAAAAAAATCAAAACCTATAAATGCCAAATTACTCCCTTTTTCTCACTTTTCCTATCTATTGGCTCTTTTAAGAATATCAACTCACCTGTTAATTTCTTCTGCTAAAAAAAAAAAGCACCCAAAAAATCACGTAAAACGTCCTCCTCTAGACACTCATTGTAGAACTGTAAACACTAATCAATGCTTACAAACCTACAAAATCTTCCATTGACACCGTTCCAAATGAGAACAGTATGACACATGCTGATCTCCACTGGATTACAACTGCTCCAGGCATCTATTTCCATACAGCATGCATCACAGGAAGAAAATGTAAACAACCTAAATTTGGAAGAAAGGTTACTACCTGTTTCAAATTGAGTCGCAGGAAAACTGCACATAAGGAGTTTCAAAACAGAGTTCCTTATGTTCCCCTAGTGACACAACCTAGCTGAGGCTGTAGCAGTAGCAGTTGCTGTGCATAGGGGAGTGATTGGAGAGGAATGATAAACACTGCAGTCATTACTTTTAAGCTAACCCATGCCATAGAGGCTTGTTCTTGCAGAAGCGAACACACACAACGCATTTTTGTGAAATACAGGCTGCATATGATGATAAGAGCTGCCACCCTCTCCTCTATGATCCTCTCATCAGTAGCCTCTTATATTACTCTCACACTGGTCTGGGTCAGATAAACTCTCCATTCTCAGCACTGCCAATTCCATTCAGAAGCTTAACAAACATCACCCCACACTGAGTAACAAACACTTGAATATCATGAAGCAGACAAATCCAGGGTTAATTGGTACTGGACTGGGAATTGCAATGAGTTTATCTGGAGATCTTGTATAACTGAGTGAGATTCCAGACAATAAGCACAGACCCATCTTGTTTTCTCATACTAATTTTTCAGTTGTGATGTAATGAACTATCATGTTACAGTATCACTGTATTATCTGTTGTTAACTGAAAGAAAAGCAACTTATCTTGTACAAAGTATTATAATTATATAAAAGCTATCAGTTGCATCTTTTATATAGCATAAAAAACCTACAGCCATTGACAGCACAATAACAATTTGTTAGCTTGCTTTTATTTTTAAACACTATTTGCAACTGGAGGACATAGAATAAAGACCCAAGACATCTGGGCAATGAAGCAAGTGCTGTCATGTGTCATGACAGTCACAGCCTGGTGCCAGAGATTACCACTGTTCTGCAGCTGCTGGTGCCCATGATCATAAATCGCACTGAGTGGTACAATGCTCTGCTGTATCAGCAGAAACAAAGAGATGAACAGGTCTGCAGGACTAACTCCTACTCAACAGATTATGGTGGTCCTTTTCTTTACAGTATTCTGTTTCTGCCCACAGAAGGAGAACTCTAGAAAGCTTTTTGCTTTTGTGAGTATCCTATGAAGCTAGTGCTACAATCATGAAAATAAGCTAACAGTGTAAGAATACAAGATTTCCCACACTTTCAGGACTTTTCCTTCCAGAACAAAGGTGAGGCAAAGAAGAAGGAAGACGATTCGGTGCTGCTAAGGTAGTGTTCTCCAATTGCTGTCACCGTGCATTGCCATCCCTTTTACAAAGCACATAGTTGGAAGCACCAAGTGAATGCCAAGGAAGCTGGAGCATCCACCTTGCACAATGCAAAGGGCTGGACAAGCAGGTCAGTGCAGCACCACACACTTGCAGTTCTCCTTTCAGCAGCCAGCACAGCCCCTGCCAAGCTCTCAATACCTGTGTGCCGCGCGACTCTGCGCAGAACATGGCACCATTCCCAAAAGGATCTCCAGAACCAAGTACTGGGAAGTAAAAGCAGCAAGAAAAGCTACTGGACTCCAGGAATATCAAACGTTCAAAACACACATGGAGTGCATTGGTTTTCACAATGAACTCGTGGCTCCACTGAAACAATTTTGCCTGAGGATATTTTCCACTGCTTGCCACCACTCACAAAGATTCAGGTTTGATTCAGGTTCCACAGCTTAGGCAGAAACTTACTGCCTTGATGCTAAACCCTGCAGTTAGGTTTTCTGAGGTTTCTGTGCCTGAATTACAAATATCAGGCACAAATAAAATAGTACAGAAACTTTCCCTTCCTGCCTGAGGCACTGTGTCTTTTTAGTAACCAGTGCTGAGAGCGTCTGCACTCTTGAAAATGCTGGCGATAGGCAGGAGGTGAGGTGCTCTTGTTACTCTTCACCAGAAGAGTACACATCTTAGCCACAGTATTCCTGTCTACACTCTGCCAACTGTAGTCATCCTTCCTCATTGAAGGTGAATGGTTTCCTATATTTGCTCCTTCAGCCATAAAACTTTGGCATCTAACAGCATATCTTCCTAGAAAAAGTTGCCATGGAGATTTCTTTATGTAATTAGCATGTTCTGAGATCCTTCATAATCAGCACCAACACTTGTAATCTTAGCAAGGTCATCTACAACCTTTGCAAAAATGAGAACCTAAAGCTGACTATAAAATGGGGGGAAAAAAATCTCAAAGGGAAAGGTTTTCCTTTTGAGGGGAGGAGGGATTATACCAGAGCTCCATACCACAACTATATTTATTTTGGTTTTAAGTTCATGGGAATACATACACATGCAGTAAAAATCTGCACAAAGTCAGAAAGAGAGATCAAGGTTCAAAGAAAAACTGGGGTTTCATTCATGTTCCTTCATTTTAGCACATGCACAGACACATACACAGAAGAAAGTGATAAGCAACTCCACTTCGATAAAGCCAGAAAGTAGTTCATTAATCCTGGCGATGACTTTCAAAGGAGTGGTTCCCAGTAACACCACTCAGGTCATTTAAAACTGCAAGTCCGAACTCTATATACAGCACCTAAACCTTCTCATCAGCCAGGAGTCCAGTCAGAGTCAGAGCGAAAGATATCAAGAAGGTGCCTTGTATGTGACATCACTTCCAGCAACAAATTCAAATTAATATGTCAAACCTGCCTGGCCCAGGTCTAACTCCATCAAGACCATGTAGTGCCCAGCCCTAAGGGCAGATCAGGTGTTGCCCACTTGGCATTTACAAGGGCCCCTTTTCTTTCCTACTCTCCAAGATTAGCTCCCAAGCCTAACAGCCTGATTACCACAGCCTTCCACAAAGTTGAAAACAATGTATTAACACTTCTCTGAGGAGAAGTCTTACATTCTTATTGCTGGTGAAGACACAACAGAGAAGGGAAGACAGTACAAATTCACATTCTCTTTTTTAAGCTGGGATGTTGTTGAATCCTTCTTGAATTTAACGTTACAACCATTCAGTAATGAGACTTGTTCCAATTCAGTCATAAAATAGACCTCCTAAACTTCTAGATAACATTCACCAGCATCACATTCTAAGCAGACAACATCTTAATTCTTTTAGTAGCTTAATACACATAGGCAGATTAAATATATCTTAATTACAACAGTTATAATATATTAATCCTCTTTACCAGATGGAGGATTTCTAGCTCATGTCTGTATTTCAGGAGTCAAATAACATACATATAAACACACTTTTTTCCTATAAAATTCTCTAACTTCAGAACAAGTTAATTTCTATTGCCTACACAGGAACATAGAGAAACTTCATTATTTTTCTTCCACAAGTCACCATACACCATGACCAGGCCCCTGACCATCTTGGTGGCCCTGCACTGGGATTGTTCCAGTGTATCGGTATCTTTCTTGCACTGGGCATCCCCAGACTGGGCACAGCACTCTAGACACCGTCTCACCAGCCCAAGCTGAAGGGAAGGATCCCTTCCCTAGACCTGCTAGCTACTCACTGACTTATGCAGCTATCCTTCCTTGGTACTAAAACTCACTCAATGCAAGGACTGTTGTCACCTCACATTCAAAGGTTTGTTCATCTGTTCTGGTTTTGGCTGGAGTAGAGTTTATTTTCTTCACAGTGACTAGTACAAAGAACTGGTTTGGACTTGTACTGAAAACAGTGTTGATAATACAGAGATGTTTTTGTTACTGAGCAGCACTTACACAGAGCCAAGGCCTTTTCTGCTTCTCCCACTGTTCCTCCAGCAAGGAGGCTGGGGGTGCACAGGGAGCTGGGAAGGGACACAGCCAGGACACCTGACCCCAACTGATTCCATACCATACGACATTATGCTCAGCATATAAGCCTGGGGAAGGAGAAAGGAGAGGATGTTCAGAGTGATGGTGTTTGTCTTCCCAGGTCACTGTTTCATGTGATAGAGCCCTAGTGTCCTGGGGATGGCTGAACACCTGCCTGCCAATGGGAAGCGATGAATGAATTCCTTGTCTTGCTTTGCTTGTGTGAGCAATATTTGCTTTTCCTATTGAACTGTCTTTCTCCCAACCCATGAGTTTTTTTCACTTTTACTCTTCTGATTCTCTTCTCCATCCCACGTTAGGGAGATGAGTGAGTGGCTGTGGGGTGTTTATTTGCCAGTTGTTGTTAAACTGTGACACTGACATCACCACCTCCAGAGGTGCCTCTTAAGACTGTTGACCTGCTCTCCAGCCCATATATCACCAATTTTGTGATGATGTGACTGGGGTCAAGTCCTTGCCATAATCACTGTACACTACATCCCTTTACCCACAGTGCCAGTCATTTCACAGAGAAAGAAATTAGGTCAATCAGGCATGACTTGTCCTTGGCAAATCCACACTGGCTTCTTGTCCTTTGCGTATTGAGAAAGGATTTCCAAAAGGATTTTCTTCACAACCTCCATGGGGACTGAAGTTATACTGACTGGCATGAACCTTGGCTTTCCTCATGCAGTCTCTTCATGCATGGGCTATATTCCTCCCACATAGGCTCTCCCTGCTTCCACCTCTTGCGTACGTCCTTCTTGTGGTTGAGCTCTGTCAGAAGCTCCATGTATATCCACGATAACCCACTGCCATGCCTGCTTGACTTCCTGCACATGGCAATGGATTGTTCTTGTGCTCTGATGAAGATGCCTTGAAGATCAACCTGCTCCTCCTGGGTGCCTCCGCTCTCCAGTGCAGTTTCCAATGAGAAACTCAACAGGCTGAGATCTGCCCTTCTGAAGTTCAGGTTTGTAATTCTGCTGTTAATCTAATGATCTTAAACTCTGCAGTGACCTGGTTGCTGCAGACAAGGCTGCCTCATCCTCTACACCTTTATCATCATCTACTTCAATCCATGAGATCAAAGTCTACAGTGATATTTAACATTCTAGAAAACACTTGCTTGTTAATCAGTAAAACTAACACAGATTTCACATGGCTGCTTTTATAAATGAAAAACAGGTATTTTTAAATAATGGTGCAATATGATTTAAATAAGGCTGACCTGCAAAAAAACTCAAGAAGACCTACTTCTACTTTAACCCACTAGAAGTTCTTGTAGCACACGAGTGGAATATGCTACAAACTGTGGCAAATATCAAGCAAGCAGCTATATATAGCACTGTGTATAACATCATGCAGCATTCTATATCAGCTGGGAAATGAATCGCCCACCACTGTATCTATAGGTTTTCATGCGATGTCTGCTCACAAAAAACAATGTTTTCAAAATCAAAATTAGCATACATCATTAGGGGTACAGAATTCACCCGTTACACATGCACAAAACAAACCTGTGTAACAGCAAGTGAATTTAAAACCATCTTCCTTCTCATATGCAATCACTGTTTCAGTTTAGAATTTATGCCTCTTGACAGAAGGGGGAGAAGAGCATCTCAAAACTACTATGTGCTTCCTTTATTTATAAAGACCACTTCATACCTATTTACATATTTAAAAAATTTAAGAAAGGCTTCAGTAAAATCTCTGCTAAAAACAATTTACTTCAGAGAAACGTGATATTTGGACAGATATTTGTTTTGAATGAGCTCAGGTGTCAAAGTACTTATCCTTTCAAATATATTAAGAAAGCAAGAAGTATTACAATTGTTCAATACAATGAAAAGACAACAATTACATTACAATTGACAAATAGGGAAAGCATGTACCATTCCTGCCAACAGTTTTCTTGCCAGCTTCTCAGAGCAAACATCCATTTCAATTCTTCCACAGTCTTGCAGCAATAGTGAACTACTGCTGAATTAAGGCCCAGCTGGTCTCAGGTGGAAGCACTCCTGTAGAGATCTCACTGATCCAGGCTGTGGGAACCAGGCTAAGCAGCTAAGTGTGCAAGACATTGTGAGGACAGACGGGTGGGACTGCTCAAAAGTCAGGGCACAATACAGTGTGTTGTGATGATTCTCCATGGGAACAAAACCTTTCTTACTCAAAAAGATGGAGGAGAGTTTTCTGGCCTTTAGAATACATGGCTTCCTCAGCAACAAGAAAACATGTCAAAGGAACAAAGAAAACAATCAGGAACTATTAATGGAATTTCAGAGGACAATTATGCTTTCACTTGATCTTTTACCAAGAATATTTTAGAGGGTAGGGAGTAAGGTATATTTACAAAGCTTCTGTAGCTTAACTAGTCTTCAATAACAATGCAGTATAGAACCACAAAAATTTGTTTAAAATTTAACACATAGTAACATCAAAACAAACAAATGTTTCCATGGAGACAACTACCTAAATAAATGCTCACAATGGATCCAAAGCGTGACGTCATCCAGTCCTGCCTGCAACCATAGTAACATGCCAGTATAAACAGAAATATTTTTATTTTTCTATCTAATAATGTCATAGAATCAGCAGTTTTATGGCAGTGCTTAAAACATATTCTTGCAGTGCTGAGTGGTAACACTTCTAAAATAAGAGCAGAGGTATTTATATCAGGGCTATTACTATTACCATGTTCACTATATACAACAAGTGGAGTATGTGTATGGCATAGCTAACATATCAAATTTCCCAGAGCAGTTGTTGACCCCACTAAACAAAGAAATTTAAGTTCCTAAGGCAACACGCTGGAATGCTAGTCAGAGATCCGTAGCATCTATTATTTTTGGGTATTCTGCTTTCCTTAATACAAAAATCCCAAAGTTCTTAGACTGTTGTGTCTCACTGTCTTGCTAGAATAAGAAGAATTCAGCCACGTGTTGCTTTTCATACCAAATACAGAATCCTTCAGTGCCCTTCTCCCGTGTCACCAACGTACCTGCTTTCTCCAAGGCAACAAGATTCACTAAATCCATATTTGCACTCTGCAAGCACAATACAAAACAAACAGCCTACAAATTTTTGCAACTCTGGAAGAATATCAGAAAAAAAACGGTTAGTTAATGAAGAAATTTTCCAAGAAGGCAGGTACTTGTTTCAGCTACTAAAAACATATCCATGGAATACCCACTTTCTTGAGACCCATGAATTTTCAAATGCTATTGCATGTCTACATGCTTCTAAACTCAGTAGGCCCAGATGGCATTATCACTCTTCATTTGCAAAATATAAAAGAAAGATGTCTATATAACGTTCAGATAGTATGTGAAAAATCAATGTTTAGAATGATCTAATATTACTAAGATATTTATACTAAACCCCTATATTTTAGCAGAAACCTGAGCTACAGGGAAATTGAAGATATTATCATTACAAAAAAAAGTGGGAGTACCACTTTCGGCACTGTCATGCAAACTTCAGATACAGCAATTTATGAAAACTTCCATTCTCATAGAATATAACTGTGACTTATCCTTGTCTTCAAGTATGGCAGTAAATATATGGACCAGTTAAAAGTTTCCTAGAAAGTATTTTCAGGCTTTTTTTTAACAATCATATGAGCAGGATTTTCAGAGAAGAGGTTGCTTCATTTTCGCCATTTAAAGAGAAAGAGTTATCCTGGTACCAATCAGCAAAAGAGATTTTTACATAACTTTAAGCAAGTAACTGCTCTGAAATTAAAATCTACCCTGCAACCAGTGTTACTGTTGTATGAAGTCCAATGAACATACAAAGGAAGGAGTACATCATCTCAAGTGTTGAATGTGAAACTACAAAAAAAGTTCCTGCAAAATTACATTTACAGTAATGTACACTTTTGTTGCTGCATTTTTTTACAGATTTCATTCTATAAGATATGGCAGAACTTTGTAATTCACTCTTCACAATTTCTTTTGCTTTTCCAGGTGCAACATGCATAGAAAGTTAGCAATATTGTAAGAGATGTCTTTACTGTATGTTTTATAACCTAAAAAAAAATAAATTACTCTTCTACTTATTACAGACACTGCAGTCTATCCCAACTGTATTAATGCAATCCAAATATCTGGCATAAATGTAGGTGTATTTTCTCTGCTCTCTAGGGATGCAAATTATAAATATTCATACATGTGGCTACTCTCACAAGTAGCTTTTCATTTCAAGTAATTCCATTGCAAAATTCGTTGTTGCTTCACTTCTTGTATTTTCTGTGTTGACAGTAGAAAGTTTTTAAAATAGAAAAGAAAAAAATTAGGCGGAAAAAGAATCTATTAAATCAATTTTTAACAAACAACAACTTATATTACAATCCACTAAATTCAAAGGATTTATGAGACCCTTAAGAACTTACAAATTACTGTTAAACAAAAATCCTTGCAGTGAGGGAAGAGATCACCCAGTTTGCATGTTTTCTTACCAAAGACTGCAGTTCTAGCAATAATTCTTTCATGTGTATTACTGTGGATTCTTTGCATTTGTTCTTCTTATCCTGAAGTACATATAAATGTTGTGCTTACATGAAGGTTTCAGTGGACCTTTTATGCAAGATAAATAGACAAATTACATTTCAGCCTGACCTGACATCCTCACACAGAAGGAAAACACTTCTTTTCTTATTTGTACCAAAGGCTCACTGGAATTTTTTCAAGTTTTAGAACAACATTAAACTTAACTAATCTCTGAAAGACAGACACAGCTTTGAAGAAGTATCAAGGACTGCTCAAAAGTTTCAGAAGTTTTGTTCACCTGCTTTGGCGGAGCTGGAGAGGGGGTGTTAAGTCTACAAAAATGTTCATTACTTCAGAGATAAAATCTCTCCTGGAGCAGAGAAAGTTACCAATCAGAGAATACAACATTATCTTTCAGTAGCTCTTAGGTAAACATATCTCTTATTAATTTCCTTGTTACTTTACCCTGGCTATCAGCAACATGTAGTTCCTACCTATTTTGCCAGTATCTGTAGCATAATAATAAATAAAGACTGGGAAAGTTAGCAAGACAAAAGTGGGCTTTATACACAGTAACTCATAAACCAAAAGAATTTCTACTAGATTAATTATTTTCTAGTGTCTGAACAACAAATGCCATTGTCTTAAACTCCAAGTACAGCTTGATGCCTTAAGCCCCTAATGGTTTTTTATTTTTCTAATATTGGTAAGCCTTATAAGTTTTGTAAGTAGGTTTTAAAAGCAGCAATTCCCCCCTTCTTTGTCCCTTGTCCCTTTCCCTTTAGCACCCTTGTTTACACATTCCTTAACCCTCTTACCCCATTCTATGCTCCCTATATCAATCCTACTCCTGAAACCAGTAGAAATGTTTAGTCTTTTGTCAAGGCAAGGCCTAGATTGTTGGCAGAACAGCATATCAGGGCCTAAACCACAGAATACGGTCAAGAATTAGGCAACTATGTACCCTTTGTGCTCTGAGGGAGACGAAGATGGGATGAACAGGGGGTCCCGAAAGCCCCCGGAATCAATTCTCAGGGGGTGGATCCAGGGTGGTCCAGAGTAAAGGCCACAGGGTGGACACATCTGGGATTGGATGGATGGTATTATAAAATGTAACATCTCAGGCACAGCCTGCCCGCGTCTTGTAACATCTTAGCCTTGGCAAAATAAACCCTTTCTTATCTCACCCCTAATTAAATGCTCTGGAGATTTTTTTTCAGCACCAAAATTCCACGGCAACAAGCTGGCTAGATAACAAACCCTGTTGATAAGAACCAACAGAAAATAGGTATGGAAGTTTTAACACAATGCTAAATGGCAATTGTAGTTGGGTTTGACAAACACATCTTCTTGTCTTTGTTGTGTTCACTGGCCAGACTACAACTGCCAAAATCCACCAGCCCCATCTCACTGACCATAAGAATCCCAGGCTGAAGTCCATCTTACGAGACAGTAAGAGAGGTCTGAGAAACTGCTGAGCTAGCACTCTCCCCAGAGACAGAGACAAGAAGCCCAGATCTGAGTTGAGACTGCTGAACAGCAGCAAGGACATATGTTGACATTTCCCTGGAGCCTCAGGCACCTGCCACCTCAGAACTCACTCCTGTGAAACAGGACTGGATTCCTTCTACCCCAACAGTCACAAAAACCAATACTTCTTTCTATCTGCTAATGTTGCACATTTTTAATGCTATATCATGGAGTTGTCTTATCACTAGCGTGCCCAGAAGCTGATTTGAGAAAATAGCACTAAGATCGTATCTATCATTAAAGGAAATAATAAGACAAATTCTTAAGCTGATGAAAGTCAAAGAATATTTGAAAATAAATGCCAACGCTGCCTATCATAGATCAAGAAAGAAACAAAACTCTACAGCCTAAACATGCATTTCAAATAAACCAGTTCACTCATAGTATATCTAATTCCAGCAACACAACTTCCAAGAAAATATGAGTACTGTCTCAAAGTGAAAGTGGACTGATACAAGACACATTCTTACTGAATAAGAATGTGCATATATAGTGTCTTCAATTGCCTAGATAAGATCCCCAAGGAGAAAAGAAACAAAGAAAGAAATCAATCAAATAAGTCATTCTGTGTATGTTACACTGGACAATTTCCAAGACTGTCTTTTCTTCTCTGCCTTTCTCCGCTTTGATGCACTCAAAAGGGCCAGTGATTGTAGCAAGATTTTCCAACTACCCTTGTAAGCAGTTCAGTTTCCATATCCTCCCCAGCACTACAACACAGTTGAGAGCACAAGCCAAGTAAGTGTTACTACAAGCTACAAGTACAATTAAGGGACTCCTTTAAAAAGCATGACCCTCAACACAATGAGGTGTGAGACAATTTAAACAGCTACTGTGGTAACAAAAAGCAAAAAAGACAAGATTATTATATCAGATAACAGGGGAACAGGGAAGGTAAAAATAATCCAATTTTACATATAAAACAAAACTAGAAAAATTATTTGGGCTTCATACAGAATATGCCAGAACAGATTAATATCTTCTCTTAGATTTGATGAGTTTCTGACCAAGCTTGCCTAGGTTTTCAGGTTGCAGAGAAAGATTCACTAAGGCGCCAGTCTGGTCACAAGAATAAGTATAGACCACAAAGACAATCCTAATCAATTCATCACAGCCATCGGTCTCCATCAAAATTCACCATCAGCTTGGCATAGCCCTACACTTCAAATTTGCGTTAGCGTTGTGCTGGACATCAGGACTCTTGCTAGAATATTGACTTTTAGCACATATTCCACTTTAGCCTCAGTCCTCTGAGGCCAAGCTTTGGCAAGATCATCCTGACTTCATTCAGATATCCTTCAGAAAACACCGACAGCACTTACTGCAGTTTCTTGGAATAGCCTGCATTTGTCCTGATCACACCATACCTGCTTGTATAGTATAACACCTGTGAAACTACAGTCAATTTAAAATAGCAGGTCATAAGCTGAAAGTCATATCTTCAGACAAAGCAATAAAATTTTGTAAAGGAACATGAAAGAGATCAATTTTGACAATGACAAACAGTGTCTCACAACATCTGTAAGCAACAGAAGGTAAATTTAGATGATATCTACAAAATGTGGGGGAGACAAGGAAATTACGGCAGAAAAGCACTTACTTGATTTTACTGAAGACGATGTCAACATCTGTGGTTGTTACGTTCTTCCCATCTATCACATGACAGTCTTTACACAGCTTTGACCAGTTCTTCCCGTGCATTTCTTTTCCTGTGGCTCTCGTATCACCATGGACAGCAAATTTTCTGAAGGCCTCTTCCAGAGCACTTATTTCTCCTGCCGTAGCTCCCTCATGAGAGTTGGTTGAATCGGTGGATAAGCGTTTTGCTGGCTTGGTTGATTTGTCAGCCATTGTGCTACAAAGAGGAGGAGGGTAAACTCATTACATTAATTTGCACTAATTTACTTTCTGTCAATCTACATGCTACAGTCATGTCACAACGTATACAAAATAAATGGTCTATAAAGTTAGCAAGAACTCACTGCCCTCTATCACCAAACATCAGTCTAAACATAGAACTAGGTAACTCTCTGCCCATGTAGAAAAAATTCTAGTATATTAAAAAAAAAGATAGGGAAAGAACGTTCCAAAATCGAGCACAAACCTAGTTTCACCATCATTGCATCAGCCAACAAGAGAACGTTTGCTTCCTTTTTTTTTTCTTAAATGGCAATCACCACAGTCACTCCACTGATTTGAATAAAAGTATGCCCTTTACATTGTAGGCATTATTATCAACTTGTCTTTCTGAAGGAAGAATAAACATCCCTTTATTTTCTGGACTGTGGCTTTTTTTTTTTAACTGAAAAATTAAATATTTTGAAAGTGTAGCAAAAATATTAATGTTATATTATGTAAGGACTAACAAGTAAGGCGGCCTCAGAAATGCTTAGGCAAGGCTCTCTTGTTAACAAAACCATTCAATTCTCAAGTTTAGGCACAAAGAACTGCAGTTGTGGAATTCATTTGGAAGGAACACATCCAGGAGCTCTGAGAAGGGATGGCATTACTGCAGAGAAGAACTTTCAGACTACCCTATGTACATGTAGGGTAGGTTTGTCTTTTAAATGAGACCTAAAACTGAGCAACAGAACACCAATGCTATTTTCAGGTGTCTTCATAAACAAACAAAAGAACCCTAACGTGCCAGAAGCAAGTCACAGAAACCTCTGCCTTCTGCCCATGCACTCTTCACTTGGCAGAAGTAGGAGGCACTGAAAAGTCTAGGCATAGGGTACACTGTCCGCGTGTCCCAACAGTTGCACGCAGACTGTTGCCAGACTCGCATCTGTGGTGCTGCTACAAATTTTAACCCATAAAGAGGTGCTTCAGGTATCAGAAATTTGGCAAATATTAAAGAAGTCCACCATACTTACTTCGGCCTTTCTTTTAAACTCCGAGCTGTACATGGGATGTGATTAACATATGCAGAGATTGGTATGTATTTCTAGTTAGGGTTTTATTTCTGCATCTGATAAAAAGTTCCTTTGGCTTATATACTATACATCAACACAAACACCTCAGCAATGGAAAGTTCTAAAATTCTACCTCTTCCAATACTGTTTAACCTGTCACTTGAACAACCACAGCATACCCTTTCCTGCACACTACAACAGAACTAACCATAGCTACTTGCTATGCAGCAGCTATTGTTAAGCTTTGTGATTAGAAAGAATCTTTTAATAAAAAATACACAAATGGACCTTTGTCCTTTACGCTAGAGCAAACGGAGCACGGTCAAAGCACTATTGCCCATTTTGAAAACATCCAAGTAAATGTTTAAAAACCTTGTTATATCTTAAGCCTGGGGATCTTTATGGGTTTTTTACACTGTCAGCGTGAGTTTTGGCCAACAAACCAAAATGTTAAATTAAAATTAATGCAACAGGAATTTACTAACTGTAGCCTGAGAATTATATGTGCACCTATGAAATAAAAAGAAAAGCACGAAGGGGGGAAAACCAGTTTGAAAATGTCAAGTTAATTAAAAAGTTAAAAAAGTAACCAATTCCCATTTCTATTTCTTTTGCACCCTGCCTACTCTCCAAAGAACAGCAATTTTACCTCAAAAAACTTATCTGAAAGCATCCCAATACAGAAACTTGAAAACAAAAAGCATGCACAGTAAATTGTAAGTTACTACAAATATTACAGGTGGATATACTTTTACCGAAGTCGAGTCTAGACTAAACAGTTTCATTAGACTATACACATTCATTTGCTACCAAAAAAGTAGGGAGAGAATGAAAGAAGAAAACAAAAACATCGCTGGCACAATCTATACAAAATAGTATTTCATCAAAAATCATGAAGTACATGATGTACTTTTGTCTTCAAGGAAGACTGACTTCCAAAAGCAGAAGGTTCTTCCAAGTTTGTGCCATTTCAAATCAACTGGATCTGGAAAACAGAGTCAGAAATTTTCCCAGCTAACACTAACGGTCTAGAGAAAGAAAGAGAGTACAGAACAGCAAAAAGCTAAGTGTGTATAGGATACTAAAAACATAAGTTTCCACCGTACACAAGTAACAGGACAGAAGAAGGTGGAGATTTGCCATAATAACATATGTACAGCTCGTGTTATTTGGTAATTTTATCTTGTGCCAAATAAATCAAGAGATTTTCAGGGATAGCTCCCTCTTGCTCTTAGCAATTCTCTCAAGAAGCTATACTCAGTGAGAATATCTTTGAAAGGTACAGCAATTGCACAGTTTACAAGCTATAAACAAGAAAATATCTGTGCCACTCTGTCTCATCTGAAATTAGAAAAAATAACCATGTGCCTACATTTTTAAGTATCTCCTGAACAAAATCTTTCTTTAGCCACCATCGGGTCTTTCTGGCCAATTTTGCTTAGTGCCATGTTGCCTAGAACCATAACTCAACTTTGCACAACACAGTAGAATCATGTTTTAAAAAGCAAGTAGTGATTTCAAATCATAAGCAAAAAAATTATGGTTTTCTGAATTGTGTGATTTTTAAAATGATACTACTTTTTGTCCATACTACTGTCTTGTACAGTTTTTTATATGATAGCTATATCAATCAAAAATATTTTTTACTTACTTTTGGTAGCTAATAAGCATGTATCTTTTACAGGAAAAATGCTTAAAGGAACATATTTCACGCTGAGAAAGACAGTTCACTTCCAGACTTAGTTCTCCCACACATCAATAAATAAACTTTGTATTGGGGTGTTTTGAGCAGTTCTGGATTAGGGGGAACAGACACACTCTACAGAAAAGGCTTCAGTTTTGAATGGTGAAACCTGCTATGCAACGCAGACTCATTTCAAAGAAATCCTCCCCATCTAAAGCAGAAGGTCAAGGATAGATTAAAACCAGGGTTCTGTTGTGGTTGCCAAAATTTATCATGGGTATTCCTTACCTTGTTGAATCATAATTACAGTTTACTTCTTAAAATCCCACATAATGGCATGAAATTTACTAAAATGAAGCTACCTGGATTTATGAAAATACTGACCTCCTCTCGGCTTAAACTTTTCCTTCTTAACACCACAAACAACACACTTTGAAGGGAAACATATTCATTAACATTCTATAATTAGAAGGTAAAGAATTGCACAACACAGGATATGAAATCAGACTTTTAATGGAGGCAGCTCCTTCAACTTTATTAAGTGATTAGAGACAAGGAAGGACATCATGCCATATTGGAGAAATGATCTCTCCAATAGAAATACATAATAACTTGTTTGACAAAAATTCAAGATCAAATGCCATTTTGAGTCTTCTTTACCCTTTTTTCCTGGATAAAGGGATCAAAAGGCGCTTGCTAGATTCTGCTAGAAGTAAAGATTAGCAGTAATTTGCTGCACGGCCACAGTAAGATGATAGTGATAAAAGAAAGTGACTACTCCAAAATACCAATTCTAAAATTCACTAAAACAAAATTAAGCCACTGTTCAGAAGCGTGAGCTGTGTAGATGCCAACTATAACAACTACAGCTAACCAAAAATGCCTTTCATCACCGTCCAAAAAGTCTAATATGTACACAATTAGATAATACTAATTTCCAAAGCCAGCAGAAGGAAGAAAGGTGAGACTAGCCACCGATCCCGTCCTTTCCAAATACTGCTGGCTCTAACCTAGCAGGTCCACATCACCAAAAGCAGCCCTATAAGAAAGGGGTATAAGCAAATGCTAGAGTTCAGCAGGTTTGTGAAAAGAACAACTGTCCCAAAAAAACCCTGGAGTTTCAGAAACCCACAGAATACTTAGACAATTAGGTGATGTGTTATGAACTGCTATAGCCTGTGTCATGCAGTACTCCTTTAGTACCATGAAAAAACAGTTCTTGTCCCTCCCCTCACTCTGCAGTAGGTAAATAATACAGCACATTATACAGAGATTAAGCCAGGGATCAAACTAACTGATGTTAGTCACTGATGTCATTACTAACTCATGCTAAAAGAGACTGAAAGTGCAGCTCTGTGTTCTCAGCACATGCCTAACCCATTAGAAAAAGTTTTCTAATTTCATCAAACTACCTTTCAGCCAGAGGCTACAATATGTATACTCCTCTGCAGATAGACAGCTGGGAAAACTCCACTAGAGTCATGTATTAATCTGAATTCTTCCCAAAAAGGAGGGGACAAGAAGTTATTGTTCCTGTGAATTGCAGTTATCGATTTTCTATAGCTGTGAGAATATCAGGTACATATAAATGGGCCCAAAGCCAACTGTAAACTCTACTGAAAGACTGCATTAATTTACACTCTTTTGCTTATCCATATCCTCTCCAGGTGTCAACATACTGCAGGAATTCTGGTATAGCTTTGATTTAGATTTGTGGGAATTGCTCTTAAAAGAATCCATCTATCAGCACCAACAAGGATGATCTGAAGACTTAGTAGAACCTACAGTATTTTTCCCAACAATTTCAGCTTATGCAACTCTATGAATATGCATGTATCCTACCTGGTCAGAATTCACCATGGCACCTTTTCTGCCCTGTCCCCAAGAACTAATTCATGGCTTATCCACTCAGGAGTTGCAGACAATTCAATATTTGTCAGAGAAGTTAGCATCACTGCCATGCCACAGAGAAACCAAAGCAGAGGGATGAAGAAATATCTGTTTTGCTGCCAGAGTTCAGAACGTAATGAGGATCCTGGGACCCATACTCTACACTGCTTTAATTATTGAAGCCACAGAAAGCAGGTACAGCAGTGTAAGGAGTGCTCTAAAGAGCCAGCATTCCTCTGACTCTATAAAGGAAATACAAATATAGTTTCACTAGCTGCAAATCTATTAAACCAGTTTAGGATCTCCATACCAGAAGATGTTTTTCTAAAAAAAAATAAAAAATAAAAGGATATAAAAATCTGAATGCTTTTTTTTTTGGTTATGCCATGTACTTTCTCATCTGCCTTGTCTAGCTTGCAACTAGCACACTAAGAATATAGTGTCCCAATATAAGTTGAATTGCTTTCATTTGCAGCAGGTATTAAAAAGTATTAAAACACATCTTTTAATGGAAGCCATCTTGCAGCATTAACTGCCACAGAAATTACATGAGTGTAATTGTTTAAGACAGCACAACAGACTAGAACACTACAGCAGATACTTATTACAGTCTCAGATACATTCATGTTAATGAAAGAGGCAGCTTATTTTAAAACGTGTTTGTTCTTTAGAATATTTATCAACCAAGAATTGGCTAAAACAAGGTCAAAAGTCCTGTGAACTAAGGGAAAGTTCCAGTTCAAAATTTTTAGCAGCTGAATCATTCAAGCATCAAGCACACCTCTCTTTGGGAGATTGTTGAGATTGATGAATTTGCAGAAAAGATATGACAGCACAAGTGCACAGTTGCAATGCAGTAATAGTACTACTAACATCTACTCTTTCCAGTAATGCTCACCTTTGCATATGCCAGTCTTATTTCTCAGGCATAACACCCAGCTCCATTGCAACTTGCAACACGACTACACAAGACCCCAAAGTTACATTTACACTGAGAATCAATGTCATCCTCCAGCTAACATCCAAAGTCTGCAGTGTAAATTCCTAAGGCTTCTACACCCTAAAATGCACTATCTGCTTAGATTCTCAATTGTAGCCCTAATTTCTTAATTGCTTCTACCATATCCCCCAGACAATTAAACAGCAAAAATTTACAAATTATATCCCTGACTTCCTTCTGTTCCTTAATTCCTTTTGCTGTCGTTTTTACACAAAGTCCAAGGTTCTGCTTTGCTTAGTCAGAATAAAGCTTTGGCCACAGTGTAGAGTGAGATGGTACCCTAGCTGTACCCTAAATATTCACCAAGATATAATCCAAAATGGAGGTTCCTCAGTCTTTCTGCAACATCCTTGCCACTCAGCAATATAAATAAAGACATCGCTCTACTATCTGCAAAATGTCACCAGCAGGTTAAAAAACATATCTTTGAAACACTCTGTTCTATTTATACTGGTCTTTAAGTCGAGTATGAGCATGCAGGCTTTACAACACTCTTGCTCTTCACAATGGGCATTCAGACCAAAAAATTCCCTAGTTGATAGGCAAATTTCATACAACTGGTCTTGCTTGCACCCTCACCTTCCAAAAGGGGGGGAAATATCACCAATTAATCTGCAATAGCATCTATACATCTACTTAGCTGGCCAAGAAAAATGGGATTCTCTATTCAGTCAGATAGAATCTCTCATGCATATGATTACATTTGAATGAATGCTCAACAAAACAGTAGAGAGGAATCTACCGATTTAGTGAGAATTAGAAATAGAGCAGGCAAAAAAGAGATATAGTGGACCCCTCACAAGGCAGATAACACAGCCAGCAAGTTGAGATAAGTCTGGTATTACAAAAAGACCTGAAGAACCACGTGTTTTTAACATTAACAATTTTACTTTTGTTTTAACCACAATAAGCTTCAATAAGCTTCCTATTTCTATGCCATTCCCTTATAAATGCATGAGCCTCTTCACACTTACATTTTCAGATCCTTAGCCTAGCCAAACTATCAGCCTTCCTAAATATATTTTCTAGATAGTCTTAAACCTGACAGGTCCCTGGCTTTCAGAAAATTGGCATACTAAAAGCATTCTGCCCATAGGCACATAACCTAGTAGTTTTATGTCAAGTGTTACCTGTTTTTACCTTCCAGTCTCCTGCTAATCTTTCCTGCCCATCAAGTGTTGATAAGCATGCAAGTGCTTAGGATATAATTTTTATCAGAATCTGCTTCTGCATTGTTGGTAAAAACCTATCCACTGCACCACAAACAGTTGCCATCCAAAATTTCTTAGGACTTTCAAGTCAATCCAAGCAAAAAAAGAAAACAACTTTTCAATGAGCATAGAAGGTGCTATTTTTATGAGTGAATTGGATTCATAACATTATGAAACTGTGTAAGGCATTTGTCTGCCTGCATCTGGTTTATTTTAGTACTTGATCTATCTTTCCCTTGTTTTAAAAATGTTACAAAATTGCATTGAAGGGGAATTCTCATTAATTTTCTGTCTGTAATTATTTATGCCAAATAAAAACAGCAGAGACAAAGTACAACAGTTGGAATCTTTTTTCCCACATTTTTGCATAAACATTCAAGCTGAGGGAAAGAATAAACAGATGGAGAAATGCAACACCCTCCTAATAAAATGCAATGCTTTAGACAATGCTCTTAAAGCTTCCTTCACATCTACCTGCAGAAACTAGAGTTAAGGCACTTTCTTCAGAGATCTGTTCTGGGTATATTCCTCCACACATGACGCTGAAGTGAATGAGAGCCATCCATTTTCCCTAATAACACAGAAGGCAAATGAGCAGAGAACACTGCCAAACAAGCAAAGCTAACACAACTCTATCTGCATTTAAACCCATTTTAACTTACATAAATGCTTCCCTGGGCTTTATGGGAAACTGCATGGCTGAACCTCAAGCTCTCATAACAATGTATGTGAATCTAGCACTGTGGACAAGGGCAAGGCTGGTCAGATCATACAGCTACATTAAGATCTTCAGGAGAACACATACAGAGTAACAAAAAAGGTGGCTACTCAAGCTGTCCAATGTTTCTCCTTAGCAAAACAGTATTTCAGACTGTGAACAAATGCCATTACACATGCCATTAAAGGAACAAAATTAGAAAACATATTATCGAGCACTGAGATTAGCTCGACTGCTGACAAATTACTGTTACTGTTCTATTTCTAAGAACTATTGCTATCCACTTAGTTACTTCATGACACCACTTACATACAAAACTAAGTTTAGTTCCTAGTAAATTACATTCTTCCATTTCAAAGAACCACTTCATAAAATATCACTTCTTTATATAAATGAAGTACCTGTACACAGACACACAAACATTTATCAATAATAGTTTTATTACAACTTTTTTTCTTTTAAAATACACATGTTCACATAAGACACGGACAACACTTAAAGCTACACGAAAATTCGCTAACTAAATAACTCTTCACTAACTCTACAATATACTGTAATACCACCATGTCACTCACACAAGGTTTCAACTATGAAGACAAAAGTATAAATACAGGCATCCACTAAATATATATGCAGTGGTGAACTCTTATTATGCATTCTTTTTTCCATTATGCCACTATTCCATTTGAGGGTTCCACTTACTAGGTACTCTTCCTAAGCAGACAGCAGTCACTAGTATATGAATAACTCGGACACAAACATTCTGCAATTTCACACACAGGCAGGGATACAAGTCAGTGTCTAGAACAGCCTTCACAGAAGAAAGGGAATACAACACCAACTAAAGTACAGCAAAAGAGGAGACTCAACTGTTTAAATGAGGTCTTTTTTCACGGTGCATCAAAAAAAGACTTGGGAATCACAGATTCAACAAGAGCGGATGACAACAGCTGCTCTCCACAGTAGTTAGCCATACAGTTAATTTACAGCTCCAAATAACACGCTGGACCTGTCATCACTTTAGGATTAGTTGAGTACAGGTTCCACTACAATCATAGAGCTTGCTTAGCCTCATTTCTTCAGACACTGTACATTGTATCTTCACATCACTCCCACCCAGATCAGATTACTAACCTGAACTTCCACAGAATCCTTTCAAAATATTTCTGGAAAAGCTGTGAGTAATGAAGATCCACTCCATGAAAGGACATCAGAGATTATACAGCAAGAGCACTTCAAACTCCAGCAGGATGGTACAGGTAAAAAGTATCTAGAGAACAAGACTGATGCTATTGACAGGGACAGCATTAGATATATTTGAGCTAACAGAGACTTACAGACTTGAAAGCATCACCTCTGATCAAAGAACTGGAGATGATATAAGAGCTCCAAAATCATGAGACAAGATGTTTTACCATAAGAGACTTTACAAATTACATTGGTGGAATTCTTTAAGTGACAGAAGTCACTTGAATGAGAGATCCAAATACCTTTGTAGAGAAATTGAATCACATACTAAATGGTTATCACATACTAAATAGCTCTTTACTGTCAAAGAACTCAAAAAAACTCAACAGCTGAAAATTCAGGGTATGCCAGTGCAAATTAGAAATATGACTTCCTTAGGAAGGACAATCAACCATGCCAGATACTAAAGGGAACTTCCAAGAATAGCTGCAAATACTTCACGTCCTCATGTCTCCACATTAGACTTCATTTAATACAGAAGATACACTTCATCAAACATCTCTGCAAGACAGACTTCTATTAGTGTAGGTTATTGCTCCCAGATAACTAACTGAAAATAACCAATGCATGAATCAGATTAGATTGTCCAAAGATCCCTTATGTTCTTAAAGTCTGCTACTCAGTTTTGTCTAAATCCAAGAAAATAAACCAACCTTTAAGTACAGAATTTTTTCAACTACCCACAGCTTGGTATAAAATAAGAATTAATTATTTCCTTTGCTAAATCATCAGTAAGTTCTTTCACATCTATAAGCTCCTCTAAGATGAAATATTTGGGTACTAGTCCTTCTAATAGTGACATCAGATGAGACAGGTAGAAACATATTTGTTTTTAAATTAAAAATGAACAGAGTAAACAACAAGGAAATAATAATTTTCTGAGTAAGACCTCTTAGTATTTTCATTTCCATTGCAAGAATTTCATTAGCATTGATCCAATAAAACACCATTTAAGACCTTGAAGGAGGACTGCGACCCTCAGAGATTCAAGCAAAAACTGCTGCATCCTTGATTTTTTTTTCAAGCTTCTCTATGCTCATTTTGCCAAATGCTCCAATATGTGAACACTGACACATTAGAATATTGGTTAATCTTGAGATTAGTCAAACTGGGCAGGAATTAACTTCATGAGATTATTTAGAACAGTTATACTGCAGATTCATTTGTCTTTTCATCTCCTACATAATGCATTGTAACTTTGGTCTGTACACTTGGTTGCTAGCTCTTTGGTTTCTATACAGGGCAAGGTAAACTCAAATCATACCTCAGAATACCATGAGGCAGGAGAAAGATGAGAAGGAAAAGAAAAAGAAGAGGGAATCTTAAGACAACTAGCAAGACTAAGAGCCTAAGCTTCTTCACAGCTGCCTCAGAATCCTGACACAGTTAAGAACTCCTCTTAGCAGCAGCCAAGTGAATTGCCCACCCACCACACGTAACAACTAACAATAAAGAAAAACTTCCCATCTGTTTTGATGGACATACCACTGTGAGTCAAGAAAAATGAGTAGCAGAAAATCAGTCTGTTCTGCTCTGTCAGCACTTGAGATAAACACCCACTCAGAATGATGTCCTAAAACCTGAGCAGGATACGCACACTTGTCCTGTAACACATGTACAGGCCCCGGGTACTTAAAGACCATATTTATACAGGGGGATTTTACCAATAACATCCTCTCAATGTAGTTACCTTCACTACTATTTCAAAGTATTCCAATAACCAGACTATATTGAAATAGCAAATTCTTGCAGTACTTCTATGTTTGGGCAATTTGGGATGGGCAGAATGATGCATTCACTCAGAAATTTCTTAGAGCTGAGGATATATTTGTTATTATGTATTTTGTGGAAGTTTCGGCACATGAGGGGGATGAGAGGAAGAAAGAGCTAGCAGCTAGAAAACACTGGGAGAAGGCAAAATAATGTGATTTTTCCCATACAAGACTTTGAATTTGAAATGAAAACTCCATTTCAAAATTTTAAAATATTACCTTAAATTTTAAAAATTGTGAAAATTAAGTAGTCTGAAGATAAATTTTTTCATATTGGGTTGATGTAGATTTTTTTAGTTTCAGAATTTAGTGAAGTCAAACACATTTTAAGATCCCCTACAAACAAGCCATTCACATGTTCCAAGAATGCCCCTCAGAGAATGGTGCAAGTCTTACACTTAGTTCTACAATTCCCTTTGCTCTAACATATGAGAATGAGAAAGTACACAGCTGAATAATGCACAAATGTACCAGTGTATCCTTCTTAACCCGATTCCTTTTTTGCATCACTTATTCTGTATTTTGGATCATAATATTTTGGAGGCTGGGCTCAAGCTTTTATTCCATGGTTATATCGGACATAATCATTAGTTAAGGTCCCTGACCACAGCTCCCAGACACTATGCAATACAAACAATAAGCAAAATATTTCAACTAACTAGCAGAGGCACCTAAAAGCACTTATGCCCATAGTGGTCATGGCAGCATGGTAGAGAAACAGTAGGGGTGAAAACTGTATACCTGCATTTAACTTCAGCTATGCATAGTATAAAAATGGATATGGGGGGGACAAAAAACCCAAACTTTGTTGCTTGCTGAAAAGAGTCCATTCCATTTATGCAAGCCTGCAACCAGCAGGCATGTACAAAAAGAAAGGACATGACATCACTGAGTGACTGACTACACCACAGAATGGCTGTTCTTGTTATCATATATGAAATATATATAATAGTATATAAATATATAGAGAGAGGCTTGTGAATACAGTAACATCCTCACACTGAAGACTTACATAATCAGTGTTATAAGCAAGAAGAATATCTGATATTATTTTAATTTGTATTCTAGTTTATCATCCTAGAGAAAGTTATCAAGTTTAACCATTGTATGGCTTATTCTCTGAAGCACTATGAGATATACTAACTACAATTAATTGCTTCTACCTACAATGAGAACACAGTAATGTTAACATAAGTTGACATAACCGTCTCCCTCTCTCCTTAAAAAATCCTTTTTTTTTTTCAAATTAAGCTCAAGATACAAGAAGCAAAAATAACTTCTATCATACACTTGCCTACAGAAAGTAACTGAAATAAATATATCTACTAAAAATTAAATTAAATAAAAAGACATTATTTTTGACCACAGTCAATCCACAGATTAAATTGGACACAGAAACAACTACTTGCTGGATGTATATTTCCATTTATAAATATCTTTTCTTAGATTTACAAGAGTCAAGTGCAAGCACTGTAGGAGATTCCTATGTGAACTTTATCTGCAATTTGATCCTTGCATAGCATGCTGTCTAAGCATTACACTGTACTATAATTTAATACTGGACATACACTTCAGCAGTTACAAATGATAGACTATTTAAAAGCATTTGACTGTGACCCAAAGATGTACAAAAGCATTCAAAACACCATTTTATTTTGGACTGTGGAGAGGCAAGGTTGCATTGGGGTAGGGCCTATAAAAACATTAAAAAGTGGCTCATCACTAAAGAAAGAAAAAAATGGTCATTATCATTTTTAAAACAAGTCGTACACATTTGATAAACAGCCATGCTATTTTAAGCCTGAAACTATGAAAGTGTATAGGTATCTCTCCGGTTTTCCCCAAAGTTTTCACAGCACTAGAGGGAAAAATAAAATCAAGCCTTAATGTTACATTATCATGCTAACCCTTTCCAACCATCTAAAACATGATATTTAATGCTAGTTGAGAAAACAGTGTGAAGGCTCAGTAAAAGACATACATCATGTATTTCATTTCAGGTTGGGGGTTGGGTTTGCTCCTCCTTTCCTTTTCAAATAAACATGAGCAGTTATGCAATCCTCGGTAAAACCCGAAAAAAACTGCCCCCTCCCAGAACTGCCCATGCAGAGCCTGCAAAACACGAACAGGGAAACTGGTTGTCAGCAGCATCTCCTGCAAGAATCGAAGCTGTCGGTGTTTAAGACGCTTTTCACATGTGTGTTCAGCACCTCGTAGCGCACATCCAACTCCCTTCGGAATAATTTCACCAAGGTACAAGAGCTTTTACCCAGGATTGGAGAACTATTTGCAACCGGAGGAGGGGGGTGGGCAAGTAGAAGGTGTATTTATTTTCAAACGAGCTAGCCAGGGTTACAGATTAATTCACAGGATTTTGTCCCGTCCTTGTTTTCCACCCCGGAGTACTGTACTCGGCTATATACCTGCGGGTGTTACCCTTCAGCCCCTAAATAGTCTTCCACACCTGATGCTGCTTTTCGCGGAGGACGCTATACAGGAGAGGCTCTCGGAGACAGAGCTCCTTCATCATTTAACGGGGAAAAAAAAAAAAAAAAGAAAGGCAAGTCGCCTCTACCCATTGGTCTCCATAAAAGGGGACCGCTGCCTCTACACAAGCGCACGCAGCAGCAGCGGCGGCCGCCGAGGCTTTGTTGTCGGCTCCGGCGCAGAGCGGAGCGTTCGGTGTGTGGTGCGCAAGGTGGCTCCTTCCCCGGCTCCTCCGGGAGATGCCCGCGGCGGCAGTGCCGGGCTCGGCACCCGCCCGCAGCCAACCTCCATCATGGACCTGCCGCCCTGGCGCCGCCGGGAGCGGTGAAGCCGCTCCCGGGCCCCACGGGGCTGCGGCCGCGCGTCCCTCGCGATGGCGACCGGGGGATGCGGCTGGCGGAGCCCACTCCGATGGCAGGGGAAGGTGTGCAGCCCCGCACCCAGCCCCTCTCCCCGCCAGCTCCCTTCCCGCGGCGACCGGAGGGGAGCGGGGGACAGGCCGAAGATCGGAGTGGCAGCGCGGGGATGAAGCCCAAGGAGGGGAGCGGCGCACAGAGCCCCCCGCGGCCGTTACATAACGGCAGAGGTGGTGGCGGGTTGGGCTGCGCTGGGCTGGGCTGGGCGCCCCTCCGATGGGGACGGGCATCGGCTTGGGGGCACCGGGGCCGGCAGCCCCCCGGCATCACCTCCTACCCTCGCGCCCTCGATAAGCGAGCGGCGATCGATCACCGGCGCGATACGAAGGAGGGAGCGAGCACAGGGGACATGACACAGGACACGCACCCCACCCACCCCCAGCAGCGCGGGGCTCGCCTCGCCCCCGGGAGAGCCGGCCCCGCACTCACCGCCGGCTGTGGAGGGGCGGCAGGTCTCGGGGGCTCTCGCCCGGGCTGCGTCCGGCGCTGTGGGCAGCGGCCGCTGCTCTCGGGGCTGGCGCGGCGGTTGCGGCGGCACCGCCCCCCCCGTGCGGGCATTGGCGGGCGCCCGGCGCCGCCCGCCGCGAGCGCCCATAGGCCGCGCGCGGCCCGTTCGGGGAGAGGCCGCGCCCGCCCCGCGCCCGGAGCGAGGCGGCGCGCGGGGGCTGCCGCCGTTGCTGCCTTACATGGGCCCCGCGCCCGCCGCTGTGCCCCGCGCGGTGCCCGGCGCGCGGCGGCAGGTGCGCGGCGGCAGGTGGAGCCTCGGCCGCCCCGAGCACCCCCTGCCCCCTCCCGAGACACCCAGGGGCGCCAGGGGCCTCTGTGTCCTCTGTGTCCTGCGGGCGCCGGCAGGTTTCGGGCCGGGTTTCCGCTCGCGCTTGAAGCTGGGGTTGTCGACGTAGCTGAAAACCGTGTGAACGGCTGGGCTGTGTGGCGCAGTGGGCATTCCATAAAAACCTCGCCTTCCCTCAGTTTGCCTGCTTGCCTGGGCTGGCACAGCGGAGAGGCGCAGCCACCAACCTAGCCTAGAGCAATCCCATCCCAAATCCTAGAGCGCAGAGACAGTGCAGGAGTCAGCAGAAATCTGATGAACGCTTGTGCATCCTCATTCGTGGATTTGTAACCAGAGTCCAATGACCCCGCAGAGCTTGGTGGGCTGTAATTTGGTAGGCTGCTGTGCTGTAATAAAGTTAAAACAATCTACCTGCAGAGGTGAGGGAGAGGAGGAAAGTAAAATGTTGATGTGCAAGAGAGTCTCGATTTTTCAAATGCAGAAGAGATATATGGCTAATTTTTTTAATTGGTCATATACCTGTCCTTCCTTCAAGATGCATAACAATAGTTTGCAAACTATTATAGAACTAGCTTATGAACTCTGATTTCAGCAACTTAAGGCAATTATTGAAATGACCCAGAATGTCATAAAGGAGCTTTAAAGGCACCTTCATATTAGGATTGAGATTAGCTGTACTACCGATGGAGGTTTTGTGGTAGAGGTGGGTAAATGCACTTGTGATCTCTCATAAGAGCACAAAAGAAAATCATCCACAAACACTGCCAAGTCCTTCTCTGCAGGGCTGCTCTCAATCTCTTCATGCCCCAGCCCGTCTTGGTACTTGGTCGTGAGACTAAACATGTATTCTTGGTAGGCACATTCAAACCCATTTCTGAAACACATGTGTGCATATACACACATAGACAGCTATACAGGTCACTACAGCCAGAAATACTCAGCACTCACAGAAACAGCACCAATGCCTCATCTTGTTGCCTTTTGGCTAATCAGGATGCAAGTCCATTAGTAGGAAATATATGCATACATATAATGTGCATCTCTCCAATAGCTGAGCTTAGATACTCAGTCTAAACCTGGATCCGCAGTGTCCCCCACTGCTGTACCCTGGACGTCTAAGCTCCCAAGACTTGCAATCCCACTCTGGTTGCTCTTACAGACCGCACTCACAGACACACACTATGCATTGGCTGATACCTGGATCTCTGATCTCCCCTGCAGCTGTACCCTAGACATATGGCCCCCACTCCAGTGCCTGGTACAGATCTCCTCACTCACATGCACTACAGTTCTCTCAGTAGTTTGGCTTAGATGTGCAGCCTGTCCAGTAATGACCATGGATCCCAGATCTCCCCAGTTGCTGACACCTGCACACACTGCTCCCCAGACCACCCAGTCCCACTCCACCTGCTGCTTCAGATTTCCTTGCACATAGCAGCACATAAACATGCACACTGGATCTTTCCTGGGCACACGGCACCCAGTGTGTTAGATAGGCTGTCCTTCCAGCCTAGATCATTGTTCTCCCCAGCTGCCTCCCACACAGACTCCAGGGTCATTGAAGAAGGAGGGCAAGGAGGTGCTCCAGGCACCAGAGCAGAGATTCCCCTGCTGCTAGTGGTGAAGACCACAGTGAAGCAGGATGTGCTACTGCAGCCCATGGAGCAGATAACCATCCTGCAGCCTGTGGAGGACCCCATGTTGGAGCAGCTGGGTGCTCCCTGAAGGAAACTGTGAACCTATGAAGAAAAAGCCCATGCCGGAGCTGGCTCCTGACAGGACCTGTGACCCCATGGAGAGGAGGCTATGATGAAGCAGGCTTTCTGGCAGGACCTGTGATCCCATCTGGGGACGCACACTGGAGCAGTCTGTTCCCTAAAGGACTGCATCCCATGGAAAAGACCCATACTGCAGCAGTTCATGAAGAACTGCAATCCATGGGAAGGACCTATGTTGTATAGGTTTGTGAAAGACTGTCTCCCATGGGAGGGACCCCATGCTAGGGGATGAGTATGAGAACAAAGGTACGGCAGACAAAGCATTATGAGCTGACCTGAACCCCTATTCCCCATCCCTCTGCACTGCTTGGGAGGAGGAGATAAAGAAGTCAAGAGTAAAGCTGAGCCTGGAAAGAAAGGACCAGTGTGGGAAATGTGTTTTAAGATTTGGTTTTATTTCCTGTCATCCTACTCTGTCCTTTTGATTTGCAATAAATTAAATTAATTCCCCACACTGACTCTGTTTTGCCTGTGATGGTTATTACTGAGTCATATCCCTGTCCTTGTCTTGACCCACGAGCCTTTTGTCACATCTCCTGTTGAGGCAGGGGATTGGTAGGTGGGCATCTATCAGGCTAGCCAAGGTCAACATACCATATTATCACACTACCTTAATAAAGTAATATAACTCTAGATTCATCTTAATCCTGTGTGAAAATTAACTTCTTCCATATTTTAAAGAAAATTTGGCAGTTCTTCTTTGTCTGCATTTATTTTCATTTTTTAGCTCAAGAATGTTGTCACTGGGTCCTATGTGTGCCTTGGACATTTTTTTGAAAAACCAAATAATGTGATTGTGAACATACCTCTATGTTGTGGATTTCTTCAGCACTCAGTACACTTATTTTACACGATACAGTCACACTTTTACAATTAATTCTCTTGAGTTCCCAGAAGTCCTCTCTTATCCTTGCACAAAGAATGATTTTTCTCAGTCCAGAAAAGAATCTATTCAGTTTTACACTGATGAGACAGTAGTGCTCTGCCACAGAACAGGACCTCACAGAAATCCAGACAGTAGTCCAACTCTTGATTATCTTGGTCTCTTTTGGACGTCTATTCTCTTGCAAGAGAAAAAGACCCTTGACCATGACCTCGAGATCTCACTATCTTATCCTAAGATTGGCTGCATTTCCCAAGGAGGTTAGTACAGCTGTTTGTAGGCTGTCACTGTGGCTGAAGGATACCGTCTTTTCTTCTTGGCACAGGCCATTGTGTGAGTTCCCATGAGACCTGACCTGATGATTTTTCAATGTGACCTAGCATTTTAAATTCCCTTTTGCTCTACTAAATAGACGTCTGAAAATATGGTTGATCAAATGTAATTCTCTCTAACACACTCTTGTTAAACGCTCTCAAGCCACTGCAGCAGCAGTACTTATCCTTAGAACCCAGGAAGGGAGCAGAGTGCTGGTACTGCCCATATCCTGGGTCCCACTGGGACTTTGAGAATGCAAAATTCCTACAAGCTGCAGTTTAAGGATGAGCTTTCTTGCCTCTGGACTGATGGCAACAGAGAGCAGAAAATTGGCTCTACAGTTATCCTTTCCAGAGCTACACAATAAAAGCACAAACAGATTTCATGCTGAATTCCAGATTGTTACTGATTTTAATCAACACTACAAGAAGTACACAGATCTATTAAAAATAAAACTGTAAATACTTCCCTGCTTCATTCTCTCCATCAGCTAACATACCAGTTCTTCTTTTACTTCAAGACAAAGTCTTCTGGGAGGGATGCAGATCTGTTTCCTGCAGTTGACACAGCTTCTTTTCAAGTTTCTATACTTACTGCCCATCCCTGTCATTTCTATAACGTTTATCCTCATATGAATTCTGTTCAAAAGTTTTGCTGTTTTAAATACTTTTTTGCTTTTCTTCCCTCCTTCCCTGGTTCTCTACAATTCTTTCCTGCTTAGGCAGCTCCTTTGCTAATACATTAAGGCAGTTCCACCAGAGTTGGAAAACTTTGTGGCCAACATTAGTTCCCAGATTGAGAGAGATGAGATGCAACACTGACAGAATGGTAGATTGCATAAACACTGGGTGCTCAGTGAATCAGCATCCTGTCTTGAGCCAGAAGTATTAAACAGTAAATAAAAGGATTTCTGAAGGCATCAGGCCTGGGTAGGGAAATATATCACCAAGATCACATTATTATTATAAAAGGTCACTTTAGTTCACTTGTAATTTTCAAACATGCTAAGTTTTAATTAGAAAATTTGTGCAAATCAAAGAATTTTGTTGAAAGTACCATCAAAATTGTGGAATAATTTTTAAGTGCCAGGTGTCCCTTCATTTATAAAAATAGGGGTTGTTTTTTGTTCAGTTTTTAACTTGTTTTAATCACTTCTTGGAATAGTTACAGAAATTAAAAATCAATCAAGCCTATCGCAGTCTTCCGTCTTGTGAAAACTAAGTACAGTTTTGCAAGTTACACGAAGTGTCATAAACATTGCATTTGCATTATATGTGCAACAAACATGCGGTCAATATGTCATATTATGTTTTTTATCAATTTATGTACAGCCACATGTATAGTCTTAGTCACTTACAGGAGGGCAAAACTAGCTGCCTGCCAGATACCCACTAGCAGTACCAATACATTTTTTAATATATGACATTGCAAAGAATATTTAAATGCATAAACAATGTGACAGAATTTCAAATAGGTAGCCAAGCATAAAGGGCCATGCTCATGCACAGAAAGTTTGACTTAGGACATTCTGTATTTTGCAATATGCATCCTGTAACACTGTATAGCAATTAATCCAATTGCATTTATGGAATCAGGACTGCTCATCAATTTTACTGAACTATAAATTAATACTAAAATCACGCAGATGTAGAAGCCAGACTTCAGGAGATGTGCACATGTATTAATGAAATAACTTGGTCACTCAGTACAGAGCATAGACCCGCAAATGACTGAAAATGATAGAATTTTTATTTGCCAAACCTTCGATCAAAAATTATAATCAAAAGTTAAACTTCAATCAGAACACACAGAGCTTCCAAAGCTGTAAAGTTAAAAACACCCTTTCTCAGTCACTCTTCTCTGTTGCATGCTAACCCTTTTTGGGAATAACTCATCACATGATCTTTTTTTTCAGATGGAATGCTATTCCAACCTCTATTATATTCTCTTCCCCAGTCCTACCAAAAAGTGAAAATGAATAAAAATTAGGACAATGCAGAACAGCTCTAGAAAAGGATAAATTTTGCAGCACATCCACTACTTTGGACCAACATTCCAGAAATATGGATTCCACTAGTGAATTTTGTACAGGCTTCCCATGGAGAGCTATCAACATATTCAGTTTCACTCTGTGTATATTTTGCAGACATAAATTGGGGATAATCCATTTTGCAGTAAGAAATCTGAGCAACATAGAAATGTTGTAGCACGAAGTCATTACTTAAAAGAAAAAAAGGTCTTTATGAGAGAAGCATTCAGTGATGTGAAGACTTTGACAAGAAGCATGTCCTTCATTCATTGAATATCTTAGCTATATGTGAAGTGACTTTGTAGTTAAAACCACTGACTTTTTAGTTAAAGATGGCACATTCAAAGCCTGTAGCACTTAGCCATTTCTAAGTATCTATATTCTATATAATTCCACACTACAGACAAAGACGAAAGTAGTTGCTGCAGTCTTATTAATTCTCTGGGTTTTTTCTCCCTCAGTTAACCATTGAAAACATTTTGCTGTCTCTTTTTTGATAGTTTATTCAACTTATCACATATAGTCCCAATTATGCTCTATATTTGTTATCTCAGAGCCTTAAAATACTCTCAGGAGGAGATATAAATCGCACTTCTCTTTTTGACAGGAGGGGAAATGGCCAGGAAGTGAACCTTGAAATTGCAGAGAGGGTAGGCATTAGTGAAGTCTAATACCTAAGAGTCAGCATTGCATTTAAGAGAGTAAACAAAACTTAAAGGCATTTATATGGAAATGGCCATGCCATGCTGTTTCCTTACAGCAAGTCTTTTTCATCACTGCTTTGCCTTTGGTGACCTACATTCTCAAATGCTTCAAGGAGAGGTGGAAAAGTCAAAATAAAAGATGAAAACTTTACCTAGACTGGTCACAGAATAGAAGAAGCTACCTGAAGAGGTACTCTCAGCAATTAGCTGTTGGCATCTAAGAAGCTGGGTACTATTTTGTTCAGTTTAGCCTAAATTACTTTGTGTCAGCAGATATGAAAATGTATGAAGCATTTCTTAAAGTCACCTTTTTGTTCATCTCAAATGTTGTTGACTACCCTGGCACTAAATTCCTATTTTCTTTGTGTAAAAATAAGAGTTCCTTTACTGTGACATTTTGTCACAGACTACTCTTAACAAGTGTTCATTGATTAGGAAATGGAGTGATAAGAAATGTAGATTTGTGTTAAGTGTTATCCAAGCAGCTACCACATGTCACTATTTTTCTTGGCTACAGACAATAAAATGAGGCTATCCAACAGATTTAGTTGTGATATTTTATGTTTTCTAGTGGTGTTAAGACAAACGGATCTTTGTCAGAGCTCATCCCATCAGCATGAATATATGCTGTCACCACACTTGGACTTAGTGTAATTCAGCCTAAAATTGACATGTGAAGTTCTAGCCCCACTAAATTTGAGAGCTTTACCATTGACAAAAAAGGAGTTAGCATTTCATTTTTGATTCCTTTACTTTCTTATTTACTGTTACTAAATAAAACCATAGAAAAGTCAGATTAAAACTAAACCACACTAAGACAAACCACACCAAAATATCATCTGCTCTGTACTGCTTAGGAAGCATGTGGTTCAACATGAAGCAAAGGGTCAAATACAATAAAGGTTCCCATATTCTGTGCTGTTATTTGATTTAGATCTAATGTCCTATTTGGCCACTTAGTGCTTATTCCTTAGCAGTATTGGAATAGCTGAGTCCCACTCTTGATTTCAGTATTCATCCATTGCAAACAAAAGCCAAGCAACTACAAAATATGAATCGGTCAACTAGAGTAAAATAAGAGTCTTTTCTGGTCAATAATTAGAGCTAATACAAGAATGCTTCCTGTTACCTGCCAGACATAGAGACTATTCTTTCCACACTAAGAGGCACAGACATATTCTCTGTCAAATTTTGCTGAAGTTAATCATGATATCCTTGTATTCAGCTGTTTAGAGTAGACTTCTTCCACTTTTACCACCATTGTAACAGGATGTTGGAGTATTTGTCCACATCTCCAACAGGTAATTTCATACTATCGTGTCAAAGTGCTGCTACAGGTAGGTTATTTTGTGTCAGATTACAAATGGGCATACCTGGGATAGCGAAACATGCTCTGCTACTTTTGTTCTAGGAGTGTAAAACTCCTGCAGTGAACAAGAGCAAATGAGGAGGAAAAGAACTCAGGCATTAAAATGGGGTTTAATCAGGCATGAATTGCTAGAGGACATTCAAAACCTCAAATCTTGAGCTTTACTATATCCTTGCTTTCTCTTTTTTCTCTTTTTTTTCTTTTTTGTGTGTGCGCACATGGAGCGGCTACATGTCATGTCTGACAAACAACAAAACTACACTGTTTGCATTACCAGACCTCAGCATGGGATCAGGCTTCTCCTAGAATAGTCTCAGATCACATTTAAATGCTCATGGTCAAATCATCTCTAAAATCATGTCAGTTGAGTTACCTGGAGCAAACATGACATATTTTGTCAGTTTTGTACTTTCATGTTGAATATAACCTATTTAGGAGAAGAACAATCTACATCAGAGATGCAGGGGAAAAATAATTGATGTGCTGGAAGAGAAAAAACCACAAACATCAACAAAAAATCCACCCATTAGTACTAAATTATCATTCAAAATAAGTGTCAACATTGGAAATTTGCTTAATATGCTCCTACACTCTTTTGTTACAGCAGAAGAACCTCTAATATGACCCAGAAAAATTAATTCGTCTCATAAGACAGAGAGATGTGAAAATAACTGAAATCAGAGAAGCAACCTCTTCAGGTTTCTAAGGATATCAAAGTCCTTAAGGCAATTGACTGCAATGTACTGAAAGCTGTGATTTAGCAGCTACCATCTCAACTGAGCTCTATAGTTCAGTTGCAGAAGCTCTGACTCTGTGAATTCTTACATTCTCCTTTAAGTCAATGATTCATAAGTAATTGGCTTAACATGATATTCATTTGGTTTATTAAGTACAAATGGAAAATATTTTTTAAAAACACTATTTGTCTACCAGTTGGGTAAAGCAGAAAACTGCTATGCAAAAAGCCAAAATGAAATACAAGAGTTTAAAAAAAAAAAAAATCATACATTACAGAGAGAAATCTCTGTGAAAAATATTTGGAAAAGTTTTACGGTATATAACACCAACTACTTTTTTCACTACAAAGTAAGTCAGCAATAAAGCCACTAAATTTTGCCCCGGCATTCTTCATATATTGAACTACACCCAGGAGAAACTAAAAGAAAATCCAGGTTACATAATGACTGTCTCAGAACACTTCTGTCAGTTCATGTCCAGGATAGTATTTTGTATAACAAATGAGAGCACTGTGTTTCATGGCCACCAGACAGATAACCCAGTCCTATGGTTCCTCTGATGGCAAGAGGGAAAGATGGGTATGCTGATTGATGCAGCTCTGTATATTGGATTTTAGTGAATTTTAATTTAAAGGAGATCTGATTTCACAAATAGGTATTTTTTCAAGTAAACCCTTTCAAAGGAAAACTCACGATCACATATCTTTTTTGAGTCAAAGGGGAGAAAAACACGGAGTGAAAGAGCCAGCATTTTGCACTATACTTCCTGGAGCAGCATACAAATGTAGTATTGCAGAGAAACAGAAACATTGGGACTGGTATGAATTAAGTATAAATGGAAGTATGTAAGAGTGAATGCAGAGGGGGAAAAAACAAACCACAAGTGCTGGTAACACCTAGATCAGTGGGAGTACTGATCCTGACTGAAAAAAGACTTGCTGTAGTTAGAGGAGCTGGTGATCCACATCTCAGCCCACATGAGCAGATGCAGATCTGCCCTGTGCATCCAGTGTGGCCATCAGGCTGTGCTGTGCATGTCCCGTGGCCACAGGATCACCTCAGCAGCTGGTTGCAGCAGAGGAGCCCACAGGTAGCCCTTCCACTGAACCACCTGAACATCCTTGCCCGTGTCCAACACTGCATCCAGAAGTTCTCACCTCAACAACCCTCAGGAGTAGAGCTGCTTTCTTGTAAGAAAATTGTTCATTATTTCAAAGCACCAAAGTGGAGGAAATAGTCTCCACAGCTGGTTTCTGCATAGCGTACAGTGGAAAAATCCATCAGAGTCCATCTGATGCTGCTGTGTGCTTCCAGCATCAGAAGGAACAAAAGGTTTACCCACTACCTATATTCCTCTTTTAATTCTGTCTTATTTATTCTGTCTTCTTAAACAGCTATTTTATTAAGCCATTTGTTGTCAGATCTTTCTTATCAATCTGCAGAAAGAGCCCTGCACGATCTCCTCTCACGTCACCCACACCCTAGATCTTGGTGCAGAACAGCAGGTCATCACAGTTTCAGCACATAAACATCCAGCTTGTCAAGGTACCTAGTTTAGAAAAACAAAGGACAGACTATTTTCAGAAAAGGAGGCAAAAGGATAATTAATAAAATAGTGATATTGTCTAATAACCCTCAGAAGTAGGACATGAGGAAAAAAACAAAAGATAAAAATCACTGTGAACTCAGAAAGGTAGAAAAGGTATGTCCAGAGAACCTCACTGAAAATCTGTTTAGAGAATTCTTACTGATCAAGAATAATCCAGGAGGCTTGCTGAGGACTTAGTAACCAGTGCTCCTTGTTTTGGTATGTTGTGGTTTAACCCCAGCTGGCAACAGAGCACTCACTCACTCCCCTTCCCCCATGCCATGATGGGTAGGAGAACCAGAAAAAGGTAAAACCCATGGGCTAAGAACAGTTTAATAACTTAAATAAATTTAAATATTATAATAATTATAATAATAATGAAAAGAGAAATAACAAAAACACAGAGAGCAATAAAACACAAGAGCAACAAGTGATGCACAGTACCATTCTTTTACTAGACCAGGTTGCTCAGAGCCCTATCCAGCCTTACCTTGGAACACCTCCAGGGATGAGGAGTCCACGACCTCTCTGTGCAATCTGTTCTAGTGTCCTACCACCCTCTCAGTAAAGGATTTTTTCCTAATATGTAATCTAAACCTATCCTCCTTCAGCTTAAGACCATTATTCTCTGTTGTCCCATTACTAAATGCCCTTGTGCAAAATTTGTCTCCAGACTCCACATAAGCCCTCTTTAGGTAGTCCTCTTTGGATGAAGGCTTTTTAAAATATACACTATAATCAGAATGTTAAGAAGATATAAAATAAGATATAGAAATATTGCACAAGATCAAATGGAGCAGATAACCGGTACAAGAGTGATTAGAATTTCTACTAACTACTAAATGGATTTCTTAAGAATATAAAATGCCAATATTCCATTTCATAAACTCAAGCTTACTAGAACGGGAAAATCAAAAAGATTTTAAATAAATTTGAACATATCCTCTCTCTCTAAATACTAACTTACATTTTTAAAATGTAAAAAGACTTCTGAACAGCAGTAAAAGAAATTCAGTTTCACTTTGCAATCAATACCAGCCCATTAATTTCAATTCTTTGCATTTTTAAATGGCAACTTTCTCAGAAGGTTGAGAATTTGAGAAGTCTGCTAAACACCCCTCCCCCCACAAAAAAATGTTATGGTGAAAATAATACAAATTAAATTTCCCTTCAGAAACACTGTAGGGTGTATTCAGAACAATCATAAAACAACTTAGGCTGGAAGGGACTTCTTGAGATCATCTCATTCCACATTTATGGCAAAAGCAGAGCTAAGCTCAGTGCTTAGTTTTATTCAGTCAACTTCTCTGCTATCTCCAAAGACAGACCTCACTGTGGAATCTGTTGCAGTGCTTAAATACTCTCCCTTCATCTAATTTCTCTGGGAAGCTATTCAGTTTGGAAGTTTGTCTATACAGCTTTATATTCAGGACCTGGAATACAAAAGTTCACATTTCTAGAACTTAAACAAACCTAACCACAAACACTAGAAGACAAAACTTTCTTAAAACTTTGTATTCAGACTGGGTGTCCACAAGAGAGACTAATGAAATAAAAAATTACACTTATATAGTTAAATATAATTACAACTAGTACTTTGTCAATCAAGGAAAAACTTTAAAGAAAGGTCAGGATGAAATTTCACATATGGAGAACCCTAGACAGTGACCAAAATACAGCAGTGATGCCTATGCCATTCCCTGCCGGGCAGGAGTATGTCAGGCAATTCTAGTGAATAAGGAATAGATCAGAAATCCCGGGCAATTCTTGCATGATACCATCTACAGTGCCTTCAAAGTTCTGCTTGAACAAGGAATATAAATATCTTGAGCCATTTCAAATTTACTTCTCTTTTAAATACATAAAAAACCCTGATAGCAGCAAGGAAGAGCTGCATTTACACAAGGCCAGAGCCTACCTGGTGTGTATGACCAAATTCACCCTCTCACTTCATTTACAGCTGAATTTCATTCCTGGTATACTGGTCAGCCTCCCCATCACCTCCCACCAGTCTCCTCCTTTGGATCAAATGGGAGTTCAGTAGGGTACAAAAGTTTTAGAGCTTTTAGCTGAGCTCCAGAGGGAAAACAAATCTGCAATCAGCACAGCAAGGTGATGGATTTCCAGAAATCCTGGCCTGAAATGAGAATGAAAAATCCTATGAACATTAGCACTTCTCCAAGAGCTTTTTGGCTTCATGTGAAAACACTGAATGGGTAAGAGCTCTCTTCTTGAAAACACTGCCTCCCAATGCAATTTTATCTGCCATTAGAAAAATCTATGCTACTTTCTCCTAGGAGGCTATACTTAGCTAATCAAACAAGAGGTTACAATATACAGTCAAAGCTTAGCAATGAAGTTGAAAGCTGTTTTACAGAAGAATTAGCAAAAGGCAAAGCACCACCTGGGGATTTTTGATAGGTGCTTGATTTCCATCACTGTTTCACTTCTACAGTCACGAGGAATCCATTTACAGACATTGTGTTAGTAGTTGCTGGATTACTTGCAGAAGAATTAAGTAATTTCTAGCACAGTTTCTCAGTTGCTCACCCACACTAAAATTATTCAGAAGACTAAGCTTACAAATAAAGCAAAATGAAGCTTTAGGTGAGAACAGACAAGGGTTATGGATCCCATCCCAGAAGCAGTGACGAAGCGCTCTTCAGATTGGAAGTGGAATCCTCTCTAGAAATGCTTTTGTACAAACTGAAAAGAAAAAGCCACAGTCCACTTATATCTAGGCCAGAGACCCTCAGCAGCCTGACAGTCAGGCAAATCCCCTCTCTCCAGGGCTGTGGTCAATCGCTCATTTTTTGCTGGTTTTTTTTTTTCCTTTGACTCAACTCAGAAGTGATTCAAAAGCACATTATGTCATATTCTAAAGCTGCTGTTCCAACAAACTGTTTGGCTGCCAGTCTGTGACAGTCTGAGTCCTTCCCAAAGGCAACAAAGCAGAGGGTATCATCTGCTTCATCGTGCCCTTAGCATACTAATGTTCAGTAAAAAAATAAACATACAAACCCATGTTTAATACTTCCCCACAGAACTCATGAAAATCCCCATTAAACCCACAAAGACAACACTGACTGCAAATAGAAGGCAACATTTTTCTCTCACATAGTGACTTGAAGGGGGTTGACAGAGCTCAACAAAATTTTTCTGTCATTTCTAAGAACAAAGAACATGCAGCCTGGCACAAATTCATGATGCTCCTCTCAAAGGCAGTGTGAGCAAGGATTTTAAGGAAAAAGGGAAGATGGGGAAGTAAAGAAGTATCTTGCTTGTGGAAAAAAGTAGTGTGCTTTTCTACAACAATATTTCTAAAGTTAAAACTATATAAGGTCTTCAAACTCTTTTACGTGAATTATACAGTTCCTTATAGAGCAATCCTTTATCAGTGGACATTAATAATGTTCTTATGGAAGTCTGCATGCTCTTTCCAACCAGTCCTAGAGGGACAGCCATGAATGTGTCTGGAAAATTCTTAAACAAAAGGCAGCAGGTGGGAGAGCAGGAGAAAAGAAAGTAAATTTCCATTTTCAGGATTGCTGGATTTTCACTGCAAGAAATTAGCAAAAATAATGTGCTATGCTCACTTTTCAAACTGGTACAAATTCTCACCTTGTTTAGTTGCATAAATGTTGCTGTGAAATAAGTCACACTTCTTCCCCTTTGAAATACAGATAGTTGGACATCTTTTGAAGAAAAATGTCTTGCATTTTTATGTGCTATTTTAGAGCTGTAAACTTGTTCCAAGATGAAGTACACAGGTCCTGCTTTGACACTTTCATGATGGAAGTTGGGAAAAACATCAGGACAAGCTTGGCCTAGGAGGGGTTGTTTAGCCAGATTGCCAGAGATGTTTGATATCTCTAACGCTGGAAGTTTACAAGACTCAGCTAGGCAACACTGCAGCTGACCAAGGTGGTAAATATACTGGATCATCCATAAATCCAGTATATTTACAACCTTTTGTAAACAGAAAAATGTTATAAACAACAGTTAAACAAGGAAGAAAATTATGGTACTGGCATGGAAAGAGAAAATCCAACTGACAAACCAAGGAATTTCACAGAAATGTCATGTTGGCACCACGAGCCTACAGGAACAGATATGGATTCTCTCACATCTAGAGTTTAGTTTGACAAAAAAATTCCTGGTAAGACTAAGAAGTGGTAATGTTGGCTATTTTTAGCCACAACTGTACAGACAGGAGGCCTTTTGGAATTGAACTTGGTAACTTACCACTGTTACTGTATGATTTGAGACAGGACTGATCATAACAAATTGGACCATTTTGAGGCTAAGGATTTCAAGGAAATTATAGGAACTTAAAACTTCAATAGCCTTCTTACAGAACTGCTTAGTTTTTGATGGTGGTTCTTTCAATCTCTACTTTTTCAGAAGAATATTTTTAAAAGAATGAATATTGTGACATTGGGAGTGGTTAGAGCATCTTTGGGGTGGAATACTCACTTTGGTGTTCCTTGATACCCTTCAGTTAATTCCTGTCAAACCAGAGAATGATCCTCCTGGACTAATATTCTGCCTCCTTAGCACTGTCATTTAATTTTTAAATTTACCTTCATATTTCAACATGGTTATAATTCACATACAGCTAAGTGAATGTTTGAAGCTCATTTACAGGCATTTTACATTTATCTAAAACAAGTAACGGATAAGTTACTGATAGTAGTGGAAGTTGGACCCTGTACTTGTCCATTAAAGTCTTTTTCTTTCAAGTCCCCACTGAAATGGGACCATGCTGTTTGGTCATTCATATGTAGGTCACATTATGACTGTAGTCTGTAATTCGTCCCTTCAAATTGCTTAGTTGCCCAAGCAAATGGAGTCAAATGATCAATGGTGTTCTCTAACCGAAATGTGCTCAGAATCATAGATTCACAACTGTAGTTAGCAGTAATTAACTTTATTAACAGTTTCGTACTAGCTGCCCTTTATACCAATCATATGGAGCAGATTAACTACCTTAACTCTAGTGAAGAAAGTCACTCCTTGAAAGGTGACCAGCAGATGACCAGCTGCATCTTATTTTTTCATTCCTGCCTTATGCTTGGACATAAGCATAAAAAAGGAGTAAGCGCTGCCAAAGAGGCATAACAGCCAAACAATTCTTAACAGCCATTTCTAGAGCACTTATTACTCACGTAAAAAACAAGAATAATCCTGAGATTGCTTAATCACAAACCATGAATTTGGGGCCAATATATCTCCAAGAACAGAGAAGCCATGGCAAGGTAACTGAAAGATGTTATTCAGTCTCCTTTTGAGACAGTATCTTTCAACGAATGCTAATTCATTGATGAAAATTCTGTATCTTAATGGTAGTGCATCGAAATATCCCATCTTAAAAAGGCTGATTTCTTGTATATTTCTCAGCTTCATAAAAGCCACAGCCTTGGCATTTCAGGGTTTCAAGTACTGTGCATGCCACTACACAGTGATTACAACAAGCCAGGGGATTTAGAGCCCAGCCTAACAGCAGTTGGATTTCTTTGGGAGTTTAAAGCCCTGTGAGCTGTTCTGGTCCTGACTGCTGGAAGAAAAAAGAAAGAACAGCATGTCAAATGCAACTAAGTAGCCACATATCTTAGAATACAGCCAACAGCTGGACTAATGAGACCAGGGGAGGATTGATTCAGCTCATGAGCAAACAAGGTTTACCCTTGAAGACAGGCAACATAATTATCAAGTAGAGAAAAATAGAAGCCAAAGGAGCATTTTGGTAACTTGTAAATAAACCTGTCACGTATTCTCTGACCTCTGATTTCTTTTCCTCCAGACACAGGTGTTAGTGTGTTACCTTCTTCCTTTTTGTTGTTTTATTTGTTTCAAGCACAGAGCATAGGGATTTTTCAAGAAAAACTCTTGCTTGCTTGCTTTCTGCAGCTCCTAGGACGCATTTTGACACTGGCTAATCAGTATGAAAGAGCTGTTTGAGTGAACTGAGAAGAAGCAGTCTTCTACAACCTAGTAATACAGATGAGGGCAATGAGATGCGTGGTCTGGTTGTCCAGTGACTACATGGTTAAATGGCTGATTCTTTTAACGCAAGAAGCAAACAGCCAGCCTTGTTCTAAAGAGCAAAAGCTTCCCTTTTCTTCAACAACATAGTTCTTACAGCAGCAAGTTATCACACTGAAGGACATGTTTCCCCTAATTAAAGTCAATAAAATGAGTGCAAGTAAGGCAAGTCATGTCCACCCCTCCAATGAGTCATTCACAGGTTTAACAGTTCATTAATGAAATCCAACATCCTGATGATTAAATGGACTGCATAAGATTTTTTTCTCTTACCATTAATTTTCTTAGCCAGTTCTAATCAGATAAGTGATGAGGGTATAGTCTTTAACCCCGTTGTCAAGAAAAGCAAAGATAGGCAAACCGTAACCATGGGACAGGGTTATACTCTGTGATTATCAAGCACCCTAGCAACAGGAATCTACAAACAGCAGCTGGAAAACACATTCTCCTTATTTTCTTACTGAATTATTGGGAGTTTTTTATACTGAGATTACTGCATTCATTTAGAGAGATTTTTCTCCTCCCCTCCCCCATGTAAACAAGTCTCATTACAAAGCTCAAAAGACAAATATTTCAAATATAGACGAACAATTTGGACTTGGAAAGCTGCCCCATAACGATGCAACCGAACACAAGGCCTTATCTCTGTTGGATAAGGAATGAGGTCAACAGTAGCTATGTTGACAAAGAGGTCAATAAAGACTAGTAAACATAACCCGAACAATTGAGTAAGTGAAGGGCAAGCCATCAGGATTTGGTGCAGAATAGAGGTTAGTGTTTCTACAAGGCATTCAAAAAAATTCATCATTTCTTTACATCATGAACACACAAAGCAGGAACAGACAGTTAGGTGGACTCATTATTAATTATTATAGAGAAATCATCATTATCTTTACATACATTCCACAACAATCCACTTCCAGACACTATTTAGTAGAAAACTGCAGCTATCCAGTAGAAAAGATGGTCAAACTGGTCTCTCGGAATAAATATCCCCAGCAGCATTTTGTGAGAGTCAGTATGTGTGTACACAAGAGAAAATTAGCATTTCTTCTGAACCAGTAGAGAAGGGCAGCTATGTAGAAACACACAGTAGGTCACAATACATGCATCAATAAACAATTCATTTAAAAAATCTAACAAAACTGCAAGCAGCTATTTGTTTGTCCTCTGATCTCCCTTGAACAATTCACAAAAAAATGTGTTGGCTCACTAATTTTACTTCATGCTCTTGATAAATAATTCTTCCTTCTATGCACCTTGCAAACGCCTGTGGTCCCAGAGGGCACAAGGCAAAGGCTACTATTAAGAACAATGCTAAGAAAAATGTCAAGGTAAATGCTCATCAATGTCGTTCTGCACTTCAGACTGCATCTAAAGGCTATGAGAACTATTCATAACAAACAACTGGAGGAGTCTCTATTTAAACAAATATCAATAAATGTCACAACTGAAAATAACACATCTTCATTTTCAGATTTAACTTTGTCTTCTTTAAGGGCTTTGTCAATTATATTGTACAGTACTGCACCTGCCAGGTGCCTTTCCCTGTGAAGAAGAAATAACCTCTAAAAGTTGACACTGAAAGATGTTTTGACATCCATGTGATACATACCTTCAAACTGCTGAACACACCTTAATTCAGCTGTTTGATGGGTGTCTGTAGTTTAAACTTCTCCTATAACTCCTTCTGGAATGATAAAATCTACATTTCATTGCCTCCACATTTTTTGACAAACCATTCTGCTTTTACCTAGTTTTCAGGCAATATTTCTGAAGTACAAATAAGCATGCTATGACATAATCCTGAGAACCAGCTAAAAAACCCCCCGTCTTTAAAACCAATATCTATTCCATGACAGAATTTTCCACCAAAATTCTTTAAAGGTGCTTATTTTCTTCTTGGTTTGTGAAAAACATGGGTGCTATAAGTTGAACAACAAACAGATGATTCCATGATGTATTTACTTGAGATACTGCCAGAATTCCACACCTTGCACTAACAGATCTGACTCACATAGTACTGGGGGGGAAAAAATCAAACAAAAAAAAGAAAGGCATTAAAAAATTTACCAAACAGAATTTCAGTCTAGATACAACATTGAAAACAAAGACATTGGTAATTCCTATGAAAATAATTAAAGAGAAAAAAAAATTAGAAAACACAGGAAGTTTCATTGATTTGTTCTTTTGTTGTTTTTTTTTAAAAAAAAAGGTCTTCCCTGTGTAAACTGTGTTCTTAATCTCAGCAGATACCATACAAAGTGCAACAGTTAGACAATTGTCACAGTGCTTACAACAAATACTTGCCTATTTAAACAAACATTGAGAGTACTTTTCAGTTCAGTGAATATTCTAGCCACTTAGACCTTGGCAGAAAGCCCTGTAAAACCAGATACAAAGGCTACAAAAAGCAGGGCAACACAGAAAGTACATTTCATGCTTACACTCTAATGGTTGCTACATGACATTAGTCATGTAGTAATGGTGTAAATATCTGAATAGACATCCAAACAGTGACAAAATTAATTAAGCTCCAGCTTCTAATCCAATCGAAACTGAGAATACTCAAAGCAGTCCTTTACTGCCCATAACCTACTGACAAATTCTGTGCACTTCATAAGTGCAGAAAGCGACTTCTGCACTGTTTGTTCCTCCAACTAACATTGAACTGGGCTTAATTGGGATTTGCAGCCCCTTGCAGATCTTACCAGCTTTAGAAAGGCAGTTGAACATCAGGGAATGAAATGTAAAGGAAAGACCCTGCAAACTAACTGTCACTACCTTATTATTAGCTTGATATCTCCAGATTTTTCTCACTGAAATATCTACTTGCTCCACCCCATTCCACTCAGCCAGCAGTTTTTGTCCATATATGTGGCAGAAGTGACTAATGATAGGTAAAGTGTTGCAGAACCCACTAAAAATTTTAGTGCTACAAGATAATTTCATGCAAACAGTTGGACAGTCAAAGGAGGACAGTTGTTAAGGAAACTCCCCTGTCCCACCGTCCAGGAGCCACTCTGGCAGTCACGCTCGTACCACCTGAGCTGTGACTGAGGCCCCTTCACAGCTACGCAGCCCACACTCAGTCAGACCAGGTTTCCTTACCAGTTCGACCCAAGGTTTCCCATTGCAGAACCTCAGACATCTTGCTCCTTAAAATAATTTGATCTTGATGCAATAACAAAATAATAGCTCGAGTTGGTGCCTCTGAGGAGCGACCCCAAACAAAGAAAACCCTAGGCTTTTATGCCCTCATAGTCTAAGTGAGGGAAAGTCTGGGGGGTGTCAACTCCCACTGTGCCCCTGAGTGCCCCCGAGTGTCCAGTCCCCTGGACGGGCCACAGGTCCCTGGGCCCTTTGTTATGCAAAGGGTCAGCAGGTCATGGCCTCTTGTCCAGGGCTCGGGCTCCCACCACCCAGAGCTCAACCTGCAGCTGCTCACTAAGCTACCTGCACTGAATGTATTCGTCAACACGGCTACCAATAACAATTCCTGATATTTAACACAGCAAACTCAGCTGTTCATTTGGTGATGGTCTGACTGCAGACAACAGCCTTTAATGTAGGAGACTGAGGTGCAAATCTGTTTCTTCACTCCCACAGCAGTTACTTACACAAAATGTCTGCTTCTGGTCTCACCAATTTTTCATCAGCATGGAAAGAACATCTCACTTCTTACTCTTATTAAGGCAACAAAGCTTATGTGGCTATGTGATCATTCTCTCTGTTTTACATGAGGTTTTAATGAAACTCACAAGAGACTGAAATGGCTCTTCTGGTACTTAGAGTAAAGCAGAGAAACCCACTATGTACCCTCATAACATGGAAAATTGATTTCTTTGGTTCCATCATCATACAGATGTAGAGTATAAAAAGTAGCAGGAAAAAGGCAGACTGAATAATAGGATGTACTCAAAGGTGCCTGATGCCTCCATAAGAATTTTGTAATTGCAAGTTTTCAGTATTTTAACAAACACACTTCTAAAGTAGTTTACACTTACTCTGATTAAACTCTTAATTTATGCTCAAGACTATGATCTAAAGATCAGCAAAGCGTATGGTTCTCGTTCATCAGCAGAACAGAAAGTAGCAGCCAGCATCAGAGCTCAGGGAGGTGGGCTAGTTGCTCCTTGGCCAGCCAGGCCTTCCTACTATTAAAATTGTTAATTAATTAAATGCATTAATTTACAAGTGCATTTTTACCTGCTCAAGGCTCTTACTTGTTAGGTATATCAGTGATCGGAGTGTCCTTTCATTCCAGCATGGGCTAAAATACATTCAATTAAGGTGTGTGTGCACAAACACACCCACAGTGCATCTCAACACCCTCCAGCCAAAAATGGAGAAGGCCAAGACAGTTCTTATCTTTTACAGCAACCCAGGTTGCAAGAAACAAGTTTGGCCACTTCTTTATATAGGTATTTGTAATTTTCTGGGGGAACAATGCCTGCTCCCCACAAGCCACATGGAATTTATAGGTGAACAAAACAATGTTGAACCACAATGCAGGCTACCAAAGGAGCCTCTCCTGTCAGAATTTTGTTTGCACTACAGAAAATATCTATACAAGCACTCACTGCAACTTCAAAGTTAAAAATAACATATTCTGGATCAAAGGGCATTTACAAATCCTTATATTTGGGGGATCCAAAATGAAGAATTTTTCCCGTATTAAGATTTTAATCTTGAATCAAAGATCTAGAAATAAATGATTTGTAGGAAGAACATGCAGAACCTATTATAGTTCCACAGATTTCAACTACCTGTTTTTAAATACTTATATGAAAGTACAGAGCTCAGCATCTCATATGTCAGTGTTTTGACACTGTTTGTATGGAAACATTCTTTGTGGTTGTTTACTTCTCATTTTAAAACAATTGCTCAATTGTGTATGTCTAGGACTGGGCAAGGTAGGAAAAAATTGATGTAAAATACTCATATATTTATCTTCCTGAAAAATTATAAAGAATTTGTGAACTGTTCCTTCAATTTAACAAAGGAAATTTCAGATACTTGCCAATACCCAGGAGCAGAATAAAGAACTAACAAACAAATGGATCTTCTGAGATTAGAAAGATTTTGTTTTGTTGGAATACCATTGTCATGAAACCATCACTACAGTTCTAAGTGCAGTGTTTTGGAAAATACCTCTGTAATTCAATTGCATTGATCATCAATACTATCTCTTTAATTTTCTGTGGTACAAAGCTGAAAGGCCCATTGAAATCTCTTCCATAGGCTAAAAAAGTGTTTCCAGGCTTTGCCCAACTCAAGCACTGTCTAAATCTTTTCTGCAAAACCTCAAAATATACCATGTTTTTTCTCTGCAGTGCTGCTACTATTTTTTCTACTGAGAAAAACACAAAACAATCTAAATTTTGAACACACTTTCTGAATTTTATTCCCACTCTCTTTTGCCTGGGTGCAAGAATGGTTTTGTATAGCTTTTACATTTTGCCCTCTTCCTGCTGCCCTGCAGTTACTGAGATAGGCATCTTTCTAAGCATTGGTGCCCACAAGTCCAGTGTAGTGCATCGAGGTAGCCAAGAAGGATATTTATTCTGTGTCAGACCATTTCAGTACTGCAGGGCAAAAGAACCCCACTAGACTAGCGTCACTTAATTTTGTGACTGGTGTGTTTAGCTTCAAGTTCTCTGAAGATGGATTTACATCTTTCTAACATTTCTGCTAACACCCAAATGATTTTCCATGTTTCTCTTGCTGTTTACAGAGGCTATTTATCTAAAGGTATGAGTATAGTTTCACAGTTTCAAACCTGATTTTTAATGCAGAAAATGACTGGACATTATGTCTGCAGATTTCCTGTGTAGCTGTAGACTTCTAGGATTTATTCCTCAGACAATACTAACCCTTTGAAAAGCAAATCTATTCTTTTCTCCAAAATATGGACCTGTCTCTCATAAAAATAAAATAATCCTGAATTTATCATAGAAGCAGTAATATAAAAGACTGCCTATCCATGCTGTCAGTCTTATTACTGTGTCCTCATTAAATTGTGTCCAAACTAGCTTGAGATTTCTCAGTGGCACAGGCAAGACTGAAGGCAACTGTTCTAAGAATGAGCAGAGTGGGTCTACATTGCTTCTGCAACAGCAAAAGGAGATGGTCTAACATGAAGCAAATGTGGCTAAGACCTGGAAGGCTTGGCTTAGTTTTCTGGCTGCTGTTTGGGAGACGAGGAAACTAAGAGAGGTGGCAACAACTTGCTTTACCCCCACCCTTTCCTTGCCATGTTGTACCTGTGTGTCCCCAGTGTCAGCCATTCTTTCAGCAGTAGGCAAACTCCCACTCAGGAGTAAAAAGTAAAAAAATAAATAATGGACATAACCTCAAGGACCAGAAGAGAGAAGGAATGAAAATAAGATCAGGCACACTGCATTTTTCTCTAAGATTAACCTGTTGATGAAGAATGTAATTGTCTCATGCCTTTTTAACATATGTCAAAACCAGTTGCCCACTAACTGCTGTAAAATTGGAAGTTTCAGTGAAAGATCTGAACATTTTCCCCCCAGATACACTTACCTGGTCTCCCCCTTAGACGAGAAGCTGAAGGCACTAGAACAAGGAACCAGAACTAATTTACTAAGACATGTATGCTGAATGATAACAATCCAGGACATCATGTCCAGTCTGTAGGAGGCTTTTGTTCTGAATTTTGGATTGCTTCCATGGCAGGAAGTTGCTTCAGTTGTTGCATTAGAGTTTTCTCAGAATTACTATAGCAACAGAAAAAAAATCTTAGAGCAATTAAGGTTTCTGGTCTTATTAAAAATATTCATTGCTTTATTGTTTTGTGCAATGATCACAAAGTTATAATGAGATCATGCACATGTTTCCTACTAAGTCCATTTCAAAATGTTGCATCAGTTTAAGGAAAGAAAATACAGATTGCTTGTTTCTCTCTGCTAAGCTTAATAACTTTTGTCGAGTGTTGAAAATTATTATTTTCTTCCTCAAACCTACTGTAGAACTTATTCACAAAACCAGAGTGCTAGACTCTAGAAATTATAAAAATCACAAGTTAAAAAAAAATTCTACCATTCCTACCAGGAAAAGCAATATTTTCCCCATCTCTGGCTTTAGGTTGCCTCAAAGTTAAACCTTTGAAAAATTGAGAATTGAAAGGGATTTGCTCTGAAGAGTGGAATTTCATTCCTTCTGTTTCATGGAAAAGAGAATACCAGAAAAATTCACAGAATTCGAACTTTGCTTTAAATTTACATTTCTATTTAAATACCAACATTAAACCTTAATGTTAACTAAATCAAAACTCAACATTTTTGGTTTAAGTCAAATAGTGTAGCAAGGTTGATTTACAGTTACTCTAAGATCTTGGTTTTTTCCACTTCTTATATGGATTAGTGAAACACTAATAAGTTAAAAACGATCCCAAGCTGATGTATTACCAGCTGTATCTCTTTTTACTGAAAAATTCTATTTTAAAACAAACATTTTTATGCTATTTTAGCCACACATTTATATGCAATTCTTAGCTTACATCTTGACTTTTTCTACAAGTTTGAATGTTGAGGTTTAGTGTTTTGCCATACTGCAGCTGAGGATTTTCCTGAGAATTTGTCTTTACCGGCCCCAGATATAGCTAGCAGCTCAGCAAGGAAGCCTCAAAGAGTCTCCAATGCTCTTGTACCTCAAAATCAACAAAATTAAAATGTGCTGATGATCTCCATCAGTTCTGTCAGCACTCAAGAGCTCTAAAACTCTGATTTCTAGAAGGAAATACAAACTGACAAGGGATTTTTAAAATTATTATTTAATAACAAAAAAATAACCTAGAACAGATGACATGAAATCTTTACAACACAGAGAAGATTGTAACATGCATGTTTAAAAAGATAATTTTGATATTAATAAGTTAAAATTGGAAAACAAATTCTTACTGTTAAATGCCTTTACAGTTTCATGATTTGTTTTCCTCATGTCCTCAACTGAAAATTTTACTTCAAAAAGTTCTTGTTAGTTCTGGTCTGATTTAGAAATCTAACAAAACATCTTGCCTTCTGTTGAGTTTTCATACTAGTATGTGGGACATATATAAATCTCATGTTGAATACTTTATTTTATATCTCCCTCTGCATTCTCTCCACACATCCCACCCCACCACCACCCCACTTCCTTAAAAAAATAAGCATGGTCTAAACTGAAGCTTTTTTCTTCATGTTCATAGATCAAGAATTGAACAAGTTCAATTGATTTGATTCTGTTTGCTATAAAATGGAAGTTGATATCAACTTATATAATCTTATAGCCAGTGAAACTCTCCATTTTGGGGAAATACTATCAATGCTTAGTTAGTTTCAAACATCCCCATATCCCATGTCTAAAATACATTTGTTGTATATTTTTAAGTAGAATACTTTTTCTAATTTGGAATACACAAGACCATAGGAGTTCAGAGTTCATTAAGAAGTTTTAAAAGGAAATACAAATAAGATAAAAATTTAAAATAAACTACAAAAGAGAGTAAATTGCTCAGAATCTAGCAAAAGAGATCTGGCAGTAGAGCAGCAAAAGGACATGGAACAGGAGATCGATATATGACAGTGTGCAGCTGCAACTTTCCAGATACTTATCTCTAGTTTGAAGCATTTTACTTCATTTGAATCTTAATGAAAATTAACTAATTTGTCTTCAAGCCCTGACATTTTACTCAGTGACTGACTATTCTTCCTTCCTGTTTAGTTACTCTGACCTTCGACCAGTTATAACTGACCCAAACCCTCCAACAACAGAAGGCGGCTCAGAGGAGATGATCAAATGAATAATCATCTCAGGAAGTATTTAAATAATGATCACCAATTATTGTAGAAAAAAGCTGAACTTTACACAAAGAGGACTGGAGGATGCTCTTGTTTTAGATACATGAGTGCAGCAGTGGGTCACTGGGTATATACCTTGAGGTGACTAGTGGAGACTAATGTCTTCCTGTGGCAGCCAGACCAGCATGAGGGAAGTGGGTATGTGGTTCAGCCCGACAGAGAGTATAAAAACTGAGCAACTAATAAAACTTGTTTCAGTTTGTGCCCATTTTCTCTTGCCCTGTCAGTAGGCATTGCTGAGAAGAATCTGTCTCCCTCTTCTGAACTCTCTCCTGCTGGATATTTGTACACACTGATGAGACTTCTCTTATCCAGACCAAAGAGTCCCAGCTCTCTCAACATATCCTCATATGAGAGGTGCTCCACTTTCCTCACCATCCTTGTCAGCCTGTGCTAGAATTGCTGCAGGAAGTACTTATCTCACCTGGGGAGTACTTGGGGAGAATGGAACAGAACACAGCATTCCAGATGTGTCTCACCAATACTGAGAAGGATCACCTCCCTCAGCCTGCTGGCAAAGCTATGTTGTATGCAGTCCAGAACATGGCTGGCTGCCTTCGACCTGAGGGTGCATTGCTGGCTTGTGGACAACTTGTAGCCCACCAAGGATTCCAGTGTTCCTCTCCGCAGAGCTGCTTTCCAGCCAGTGGGCTCCCAGCATGTACTGGTGCAAGGGGTCATTCCTCTGCAGGTTGCAGGACTTTGCATTTCCCCTTTTTGAATTTCATGAGGTTCCTCTCTGCCCAGTTCTCCTACCTGCTGAGGCTCCTCTGAATGGCAGCACATCCATACCACAGGAGTGGTACATAACCCTCTCCTCAGAGTTTTGTTTTATCTGCAGCATTACTAAGCTTCTCACTGCCACATCATCAGATCTTTAATGGAGATGTTAAACGGGACTGTTTCATCTCCATCAGGACTTAAAACCATGACACACAAATATTCATGCTTGGAAAAATCCTTAATGAAATGAGTACAAAGCCACCAAAGTGAGAAATGCACCAGAGTTTAACATGGTCCTCTAAAACTTTATTTTATAAATAATTCGGACATTATTTCTATCCCTTCCTTCTCACAGTGTGATGATATTTTCAAGTTTCTTGAAAGTAAAGTAGTTAACTATCAAAGCAATTTTATTTTTTTTCAGGAGAAAAATTTCTTGCACATGGTAAGATCTGCCTGCCATCTCGGCAGATTCAGAGGACAGAGAACCACACAGCAGCGAAGACAGAAGGGGTTTTGATGTGTTAGCAACCATGAAAGTGTCTGAGGACAGTCCTGTAGGAATTAGGACTTGTCTCACAAAAAGGGTAGCAGGATCAATAGCTCGACTGACGTGCATCTACACCAATACACACAGCATGGGCAACAAACAGGAGGAGTTGGAAGCCATTGTGCAACTGGATAACTGACATAACTGCAATCATGGAAACATGGTGGGATGACTTGTACAACTGGAGTGCTCAGTCAATGGCTGTAAACTCTTTGGAAGGGACAGGCAAGGTGAGGTAGCCCTGTATGCTACGGAGGACAGCAGTATGTGACCTGTATCAACTGGATTGATAATAAATTTACCATCTGCAGATGATGTAAAAAATTTCTATCAAATCTACTTGTGCTATTTTTCGGTCATAAGATTTCTCACTTCATTGTAAAGCTTTTAGCAAAAGTTTTCAAGAGATAAAACAATTATGAAAATTTTATGGAGGAGATGAAAACAATTATCTGTTCTTGATATGCATACTAGAAATTTGACAATGCCAACTGAATGGAAACTGTAGAAAAAAGTTGTATGCGATAATAGTAATCATTAAAATAAATCATGAGAGAGAAAAATAAAGCAAACATAGTAATACTAGCATTTAATTATAATTAGATATCTTGTGTTCAGACATATTATTTGAAAGAGGAGGTGCGTACGGGTATCCTGAATTACTGCAAAAATTAACAATTTTGATTGAAAGCAAAAAATTTACTATAGTGTAGGCTTGTTCTTAGCTTAATAAAGCTCAGAGCTGAAGAATTTTGTATCAGCTCATAACCAATTGTTAATAAAATGCAGCAATTCTGCATAGAAAATTACTTGAGTGCATTACCAGAGGACTTGGAGAGAAACTGGCAAAGTAACCAATGACATTTATGAAGTCTTGGTACAGCTGACTCTTTATCCTTTGTTTGGAACTGGCTTGATTCTTGAACCCTGGAAGCACTAAAACAGAACATTAGAAATTTTCAAGAAACATCACATTTCAGCCTAATTTCATACAACATCCATAATGGCAGATTGGTTTCTCTTAGCTTTCTGCTTAAGACTCCAAGACTGTGTTCCTAGGTGGAAAATATTTTTACATAGATACCACTATGGTATTATTTTTGAGTGAGGACTGGTACAAATATAGTAATAAATACACTATTCCCATAGGCAATTGATTCATGACATCTATCAAGCCAAGAGTGAGTAAATGCCTTTGAAAGACACAACAACCTTTCTTGAATTTCTAATGATGATTTAGGGGCTCTGGTCTGCAGGTAGAAGACTGAACATCTGTCTGTTTTACTGCAACCACCATGATCTGCACTGCAGTGGTTATACTCTTAAGAGACACCAACTGATAAAATTTGTAGGGGTCAGAAAACAATAGACCTGCCAGCAAGAGAAAAAAAGTTGTTATACTTACCAGAACACTGATAGAGTTTCTAAATCGGAGCTGCAGAGCATAAATTGAAATCCAGTTCAGAATCTGCACTAGCCTTTTTCACTTTCAGATATTTAGAATACCAGCAGTACCAGCCGAGGACAGTAACATGAGGCTGCTTGGCAATTTGCAAAAGCCCAAAGTAGTCAGGCAATCTAGAAATATCTAAAGTGACTAGACAATAATTAAATACTGCCAAGTGTAAAAGGTCCAACACTAGGAAACTTGTGTTGTTACTATTCCACTTTATAAATGGGTAGAGCAGTCAACATAATCAGTCCTACAGCCTGACTACAAAAGTACCAACCCACTGCTTGAGAGAAATAAAAAAAAACAACTTTCCTCCAGGAGTTATATTAATCAAAATTCGACCTTACCTACAATTTTACCATACTATAAGTCATGCCATTGTTCTGCTGGCTTCCTGTCAGAATTATCCTAGCAAATGTTTAGTGGCAAACTATAACCCATCATATCATTCAGAAAAAAAGAAATGTTGCAAATTATCTGTCAGAACTGAATATTGCAAATGAAATAAATCTGTTTTACCATAATCATATATTTTCACATCTGCTACATTTTTTTACAACTCCTGCAGTTTTTTTAGTGCACTAGGGATTTCTTGAGTGTATAACATACAGCTTTATGATTTAGTGCAAATATCAGTGAGGATTTCTGTGTTCATCACATCTACAATGCTATAACTTCATCAACTCAGTTCATTCTTAAATCAAGTTACATGGCGATCCTGAATTACAACAGGAATATTACTGCATACCATCATAAGTTGCTGCAATCTAGTTTGTTTAATAGTAAACTTCAATAATATTCTAGTCCCTGTGCACCAGAATTGGCCAGGAGATGATTTTTTCTGAAGCCTTTCATAGAACTACTGGCAGCAAAGTAGCATGTAAGAACAGAATGCTACAGATAACCTCCTGTGTTATCTCAGTTGCTAAGCTATTGCTTGAGTCAGTTAACAATTCAAAGGCCAGTATAAATATTTATATTTTATTAACATTGGCCAAGCCCTAAGACAAAGGAAGCACCTTAAAACAGAGGACCTAAAGGTGCAAATAATTTGAAACAGAAGCTACACATTTCTGGTTTAGAAAGCCTGTGCACATAACTTAAACTCTTAATTATTCATTGTCATGACCCAGAAAATTTTAAGAAGCAGTGAAATGTTAATCCTCAAAAAATTATTTAGTAATTTCATTCATCAGGAATGGTGTTACAAGTTTTTTGTGTGTCTTATGTCACAAGCAGTTTAACCTGTAATGTATGAGTTCAAAAAGTTTCACCTTGTAGTTTAATGACCAGAAGATAAGAGAACAAAACCTTCAGAACTCTGGCTCTGAGGCAGCATAAAAAGGACAACAAAATGGAAAAGAACAACAACCCAAGACCTTCAAAAATATTACAAGCTTCAGAGCACAAAAGAAGAACCTTTGTTAGCACTTCATTTAGTATATAATGGTATAAAAAAGTATTAAATGGAAGATCTGCCACTACTTTCAAAAAGTAGGACCTGTTTGTGCCTGATAGGGAGAGTGCAGTTTGTTGTCCAGAGTATATGCAACCCTACATACACCCAATTAAGGATGCAGACATTTAACTTCAGAGTCATTTCCATGGATTAACTGAACTGACAAACAGCTGATCTAGAAATGGAACCAGCTTTCTCTACACTCTGTAGTGCCCACTCAGTTTGGCTAAATGTACAGTATGCAGCAAAAGGCAAACTGTCCAAAGGAGAGAGGTCCAAACATGTCCAAGGAAATATATAAATCCATAAGATCTCAAAGAAATTTAAGTAATCACCATTTTACTTCCAAGTGTCAAAACATAAATTCCAATAAAATAGTTTCAGCTCTGCCTTTGCACATCATGGCAGAAGGGGCTGATTGTCCACTACTATTTTACCAAAATATTTACTATTTTTTCTCTTCTCTCTCCCCTCACCTACATTTTTTATAACAGCATCAATTACTTTTACATTCTTACTGATCTACACAACTCATTGTTTGATTTTTTCAAATATCAATCCTTTAAATAATGGTCAACCTACAGATTTTTATTACTACTGCTCTTCTAAGACAGAGGTTAAGCAGTGAGAAAGAAACATCATCTGGTTGCCCTCAAGAAAAATAAGTCAAACTAAATGAGCAAAGCATATCCTGACCCGTTTCCCCTATCGCAGGCTCCTAATACAACATCTGTTCCTCCTGTCTCTCTTAGATGTTTTCAAATTCTTTTGAGCAGGTTCCTCTTACTGCTCATAGTTAGGCAATACATAGAACAGAAAAGAGCATTCTAGATGTCTGCTGCAAATTTTGCCTCCACTTAAGTCGAATCATCTTCACTGCAATCAGGATTTTGTACGCCATGTTAGCAGAAAAAAAGATCAAGCCATGTAGAGAATACATAAGATACCAATTTCAAATGTTTTGCAGTTCATACAAATCTTGCCAGTGGACATTTGACAAAATATTATATTTTTCTTTATTAGATTAGCATTCTTCAGTTGAAGAAAAAAAGACAAACGTGAATCTTAAAAAAAAAATCTGCATAATAAATATGATAGTTATTTCATTTTACTTAATATTTTAAAGAATGAGTCTTGTACACATAAATTTTTAGATCAAATACTACGCATACTAACAGCATGGAATATAGAAAATTTTCAGATTTTCTCTCTATAAACCAAATATATACATGAAATTAAAAGCAGCTGGTGTTAGCTTTGTTATATTACATCCATTCAACACTCAGCCTACCTAAACTTAAAAGCTTGAATGCAATATTTCTTCCGCAACCAAGCCAAAGATAAGATCAAAAGACATTTAAAAAAAATGTACTTGAATATTTGCATGGTTCCAGGAGTGCTACTATTATTATTTTTATTTTAAAATTCAGTGAAGCTCCTGTAGTATTTTGTTGCTTGGTTTTTCCTGTGCTAAAGAACACAAAGGCTGGTTACTGCCTGAGCCCCCATGATTTCAATGCCAACCCCACCCCAGTTAGTTGCAGAGGTGTTCAGGAGTAGGGCAAATAGCTACTAGTAACAAGCTGATCACTGTACACTGGTTGGCCTGTCATTCCCCTCCCACCTCCAAACCTGCTGCCCATGTTCCTGAGAGAAGCCCAACAGAAAAAAACAAAGCAAAAAATAAAACAAAACAAAGCACAACAACTCCCCACACACACCTGGACCATTGTTCAGAAAAAACAATCCATGCTAGGCTTGAACTAGAGGACACCTCTTGCCCTGGTTGAAAACTGAAGTGTTTTACAGCCAGAAGAGGTATCACATGTGCAATGCTGAAAATAGTTGCCACACCATGTTTTTGTTTTGTTACCATGACAGCAATTACCAATATTTTGAAGAGAATGACTGCTCGCTGACACAACACTAGGACAATGGGAAGGTGTGTTTTCTTCACCAGTCCAGGAAGTCTCATTGTGTGCCAAAATGCAATTATTTCCTATGATGTTTAGGCAAAGTTATTCTTCATCAAAAACAGAAGAGCAGCTAAAGCTGGTGAAATCTAATTCAGAAAGGACCAATGCAAAGATACAGAAGTTTCAGGACTTTCCCTCTTCAAACATTTGCTAAGAGGCAGAAATTTGGGATAAAAGAAGTATAAATATTTCTTGTATTTAAATCCTCTGTCAGCTAGAACATAGAAACACTTTGGCAAATAGGTGAGAAATGTCTGTTTTGGTTGCCTTTTATACTTTCACTAGTGTTAGAATCAAAACCTCTTACTACATTCAACAGCTTTGGTATGTACCAACTATATTTTGAAAACGGCATCAATATCAGGCTTTATAACAGTTTGTACGATTCTTCAAGTCTTCATAGCTCAGACCTATCTCCTCCTCCAGAGATATAAATGGGAAGTCCTCTGAATGGACAACCTCATCTGTCATCTCTTTCAAGAATTCCTGAGCAAGAAATGGGTTTACAGGTCTGTCTTCCTTTCCTATATCTCTCCTGCATTGTAAATGGTCATGGGACACAACATAGTTAAAGTGCAAGTCCTCAGCTGATAATACAGAGGATGCACAGAATTGAAAAAACAGGACTGCAGGCACATCAGAGCTTCGGCAAGGCTGTTAATTACTCACCTATAAGGACATGATATTTATCAGCACTGTGGTTTTTCCCTGTATGTTAAAGTTGTCTTTCATCTTCAAAAGAAGTAGAAGAGAAATTAGTAGACTGTTTTCTTAAACACATTGCAAAAAAACTTAGTCATTAGACCTACAGCTATGCTGACTACTCAACCTCTGTTTCAACAAGAATTACAGTGCTGTCATGAGAGTGCTCCATTGACACCCTACCATTTCCTAGCAACAATCAATGTTTTGTACATAAAAAAGTGAATGAAACACGGCCTATCAGTGTTTTCTTTCTCATTATGCTGCTAAACTTTCTCCCTCTTCCATATAAAAGCAAAAGAGTCTTGTTTGGGTATAATGTAGAAGTCCAGACTGTGCTCTGTAATATACTGAATTGACAAAGAACAAGCAAACCTAACATAAAACAAGGTGTTTCATCTTATCCAAGCTGACCCTTCTAAAAACAAAATTAGTGTTAGTTCATAATTCCACAACAGACTCACCAGTTTTTAATCCTGCAATGATGGACTGAGAGCGCCATAGGCAAATAGAGTGATGGGCTTTCTGCTTTTCACAGAGCTGCTTCTGAGGGGTCTTTCTTTGCAAAAATAGCATCCGTTCAAATCCTTCCTAAGCCAAAGTATTAAGCATAAATAATGTTTCGTCCAGTCTTCTGTTCCCACTAATAAATCTCTAGTGAGAATGGCAGCACACCTGCACTGTCACACATTACTCCTGCAAAGCAGCACCAATTGCACTCCAAGCACATAATGGCAGCCCAGAATAACCAGTTTATGGTACCATTGTAGGATATCCCAACATTTATGGTAACACTGTAGGATACACGAACATTCATGAGTAGAGATACCTGGACCATCACAGGCAGTCATGGAGATTGCATGGAGTTTGGTTTTGTGTATTTGTTTCCTTTATCCAGTATGTGGAAGAGCAACATCATTCTGCCCTATCTCCTTGCAGATTTCTGGTGAGGATAACAACTCCTCACCTGCAGTCATATGATGGGACAACAGCTGCTTAGAATTTGTTTCTTCCCTGCACTGTGAGCTGCGGTACAGAATACATAGTGGAGGTGGGCACAGTGAAGAACACTTTTAAATTCATGTAAAGATGTACTTTCTTTCTATAGTATATTATTTTTTCAGTATCCAAAGGACTTGTGATTTAAAAAAGAAAAAGACCCCAAAAAAGTCTGTTTTACTAGTTCAAAGACATACTGACACTTCTCTGTAGGAGGATATTTTCTGTGATTTATAGTAATTTTTGATCAGTCTAGGAAAAAATCATTCAACTGCATTGCCTCCTACTTCCAAACAACTGTGGTTCTTCTCCATCTCCTGCCCCCTGCCCCTTTTCTTCCAGTCACCACCGAAGTTAAAGAATCTTTCAAAACCTAATTAATATTTACAAACATCGAGTTACATACACACATGCCCTCCTGCAAGATGGGAACCAACATAAACCCAAATAATCTACTTCAACTGAGGTCCACAACATTCAACTGGGGGGCTAAACTCACTGGGAATAAATGTCATCCCTTTGGAAATGCCCTGGCTCTCACTGGTAGCATAATTAGTGAGGCAGGTGGGGTTTTTGTCCCCTCCCCTTAATTGGAAACAGATTAGCATTTATAGTAAAACAAAATTCAAGAAGGATGGTAGAAGGTTAGAAAAGAAAAACAAACCAGAAAAAACAGCATGTTTCCATCCCTGTGGCAGTAATGGTGTGTAGACTCCAAATCCTATGGTAGCCAGGTAGATAAAAAGCAGTAAAGCAACAAATAAAAAAAGGAGTGGCACGGTGAGGACCAACCATTCACTCTGGAATGTAGGGGTGGAGACATCAGGTTATTTCTGTTGGTCAGCTGTTCAGGTCTCGTCTGCATTAATCTCTCATCATAGCAATTCATCTGCCAGAAAGCAAAAGAACTACATGACTGTAAAAATACCTTGGTGCTTTTTTTTTTTTTTTTAAATAAAGAGCATGGGAGACACATTAGAAAGATTTACTATTATTTTTTTCCCTAGTATTTTCATGCAAATTCTGTCCCTATACTTGTGTATCTCAGACAGTGGAAGAAAGTTGTTTCATGCCGAATCCTTGCTTACAAAGATGTTTGAAATGTGTGCAATACAGTCTCAACATTCCCTTCACTGCCACTGAAGATGGTTTTGCTAAAACATGAGATTGACGAGATATCCAAAAAAGTAAAAAATTAATCACAGGTATTTGGACCATTCTTCATTTTCATTGATGTATTTCTATCCTGTGGAAGAACAGAAGTAAGGAGATGTCTCTTACCTGAAACACAGGTTTTGATACAGCAGTATTAGAGGAAAAAAATAAATTGCAGATCAGTCTTTAGTGTTTCCTTGAAATCTTTCAGTGCATTTAGAACAAATGCAATTTGTTTTCTCAATTTTTTATAGAAACTCCGGGTTGGTTTTACAAAACACCCTGGGAAATTCGACTCTATTTCAATGGCAGCAACAATATTCAAACTGATGGGAACTCACAAAGTGTGCTGACATATGGTGCCACCTAGCTAGATGATGTTACATATTACAGACTTATATGTGTTGCCATAGACACGCATTCCTCTTCCAAATGAGCTAAACAGGAAATACCTACCAGATAAACACCCTTTCTAGTGTATATGGAATTAAATAATGACATACGTTAAATAAACCCACAGAAGTAAAACTTTTCAAATTCTTGATGTTTAGCTAGGACCATAAGATTACAGGCCTTAACTGGTTATTTCCAAGCTTTTCAATGTATTTTAGTAAGAACTTACAGCCTGCATAGACAAGAGCAAATGAGACACGGCTTAGGATTTTTTTCCCCTTTCAAATAAGTAGGAAAAGGACTGGCAAGATTGCATCCTAAGGCTTTTTTTGAAATAAAATAGAATAATTTTGAAAATGCAGCAGCATTACCCTGGCACAAGCATAGGCACATACACAAACAATGAAGAGGAGAAAGAGATTCTTTTAGCTCGAGAATCAGGAAAAATGCACTATTACAAATATGTGACTGAAAGAAGTTACTTCAACCACTTAAAAAAAAAAAAAGCTGAAGTTTTAAAGTTTTACCAGAGGCTGCAAACTCAAGAGTCTAATCTTTCCATAAAATATATGAGAAAGAGATTTTTGGAAGAAAAACAAAAGCTTTTCTTGAGGCACTTAGTGAGCCCAGTCATGTGTACCAGTACATTCAGCAAACAGGTTACAAGTCAATGTCTGCCATTTGGGAGAAGACAGCATAGCAAAAACATTTATATTTGCCTCTGGGAAGAAGTTTTGCCCTAAAAGCATTTTTTTCCTGGGGAATACAGGCAGTAGGCCTATTGATAGGATTGTCCAGCACCTGTAGAACTGCAGTTGGAGTGCATAGTGCTGTAAATAACTGACATTGCTTAAGGGTCAGATAGGATGAATAAATAAGCAAACCTTCCTCAGGCACAAAGTGCTTTCTGGTATGGTAATGATACAAACAACATACAGCCTTTGATACAACTAACTCATGGAGCCCATAAAGGCTGTTTTACAGAGTTTCATAAAGCTTGAATGTATTCTGTATGAAACCCAAGATGAAAATATCAAATAAGATACTGCACGTTACTTCAGATTTCATTAGTAAACAATGAAGTTTAAACAAAACCCAAAACAAACCAGCACATTCCTCTAGAGGAGTATTTTGAACATTCTACTGTGGAATTTTATCCAAAAGCTCAGGCAGGCAATTCAACAGCAAGTGTTTCAATAAAGATTTCCTCACCAACTGCAACTATTACTTAGAGTATATTACAGGAATCAATTTATATTTACTGTATGAGAAATGAAACCTATTTGAGATCAAGACCATATTTGCTTTAAAGACATTTTTCAATTAAAATTATTTTAGGGAGCTACAGACCGAAACAAGGCTGTGTGTCCCTGCAAACACCTTCCAACAGTCAACACTGTCATAGTGCAGCAGATCATACATGTTATTTCCAAGAACCCCTGGTCATGATAAATCAGAATGTAAGAGCAGCAGAGCAGCCCAAACACATTGCCACACACGTTCCTAGCAACTACCAACAGAAAAACGTAGCTGTATGCTTTCTTCAGCATATCTACTTTGAATTAACAAATCTCCCTATTTAGACTTTATCAAAACTTTGCCATCAGTCATCTGACAGACTTCCTTGATGGTTCCTAAAAATTCACAAGTTTTTTTTTTGTTTATAGCTACATGTGGCATGATGAAATTTATCTTTGAAGAAGCATATAAATTCAGACCCAAAACTCCTACTATTTCAGACTTAGTAAAGGAAACAAATTTTCTCCTGGAAAGAACAAGATATTTGCAAACATCAAAACTGCTTTTCTATTTTTATTAATATTTACAAAATATGGTAAATTCATAACATTTGTCTGCTTGCACATAGTGATAGTACAAAATCCCTCAGTTTTGCTACTGGTGCATTATCCTAGTGTGTTATAAAAGTTTTATTTTGAAATTACTGAAAAGCACACCTTATTCGATATTTTTTCCATTCACTTAGATATACATGTCATATTAAAAAATACACGTATTGTATTTTCTTGGTGTTGCAAGACACAAGGGATCACAAAAACACCCATCTTTTTCAGATCCAGGGTAGAAGTCTTGTAGTGAGTATTTTACTGCAACTACAAAGTACCATTACTCTCAAATTAAGTATTCTCTAGAGTGATTAAAAAACAGATTTAAAAATATGGGGAAATGCTTAAAAACAACTTCTGCAGATTATTAGCATTAGGAGGTGGGAAACAATAATGATCCCAATTGCAGTAGTTCTTTGTTTCTCCTTGGATATGTTCAGATTAAGATCTCAACAGAACTAGTAGATTAAATATCATGGCCAGTCTGCGCAAGCGAAGATTTGGGAAGGGTCATTACCCTTCGAGCCTGCGCAGTGGATTTTTTAGGTGAGACACAGTGTGCGCTGAACTGAGCCCCCACCCTTTAATCCTGAGGTTCATCTGCCGGGGCCGAGTGAGCTCGGACAGTGGCAGCGAGGTCCTCAGGACGTAGGTTTGTTTAGAGTGACCTTCTCTTAGATGGATGTCCTTACAGGGCTGACGAGCTCCATCTGCCCGGAGGACTTCCCTGACCGGGAATCGAACTCGGGCCGCAGCAGTGAGAGTGCTGCATCCTAACCACTAGACCACCAGGGAACCCCAGATTAAATACATTAGAAATATTTAATGACTGTTGCCATGATTCTGGGAAAATTATCACTTTTTAGTTTCTATAAAATATGAATTTTTCTAGTACATTATTTGTTGTTTTTCAGTCAAGATTCACACACCAGTAGACAACAACCTCCCTTAATACACAAATTGAAAGCAGTTCTTGGTACATTGCTAACAACACAATGCACTAAGTATTTTTTTTTTTCTTATTTTTTTTCTTTTTTTTTTGTTTGCCTGTTTAATCCTGCATATACAATAATATTATACAGGAATCCTCATAGAAAAGAGGACAAAATTACGGTTTCTGTCATGGACAAAAACTTTATAAAAACATAATACAATTAAAATACAAAATATATATAGTACATGTCAGATTAGTTACTAGTGGCATTTGAGGTTTCTGGAGACTGAAGAAATTCATAGGGATCGTGAACCATGTCTTGCTGTTCTCCAACGCTCAGATGAGAGGGGCTTCCTGTAGAACATGGGGAAAAAAAAATCAAAACTTTTAGAAGTACAGAAACATAATGAAGAGATAGTTATGTATATAAACAGCATGGTTATTTCACATTCTCAGTTTATACTTTTAAATTGTATTTAAATAGGAGATTATGAAAAAGAAACCACAAGATTCTTAGTAATTTAGCTAATTGCTAATTTAGTAATTGGAAAAGTAGTCATATTACTCTGAGTTGAAAAATTATACAAAATGCAACTGAGTATCATCCAACCAACATCTCCTACCTTCTCAGAATGACACCAAATTGTTATGCAGTTTATCACCGAATTTTACAGTTAACAATGGAATGCTGTTATAGTAGTTGCTGCATGCAACTATGCTGAAGCAAAATAAACATTATATACTCCTTATATTTCTAAAGGCATTAAATGCAAGTCCTTATAGGGATTTGCCAGTCAGTATCGATTTACTTCACGATTGCTTCAATCACACCTACTCAAAAAATAAGTAACTACAATTAGTGCCCTGAATTCCAGAGGTCAAAAGTATGTCTTCTTAGTTGTTTTTGCCATACATATTTAAAAATTAAAACATGATCCTGCAGTCAGTACACTGTTCTATCAGTGTAGTTTCACACACAGAGTCATGTAAATTAAAATTTAAGTTTAAATGAATTTCTATTGGAACACAAGTACTGCAACTTCTGTGACACAGCTAACTTTACCAAGATGATGTTGATCTCTTTCAGAGGTATTGGAGAGGGAACTCAAATTGGATGAAGGTCGGGATCCCACTCTGTCAGCCTGAGCTTCATGAAGGTCCTGCAGCAGCTTAGTTGTTTCATCCAGATGTAAATGATTATCGTCATGGTCAAGCTCCTTCTTCACTTTTCCTAAGAGCCACCAGTTACCAACCAAAATCCATAATTAGCATATGTACATTGACTCATGAATTACCAAGTCTTATAAAAAAATTCTAAAATAAATTAACACAAGTGTTGTCTATTACACAAATGACCTCAATCTTGCATTTTCCTTAGCACTTCTAAAAAGCAACAGCTGCAGACCTGTGTGATATTGGAAGATGAAGGAAAGTGCCACAGGAAATGGCTGTATCTGAACTGACTGAACTGAACTGAAATGCCCACTATTTAAACAGCTGTAAGAGCTTAATTTGTCTTCCTTATCTTTTAAACTCCAGATATGAAATCATAGGATAATTTGCTTCGGAAAGGACCTTAAAGATCATCTAGTTCCAACCCTGCTGCCATGGGCAGGGACACCTTTTACTAAACCAGGCTGCTCAAAGCTCCATCCAACCCAGCCTTGAACACTTCCAAGAGATGGGGCATCCACAGCTTCTCTGGGCAACCTGTTCCAGTGCCTCACTACCTTCACTCTAAATAATGCATTTAGTTTGCAGCAAAGAAGTCAATAGAAAGATCACTTAAATATCTAACTTAAAATACAGTTAAAATAGGACATGTAATTTACAGAGGCAAAGAAATCTCCATCACAGAACAACAGTATCTTCTCCAGTTACCGTGATTTTATAATAAGCCAAAAAAACCTGAAATTGGAAAGAACTGGAAATATGTGCCAATATATGCTATTCTTTCATCTGAAGACCTAAAAATAATTCACTCAACTTAAAACAGGAAAATAAACTCTTTCCCTTTGTTTTCTTCGATGCAATTCTTGCTAACTTTTCAAGAATTATGATAAGAAGTAATGCCATAAACTCTCTCTGGAAGCCAACTAATCTAGAAGTATGATTATTTACTTCTAGTTCAAAGAAGAAAACATAAGCAGTTTTCTGTGGCACAAGAAATTCACAGTAAGATTGATATGTCTAAACATTATCTATAAAATGGATATTCATTTTTTACTGAACTAAATAAAATTAGAGTGTGACAGGATAATCAGAGCTTATAATTGCTTTTCAAAATGCATCTATGTCAGAAATCCTGCTGGAGGGCAGGAGGGTTCTTCAGAGGGACCTGGACTAGCTGGAGAGATGATCTGATTCCAAGATGAATCAGATGAGGTTTAACAAGGCCAAGTGCCGGGTCCTGCACTTTGGCCACAACAACCCCATGCAGGGTTACAGGCTGGGCACAGAGTGGCTGGAGAGCAGCCAGGCAGAGAAGGACCTGGGAGTTTAGATTGACAGGAAGCTGAACATGATAAATTGACAGGAAGCTGAACATGAGCCAGCAGTGTGCCCAGGTGGCCAAGAAGGCCAATGGCATCCTGGCCTGGATCAGGAACAGTGTGGCCAACAGGACCAGGGCAGTGATTCTTCCCCTGTACTCAGCGTTGGTGAGGCCACACCTTGAGTGCTGTGTCCAGTTCTGGGCCCCTCAGTTCAGGAAGGATATTGAGGTGCTGGAGCAGGTCCAGAGAAGAGCAACAAGGCTGGTGAAGGGACTCAAGCACAAGTCCTATGAGGAGAGGCTGAGGGAGCTGGGGTTGTTTAGCCTGGAGAAGAGGAGGCTCAGGGGAGACCTCATCACTCTCTACAACTCCCTGAAAGGAGGTTGTAGCCTGGTGGGGGTTGGTCTCTTCTCCCAGGCAACCAGCAGTAGGACAAGAGGGCATGGTCTAAAACTGTGCCGGGAAGGCTTAGGTTGGATATTAGGAAGAAATTTTTTCCAGGGAGAGTAATCAGACATTGGAATGGGCTGCCCAGGGAGGTGGTGGATTCACTGTCCCTGGAGGTTTTTAAGATGTAACTGGACATGGCACTTAGTGCCATGGTCTAGCAACCATGGCGGTGTTGGATCACAGGTTGGACTTGATGACCTCAGAGGTCTTTTCCAACTTGGTTAATTCTATAATTCTATGATTCTATGAAATCTGTGGAAATCTTCTTTTCCTTTAAGTCTTTCATTACCTTATGTTTTATAATAGATAGTTTGGCCTCTTTCACATCCTGAATTAAAAGTATCTTAAAACATAAGCAGGTTGTTAGCTTGGATGACACTTGTGAAGGCATTTGACCAGCTCAGCAGCCTGCAGAAATGGCAACAGTACTTCTAGCATTTAAAAGATACCTATCAAAGGCATGTATTTGAAACAGCATCCTAATACTTTTACACAACTGCCTTATCTGAGGATAAAGTCTTTCCAGCACCTGAAGTTTCTTATGATTTTTGTTTCTGGGATATTCCAAGTGGTGATATGATCGCCCTTCACATACTTACCTAATTCCCAAGTTATTTCAAAAGACATCATATGAAGTAACATCATTTCTGAGCTAAAGCTCCACACTGATTCTTAAAGTTTATGTTACTATGAACACAAAATACAAGCAGAACTATCAAAATTGTATTTCTTCAGTTGTACAAGAAAAGTTAGCTTGGATAGCACATGGATGTCTCAAAGGAGAAACAGAGCAAGGTTCATTTATCTTGTACCAGCCCTAGACTTTTACTTATGTCAAAATAGACTTGATACTACTTTTTGAACACTTTTTTATGTGTGTTTGACAGCAAATCCAGCTGTCATTTTGTCTGTGGTACAACTAAACCATAATTGATGTCCTGTATATTTAATTACTTACCTAACGAACTTAACATAGAAATATCAAGAGATACATCTGAATATGGTTTCATAGAGAGAAAATCCAAGTCAGAAGAGTTACTGTCTCCAGCAGATTCTCCAACCTATTAAAATACAAGAAATAGAAAGACCAGCCATAATGACAAGCTGTCATAATAACTTTCTAATGTTTAAGATAAATGCAAAATCCATTCCCTCAAAAGTGTGCATCACAACACTTGAGACTGGGGAATCCATAACCATCTTGGCCAACCTGAAATTCACAGAGACTTCAAACATGGTTCCAGGACAGACCAGTCGTATCAATGGCAAAGGATGTGCACAGTAATCTAAGTATCTTTTATCTGATATCCAGAACTGTTGAAACTCAATTACACACTCAACTCCTTCATGTCTCACAGAAGAACCCCAGTAGGTGTCCCTATCATGAACCACTCCCAGATCCCCTTTTCCCTCATCTCCTCAATGCAAGAACACTGGATTTATTGATATTTTTAGTATGCTGGGCCTTCCTATACACGGTATCAGCTGGAACTGGCCTCTCTAGTATTTCTCCTATACATGTGCATAATTAAATACAGCCTGCACTACAACAATTTCATTTCGTTCCACACCTGTTGCCATACTGCTAATGTAATGGTACGAAGTTAGAAATCAAAGTAAAAGTCACTAAGCTTCGAAACCTATTCTAACAGAAGTCTATGAGGATGCCTATTCCAGCAGGAGAAATAAGACACTCAGGTAAACACATGACCAGGTATTATCTTTTAGAAATATGAAACTTAGCACTGTAATGAATTAATTTAACCATTCACCTTCTAGACAAAGATGACTTTTCACAAAACATAATGAATACTTATAAAACTATAAAATTTTATTAGTTGCTATATTGTAATCCATATAATTTTTATGTGAATTGGCATGGAATGCAATGCATTAGTTCTGTTGTCACAAATACATTGAAAGATAAAACCCGCACCACTTAAAGAAATATTTGATTAGTAGCTGTGAAAGCATAAAAGATATGCATTTTTTACCCATTCTACAACATTTTCAATAGATGTGGTAAAACTAATCAATACTAATGATTTTTTACAATTTTACAGCAGGTTGAATCTCAAATATTCATCAGCAGATCAAGTATTGTTTTCAGTTTCCTAAGTGATCTTCCTGCATTGGATTTAATTACACATGCTGAAATAAACTGGAGAATACAGAACAATAAAGCCACTAACTGTCAAAGAATTAATTTTCAGTACTGAAACATTATTCTAGATACTGTAATTCTAATATTCTACTTCAGACTATGCACATCCTTGCCCTGAAACAAAATGAATGTCTCAATACTACTTTTTTGGGGGTTTTTATGTTTTTTTTTTTCTGTTGTTCCTCTCCAACCATCTTACCATAATCTGTTTGGAAGAATCCAGACAGGTATTATGCAACTTGTGTTCTTCTTTTATAAGAACTGGTAGAACCTAAAGAACAAAAGAGTATTTTAGATCTTAGCATTTCATAGCTTATGTTTATATTTCCTAAAAATGTTTTCTAATAATGCTTGTGTAATTTACTGGTTTAGCACAAGAAGACCCTGGGCCACCACAGAACACTATCACATTTAGTGATGTTTGAGTAGAACCTTTATGAAAAAAAAAGACTAGCTCTTTTCTAAGGGCAACCATATACATTCATATAAACAATTTAGAACTAACCAGGACAGGCTCTTCAGGACTAACCTAACAGCCTCCTCTTTCTCCTATACTCCACTTACCATCTTTTTCTGCATTACTATACAGAACAGATGCACATTACATAAAATCAAGAACTTGAATGCTGGAAGAACATCACTTTCTCTACCTTAAATGCCCAAACACCTTTTCAAGTTTTAAAAAAAAACCAAACAGACTGAATGTCAACATAACTTACCTTAACTTCATCCAGTGGTTTTACTGGGATGTTTCGCCTCTGGAAAGAAAGAATACTAACAATTGCTTATATTCAACATATTAATAAAGACCTCTTTCTTGTACAATTTCAAGTATTTTCAAACTTCATGCACAAAAGAAGGTTAGAGACAGCTAAGTTTTTCACATATCTGCAATGCAATTACAATGTAACAGTTAATGTTCTGCAATAATTTAGCATTATGCATTTTAACTAATCTTTGAGTCCCCTTATGCTATTTCCTCTGTTCACAAATTTTATATTCAAAAGCAGTATCTTAGTCACTACTTCAGTAACTTCTGAATCACAAATCATCTAAGGTTGTACTTTTAGAGATACTAATTCTTACTCAAATGTAGCAGCACAAAATGCTCAAGCATAAAACACCATGGCATATCATCACTGAAACACATATAATTATGTGAAATCGGCGTATATCAACATATGTCACAACTGAACAGCACTTCTAAGTGTAAATACCCATTGACCATTTGAAAGGTCTTCAGAAATTCTCATACGGAACCACATTCATAGAACAAGGTGGCAAAAAGGAAAAGGCACATTTGTGAAGCTAAGTTCACTATGTTGTATACACACATTTGTATATGTGGAGAGTATTCAAAGTACAGGGTTGTAACTTTTTTTAACTAATCCTTTACATTTCTTCCTGTTTCATATACAGTCTTTTTCCTGGTAAAAAATAGCCAGAAAATTCTGAAGGATTTTCTTGTGGTTTTCATTCTATTGCCTCCTTTTCCCGAAACACCACGCACCTTATTCTCTTTCTAAGTGTGCAGAGATTCAGCATAATCTCATTTCCACCATGTCAGGAAATCTAAGTACCTTCCATCTTCCCATCCTGCCTCCCTTTTTTTATTCCTCAATCATTCACAATGTCAGCATTTTAAATAGCAGACAATTATTTCAAACTAAGAGTGGTTTTCAGAGTGAAAATAACATGCAATTTCTATTAGACTATTTGGTCTTGGGAATGCAAACATTCCCACTAGAATCATACATATTTCTGAGAAAAATCTCTTCTGCAATCTTAGTATGAATCCCATCAGGAGAGTGTTTTTGTAAATAAGTTCTTCCTTCAGACATACTACATGAATTTAAAAGTTAGCACTGTTGGGTAAAAGATACCTGTACAGTGATATTAATCTGTTCTTCAACACTACTTCCATGTTCCAAACAATTAATTCTTCCACAAGAAGTATATTTTGCATTTCAATTAAGAAAAAAACCAAAAACCTCAACAAAAGCATAGCAATATAACTCAGAAGTAGGTACGTAAGTTATCACATTGAGTGACAAGGCTGCCCAAACACTATTCAGTTAGTTGGACCCTGCTTTGTCACATGCCCCCACCCCTTCCTTTCTGCAGCTATATAGTGAACCACAGAGAACTGATCGAGCCAGAGATAAGAAAAAAAATTACTCCTCTGTTGATTAATTCAGTCTGTAATTTGGCTCACAGCATGGCTGCTTGAACGGCTAAGCCTGAACTGCTTAAACTGACAGTGGAAAGCAAAGCACTTCATACAACATTGAAAAACAAACAGGTTCATTCTTGTTCTGATGAACTTGTGACACTCCTGTGCATCAAGAACACACCTGCTTTAGCTGATAAATAGTTTTGGAATGATCGCCACTGGTGATCTGGTCCAGAAGATCATCCACTATTTTCTTGCTGTAACTTCCAGCATCCTTCACGAATTCTTGTAAGCTAGCAGGAATGGAGATAAGCATTACAGAAAATGTTTATTTTCGTAAAAAATATTTCAACTCAAAATACGGTTTTCCCCAACAACACTACATTACACCTATATTTTCTTTGTTCTTTAACTCTTCCATGCTTCTTCAGAAAAGCAATTAAGACAGAGATTTTTTCTTTTTTCTATCATTGATAGTCAGTTAAAAAACAAAACCCAAAAAAGAGAAAAAAGCTTACCACTAATTCTTTTGGTCCAAGATTAAGAATTAATGAAAAGTGGTATTTCCCTTTTCAAGTAACTTTAACTCTTTTGAAACTCCTTGAAAAATATCACTGTTTTAAAGCCACTGAAATCTATTACTTGCCTATTTAAACTTATTTTCGGATGGGTGTAAAGCAGAACACTAAAGCTTTAGCAACCTGTAATATGCTGTTGTTGAAGACACTAATAACAGCCTTGCAATAAAATTGGATAATTTAAAAGGGCAAATGGAAAAAAAAAATGCATCCTCCTACCTACAATCAAAAGCAAAAAACCAAAAAACCACCACAAAAACCCCACCAACCAGGATGAAAGCTAGCTTCAAGTTTTATGGTGATTTGTTTTAAAAATAAGTTTTAGAATAAAATATCAGGATCTGAACACTCCTATTTGGCATTTAGTCCAAATTACTTTGCATAAAATTACTACGATAAGTTAGACTTTCTAATTAGGAAGTGCTTACCTTAAGGCACACTGTATTCCAGTTTCATCACCATATGCTGAGTACAAGAGTTCCATCTCGTCTGGTTTCAAATCATGAAATATAGAGTTGTTTTGCAAGGAAGGTGCTGTACTAGCACTTGTAAGAAAGGTTACTAAGGTAGAAGAAAGAGATGATAAATGATTAACACAAGTGTAAAAGACCACTTGGGCAAAAAAATTGTTTTCTGAAACGGATACAGAAAGTGCAGTGTCTTTTTTTCTCCAACTGAAATCAAGAGCAATATCTCAAGGACACTTCCAGACTCTAGAACGAGTGCAACTATTTTGACCATATAAACAAACGTATTTATATTATTGGAAAATCAAGAACTAAGTTAAGTACCACACTCCCAGAAAAAAAAGATTCATGGCCACACCTCCTTTTATATTTCTATTTTTTGTGTGTGTCTACTTTAGTGTTGGTTACTAGTCAGTTTCTGGACAGCAGATTAGAAACTATTAAAAATATCAATAATACAAGGAAAAAAAAAATCCACAGTCTGCGAAACCCTCATCATGTGATGCAAAAATGCAAGTGACTGAAAGTTTTTTACCCTGAACTGTAAGTACAGTTAGTCTGGAAAAATTATCTCCCACAAAGAAAACACACTACCATTATTGAAAAGCTTCTAGTGTGGTTGTAACACTAAGGCAAAACATTAATCCATAAACTTCTAATTAAGTGATGTTTAATAAGAAGAAAAGTCATTTTAAAACTGCATTCTGCTGTCAGTGGAATAATTATACACTATAAGAATAACCAAGCAAACTTTCATACCAAGACAGGTAAAAACTGTAACTATTTTATTTCAGGTAATTGCTCAAATATTTAAAAAACAAAAAGCTAAAACATGTTCTTTGGCATTTACCTTTATTTCTTCGTTCATCTTTAAAGCCCAGTGTAGTGAAGCCAGGTAGTAATTTGCTTGACAGTGAACTCAGATCCACTGGGTGAGTCTCTTCCTCTAATAATTTGATTTAAAAGAAGACTTAGAAAAGCATTTAATGCATACAATTTATGGTGAATATTTAGATTTTACTATTTTAAAATGTTGCAATTAACATAAAGACTAAATGTCTTTTAATCTATACATTAAGCATAGGTACTGTAATTCAGGTTCTCCATTTAAACTTCAAACACATGCTGTAAATATGTTTCCATGTCTAATTGACAAGATCTATGGCTTACTTATTTCATTTTTAGAGTATACATCAACGTGTGATGTATACTAGCTGATTCACAAACATTCAAGACCCAGATTTTATGAAGTGATAAAAGCAGTTTCTTGTGTTGACTAAGTGGTAGTTCGTTTACAGAAATCCAGACACCATTACCATCACTGTCTAAACTTTCAGTGGCCTAATTTCAGAGGTATTAAAGCACATGAATTTTATTAAATTTTATTTTCAGATATAGGGAAGGGCATGTTAGCAGACAAAATGCTCAATTTCATTCCAGAAAAATTTACTATCAAATGAAAAAGAATTGAGACAATAATAGTGTTAAAGGCTCGTGTCTCCCAGTGTGATTAGTCTAAAGCACTCATATATTCATCAATGAAACAAGAGATAAGCTGTGAACAAATTCCAATCTCAAAAGGTGCAAAGAAAGTTCTAAATCAACATGCCATACAGGAGCATAAAGACTATGACATTTCATTCATTACAAACTTTCAAAACTTCTGCATTTTGAGCTTGAAACTAAAACAAGTGAAAAGCATAAGCCAGTATAAATAGCATATAGTAGTAACAGAACAACAACAAAAAAACCCAACAGAAAAGATCAAGAAATTTAGCTAATGATTTAAATCAGGAAATAAAAAGGTAAAAGATTATTCTGAATTTCATTCTGTGCATTGCACATTTACATAGGATTACAGCACTTTCATTCACCTTCAGACTATTAGGTTTTGACACTAAACTGTATTTGCAGCAAAAGCTTGTATTCCAAGTCTTTATAAAGTTGTAGCAGTGTATAAGTGCTTATAAAGAGATATTATTTTATCTTCTTACTGTTAGAAATAGTAAAACAGAGCACCTAAAGAGTGAAAATTTGGAAGGTAAAGAGAAACAATTTGGGGTGTTTGGGAAAATGGTTTGGGAAATAATTAATGAACATAATAAAAATTGTTTAAAAATTAAAAAAAAATTAAAACTCATCTATACTACACAGGATCCTTAGGTACAGTTAAGACTTCAAAATCTGCTAGAACATTCAAGACTGCTTTTACCTTCTGCTTCAGGATCAGATGAATTTACTACGCTAAATAATAAAGTTCCATCTCCATTTTTTTTCAGATAACCAATCTGTGAACAGAACCACAAAGATATAGAAGTAATCATTCAAAACTGTTGAAAATTCAAAGAAGGAGTTACTTCCTTAAGAGAAAACTATAAAAATCATTTTTAGCTGCATTGGGATCCTGCACTGTGGTATTCACTTTTTAATACAGAGAATTATGAGTCACAGTTATTTAGCACCACTTAGCAAATGCTTCAGAACAGAAGACTTAGGAGTAGAAGTTCATATATGCAACTCCTTTTTCATCTTTCTATATCAGATCTAATGTTTTCATCCAAACAAACCCAATTCCATTATCATTAGCATGAAGCCAGCCTCTCTGACTACTAAATCTAGAACACACTTTCTTTTTAGAAGCAGAACTCCTAGCCACAATCTAAGTCACTGCTTATTTTCAAATCTAGAATGAACTGCTTGTTTTCATATCACACCCACAACTTTCTCTAATTAGAAGTACTTTTATGAGCACACAGTCAAATTCTTAAAGAGGAAGAAGTGCTGTGACAGACGTATTGAATCACTCAAGCACAGTGCTCAAAACACACAGGTGAAAGACAATAGAGTACACCAGGGTCTGTAAAGATAGAGCCAGATCTGATGCAACAAGCAAAGCTGATGCCAGAAACTGACTACACATGAATTGGGCAAAAAAAGACTAACCTCTCAGTAAACGGGGAAAATGAAAACTATTCTCTCCCTACAGAAATATTAGTAAATACTTTGAAGTAAATTGAAAAATAAATCTCTCCCTATTTTGGTTTTTTCCTCCCTTCCCTCTGAAAAACTTTAAAACTCTTTCTATACAGGAGGCCAAAGCTAAAGCTGGCATAAAATAAAAACAGAGCTAAGAAATGCTGGGAAGAGAATGAACAGGAAAAAAATACCTTCAAGTAATGGCAAAAGTTAACAATGGCTGAGCTCTAAAAACATGCCAGTGTTACCTAGACTCTGGGACACAGAGTGAGTTGTCCGGCTGATTAACAGCCTAGACAATGAAGAGCAGCACACCTCGAGGAACTTTCTCAAAAACAGACTGCATCAGCATGAAAGGCCTTTTCAGTGAAGCTAGTAATTAGCAGAAGACTGGTATTGCTTTAAAGAATTTTTAAAAAGCCACTGTTAATCTGGAGGTTTCAAACAGCCTTCAATCCTAGCAAGTCTTCTAATTGTCTAAAGAAACAGAAATATACTGAAGCTAAATCTTCACCCACTATTCTTTGAAGCTTTACTTCCTAATCCAGTTGAGCCTAAGGTGATTGCAATAACAAGGGCCACTGCTCAAGAAACAGACATTTAAGTTTGAAGACACAACACCACTAATGCTTCAAAGCAAAGTTTCTTCTGCAACAGTTGTTAAAAAATTAGGTAGATAAGTCAGGATGTAGCAACATCCTAATTCTTTTCTCAATTGCAGTGGCCACTACAGTGACAGATGAGAAATGAGAACAAGGGTGGTAATAAGAGTCCACATGAGTCAACCGAAACAGAGTAAACGTATCTCAATATAGGTCTGTAGTGAATGTCTGTAGCATTCTCTCCAATCCCAGCATGAAGAAACGAAGGAATCCACCACCACTATCACACAGCCCATAAACAGTTTGTTCTAAGAAAACTGCACCAATGGCATCATTGTCCTTCTAACCCTTGGAAGGGCACAAAAGCCAAACACATGAACAACATCAGAATCACATTCAGAACTATCAAACCTGCTCTCTTATCCCAGTTATTGAAGGATGTCTGTATTTTGTACTCATGCTACAGCTGACAGCTACTGCTTGTAGGTACAAAACTACAAGAGGTTACAGACTCTTCCCATGGAAAACTTCCCATTGGAATTTAACACTTAAAAATTCCTGAATTCCTTGGGGGGGGTGGGGCAGGGAAGAAGGAATCCTAATAACACTTCAACCTATGCATAGTTTGCTTTTTCTGAGGTTGCAACAGTAAGAAGAATGTGATGTTATTTTAATCACATGCTAAGGGCTGAAATTCAAGACTGAGCAACATTTCACTGCTTCCTGCAAGAGAATTTTCAAAGATGTTCAACACACAATATAACCCGAGATCCATTTAGGACACCCTACAATGGCTTTCAGTGGGAACTAAATGATACACAACAGCCATACTGGCAATCCATACAGAGCATACATCCTAGATGTTACAGTCCCAGAAAACACAACACCAAAGCCTGTCTCCTAGCACGAATCAAAGCATTCAGTAGTCAGATACAAAATGGAATTGCAAACTGCACTGTGCAGTGGACCTTGCTGTTGGGTAGATATCGATTGATCCTATCCCGAGCTTCATCTGCCGCATGTTCCACTAGCGCCAGGACATGCTCTTCAGCAGTGCTGTCTGTCAGGCTGCATGCGTTTCCCTCAGGTTCAAAAATGCAGCTACAAAACAGAAGAGGAACAGCTGTAGAAATTAAAAGCGAAAACAAAACAAAGGGCTGAATTCTGGGTTTTCCTAATAGAACAATCAGTCCCACTACTCTCCCAGTGTCAGTCTACTTCAGCATTTAAGTGGAATCATAATCATACTATGAACTGAAGTTTTGGAGCAGAAACTGAGAACTACTGAACTACTGAATTTCAAAAGTGTAATAGTTTCTGTACCTTGGTGAAAATGAAGTATTACAAAACAGAGACTGGGAGTAAAACTGCATTAATACAGGGTGAATGCTATATGCATCTTTAGTCTCCCACATGCATGAATATGCTATTTTCACAAATTCCAAACAGAAAGATGCAGAGAAGATATTACTTGATGAGGGATGGAAACTATGGAACTAATCAGAGAAAAAAACCAACAGGCTTATCATATCGTTGCTTGCAGTAGGACACAGCTCCCAGTCTAACAGGGAGTCCTTTACTTCCTATGTTTGTTAGTATTGGCAATTAGCATTCCTAATCAGTATTAATCACACCATTCCTTGTAATTGAAATTACTAAATTTAACATTTATCTTTCAGTAGATCCCTTTCCATTAAAGCACCAGAAAAATAAAATTGTAACAGATAAGCATTTCCAAGACGGAACAGGACATAGGTATTACATAAAATCAGAAGAAGGTAATATCATAAGGACAAGTGTGAAGATATCACAGAATATGGCAGTCTTCATTATATTTTATATATAAAGTAAACTTGGTACATCAAAATATTTCAGGGCATTATAGGGACATTAGACACTAGGGCCAAACACCTTAGGTACTGGGTAGAGCATCTCCTCACACCAAATCCATTTCTCTCTCCTGGGTTATCTTCTTCCATTTGCTTAGCTAAGAATTTCTCTCTGTATAGAGATTCAGATCCGATACACAAGTAAGTTTTGCTATTAAAGACAATAAAAAGATCACAGGATCATACTATTATGAGACAAATGTGTTATACAATTTTGTGTCATTGAAACTTAAGAAAGGGTGTACACAGCAGGAAACTCCTCAACAATTGGCACTTACTGTCACGCTCTACAGGATAATTAAAGGACAAGAATTTTAAGAGAATGTTCAGAAGGTTGCAACATCCTGAACAAAACTTTCAAAAACTACTTAAACATTAGGATGTCTGAGTGATGAAGTCACTTTTTAAACTACAGTATAGAGGTCTAAGCTGCTTTAACACTTTCCAAGCACTGACTTCCCTCTTTCCCTTTTTATAACTGTGAAATATGAAGGCAAAAATATCCGCTATTAGGTTCAATTCTCCCGCAAAGCTCTTACTGTTCATCAAAAAGAATAATACCAATCTTACTGATGCAAAAATACAAGTGTTTAAAAGGTCAAGTTAACTAGAAAAAACAAATTCATTCCAACGACTAAAGTTGCATAAACATTGAAAACAATAGGAAGGTAAATTAAGGTAAATTCATACCACAAACTCATTGCAAAGAAACCGGTACCCAAATAAAATCAATGGTCAGTTATTTTTAACTACATGAATTGTATGTTAAGGTACATATCAAAGACAGAGCAGTATTACATGGATTGGCAGTGCCATTTGCTTGCTCTTTGGCAAAGTACGAAAATACTCCTGTAGCAGAGTTTATGCAAAAATTAATCCTGGGCACCATACAAAACAAATTATGTATTTCCTAAAAAAAACAAAGAACCAAAAACCAAACTACTTCCCCCTCAAAAAGGTGCTTTCAGTTGATTTCTATATACAATTCAAAAAAGAAGGAACAAATGACATTTTGTTAGTTCTCCATTATAAAGCAACAGGTATGTTTCTGTATGCTGTCAACAGAATAGTTTCCACTAAAAAAATTACTCTGTTTAAAATTTTTTTTGAAGATACATGTTGTAGTCTTCTATTTCCACAAAACAACTACATTAAAATACCACTTCTTTCATCAGACATTAAAGAGGACTATAAAAATGCTTGAAGGGTAAAAGAAAATAAAAGATCTGGCTGATTAGAACCCTAACGTTCACTTTTAAAAAAATGAGACAAGATATTTCACCTTTTTTACTTTGAAGGTTTAGGAAAGAAGCCTGCAGAACACATCCACATGATCAGATTATTTAAGACACAACTAGTGATGCTGTGTTATAGGTTTTCTTTCTTAAAATTGCAGCTGAGATAATACTCTACAATTCAAATTCAACATCTGTCTTTGGATGTTTACGCAAGAACACTGAACAAAAGTTGCTTGTAAATTACAGTTTCTGCTAATATCTCATAAAATAACTTAACTATATTTACATTCAAAAAATTTTACTAAAATTGGATCTTAGCTGTTATAAAAACATGGTTTTGTGAAATGGGGGTGCCTATTAGTTGGAAGATTACTATTGCACTAGCAATGTATTTTATAAAGAAGCTTAACAAGATTTCACTGGGGAGATGTTATCATCTGCTCCAGAAACAATCTCCTGTATCTACACATCATGCCAGATAAGGTTAAAGTTAAATAAAATCATTCACTGATCTGGGACCACTTTGCCCTCCCAGAAAGATCCTGTTACGTTTTGATACAGTCATCCATTTTAGGAAAGGAGAAAAAAGGGACAAAATGCAAAAGGTACTTGTGGCTATATTCAAAATAAAGTAATATTTCTTAACATCATGAGAAGAAACTACTCATTACTTAATATAAAGAATAATAAAAATATCTATATAGACATTAACTGTAAGTGCTTAAAAGAATATGCAGTCATCTTCTGAATTGTTTGTTTCAAGTTGGGAATCACTGGGTTATTAAACAAGTTCTATAAATAAACAAGCAAACAAAATACAATAAAATTGTCCATTTATCCTATGGACCTCAGCAAAAAAGGCTGAAAAGAGGGTTTTTTCCTCACTTCTTTGCTGCTGTCTAATATTACAAAAGCTGCAACAAAGCAGTATGCATGCCCATTGAAACCTTTACCTAATAACTTCTTTATTTTGCTTTTTGGATTTCTTGGTAGTCTCTGCTTGTACAGGAACAACTTCAGGGACAGGTTCTTCAACTGCTGTATCTTCATCACCCAGAAGAGCTGCCTGCTGAGAAAAATCCATGTCCTGCATAAACGACATGCTGCGCTTCAAAGCTAACAGCCGTTCCTAGAATCAGAAAGGACAGAGCGGCAGGGACTTAACCTTTCCCTCATAGCCAAGATGCTATGATAATGGGATGGGATGGGAATGGCCATGGCCTTATTTTGTTCTTAATGTCTCGTTTCCAATGGCGATGCAACATGATTTGGTCATGGTAGCATGGCATCAGAATTTCTGCAGCCCAACTATCAAGAGAGAAACAAACAAACAAACAAACTGCATATACAAAACCAACTATTTTACACAAAACTTACCATCACTGTAACACATGCACACACACACACAACATGTGCACACAGAGCAGCTCAACAAAACTTCATTTTAAAAGCCAACAACTCTATTTGAGTAAAAAGTGTATTTGCAACACACCTGAAAATTCCCCCACACCCAACACCTTGAAAAAAGTAGAGCTTTCTTGTTTATGCAGAAGTAAAACTTAAATGAGATCTTGTTTTCGAAGTTTCACCCAGAAGCAATATTTGACAATAGGGTTTTATAGATGTGAATCTTAATTGCTTCCACTGAGGCCAGGGGAAGAAACTCCTACAGACTTCTGCAGTGCAGATATAGTTGAGAAATAAATAAAAATTACTGAGTTATAATAAGAATGCTATCAAGCCCTTAAATATAGCAGCACTAACAGGCACTGTTATGGTTAAACACAGAAAGATGAAATAACATTTATCATTGTCACTAATTAGGTTGCTTTTAAGTATGATAACAACAAAAAAACCCCAACTGTTTTCTGTTTTTAATAGGTCTCTTACTTTGCTCATCATCTTAAAGCCTGTGTGCAGTATCTTCTTGGCTAGCTTGTAGTAAACAGTATCTGGTCTGTTGTAAGTCATTGCATTATCACACATCAGTTTAAAATCTGCCTGTAAAATACAAGACAAAAGAACTGTTAAAAATTCTAAGTCCTTTATTAAATGACTGGAAGATACCATTCCACCATGGTAGTTCTGTGATGAACACAGTAATATTTTAGCAGCAAATTCATGGAGTAAATGCAAGCCAGAAAGTAACACAGAAATGCAAACAAGCCTTTTTTGTTTCTTCAAGATGCTCCCAAACTTCCCTTTTTAAGTAGTTGAATAAGACAGTCCAGCAAGCCAGAATTTAGAGACCTGAAGCCATTGCTGATGGCAAGGTTATTATAAATACTTTTTTACTATTTCCTACAAATCTCTGTAGCATACCTAACAAAACAGAATAATCTTTGTCAAAGCACTTGTAAGAAACATAAGCCATTCTTTGTTCACCTTGCTGGACCTTTCAAGAGAAGAGATTAACCCTGAGAAGCAAGCCAATGCTCTCTGTCAAGTTTATTGTTACATCAACACCACTCTAGGAAACAGTAATTCTGAAGGCAGCTAATAGAACTTCATGGATCAGTTAAGGAAAACTCCTTTCCTTCCAGGAGCTGGCAATATCATGAAAAGATTTCTTACTGCACTCTCTGTAAGACCACAATGCATCCAATAAAGTATTACAATAATATCAATACATAAATTAGCTATGGCAAGTTGCCAATAAACTTGCCAAGTAACTTTCTGCCATTTCAAATGAAGCCATATGGAAAATAAGACAATTAAAGATAAAAAATACGTAGTTGTTATTGACTCTTACACAAGAAGTTTCAGTATATCCATAGTTCTCTTGCAGACAAGTCAAAATTACATTTTAATCAATTTAACCAGGTCTAGATTAAAAAAAAAATGAAAAAGAAGAGGCAAGGAGAGGAAAAAAAGAGCTCCAGGTTCTTCAACCACTTAAGTCTTCATGATTGCCTCACTCCTGTTTAAGTCTAGCAGCATGTTTTCCATAGAACTTTAGAACATGTTTTTGGTATCCACAGTAATTTGTAGTAGACTGTAGTAGAATCTGACAAATACAGAGTATTTGTAACACACTGAATACACAAAAGTGCTCAGTTCTGAACAAAATGTACATTAATTAATGTCAGAAAAGCTTCTACGGTTAAAAAGAATCTTCAGTTTCTTATTAGTTCTGAAATATCTACATCTTTATTAATTCACCTTGAATTCAGTGACTGATTTGTATTCATTTGCTGCAATTTTTTCCTTCATCGTACCAAAATCCATAGGGTGTTTTATTATCATGGAATATCCAGGAGCGATGGCATCCGTGACTGGAAAAGCAAAAAACCCATGAGGATCTTTCCTAAAAATAAAAACAATACATTTAGATTTATAGCAGCAAACAGAACAGTTCTTGTTTTTATACCACAATAATGACATAATGGTAGTACTTATAAAAGAAGAAAACACCAAAAGCATTCTCATAAAACAGAAGAATGTTTGACAAATTTCTTGATAAATTAAAGCATTTTGATTATACCTTTGTAGACTTTTTGAAACACATTAAAAAAAGTCTTTCAATTCAATGATCAAATGATCAACTTAAGCTAGTTCTTGTAATTTTTAATTAATTTTTGTATGTTTTCTACATCTCTACGCTCCAAATTGGTCTTTTGGCTTCACTGAGTAAAAAAACCCCAATTCTTCTTGTTCATTAGGTCCTCTAAAAATAAATACAATGTTTAATATTTTTGAACTAGTTCCCAATTCAGCTTATTGCTATGTAATAAAAAGGATTTTTTTTTTAACATGAGGTACAGGCATAAGATCTTATTGAAAACAGTAAAATAAAAAGCCTCTCCAAATCAAGGGGATTATCAAGTAAGCAGGTATAAATTTATTTTGTATCTGACAGGGGACACAGAAATAAACATAATTAAATTAAAACAGTTCAATCTTTTAAAGCATTACAGAATCATAACTGGGTTTTAATCCCTAAATTAAATCATCAGTATTTAATAAATTTAAAATGGCAATTACACTGGCCCAAAACACTTACTTCCCTGTTAAATGCTAGAATTGTCAAGTTGGTAATAGTTTCCCCAAACTAATCTTTAAAAACTACCAGGTCTGGCATGATTGCAAAGGTTAACAAATATACTACAGTCAGTCTTCAGGCACTATTTTCAAACATAAAACCAGGAGAAGAAGTTGTAAAGTAACACATATAAATATGCATTAGACGCTGTCAGCACAGCTGAACGTACAATACAGTTTATACCTTTGGAGCTGCCGAAGGAAGTGTTCTAGTAATTGCTGGATCGGTGTGCTCTCGTTTTCAGCTGCATTTTGAGATGAAAACACAGATAAGTGCAAGGAAACAGAATACAAGTATATTCATTTATTTAAAAAATATAAATACCAGAGAGAACATCTTAACTACAAGTACAGTTTGTATATCTGAAGCTCAGCGTGACACATGTTTCAAAGCAGAAGCATACAGTACCTATTTCTTCTCCTTTACTGTTTTCTGAGCTTTCATCACATTAAAAACTAATAGACATTAAGTCAGATGTAATGCTAAGTCTAGTAGCTCTAAGAATATATATTAATAAGATTAAAATAAGATGTTATATATTTTTACAGGAAAAGAAAAGTGAAACTTGGTTGCTGAAATCATGCAATTGGGAAATCCACATTCTTACAACATGTTATCAGTGCAATTTTAGTGGTTTCTTTACCATTAACCCCATGCAATTAGCTTCTCTGAACCTTTCAATCACTGAGTGACAAACAGATGCAGATTCACTGGCACATGAGGTACTGATTACAATTTCACTTCCTGTACAGGTACAAATTACACGATTAATACTACTCGTTAATTACTTGTTCCATAGTTCAGAGGGGTTGCCTTTAATGTGAAGTTTGAAACACTAAACAAGCAGCATGCTGAAATCTAGAATTAAAACTCCAACTCTTCACCATGATATTGGAGTGACATTTCCCTTCTTAACTGGAATAGGTGAGGTAATTTATATGCTTTGAAATATTATTTTGCAAGCAGATGAAAATAGAATAATAAAGAGACTAGTTTTTAGCCTAGGTTCAGTTTTCCAAGGTTCCTGACTACCCCGAGACATAAAACTCTGACCAGAAAATTTCAGTTACCTTGACAGTTGATGGCCAACATTCCTTAATTTAATGCCCAGTCATAATTAGAAAACTTCTCAATGAATTACTTGACCAGTCAAAGGGCAGTATTCCAAAGACAAGACACACAATATTCCTAAAGACACAGCTTTTTGCTACCAGGTTCCACTTTCAAGCATATGTGTAACTGAGATCATGATGTATTTGAAAATTCTCTTAAGTAAAAGTTTCCACTGGATAATGTTGAGTTTTAACTATCAAGCAATGGCTACAGGTAGAAAAAGCATGACAAAATCTGAAATGAATAAACATACAGAAGTTGCCACACACAGTTCATAAATATTTTGGTTGGCGACAAGAATTAAAGATTGGTAAATGAAAAATAGGGTGGTGGGGGGTGGTGTCTATGGTCTTTAGAGACACCCTATCACAACTTCCTGTTAATGAAAATAGATACTAAAACTCAACATATGTTATAAAAAAAAGACTAACAACTAAGCAGTCTTCACAAGATTTTTTCTAAGGAAAACTGAAAATTCAGACATTCTGATCACTGTTCAGTAAATGCTAAGGATAAGGCACTAGGGGAACACTGTGCACAATAATACTTTTATGCTAGCTTTATTCTGCCAAGTAATAGAAGCCAGAGACAGATGTCCCTGGCAACTTCAGTCACCTGAAAACAAACCTACTAAAACCTGTAAGCACCATGAGGAATACTGACTTTTCAGACAATGCAAAGTTCTAAATGCTGAAAAAAGTGAAGTCTCTAGATTTCAGCAAATCTTCACGAAAATTTTACATTTTGGTACCTTTGACAAAACTTCATTGTGCATGCTTTTAAAAACAACCAAAATGATTTAATTCCTCACGCTGCTCACCTGGCTGAGTTCTGCATGCTCTGACAGGACGATCTGGAGGAGGTTCAACCTCTACTTTTTTCCCAGGATCAAAGTCATCAGTTTCTCCTTCAGTGTCACATTGTTCTTTCTCCCTTTTCCTCTTTTTCTCTTCCTAGCACAGCAGGAAGAAGACATCTTTTAGAAGAACATACTTGGAATGTGCAATCCCTCACACCAAAAGAAAAGAGACAGTGATTTCTTTCACTTGGAATAATCATTCTATATCTTAGTCATAATATGGTTTAAACAACACTGCATATATTTTCACTATCACTTTTTCAATTTTCTTCTCCAATTAAAACTAAACTGTTCATCTTTTGCTACTTTGTATTTAACATAGTATTGTACTATCGTTACCGTACTTTCATGGAAAAGAATGTTGAACTCTGAAGCTATTTATATGTAAAATTTCAGGATAACAAGTTACACTAGAGAGCAAAGGAAGTTAATTTACTATTCGGTAAAGATTAGTCTGGAGCTCTGCTTTGATCAGTGTACTTTTGTTTGGTGCATTGAACAGGAATGAGTAAAGTATATGATAATTCACAAAGCCCACAAAAGAACCACAAGGACTGCTCTGTAACAGTGGTGTCAATTAATGATCTCTTCCTGAGCTTCACAGCAAAGGCAAGCCTAAATCATTCCTATAATCTTGCAGTCATTATCCATGTTTTCACAGAAAAGCATATTTTCATTAGCCTTGTTTAGTCTGCTGTTTTGCTTCTTAAGTATCTGTTAGCTTATTTTGAATGCACCAACAGTGAAGTTCTGGGAAAAAAATCCAAACAATCCCCACACTGTAACTTAGTAAAGGCAATTGATGATGCAATATCTTGTATGAAGGACAGTTGTTTTGCTATATTTCAAATCCCAGCCATACTCTTAACTGAAACATTTGTACTAAGAAAATTTTGCACTGTCTATGCTGTATTCAAGAGTTTCTAACGATCCTATGAGATATGTCACTTTCAAGCAATTGAGTCTAACAAATCAATTGGAAATGACAGATGTTAGCCACAAACCCATACACAGTAGCACCAAAAAAAACATGATATGAGCAAAACTACAAAACAAAAAAAGAACTAAAAAAGCAGAGGTCAAAGAATCATCAGTACACAAAAGAAATACCATTAAAATTAAATTGCACAAGTAACTGTACTGTCAATGCCTTCTTGCTGATTTCAATCAAACTCCTCAAGGTTCAACACAGACAACTAAGGCGACCACACCATTTGCTACTAGCAAAGTCACAAAGCCTTGCATGAAGGTTATTCTAAGAGCCAATCTAACTATTGTACCACAGTACTCAACAGATCAGATCTCAGAAAGCTGTTTTGAGCAAACATCAATTTCAATGTCCAGTAACTTGGCATATCTCAAGAAGAGAAATGCAACCAAGATTTATTTGAAAAGCTGAAAATACCCTCCCTGAAAGGGTAGCAAAACATGATTGTGACCTGGCTGAAATACAAAACATCCAACTTAAAAATGGAAGTATTCATTCAAAGCAAATAAATAAGAAAAATGAGCAGTTACAAGAAGGAAGCTTTTACTTTGTTCATAGATTCATCACAAGTATATATCTCCTTTAAATGGCAGAAATACACCAATACACACCCAAAGGTTTTCTAAATTTATGAGGTGCTGAGTTCAGACAGTAGGCTTCTCGGAATAGTGATTTAAACAAACAAACAAAAAAAAGCTCTGGTACTCTGCACCAGATATTAGATCTGCTAAGCAAGCATGGTGGCTGCTGCACCTCAATTCTAAAACTCTCAGCTTACCTTTCTTTTTCTTCTTTCTTCATCATCTAGATGCTTTTCTTTTTCCTTCTCAGACTTTTTTTTCTTTTTTTTCTTCTTTTCTTTATGTCGTTCTCGCTCATGATCTGATCTGTCATCATAGTAACTGGAATCATGCCCTGATCCAGAGAGTTCGGTCACTTCGCTTCCTCCAACTTTAAGCACCAGCTTTAAGGGTTTTTCCAAAGGTTTATCCACATAATCTAAATTAAAAAAAACCAAACAAACAAAAAACAAAAACAAAAAACCAAAACAAACAAACAAACAAACAAAAAACAACCAACATTTCATAAATGCACAGAGAGATGATAGCACACAGCAATTACAGAATCACAGAACCAATTCAGTTGGAAAATACCTCTGAAGTCATTGAGTCCAATCTATCACTAAACAACACAATGTCAACTAGATCATGGCACTGAGCGCCACATCCAGTTTTTCCTTAAACACCTCTAGGGATAGTGGCTCCACCACATCCCCGGGCAGCCCATTCCAATATATAACCACTTTTCCTCCAAAGAAATTCTTCCTAATGTCAAACCCGAACCTCCCCTGCTGCAGCTTGAGGCTTTGTCCTCTCATCCTATCACTAGTTCCCTGGGAGAAGAGCCCAACCTGGCTACAACTTCTTTTCAGGTGTTTGCACAGAGTGATAGGGTCATGCTGGAGCCTCCTGTTCTTCAGGCTAAACACCCTCAGCTCCAAAGCTGCTTCTAGAAATACTGTTTGTAAGAATTTGCTGCACGTCAAAAATATACACAATACATTTGGAAACAAAACAATACCTAAGACTCATAAATCCAAACTAATAGACAGTCGTTCAGTACATGTTACGTTGTGATTTTCCACAAACCCGTAACACGGAAGAAACCGACTCCTCGGCTTTCCCTGAAAACGCTGCAAGATCCTTGTCAGAGCAAGGTGAAATTAAGCATCACTCGAGCACCGCAGAGACCGGATCCCACCAGGAACAGCCGCAGGAACCACGGAGACGCCCGGGCTCACAACCCACCCCTCGTCCCGCGTTCCCCAGGCCTCCCCCGCCGCCGGCAGCCCCGGCACTCAAACCAGGGCCTGTCCCTGTGAGCCCCCCAGCCCTGCAGCGATGCCGGGTCCCGCCGACAGCCGGGGCGGAGGGAGGGGCGGGCGCGTCCCTAGCACAAAGAGGGTCTCCCCCGGCGCTTACCGCTGTAGGCGGTGGCGGAGGTCGAGCGCCATTCTGCCTTCTCCGCTTTGTGCTTCTTGTGCTTCTTCCCCATGGCAGAGCCAGCGCCGGAGCCCGAACCAGCCCCGCCGGAAGCGCCGGGACGGGCGAACCCTCCCACCCCGGGCGGAGGAAGATCCGGGTGAGGAGCCGACCCGGCCCGCCCCGCCCCGCCCCGCCCTGCACAGCGCGCCCTTTACGAACGGGCGGCGGCCGCAGTGTGCTGGATCGGGTTTGTCCCGCGCTCCCGGGCTCCTTCCGCTGCGCTAGCGCGTCTCTCCCGAGACCGTGCCTGCCCTGAGGTGATTCCCTGTGTCCAGCGTTGAGGGCAGGAGCGGCCTGGCCGCGCTCGTGGCGTATCTCGAGGCTGACGTCGCCATCTCCTGAGGGAGGGAAGTGCCGATCTCGATCCTTGCCGTGGGCGAGGTGCATGCGGACGGGGTACCGGGAAAGGACTGGCTGTGCCCTGGGCGTATAGCAGACCCTGGGAATTGCTTCTCCTTGGTATCGCTTTTCCCCTAGGAGCGAGAAGGATGGATGATGCCGCAGGGGAGCTGAAGCAAGCGCTCCCAAACGTGTGTGACAACGTTCAGATCCATGTGGAAGTTCATCAGAAATCGAGCAGGTCTCTCTGATCACCATGTAACTTTCTGTCTGTTTCCTTTTGGCCTCCTGCTGTGCACCCTCAGGAGCCCACAGGACTCTGCTCTGCCATCTCTGTGCTCTCCCATGAGTTTCCACGCAAGTGTCTCTTCCTAAGATTGAACAAATCCATTTCTCTCAATTTCATCTGATAATCAAGTTGGTGACCACATTCGGGACTTGCTCTGGTTTATCCTTGTCTCTCTTATGGCAGAGCTTGAAACTGCACGCAGTACTCCAGATGTGGTCCCACAAAGGCGGTGGATGGAAAGAATCGCTTTCCCTGATGTTGACACTCTTGGTAGCACAGCCTAAAAGAAGGTTGACCTTATTTGTGGCAGGGGCACACTGCTGGCTCACTGCCATTTTGTCCAGCAGTACCCCAGGCCCTTTTCTGCAAAACTACTCTTCATCAGGTTGACCTCTGCTCTGTTCTGTTGTCTGAGCAGTGAATGGAGAGATAGGATTTCATGTTTACTTTTGTTGAACCTCAAGAAGTTCCTGTCAAACTATATCTCCAACCTGCAGAGGCCCCTCTGAATGGCAGCCCTGCTCTCTAGAGTACTGACAGCCTCCCTGCTTTGGTGTTATCCATAAACTTGCTGCACTTGCTTTCCATTCCATTGTCAAAGGTGTAAATGGGGGTGTAAAAACAGTGTTAACAGTACCCCCCCACCTCTTCCAGCCTGAGTTATTGGCAGCTCTGCTTAGTCTTTGTACTAATAATTGCAACCCTCTGAGCTGAACAGTCCAACCACCTCACTGTCCATTTATCCAGTCCTTATCTTAACAGTCTGGCTATCTGAATACAATAGGAGAGCGTGTCCAAGTTGTTGCAAAAATCAAGTTGTAAAATATCCACAGCTCTCTTTTTGTCGGGCTTAAAAAACAAGGAAGTCGGAATTTGCACTGGTTATACATCACCATCTTGAAATTGCAAGACTAAGTTAAAGCCTTTCTGAAATCTTCAAATGGCATTCCTTTTCCTGTAGCTTTTTTCTCTTCTACTGGAATTCTGCTTATAGTATGTCCCCATCCCAAGGTAGCAGCTGCCCTCAGACTTGAAAGTACAATGGAGCTTCCAAGCTGATCTTACCATATTCAGTCTAGTAGCTTGGCTATGAGTTTTTCTGTTTTTTCTGCTGAAACACAATCAGATTGCATAACTGATTTCCATTCTTGAAGTCTTCTAGCTGTGTCATTCTGTGTCCCCTGATATGATCTCAAACAGAGCAAATAGTATTCTTTGGATTGTGTCTTTTAGTGCACAAATTAAAAACAATATCAAGTTTGTTGCTTTTGCAAACAGACTGAATTTGATAGGGCTTTTTCTTTTTTCCCGCAGAATGTCGTGGGGGAGTTAAGTGGGGTTTTTTGTATTGGGTTTTTTTTGGTTGTTTTGTTGGTTTTGTGTGTGTGAGATGGAATCTGTTTTCCATGAAGACTTAGTGTATGAAATAATGCACTCTGACACTAATTCATATTTCCTTATAAATGTCAATGCCATGTAGTAATGGTGTTCCTTTCTCGTTAGTGTGGCCAAGAAAGAAGATATTAGGATGAGTGTCCTAAAGCTGTTGAACAGACATACCATCGTGTTTGGTGATTACAAGTGGACAGAGTTTGATGACAGTTTCCTTAAGAACAATGTGCAGTCTGTGTCGATTGTGGATACGGAGCTGAAGCTGAAAGACAGACAGGTATTTGCAGTCAAGAATGTACAGCTCTGTTCATATGCCCGTGAACTAGTTGTAGGTAGACTGGTGGTGGCCTAAGGACATAAGCAAGACAAGGTCTATAGGATGACATAGTATCTCTTATTAGGCTGACTAATATAACCAGGAAAACATGGCTAATTTTTTGGGCCTACACTGCTTAGTAAGATCTGAAACAGAAATAGTAGGCTTCAGAGATGAATGCCAGCTGAAAACTGTAGCTGTCTTTTGTTATAATTAGCTTTGAATGAGAAATATGATGCATTAGAAGTCTTTTCATGTTCATTCTAGCCTATTGACTTGAGCAAAAGCAGTCTTTCTCTGCATATTTTTCATCTGAATGAAGAAGGACCAACCTCTGAGAACCTGGAAGAAGAAAATGAGGATATCACTGCAGCTCACCACTGGGTGCTGCCAGCAGGTACCCGTGTGATATTTCTGGAAGGTCTAGAGCAATTACAATGAAAGAAAACCTTGGAAAGGCTAGAAGGGTTTATAGGGTTATCTGTTAAAGGTATTATTTGTATGTATTGTTTAACTTTGTCCTTTGTCTGTGGAACCAATATATTTGGACATTTTTCTTTATGCTTTTGACTGAACTGCTACAGTGGTTCCAAAACATGTCATTTATTTCTATAATACTCACAGATGTGTGGAAATAACTGGTCTTGTGGTCTAAAATGTATAGGCATAATCAGAAGCATTGAAGTTTTTAATCCTACAAGCTGCATTCCAAATTTTGACTTGGAGACCCACAGGAAACTCATCACTTTAAATACTCATTTTCCAGAGCTCACTGCTGGCTTCCAGCCCCCAGGGCAGTGTCGTTTTTATATCTGAAACAGACAAACAAAGAGATCTAGAGTCCTCAGAATGTTTTCTGAAGAGAAAAATAAGGCTTTGCTCTGCAATAGAGCACGACCTGCCTGTTACTATCTTGAGCTTGGGGAAGTTGGATTCTGTGCCTGGAAGGAGAAGCACAGGTGTGAGCTTAAGCTCAAACAGACAGTTATTCTAAAGTGTTTCCTACTTTCTCCATGTTTCAAAATGTCTAACTATCTATTACATTTATTTTCAGAAAGAATTCAATCTGATACATTGACATTATTCCTACATTATTGTGGTTTATAGTTGCTCGGTCTTTTCTGCTTTTGTTTGCTGAAAGTAAGAAACTAACTGCTAGGAATGACTGATGCACAAATGACAACTTCAGGTTTTTGTGCGTTATTCAGCCACATGCTTTTCTTGGTCCTCTACATCTTGATGTTAATTTAAAAAAAAAAAAAAAGGCAAAGCTGAATAATAAAAGTTGCCTTAGAACCCTCCTCCCACCCCAACTTCTCCTAGCTCTCTGTCTTGGAGAAATGTAGGTCCACCGCCTCTTGAGGGTGGAAAGAATTATATTTGTCCTTTCATGTTAAGAAATCAACATTAATTTCTCAACACAATTATTTGACGGATTTGAGCAATTTGAGAAACTGCTGAATTTGTCTGTTAGGAAGTAGTGTTTGCATTTTGAGAAAAATAACTCATGATTTTTTTTTACAAATATTTTAATTGCTCTCATTTATCTATTTTTAGTTGAGAATAATTTGAAAACTGCTTTGTGCTGCAATGATAGGCTACAAGTTCCCAGACTGATTTATCCTAAGCAAGTATATAATATATTGCTTTTCCAGCTGAATTCCACGGCCTTTGGGAAAGTCTCATATATGACAGTGAAGTAAAAGCAAACGTAAGTTGGAAATTAATAACAATTAAGATTGCTTGAGGACAAGTAAGAGCTGAAATGAGGCCTGTTTGAAGTTTACTGCATCCCTTGGAGATGTGGTGGGTGCAGGCTAGGCAGAAGGGGATGGGAGTTTAACTGTGTGTTTCTGGCAGCAGCTAAACAATTAATTGGCTTGGCAGTAGTGTCAGCCAGCACTGTCACTGTTCATAAAATGCACACTGAATGACTGGAGTGCGCTCCCACTTGAATGCTGGTGAGACGTTTGAAAGAGGCAGAACAGTTCCATGGGGTCATTTTCTGGCTCGAAGATTCTGTGCATTCATCAAAGGTTGTGATAATAAATGCCAGAGCTCGTAGAACAGAAATACTGCAATCTGGAATCTAGTAATTGTGATGTGACTATAAACCACAAGTGACTCAACTCAGTTGTTCTTATGACAGCACTCATTAAAATGTTTATTGTGCTTCTTAAAAAAAAGAAGCTTCTAACTGACATTTTTGGACACAAGTAATTAATTCGTTAGCTTATTTGTAATACCATAGGTACAGTATTCTCACTTAAGTCTTTATAAACAAATATAGAAAAGCAAAACATTCCAGTGATTATACTTCATTTATAAGGTAAATATGAATTAACGTGTCCATGTTTGTCTAATTTATGAAACTGATTTCCAAGTCATTATGAAATGACAAGACTATCTAATTAGACTTGCTGATGTACTAAATAACAGCAAGCTGATCACTGTTGACTGTAAGTGTATACTGGTAGAACGAAATGGTTGCTTTTAATGACTGAAACTAGGACTACTTCTGTAAAAATAATTGTGCTGAATCTTCATTCTTTAAAGCATGGAACTGCCTGGGCATGGTTGGGTTCTACGGGCTCTGAAATGGTTGCTGCGAATTTTCAAAATAGTACAGTCTGTGTCCGTGGAATATTGAAAAACATGTTCAGTTGTTTTTGCTGTTGTGTAACTGCTCCACTGTGAGCATGAGATTTTGCAGGAGTACTGTCATATTGTCCTGTTAACACCTGTGGATCAAAAGCATGTTACAGGTAAGAGTGACAGAAGGTAGTGTGGTATCAGGTGTTATGATAGGTAAAAGTCAGTATAGATTCACACCTGAAGTTCATAATCATTTTTTTGAAAGAGTTCTCTACTTCCTAATTCTAGAAATTCTAAATTGAAGTAGCAGTATTTTTAGAAGCAAGCATTCAGGGAAGTACATGAAACTTCCCTTATTTGGAAGGGTAAACAATCTAGAAATTTGTTGCAGTAGCTGATACAAATGCTTCAGTAAAAATGAAGTAAAATGTGAAAGGAAATGCTTTGGTGGGCTTATTAAAACAAACTGAACAAATGTATAGCTGTACAAACAGTACCGAGAGTTTGAGTCTTTGACCCTCTGTGCTTGGGCAGCTTGTGTTTTATAGATGCACTGTAAGTGGGACAATGGAAAACGAAAATAATTTTGCTTCCTTAAAGCATTTAATTTATTAATTTAAAAGTTCTAGATCTCTATTTGTGCCCAGTACATTCTATTCATATTCTTGAGAGTAGGACAGAAATTAATTCCCATACTTTGGAGAAATAAGTTTGCCTATGACTAAAAGACATGAGCTTTTTTTTTGTTGTTGTTGTAATGAGTACGCAGTAGGCATGATTAGGAGATTGCTTCTGTCTGTAATTGTATTTGCTCTTATGTCTCTAAGTGTCTATTTTTCTCCTTTTCAATTAGTTACTTGATTACGTGACAACAACATTATTATTCTCTGACAAAAATGTCGACAGCAACCTGATATCATGGAACAGAGTTGTTTTGCTGCATGGTAAAAACGATCTCTCTTAAACCGAGTACATTTGTTGGCCATCTGTTTATACTTTCCTTCTGGCAAAAATTGTATTGCAGGCCTGTTGTAGTGAAATTAGATGATACAAAAATAGCAGGGAAATATCCTCTTTATTATACAAGTTTAAATTAAGTGTAATGTCAGAGTGAAATCAATATTCACGTGTACTATGTTTTGCAGGAATTTAAATTCTAAAATTTACAGTGCAGTGACAACCGTGGGGTTTTTTAATTTTCATTTTTAAGTGATATTGCAGCTTTTTTACATAAAGAGCAAAAATTATGCAGATACTGAGAACATTAGGAGGCATATATTAGTTTCACTTCTATCCCAGTATTAAATATTTTGTTAGTTATGGCCTTATAAAAACTTTGAGGAAACTGGGAAATAAATCTATGTGTTGTGGTTTTGGCACTTTTACACTGTTTGTTCTATTGCCGAGTATGTAGGCAGTACTCTCACTAATTTAGTTGTTTCAGTGAAGCTGTAACCTTCAGTCAGTCCTAGCTTACTGTAGAAGTTATACCAGAAATGAGATTAGCATCAGATGAATCCATTTGCTTGCAAAATGCAGCTTGCTATTGATTAATTGCAATTTTGTCATCAAGAATAATGTTCAAAAATAAAAGATCATAGTGGAAGTATTTGTTGATTGTACTTAAATTATAACTGTCAATATAAAAACTGCAGGATGTTTTTGTTTGAAAAACTATTTATTTCAGACTGTTAGCAATGTATTTATGATAGATATATTTAATTTTAATAACGAGCTTGTTATTGTGATCACAAAGAAATTAATTCTAAGAAATCTGCAACTGTTGCAGTGTGAAATACATTTATGCTGTAATGCCAGCACTGGCTTTGAATGAAAGTACTGTCACTTGGTTGACATTAACAGTTTGTTTAGCACCCACACATGATTTCCCATAGATTCATACTCTTGTATGAATCACTATGCTTGTACTTGCCTGTTTGGCTCTAGGACTGTGGTGGAATAAGCGATTTTCTCAAAATACTCTGGCCTACTGTGTTTTTATTCTACAGTTAGTTCTATGATGAAATAGAGTAGTTAAAAAGCTGTTACATGTCATTAACAATCTTATGCAAATTCTGTGTAATGTATGGATCTGATTTCAAACCAGGCCCTCCTGGAACTGGGAAAACTTCTCTCTGTAAAGCATTGGCTCAGAAGCTGACAATTCGACTGTCATACAGGTGATAATTTTTTTGAAATTTTTCACCTTAGTTTACTTTGTAAACTAGCTCTTTTTCACTAGCCCAAATATATGTAATATTTGATTTCAAGTAACTTGTACCAAGTGCTAATATCCTTTTTTTTTATACTGCACCCACCTAGCAATAAAACTGATCTGATGGACTGTCTATGATATTTAATGCCTTTAAAAATATGCCATTATTTGTGCCTAGGTGTGTAAAACAAATTCCAGTGACAATATAGTAATTTGTGCTCCTATTGTACATCAATGAATATTAAAGGACAAATGATCACAGATTATTTTGATATTTCTATCTTCTTGTTCAAGAAAGCCTGTTCTTAATAGGTAGCAATTTTGTAACCAATTTGTTTTGTACTTGGATTGTCTGAATAACACAATCTACAGAGGTCAGTTTGTATATCAGACAAGTAATAAGAATTAGCCTTAAAATTTATAGCAACTTAACAAATTTATTTACAAAAAATAAATGTTATATAAAATACGAGGTGTAACGTAAGTAATGGGAGCGATCTGAATGTGTGAAAAACATGACCTATATGTTGTGTGGTTGAAATATTTTGTCATAAGGAGATCCATGCACTGCTAAGTAAATAAGTTTCATACTTTTATATGAGTTCTTGCTATACATGAACAGGAGAATGAGGCAATTAGCATGGTAACTGTTACTTAAAGTATATTTAAATAGCACCTGTTCTAATGGAGACATTCTAATAGCAATTTAGTGTGAAGAATTCTACTGAGACATGTTGTTGGAAATCACAATTGAAACAGGTATTATGTCTTGAAAAGTAGGTAATTTAAAGTACTAATTCACAGAATCCCAGGGAGAGAATGAGACTTGCAGGAGTTAATGATATCACTGACTTTTATTTACAATGGAGTTGATACTTCCTTTTCCCTTTATACTTTAGGTACAGGTATGGACAGTTAATTGAGATAAACAGCCACAGTCTTTTCTCTAAATGGTTTTCTGAGGTATGTATTGATGTAGCTAATTAAGTACACACTGTGTTTTAGAAATTACAGTTTCTATTGAACTTGTTTCATGTATGCACCAAAGATTACTCACAATAATTAACATGTTTGAGAATGCTTAAATAGAAGTTTGATTAGGAAGTTATTTTAAAAAACAGGTATTTCCATCTTTAAATATGGTAAGCCTTGGAAAGTTATGTGGTAAGGAAATAAACATCTACATATGGTGTCTTTATAGAGTGGCAAGCTTGTAACCAAGATGTTCCAGAAGATTCAAGAGTTAGTTGATGACCAAGATGCTCTTGTATTTGTACTGATTGATGAGGTATGATTCCAATAGCATTGTTGTATATGAAATTTAGCAGGAAGTAACTTGCTGCAGAGAAACTGTAATAGTCCTCATTTGTAAAGAACAATAAAAGCACATCTATGGTATTTCGTAAGCTATCCAGCTTTGTGCAGAAGAGTGAGTTTTAATCTTGGCTGCTGCAGATTTGAGAGATTTGGAAGGAACATAGTGCCATTTAGCAGGCAAATTACAGCTGAAAATTAATTGAAGCCTTTCTTGGTGGGACTTCCTTGCTGCTGTGTGTTTACAAGTGGAGCAAAAGTAGCCTAGATTTGTATTATTTGTACTCTTCATTTGTTGTAAAGCTCTAAAATACATTAATATGTTTCAGTTCATTGTCTACATTCTCTGCAGAGTTGCATACCTAAGCAACTCAGTAAGAATGTACTTTATTAGCTTGTTTTATTGAAATATCTATGGGGAAGCTCATTCTGAATTAAATGTATTCATTATTCTGGTGGTGTGTTCCATTTCACTCACTATACTTTGCTTCCTTGACATGCATTTCCTACTCCCTGTAAATTCCTACTTAACAAAAGATTTTGAAGATGGAGTTTTTGATACCAGACACAAGGATCTGAGGGTATATTGGCTGGGTTATTTGTTTGCTGCCAGGGCTCCGAATGTGCAATCTTTTTGGTTTTTTTGGTGTTTGGTGATTTTTGTTGTTGTTGTTTTGGTTGATTGGTTTGGGTTTTTTGTAGGTGGAAAGCCTCACAGCAGCCCGCAGTGCCTTCAAGGCAGGCACAGAGCCTTCAGATGCTATTCGTGTGGTAAATGCTGTACTGACACAAATAGATCAGATTAAAAGGTAAACTCATATTATTAGAACAGCAAAAGATAATTGACAATTTCAGGATTCCTGCTAAATTTCAGTTCCTACTTGGAATGCTAAAACAAATTGGTTAGTGAACTGTTGTTTGTTAATGATGCTAATTTTGAAAAGACATAGGAGTAATCCAGCAGAGTATTTTGCATGTACCTGAGTGGACAATCAAATCACCAGGCCGTATACTTACCTTAAAGACAGGGAGAGAAAAAGGACAGATCATCATGATGTGTGCGTGGAGAGACAAGAATAAGATGAATGAAGAATTTGTTTATTATATACCCCTTCTGGATGTCAATCTAAAGCAGACTTGGACAAAACATCGTTTAGAAGAAACTGTTAATCTTGCTCGCTCCACTTTGTATGCTGGATTTAGTGCAGCATACCAGCTGTTTTTCATTCCTGCCACTTCCCTTTCCTTATTGTGCATCCTTGGCACTGTTCACAGAACGGTGCCCTAGTATTTGGCCCTGTCTTGCACCTAATTAAATATGTCTTATTCATATATAAAAGTTGACAGGTTTCGTCTAAAAACAGCTGTGGTTAAGAATGTTCTTTCATTGCTTAGAACAAGGATATGTTCTCTTTTGAGCTCACTCTGAAGTCATTTGCAGTTAGAATATGTCACAACGCCAGTTAAACTATATACTTTCTACTAAATTGAAACGGAAAACATGTAGATTAAAGTTTCAAATTTATGAGTCTTCTTTTCAAAATCTTTGTTTTGTGGTAGAAACTATGCCAATAGGCTCTAGATAGTTAATGTATATCACTTCTAGAATAGGATTAGAGAAACTGTGGACACTTGAGAAACAACTAAAAGAAAGAGACTATGCATTGAAATAGGCTGGTGATAACTGACCAAGAGCTTCAGATCATTTAATGTAATTGCTGGTTGACAAGAGTGATGTGACTGCTTATTGCAAGAAATTACATGAGTCATAAGAGGGAAGGTCTTGATTTGCCAGTCAGAAAAGGAGATAAAACATGTGACCTAAAAATATGCTTTTGTCTTGAAGGTATCCCAATGTAGTTATCCTGACTACTTCAAATATTACGGAGAAAATTGACATGGCCTTTGTAGACAGGGCTGACATAAAGCAATACATTGGACCTCCATCTGCTGCAGCAATATTTAGAATATATCTTTCTTGCTTGGAAGAACTGATGAAGGTAATAATTGAAAGCAAGACTGCAAAATGTCCTATTTCAATAAATTTGACATTTTAACCATACTTCCTAAGTAACAAAAATACAAAAATTTAATTCCTTCTCTGTATTTCCATTCCTACTGTAGAATTTAATTTGAATGTATTTGTTTTTCATACAACAATGTATTACTCTTCTTTCTAGTGTCAAATAATATATCCTCGACAGCAGCTTCTGACACTCAGAGAGCTAGAGATGATAGGCTTCGTAGAAAATAATGTCTCAAGGCTAAGCCTTGTACTAAAAGAAATCTCAAGGTAAGATTCTGAAATTCTACTTTTTTCATATATATATATTGAGTTGTGCAACAATGTATAAAAGTAACTGAATTTCATAGCAGTTAGAGTTCTGAAACATTCCCATTTTTTTTCTGTTGGGGATAGTGCAAAACTTTTTAGGGGACCAAAAGTCGAAGCAATCCTGATTTGCTCACATTTCTTAGTCTCAGAACAGACTTGGCTTAGTACTGCTTCTGGTTTCTGCTCTGCCATTTGAAGTCCTCTTGACAGATTGCTGGCCAGATTAGTGAGATGCCTTAGGTTTCAGTGGATATTGGAAATTGTAATGCAGGTTAGCAGAAATAGCATGGGCCTCAGGTCCTGCTAAGAAAGTGTCTTGAAATACCTAGCAATCTACTAAATCAGTATTTAACATGGAGATGTAAGTGGACAGAAGCAAAGGGGAAGGGAATGAAGTGTAAATGGACAGTATTATGGTTTTCCGAGGATGTTCGTAGAGCACATAGTCTTTCACTGCAGCATAACAGTTCTTGAAACAATAAATAAAAATTATATTCACAGTATCAAGCAATGTTTTTTTCCAAAGTGCTGGTCCCTGTGGAACAAAATAAAATAACATAAAGTTAGCAAAGTGTGTTTTCTTTCTGTTCCTGAAGTATGCAATCTTAACCGGTGAGGAGTGGAGTAAAAGCATGTAAGTTTGTCCAGGGATAGAGGTTTGCAGTCTGCATACGCTGAGTGGTGCTTGGAGAAGACAAGAAACGTATCAAGTAGGTGAGGTGAAGGAAACTGTAAATGGTTGGTAGAAGGAGAAAAGCAGTAGTGATGAGGTCCAAACTTCAAAACAGTTTTTTTTCAAGTCCTTCCAAGAGTGGTTATGTCTGTACCATACCCTTTTGGTGTAGACATTCTCCCAAACTCATGAGATATGGCACAGTGATATGAAGGGCATGATGTAAGCATTGGCAGGCAACTGTGACTATGCTGTTTCTGTACCCTCGCTTCCTTTTTTGTATTATACTCTATAGCCTCCCATAAGCAGAATTTGTCTGTTCTCTTCCTGCTCCTGCTAAAAGAGCTGCAAGTGACCTACTGAATTGTGATCTGAGGTTTATTTAGAGCAATTTAGTGGAGAAACAAGAAAAAGGAAAGGTCTTCTAAGAGTGAACACAGCATTTAAGCAGCACTTGTGTCTGTTTTACTGTAGAAGAAGTGAAGGTCTTGGTGGCCGAGTCCTGAGAAAGCTTCCTTTCCTAGCACATGCACTTTATATTCAAGTAAGTTTATTATATTCAAGTGAGTTTATTCTATTCATTATAATTTAGTTTGGTTTTGAGACAGGCAGGAAGACATTGGGACACTGCCTGAAGTTAACCCCCCTTTTGATCTAAATTTCACTTGTTTCTGCATCTTTGTAGACTGCAACAATTGTGTGCTGGCCATAATCTAAAATGGGATTAAAGAAGTGATGTGGGATTGACCTGTCAAACAGCATTCTACTTTTAATTAAATTAATGAATATTGATATTGGTTCTCTGATAATTCCTTGCTGAAAAAACCCTCTGCCACTTTATAAATATTATTAATTTGTTAAAAGTCTTTTTTTAAGCAAATCTACAGTAGTAGTAATTGACTCAAGACCTTCAATAGCTTGACTTTGACTTTGCCATGCTATCTTGTTTAAAATAAACTTGCAGTTTGTTTTGTAGCATTTTGAAAATTTTGTAACATGCAAGTCAAATATTTCTCTTACTGATACTGTGATTTTTATGTAAAATATTATGTCTGCCTATTGCTGTAGTGTGTCTAACAAAATGTTCTCTTATTTTCAGTCCCCCAGTGTTACAATGACAACATTTCTTCAGGCTCTTTCACTTGCAGTAGACAAACAATTTGAAGAAAGAAAGAATCTTGAAGACTGTGTGTGATACTCTACTGTTTTTTAGTTGACTGTTGTTATATTTTTCATACAAATTGTGCAACTTTTATGCATCTGTAAAATAAATTGTCAGCACCTTAAAAAACCTGGAATGCCTTTTCTAGTTTTTAAAAATATTCATTAATAAACAATTAAGAAAGTTTACAGCCTCTTTTTTGAAGCTTTATTTCAAATGTCAATAAGAAGATTGTAAAAAGGTTTTGCTTTAAGTCAGTTTCCATCTTTTGTGGTTGCTAAAAGTGGGCAGACTTCTGTTCCTTGCTTCTTAATCACTAACTTTCTGTCCATGCATCAGGTTTTAAATTTCTGGTTTCTTTTATATTTTTAATAGCAACAGAAATTCACTCTTTGGATCTGATACTTCTGCTATAAATGCAGTATTTGTTATTGCTTTTGAAATAATGAGGTTGGAACTGGGGCAGATTCAAAGTGCTCAGTGATAGACCAGACTTTTTATACTGACATCGCTTTATCTTGAAATTTAATATCAATTATTACTTTTTTTTAAATTACATCAGATTAAAAAAATTAAATAAAGAGTACTTAATTGTATTTTGTAATACTAGGGGAATTTTGTGTTGTTGCAAGAATGTGAACCAGAGTGGACCGTATTTTCTCCATGAAGTGTAACTACAGTGTGTAAGAAAGGTTCTTTAAAATGCATGAAGTTTGGTTTGGTGTTGTTTTATGAAAAAGAGGGAGGGGGACTTTTTAAAGGGGCATATTGTGATAGGACAAGGGGGAAAATTTTAAACTGAAAGAGGGTAGGTTTAGCTTAGGTATTAGGGATAAATGCTTTACTGTGAGAGTGGTGAGGCACTGGAACAGGTTGTCCATCCCTGGAATTGTTCTAGGCCAGGCTGGATGGGGCACTGAGGAATCTGGTCTAGTGGGTAGAATCCCTGCCATGGTAGTGGTGGAAGTTGGAATTAGATGATCTTAAGGTCCCTTCCAACCCAAGCCATTTTATGATTCTATGAATTTTAACGGAGTTTCCAGAAAAGTTTTTCTTAAATGAAGATAAAATGGTGAGATTTAAGTTGATGATATCCAATGCATGTCTCCTACCATCTTTTATCACAAACAATAACTTTCTAATCTGTTGTTAACAGATTTGTTTTAATTCTGCTCAAAGCCACTAGATGGCAAGAATGAATCCTTGAGATTCAGCAAGTCATGTGAGAACGGGAATGCTGATTGAAAGTTTCCAAAACCCTAATGAACAAGACTTTGCTGCAGTGAAAATCCCTCTTCAAGATGTAATGTTAGCTGTAATGTAATGTAACACCATAGAACTTCTCTCCTTAGCCTAATAGAAAAATTCTGGGATTTAAAATGTATTGCCACATACAAGGAACCTGTTGATGCAAAGATGAAAAGCAGTGAGTTCTCTATGCTACAGCAGAAGTTATTTTGCAGTGTGCTTTAACCATTTCATCCACTGGGTGGTGGGTTTAGAAAAATATCTGGGATCTAGGTCACTATAAGCATAGATGATGAAATGTTAAACCAGCTGAATGCAAAGATTTTCAGCATAAGCACATTAAAGTGTGGAATTTTAGAACAGTTAAGTAATCCTGAAATAGAAAAGTAAAAGCTTTTCTTTTTCTTGCAAAAAGCAAATATAGAACCTTTGTGAAGCTGAGCATAGCTTATTTTATGAGATATTTCTGTGACAAATGTTTTTCCAAGCAGCAAAGATTGTTCATTTCTAATCCACACCTATGATGTGATTTTCAAAATTTGGGTACAGAGATTGAAGAGGGAAGGCTTTTATTACTTGCTTTATTTGCTGGAAATTAATGCAAAGACAGTGATTTTTCTAAAATGCATCTTCAAAGTTTCAGACAGTTATTTAACTTTTGACCTGCAGAAATATTCAATTAATTTCAAAATGATCCTACTTTCATGGCTTGCTGTCAGTGCAGTGTTGCACTTCATGATTTTCAGTTTGGAAAGGGATGAGAACCCAGGGTAGAAGAGTAAAGGCCATACACTGAGAATATGATAACTTTAGAACAAGTTTTTGGAAATCAACAGAGATTTGGTATTGTACTTGGCAACATGCAGAAAGCTAGACTAGGGAGATGCTGTTTTCCAAGGAACTTTTCTTTCCCCCAGATTTCTTTTGTTATGCACAGAAATAAACCATAATCATTAGAACTGTAGGAATATTTGTAGAGTAGTTTGCTCTGGAATTCCAATTACAATCCTGTGGAAGAAGTTAAGAGCTGTCATAGAAATATCTTTAAGGATTTTTGCTGCTAAAGAGAATGATCATCAAATTAATCTGAGATAATCATTAACCATTAAGGCAGTTGCCTTACTTCGGTTGATAATCTAGGAATAACACTAGGCTGGTTCTCAGCCTCCCAAGCAATCCAGGTGTGAAGCAATCAAAAATCATTCCGCTCTCAGGGAAGGCACTGATGTTAGAACTCCTAATCCTGAAACATTTTAATTAAACTCATTCTAAAGGTTAATATTTTCAACACACTTACTGCACAAATAGAATTGCTGGGACCTACCATAAGTAGAAGTGCACCAAACAGGGAGCAATGTCCCTGCTGATCTTTCCCACTAGAAAAAAGCTGTCTAGGGACCAAATTTGTCTAAGAAAGCAGGCCCTAGATGTGATGGCTGTAAGATTATCCTGTCAGCTCTTCTAGTGTAATGAAATGTAAAACGGACTTTGAAACTGGACTCAAATATTTAGCTGTTTAGTAAGATGCTTAACTTTAAGTAAGATTACCTAACTTTTTGTGACTGTTTGCAACTCTAGCAATTATTTTCATAAATATATTTTATTCATGTAAAGCTGGGGTTTGGGTCGTTTTATTTGGGGTTTTTTTTTGGGGGGGGGGGAGATTGTTGGTTTGGTTTTTTTTTAATAATCTCGTCTTTAAACCCTGTCTAGTCCGTAACTGACCTGCGCTAACGAAGATGTTAGTATATACTAGTTTATCCTTCAGCTGACGTGTTCTATTCAGCTAGAGCACGTGGACTTATCTTCCTCAGACTGCAAAGAGCTGCCTATAGGGTATTTATAGGGTACTGTTAGAGGCAACCAGATCTGGTGAAATATTATCAATGGGTTATAGAGTTTTGGCAAGCAGCTTTAAAGTAGTAAAGGATTGATGATTTGGGAACACTGCAAAAACTTTGACAGATTCAAATTCAGAAAAGCATTTATCTGGAGTACTTAAGCGTAGTCCTTTGCTTAAGTTGCTCAGGGCTGCAGGAGACTATTTATCTGCTTAACATTGGCTGCCAAAGTTAGGTTTTTGAAGGGCATTGGTCCAAAGACTGTGACTGTCTAAAAGAGTTTTCTTATAGTAGATTTGCTTTAAGCAGCTGTTTCATCTAGTTAACACATCTGCTGTAAAGCATCTCATCTGAACTGCTCTGCATGCTTCTCTTCCACTTAGTCTAGGGAAGTCTGGAGTTCCTAATGGAATCTAACTAAATGACAACAGAAGAATTGTTATGTGTGCACACAGAAGCTAAGGTGTCTTTCCAACTATTGGCTTACTTATGTTGCTTTTGTTGCTTTCTGTTTCTTGAATTACCTCACTATATATCCCTTCTGACAATTCCAGATAAGTTGTATGGCCTTAGTTCAGTGTTCAAACATCTGTGGTACAACCACTTAGGTGCCAAATTAAAAATTAGTTTCTGAGAATACCAAGGTCTGTAGTATCAAAAACATATTTACAAATAAAATATCACAAAGAGAACTCTGAAAGCATTTCCCTTCCTCAAAGGTATAAACTTGACTGAACTGAAATCTTAAAAAAATCAGTCAAACAAACAAATAATTTATTGAGCATTCTAGGAAGGTTCTTGCTCAGCCCAAGGAATTATGCAAAACATAATCAGCAGGACTGAAAAGAAAAAGGGTATGGGAATACATCAGAAGTTATACAACATTATTGGAAGGGGCAGAACAAAAAATCCTTACAAGTGAATATTTCTTTGAAAAAGAAAATGATTTGTATGAATAATTAGTGAGATCACTGATACAAACCAGGAATTTTCCCATGAAGGTGATGATTAGGCAAAAAATGCATTTACACAAGCATGTCTATATGAGCCTCTCTCATTGTGGTAATCATACTGTGCAAATTAGATGAATGACTCCACAAGGTCTTTCAATGAGAGTTTGCAGCTAACCTATTTTAGTAAAATTTTAGTAAAACTAACTTAAACTTTGTATTATTGTAATTATTATCCTTTCTCAATAAAAGAATTTGGAAACTTGACAGAAAAAGCAATCTGACAGCAAGACTAGAGTCTTAGGGGGAATAATAATATTACTTTGAGAATTTTGTGTGGGCGTTTTAACATTTGTTCTGCTTTCCTCTTTTCTCTCAGGAGTATAAAACAAATATTGGGAGTGGTGCCATGGGAACTAAAAATGCATTTGCTTTTCTGGAAGCCCTCTTTTCTGCATTAACCTGCTGCCAATTATTATTTAACATTCAATTCTTATTTGCAGATTGAATATTAAATATAATGTGAAGCAACACTTCTAAAATGGAATAGTAAATTATCTCAAGTTTTCATATAGCTAAATCGCTGAGCCTTTGGGGACTGTAATCTAGCTCTAATGGAATAAAAGATTCATGTCAAACGACATGAAAGGATTCATGGCTCCTTTGACAAGGCAACTAAAAGTCAGGTGCAGTTATTCTGAAGTTTTTATATCCAAAATCTGAATTTCATTATCCACATCAGGGGTTATTTCTTTCTCAAGACACTAACTATGAACAGGTTTCTCACAAAAAAAAAAAGAAGTCAGTAATCAGAAGCAGAATTGGTAAACTTGTCCTAGAAGCATTAACTTTTTGCTAATGCTTTGATTAAAGAAATGAGAAGACAAGAGCAAGAATCTTTGACTTGGGAGAAAAAAAAATTATGCAGAAAACAAACAAACAAAAAAACAATTAAAAAACCCCCGCACAAAACAAACAAACTCCACCCCCACCCCCACCCCAATTTTCCTTTCTTTTTCTGGGGAGTATGCCGGAAGGTAGCCAACTTTTGGCTTTCTTTTTGGAGGAATTCCTGCTGTCCCAACCTGTCAGATGCAAACCTCTTGCAGTTCCATGTCCCCAAGTCCAGCCAGTAGCAGGATTGAGCCCACATCCTGTGCTATGGATGGAGGCCCCATGTCTGGTGTCTCAGTGCCATTAAGGTCACCCTAGTGCACTCAGAGTCCTGACTCCTGCCTGGTGGCGGAGGCCCCTTACAGGCAAATGGGGTAGTAACACCTCAAATGGTCTTCTTCGTGTTGTGTCTGCATTTTGAAACAAAATAGAACTCTGATGAGCATAGGATTGCCTGCGAACCTGCTTTGCAGCTGTTGCAATAGTTTTAATGCTTGGACTCTTGTCTAATGTAAAATCTTCTCCACGTCCTTGGCTGGATTTGGAACCTTCTGAAGGCAATTAGATTCATAAATGGGAGGTGATCCAGGTTTCACTTCTCTGAAAGTGCCTGTGGGATTCACTTTGTCAAATAAATACTATTTTTTTTCTTCTCTCTGTTAGCTTGTTCTTCTTCCACCATTTTAGCCATTTTTCTTTAGTTTGCATTCAATACTTGCAACAACATAATGTGTAGTGTTTATAGTTCTCTGTTACTGTTCCTCTTTTTAATCATCCACATCTGTTAACTGGGAAGCTGGAGTGCAAGCATTTACTGAGGTGATTAACTAAGTTGCATTTTACAATATTTGAAAATTTTTTTTAAGTTACTGAAATAAAACGGAATGTGTACTGTGGATATTTGCACAGGGTTTATTACATTACTGTTTTTCCAGCTTTGTTCAACATAATACTAAGTATTTTCACAAAAAGAAAAATCAGAAAATGTGACTGATATGCTTGAGCCAGATCATTCCTAGTTTTATAATAGCCTATGCCTGGCCTTGCTACTAATTTTTAAAAAGCTTTAAACAACTTATTTCAGCTTTTTCTAAAGTGTATTGAGGCAGCATTCATGTGAGTGCCCTTGAGAATAACCTTCATATTTCTGTAATGCCCATGCTTTCAAACACACAGGGGGTGTTCATGAAAACAGCTCTGGGGGATAGGGGTGCAACGGTGGAGAGGAAATCTTGTCCTGGCCACTACATTAGGCTTGTAAGAAGACTCAAACTGCCCACCACCCGGTGAGGTCATGGTTAAGATGACACTAATTAATCACAGCACGACCTCCTGGCCAGTGTCCTATTCACACACCTGCCTGATGGTATCGTGTTCATTCTGTTCATCATCAATTTTTTTACGGTTGTGGGATGGGCTTTACAAAGACAGTTTCTACATCCAAATAGCATCTTCTGAAGGACATATAAAAGGCAGACTCGGTATTGTTCTCCTGCTGAGAGGTTCTCACTGCTCATACCTCACGACTGCATGTTGGCAGTGTGAATGGGCCCTTCCAGGCCTCCTCTCCTCCAAAAGCCCCTGTGGAATCACAGACCCTTCCAAGAATTTGTACTGGAAAGGATTTCTGGATGTCAACTGGTCCAATCCCTTGCTCAAAGTAGGACCAACTTAGGTCAGATTGCCTATGGAATACCTCCAAAGAAAGAATTTTTAAAGCAATTAACCCCGCTGCCTGCTGCATGTGCTCAGTCTCACACATACAGATGAGCAAACCTGGGCCAACCCTGTGGTTAACATCATACGCTGGCGCTGACACAGTGGACACACAGACATGGGGCTAGGGGCTTTACCACACTCAGATTTTGTAGCCATGAAGGAAATAAGGAGATGCATTCTGGACTCACCTCCCTGAAGGAAAAACAGGGAGCTTTATTCACTCTTCTACAGAACCCAGATGTTGTCTGTGTACTACCTGAGCTGCAGACTGCTAGTCAGACTGACTACTGTGTCCTTTTCTGACTGCATTTTTTAATGAAAAATCCTTGTCTCAAAGAAATCGTATATATTTTGATTTTGCACTCCTTTGCTTTCATGGAACTTCTTATTCTTAGTACAGCCTTTCTCCAGGGTAAGCCTGGACAGAGGAAGGAGGAAGATATCATGTCTTCAAATGCTCTTTAAAATGCCCTCCCTGTCTCTATGCAAAGAAAATCCATATTACTCATTTCAAGATGAAATCTGACTCTAACATTTAGCTATTTTTTCCTCATATTAAATCTTTGTCTGTAATATTGTTATCAGTTTGACATACTTATTAATAATAATTAATATAGTCAACAGCATCAATCTGTTTGGAAGGGATTTTTTCACTTCTTGCAAAAAATTACAAGTAGATTTGTGTTCATATTCCTTTAGAATATAAAAACTGCTCATGAATTAAGAAATTATAGGGGTTTTTTACTGTTAAAGTTTGTCCTAGAAATTCAGAAAATCCAGATCCTGAAAATATAGCAAATCACTGAGAAGTGACAGAAAAACTGGATGTTCTATCATAACTACAGCTATAGAATACTGCTTCTATATATCCACAGGAAGAGCTAATCTAAAAGAATCATTTTGTTTTATCCCAAGCGCCTGTGATTCTATCACTGCATTTCTTGACTGAATGGATCTGATCATAGGCCTGGATTTTTCTGGTTACAAACACCTGTAAGAATAAATATTTAATTAATATGCAGTATACACATGTGAATGCATATGTATAATTTTTAATACAATCAGCCCATCTTAATTACATAATACAATATATGATTATTGTAATAAATTATGCATTATGTTATACATAGGTATAATGACTGTTTGTAATTTATATATGGCTACCACATTGTACTGAGCAAGGAGATAAAACTGCTCTACTTTGTGCACATTTAGTGCTCTACTTTGTGACATATTTAGTACAGCTGCACATGTGGTGTTTACTCAAAGGAGCCAGTAAATTCCTATACCCCTAATATTCATATCAAGAAAATGTGAGGCATTAGCTGTAGTGAAAGAAACTTCTGTTTATGTGCAGGCAAGCAACTCTCACGCACTGCTTTGCTCCTGTGCCTCAGAGTGAGCTTGGGGAGAACAGCTTTCAATGGGAGTGCGTCCATCTACTGTAACCTGTTTGATTTCTCAGAGATCTTTCCTTTTTCTGTCATAGACTACAAACTGTGACAGAGAGCTGGGAAGGTGGGAGTAGTCAGATCTTTCAAAATATTTTTTTTAATGTACAGATTTACAGGACATGAAGAAATTATTGACAGTTCTTTACTCATTTTACTATACTTTTTCAGTTTGTATATATGCAGTGCAAGGTGAAGTACTAGCTCGGAAGATTCTGCTTAAATCTGAATACATTTTGTCTCACGTGGGGAAAGAGTTTTGTGGCATGATGAGCTTCTTCTGTTGTTCAAAACTGATCAAAATAAAGAAAGCAAATAGCCTTTCTCTCCACGTCTTGCTGCTCCTGGCTGTACATCCATGCAAATTCCTCTTCCTGACCCTGGTTCTCAGCTTCCATGCTGTAAGCCAAAAGTTCTTGCTTGCACAACAGAAATGGACATAATAACCCTTTGCCAGTTTAGTGACCTCACAGAAGTGTGATGTGTGTGAGAACTGATGAAAGACCATGGACAGATTTGTACTGATAGAAAACCTCATTTCTAGGCTTTGGCTTCACAGCAATTGAAACCAAACTTAGTGCTGACTGTCATGGTCTTGTCTATCTACTGCGGGTTATTGTGGGTTACTGTCCTTACAGTCTACCTTACTCTGATCTTACGCTGAGTCTTCAGTTGCTTAAGTCTTTGAGGAACTACACATTTTTTGTTGGAACAGGTTTTCTGCTGGCTTAGTACAACCCCTGTTCCTAAATCTCAGTGGGGTTGCCAGTGTATATGGTGACAGTGGACAGGAAAACCTTGGAGGCAATAGGCAGAAACATTGCACCAGCTTGGTTTTTCCCAGGATACTGACCCTGCTTACAGGATGTGTGCTCATTAAACTCTATGAATATTTTTGCTATTATTTTCCTTTATCAAAAATAAAAGGTATACTGAAAGCACACAGCCATTTTCTTTTCAGTGGAAAGTACATGAACTTCCCTCAGGTGATTCCTCTGCCAGCCTAGAATTTATTTAGAAGAAAGTTTTGTAAAATGAATTTAGCTTGTCCTCTTATTTTAATGAAACTATAAGTTTACCAGGATTCTGAATATCTACTTCTGAGAGATGAACCAGAAGTTTTATAAAAGTCTGTGTGCTATTTCTGTTTAACAGATAAAATGAGGAACCACTGGAGGCCACTGGAGGCAAGCTTGCCTCTGGGAGAGGCAAGCTCTCTCCCAGAACCAACCTGTGCACAAGATAGAAGAAGTCACTAGAGCTACCTGTAACTCTCACTGATGAGGGTCAGCAGTGACCCTAGTACCCTTCTCCTGTATTACACATGTATTTTGGGGAATACTCTTCTGCTGACAGGATATCAGACTGAAGAGTTCTCCTGCTTTGGTTGATAGTTTAAACATCAGACACAACTGTAAAAAAAAAAAAAATCCAAATTTATTACTCTGGAAATCCTCCCAAGTAAGAACAAATATAGATTTCTATTCCAATAATTAGTTACTGATACATTTTCTATGTTATGATTAAAGTGACTAATTTGTTTGCAAGTTCAGTTTTTGGAATGCACCATGAGATTTTGGATAGAGCATATTTTCTAAGTTTCTGTGCCACCCTTTGCTTTTCAGTTAAGAAATAGTAAACTTTCAAGATCTAAAATTTCACCTAAAAGTATGACTTTCTAGTTTTATAAGATGTAAGGAATTGTTTAGAATTCTTCTTAACTGTAGAATCAAAAAAAAAAAAAAAGTTGAAAGTAAGTACTGACTGTAACTTCTGTATTGTGGAGAGCATCATGCATCCCTCTCAGGAGGTCCTGTTAGTGTTGAGGGCCAAAGAATGTAGGAACATATAAATATTGGAATGATAAATGAGTCTTACTCTAGACAAACATTCACATTAGTTCTGCACAAGATGTTTGTTCAAATTATTTTTACTAAAATGCCAAACATCATTATGTAGGCACTCCTAAACCTGTTTAAGTCTGGTTTATATTCAACAGTGTAATGAACTTGCAACTGAGACAACCACAACCACACTTTTCAAATATTTTCATTTGAGTGACTGCAGGCCCTGCTTTTGTTGCATTCAAACTGTCAGTTGCATAAATCCTGGAGAAGAAATTGTCTACCAAGGAAACTGTAATGCCATGCACCAACAGCCTTGATCTTATACTTCTAGCCCTCGACTCCTGCTCCAAAGGCACTGCTCTAACATATTCTGCATTCAAAGTATTTTTCTGCTCCCCCTGTTTTCTGTTTTCCTGGTATGTGTAAATAGGTGTCTGGTCAGGCTGTTTTTCTGGCCATTTGCTCTATTAAAGGGTTCTCTAGTCTGTGTGGATGTGTGTATGGAGTTTAAGTGGCAGGAACTGTACTGGGCATCATTAAGTCTGAGCTGGATACTGGAGAGACCACAGAGTGTGTGAGTTGGCTACTGGAGTGAGCAGAAGGTTCAGGCCAATTACTGGAGAGACTGTAGTGGCTACCAAGTGTGTAGACTTGGTTGTTGGCAGGGCCAGAGGACTGGACCAGCTATCAGACAGAATTGCTTGTGCATGTATGTCCCTGTGCATGAGACAACTGGAAGACCAGAGGATCAATGGAACAGCAGCTGGACAGGCTGCATATTAGGATGGGCTTCTCTCCTAATCGGTCACGGGAATAAACAGAATGGTGCTCTCTGTGTTTGTGAGTTCTGTGTTTTCTCTGTGTGTTGGTCTGTGCGGCCTTGCGGGCCTATTGGGAATACATGCTCAGTCCCACTACTGTCAGGTCCTGAGGAAATAGCTCTCGTCTCTCTCAGGCTACTGGATTTGACAACCGCTGATAGATAGTCATTATATCAAACCCCCAGGATAGTTGCAATGTGAAGGAAATTTTTTTTCAGTCACTGTAAGGGAATAGATAGGATTCTAAGCTTCAGGACTCAAGTTAGTATTTTCAAGAAAAAATGGTAAGATAAAGATTGCCTAATGTAAAATATTTTCTTCTTAGAGTTGCATAAAATCAAAGCTCAATTAAAAAAAAATTAAAAAGCTTAATTAAACTATTTTTGAAGTAAGAAGAATTAATGATTCCTAACTGTGCTTTTTCTCCAAAAGAATTTCACCAAAATAGACATTTTCCTAAAATATCCTAACATATGCATTTTTTGTAAAGCTTTGACACATTTTCAGCTAACCCTAGTGGAGATAGAACTGTGATTAAATAGCATAGGCTTTTTGGAGTCTGCGTCACAGAGCAGAGTGCTGCTCTGCAAGGGAAGGTGAACCAGGAGCTGAGTGATGGCAGCTCATGTAGAGAGCGACCTTGCTGTCCAAGGCACTGTTCCACAGCACCTGAGCTGGACAAGCAAAGCAGGGTGCTGGTAATAAGGTTTGTTGACAGTTCCAGCCAAGGCAAAGCAAGCACTGAGGTTCAGGTTCCATTGAGGGAATCTAGTCAGAAACAGAGTCAGAGCTGGAGATAAGGCTTCAATATAGGTCCAAAGTCCATCCAGGAGACAAGTTAACTGCAACATAGGTCCAAAGCCCTTCCAGGAGATGGTAACAGAGATAGGAGCACAGATAGTTATACTTGCAACATACTCCAGAGACTGAAACCCCTGGCCTGATATTTTAAAGAGTTCTTGAGTGAAAGTCTCTAATAAGGCAGCTTAGAGCAATTAATGGTTCACTCGAGGCCTTGACAATCTGCTATGTTTTTGCATCAAAGCAAAGGGAAGGTTTTAAATTAAAAGAACAACTTGACTGCTAAAGAACTTGGCAGTACTGCCTTCTCCTCTGTATTCATATTCTGAGAAGCTGCCTTAGCAATAGACCAGGCTTCAATGTTATGCAGCAAATTTAGAGCGAGTAGACACTAATCATCCCCCTTTGTCTAGACATACTCATGTGGTGAATAAAAATCATTTACCTGAAAATCGAATGCTTTAGACTGTTTTAAAAAAAATTCTGATAAGGCACATTTATATACATTTGTTACTAAATGTAAACCTCATCCATGTCATTAAGTTTATTACTACAGCTCCATCTCTCTTACTTTCTTGTATAATTATTTGGTTTGGTTAAACTCAATAAATAAGACGTTACGACTATCAGAATAAGACGAAAGCAGAGATCATTGCTTGTACTTTAATGACCTAAATATTGCATTTACTTTTACATAGTGATGCTATTGTCTTGTAGTTCTTTCATGTATTTAGCTTGATTTCTCACCATTTTGTGTTTTCACTGTCACATGAAAGGAATGAGCAATTTAAGGGCACACTAACAAAGGGACAATAAATCCCTGAGAAAATGTTACTGAGGAGAGGAAGTTCATCTAAGACAGCTGCCAAGAATGAGGCAAATGAACATCTGCACTGGATTATAATGCTTCAGGAAAGCTAAAATGAGTCTGTGCAAAAAGAACCTTCTGTTAATCTTACTTGTTTTTTCCATTTCTCCTTTGTTTACTCTTTCTTGGAGCCAAGGAAACACCAGGTTTTTTATTACTGCAAGCAAGTGCTTGTAAAATTTTTACTTTTTTATATATGCTAACATCAAGGCTAGTAACAACAACAAAACAATGCAAAACTTCAAGTGTTTTTTGACAAGTCACCTCTGTAAACACAAACTTTGCTTGAAACAATCCCTGTACTCTGCAGCAGCAGCAGCTGCTCTAGCCAGGAACTAGCTTACTCAGTGCCCTCTCTCCTGCTATTTGTAGCACTTCTAGAGGAAAAAAGAGAAAATTCTTCAGTAACAGAGCAGAAGTTCTGTGATCAGCACATAGCCTTGATCTGTGGAAGGACTTCATAACCCTGCATAGGGTCTCTATAATTGCATATTGGTCACACCTTACTAAATGCACTCAGTTTTAAATTAAAAATGTAGCTTTTTCCTGCTTTTTGCAGGTCAACCCATGTGCCAAAAATCCAACGAAGATTTTTTTCTTTACTGGTGTATTACCAGCTGTGAAAATTTTCTCAAAGTAAACCCTTAACTACTCTTATAAGTTCTCACTTCTAGTCTGGGCATTTCCCACACTGCTGTCATTGCCACCACTGATGTAACTGGTGGATACATACTGCTCTATTTTTTTTTGGGCAATACTCAAGAAAAGAGTAGAGGTTGGGCATGCAGGACAGAGAAGAATGAAAGTCTGGAAAAGTAGCATTTTGTTGCCCTAGTTAGCAAATATGATTGTTAAGTATGTCATCTGGTTTTTGTTGTTTGTCTTGATTTGTTCTCATCCAAGAAGCAGAACTTCAAATAACTGCCATGCTTCATTTTTGGAAAATCCAAAATTTAAGAGCTGTTTCTCCTCATTTCTCTTACAACAAACATTCAGAAATTTTTCTTTAACTTTTTTTTTTGAAAATACATCCTACTAGTTTTGTTTGATTGATTGTTACATATATCACTTTAAACCACTGTTTAACTTTTAAAAAGGTTGAGATTACCTTCAGTCTTGGAAGAGAAAGATAAATACCTCTTGTCTCTCTATTGCTGTACAGTGCAATGACTCATGCATGATCCTGACTGACGTAAAAGTAGCGTGCAAAAATATATTTTTCCTTCTTTGACTTACTCCTTGCAAAGCATACAATCTGAAGGTTTTTCCTTTTCTTTTACTGGTGTTTTTGTGTTACCAGGACATCAAAGAAGCGGGTTTTACATACTTAATTGTGGAAGAACGGAGGTTTGTGACTGCTCCAGCTGAGCAAGGCAGTTAGAAGAAAACCCTGAAACCCAAGCAGAAGGTCTACACTGACTTGCGGAAACAAACCCCAAAACTCACAGAGAGTATTGAAGCAGGTATGTTTATTCAGGCACCAGATGCATAGGGGATATCTTCGCCCAGTATGCACACCTATTCCCTTTGTTTGGCCCTTTTTATGTGATACAGTGTTACATATGCATTAGATGTGATATATTAATTGTGTTACATATGGATTAGCTGTGTCAGCAAATTCCTGAAAACTGAGAGGGGAAATTATTAACATACACCGCTTCTACAACTCCACCTCAGAACGCCCCTTGGGCGTCTTCATTTGGCCGTCTTTTGGATGAAGTAAGAGTCTTCCTCAGCTCTGAACTATTCACCTTTGCTAAAAATTGCTGAGCTGGCACTGTCCAATTATTTCACAACTGGTATCATCTCTAGGAGCCGCTCTTTATCAGCCTTCAAGATCTCTTTCACAGCCCCTTATCACAACTCTAAGGCCTCTGTTCCTGCTAGAATTCTTATTATAAAGTTAACTATATCCTGTCTGTGAGTTAACACAAGCAAATAAGGCCTATTCTAATTTAATAGTATTATACCTAAAATTAACTCTAGTAAGTATCTAAGGCCACAATCTTTTATCACCATTCTATATTTTGATCACCCCTTATCAACACATACCCTTCAAGAAATAGAAGTGTTGTGAGGTGGTTTGGCTAAGCAACAGTGAGAAAAGATTAGCTTATCCTTATAGGTAAGGAATATTTGATGTCTTGAGGAGTGACTGACATTGTTAGTATATTAGCACGAATTTATACCACAATAGCAGGTATCACAGTACCACAGAGGGCACCACACTAGCAGGTGTAAGTCTGTACCTTAGGCTTGTTTCAGTTAATTTAGTTCTATCACATAAACATAAGTGGAAATTTGAAGCATGTTAATTTAAAACTGATAAAAAGAAAACAGTGAAAGGGAATGACAATGGATTTGTTTTTCCATTTGAGAGATGACTAGATTTCTAGAAGAATGCCAGGATGTTCTATGTGTGTGCTGAGGAGAAATGCTTGTTGAAGCACTCAGCATTCACAGTATTGACTCATGCCCTTAAATGATTTATATTTGCTCGGTTTTGTTTGATTAGCTACTACAATTTCCTACCCAAGTTGTTCTCCTTAGGTTCTATTATATAGAAAGCTTTAAATAATTCTACAATGCCTGATAAAAAATGGTTGAAAGGAATGAAATGGTGTCGAAACTGGCTTTACATCTTACGAGACCATGGAGAGACAAGCGGGGGACTGGGAGCTGGAAGAAAAGCATACTTATAATCAAGTGAGTGATGGAGTGGGTAAGGGGAGTGAAACTCAGGACTGCGGGAGATTGGTATATTCCCTTCACTGTTCAGCTGGTTTCTGAAGCAATGAAATGTGATGACAGGGTATTCAGAATAGAGTCACTGTTCAGGTAATCAGTGTTCAGGTATTACAAGACTGTATGTCAGATAGGGATAAAACAGATGGTGAATGAGTTAGCACTTCCTAATTTGTGCATTAAGCAAGGAAGAAAATAATGATACAGTATTTTCTAGATAAAGGCCATCATAAATAGACCCAAAAAGCCAGGTGGAGAATATTGGCACAGCATTAATTAATTTACTATTTCTAAGTAATTTTTCAGAGTTTATTTTTTAGGAGGCAAACAATGCATCTGGCAGAAAGAATTTGTATCATCAAAATGTAAACTAAGCTTTTACAGTTGTTTGTTTTTAACCCATGAACAAAGTGAAGCTGACTGCATCTCAGCAGCAAAAGGAGAAAAAAGAGAATGAATCCTTTAAGCTGATTTGCTAACAACAACCACAGCAATTACAGGTAGTGGGAGTCCTGATGGACGGGCAAAACAATTTAGACAGTCTTGGCTAGTGTCAACAAAAATAAACAGAATAGACCTGTCAAAGATAGAAATTTCCTAACCCCATAGTGGTTCTCATGGCTTGTGTGGGAATGAGATTCTCCCTCCCACTAGGCTGCTGTTCCTACTGGTATGAAGGCAGCAGAACTGAACTCTGTGTCTCTTCTGAATGTAGGTGGGACCATCAGTGTACCAGTATTGCTCAGAGTAGCTGCTGCAGCACAGCAGAACTCGCAGAAGATGTGGTGGGAAACAGCATCTGCAGTTGTTCAGTTAGAGGATATGTGATGTAAATCTCTAGGAAATCAGAAAACATATGCTGTATCTCTCTGAAGACAAGCAACTACTTCTAATTATAAGCCTTGTCTTGATCCGCATGAATTCTTGTAGCAGTGTTGAACAATCCTTGCTACTGTGTCAGAAGTCACGTTTTTGTCTAAGTTGTGGAAGAAAATCTCTTTTTCCTTTTGAGTAGTTTTGTGCAAAGCATTATTGGGTGTGTCTGTGTGCCAAACACCTCTTCCTAAAATAAAAACAATGAAAAGTCAGACTTAAAACATGTGAATCATGTTGTTGCTCAAAACTTATTTTGCCCACATGATATTTTTAAGATCTATAACTAAATGTTTTTTCAATTCTGGTAAGAGTCAAGCACATGGGTAATGTGTTTATTTCTGTCTCATAGCTGTGGGTGGTAGCTATCCTGTAACAGTCACACTCAGAGTAAACACACTTTCTGTCCTGCTGGCATTGTGTGTTTCCTTTTTGTGGTTCTTCAATGCCAGCTTTTCCTTCCCCTGTTCCCTTAATTAGAAGTCTCACTACCTGTGGGCAGGTTTCAGTTTTAACCTCTGCTGCCTTCTCCTGAAGAGGCATTCCAGATCTCTTGCCCAGAAGGTGATCAGAAAAATCACAATTTGTAATGGGAGGATAGGCAATATAGAAAGCAGAATTTACTGTATTTTAAAAAGAGAGGGAAAAGAGTTCAAAAAATTCCATGAAAATAGTCTGCCATTTGGAAAGCATTTTCCAAAAACACATAGATAAAGTAGAAACAGACATACTTGGATAACAGCAAAGAATGCATTTATCTGCTAAAATCTGATGCTAGACTAAAGTGGCCATATACTATCCTTAGTTTTAAAATTCTTTGACAGATGACTATCTCAAAGAAAATTATTCTTGAAGAAAAAAATTCCATTCTGTAATCTGAAAAGCGAAACTTAAGACATAAAAATTGGTATTTTTATTTAAAGTTGTTTTTTGCTTTGAAAGCTTTTATTATTTTAATGTCCCTTTAGTCTTAAGAATAGATGGTATGGACTTTTTATTTTTTTTTTAAATAATTTACCAACAGAATGTTTTAAAGATTATTTGAAAATACATTGATCTTTTTCTGCTTTTGAGTATAATTAATTTTCCTAATCATTACAAATTTCTTCTATTTTTAAGATAGTTGGATACCTTAATTTTTTTCTAAGTAGTATAATTGCAACTGAGCTATTGGATAGTGGAGATTTGAAGAGGGAAGAGAAATATTTTTCAAAGATCTTTGTGACACTGCTATTCTGTATTGGCAAATAAAGCTGCCTACCTGTAACACAGAGCCTTGTCACTTTGGAAATGAAGTTTGGTGTTCATCAGAAATATATTTTATACACACAAATATGAATAGATCATCCTGCCTGCAAATGTAGCCATCATATTGATGGTCATCATATACAGTGGCCTTGTCTGACATTTTCCCACTGACAGCTGGTGAGAACTGCACGTGTTAAACTTCATGAGATCAGGAACTTCTGTTCTAACATCTCTAGTATTTGGACATTTCATCTTAATGTGTGATTTTTTTTTTCTCTGAACACATCTTAGTTTTAATTTATATCTTAGTTACACTTAATGTCTTATTTTCATCTTTTATGTCCTAGATTTTGTTTAAAATTTTTTAAATGTCCTAAATTCAAAGCAAATGTATATCAGGTTAGAGGAAGAATAAACAATCAACTTGGATATAGTATTCCTTCCAGTGAAGGACTCTGATTGAGAACTTGCTGGAAGACCTCATCCCCATGGCCAACACCAGAGTGAAACTACTAAGACTAGGACCTAGAGGAACAGTGGAAGGGTGAGTGTAACATCAGAAAAGGGTTAGAAGCTAAGACATTTGTGTGTGTGTTAAATTTTAATAGTAGTACTGCTATTACCGCATCTTTTCCTGTATATTACTACTCTAGCTACTTCATTTTTCATTCTTTTTCTGCATTGATTAGGTGAAGACTAATGGTGATTCTTGAATTAGACTGTTAAAGATTCCACAGATGGCTGAGGTGGGAAGGGATCTGGGAAGGGATCTGGGAAGTGGTCTGGTCTAACCCTGCTGTTCACACAGGAGTAGGTTGGAGTAGGCTGCTCAGCACTATGTCTGTCTGGATGATTTCTGAATTTCTCCAAGGATGAAGACTCAGCAACCTTCCTGACCAACCTGTGACAGTGCTTAATCATTTCACAAGTGTTTCCTGATGGTCAGAGGGAACCTTTTGTGCTTCATTTTGTGCCCGTCACCTCTGCTCTTGTCACTGGGCACCACTGAAAAGAGCCTGACTCCCTCTTCTTTGTACCTTCCGTTCAGATATTCACATACACATTGATAAGTTCCCCCTCTGAGCCTTTTCTTCTCCAGGTTGAACAGTCACAGGTATCTCAGCCTTTCCTCATAAGAGAGATGCTCCAGTCCCTTCATTGTCTTTGTAGCTCTTCATTAGACTTTCGCCATTATGCTCATACCATTTTTGTATGGGGAGCCCAGAACTGGACACAGTACTCCATGTGTGACCTCACCAGGGCTGAGCAGAGGGGAACGATCGCCTCCGTCAAATTGCTGGCAACAGGAATGGTCTGTAGACCATCCCACCATGTCTCCATGACTACAACAAGATTACAACAAGCCCTGCAGCTGCACACAGATCTCTAAATCATCATGTTTATTCCCTGTGCTATGTACATGCACGTCAGAGAGTCACCCTAGAATCCTGAGAAACCCAAGGGCCTGTATTTTTCCAGTGTTGTTGCCTTGGTTGCATGCAATAGGTGCCCCTATTTAAGACTTGTTTTGCTGATTCTCTGTGTCCTTTCTGACACATCACCCCATGCCCTTTGCTTATCAGCCTTATCCATCTCACTCTCACTGGACTGCTGGTAATTCTGTCCCTTCATTGTAACTCCTAGTTTGAATATCTTCTTCCCAGATCAGCTAAGTGCTGGCAAAGAAGCCTTGCATATTGAGGTGAATCCCATTTGTCCTAAAATTCTAGGGTTTATGTGTTTGTTGTATTTTAAGAGATGTGGAGTCATTTTGCCCATAAAAAAGGTTCTAAGTGTAGCAACCAGACCTGGGAAAAAATGTTACTGTGTTCTTTGCTATCATGAACACAGTATAAATACCACATCTCATCCTGATCATTGTCCTGGTCTAAATGTATATTTAGGACAAGTATGTTGGGTAAAATCCTCATACTGCAGGCATCTGAAAACCTTTTTCAATAAGACCAGATTTTTAATCTTTAGCTAAGCAAAGTACTTGTACTCCTTTTAACTATGAAGGTGGATTATTGGTCATAGAATCATAGAATGGTTTAGGTTGGAAGAGACCTTAAAGATCACCTCTTTTCAACCCCTGACATGGACAGGGACACCTTCCACTAGATCAGGTTGCTCAAAGCCCTATCCAACCTGGCCTTAAACACTTCCAGGGATGGGGCATCCATAACTTCTCTGGGCAACTTGTGCCAGTGCCTCACCACCCTCACAGTAAACAATTTCTTCCCGATATCCCAACCAAACCTATCCTCTTTTAGTTTAAAGCTACTCCCCCTTGTCATGTCACTACATGTCTTTGTAAAAAGTTTCTCTCCAGCTCTCTTGTAGTCCCCCTTCAGGTACTAAAATGTGCCATAAGGTCTCTCCAGAGTCTTCTGCTTTCCAGGCTGAACAACCCCAACTCACTCAGCCTGTTTTCATAGAAGAGGTTCTCCAGCCTTCAGAGTATCTCTGTGGACCTCCTCTGGACTTGCTCCAACAGGTCCATGTCCTGTCCATGCCCAGGACACAGATGGCTTTCTGGGCTGCAAGCACGCATTTTTGGATCATGTTGATCTTCTTGTCAACCAATACTCCCAAGTCCTTCTCCCCAGGGCTTCTTTCAATCCATTCCCCACCTAGATAGTATCTGTGCTTGGCATTGCTTCAGCTGAGGTGCACTTGGCCTTGTTGAACTTCATGGAGTTCACATAAGCCCAGCTCTCAAGCCTGTCCAGTTCCCACTGGATGGTGTCCCTTCCCTCCATCGTGTCAACTGCACCACATGGCTTGGTGTCATTGGCAAACTTGCTGAGGGTGCACTCAATCCCACTGTCCATGTTGCTGACAAAGATGTTAAACAGTGCTGGTCCCAAGACTGAGCCCTGAGGAATGCCCCTCATCACTGGTGTCCACTTGGGCATCAGGCCATTGACTGCAGCTCTTTGAGTGTGACCATCCAACCAATTCCTCTTCTCCTGAGTGGTCCATCCATCAAATCCACGTCTCTCCAGTTTAGAGACAAGGATGTCATGCAGGACAGTGTCAAATGCTTTACACAAGTACAGGTAGATGACTCTTCCCTTATCCCGTCCTTGTTATCGTGATGATTTGCAAAGCAGAAATTTGTAAAAATAATCTAATGGTGATTAAAGATTCGTGGTTGGGTTAAAAAGTAGGATTTTACTTTTCTGAAAACCCCTACTTCCTATAAACCAGTGAGAAAAGAGGTTTGTCCCAGTGTAGGAGAACAGGCTTTTTACAAGTTTATCTCAAGGCAGTGTAAAAAGTAATCACTGCGGTCACTCATTGGGTCAAGCTCTATAAATATTTTTACAAGGAAAATATTTGAGTCAAGTTAGCTTGCACAGAACAGGAGAGGGATTCTGGTGAAGTTTTTTACTTTCTGTGCCCTGTGATAGACCGTGTGTGTGTGTGTGTGTGTATTTCTTCAGCTCAACTGAACATGGAGACCAACAGTGAAAGTGCAGCGTATCATTCTTTTTGGGTTTATTCATATAAAAGGAATGTGTGACATTTAGTCTGAATGGAGCCTTTCAGTGCAATGCATGTTCTTAATATGGGTAAGACTTATTTTTTTAAATATGCTTTAAAACTATGTACCCTTCTGCTAATGGTAAATTAATGTAATATACCAGTGGGATCAGTGTTGCCATGCAAGTGAGTTTAAATTACAAGCAGAACATCTACTTACGCTTGGTTTTACGGCTGTCCCACATGCTGTATTGAATAATTTCAATTGCTTGTACAGTTTCTGAACACTGACTTTGTGTCTCATGCCAATACCATAAACTTCACCAGAAACAGTTTAGCCATTTCTGGAAACAATTTTTTTTTTAGCCTAGTTAATAGTTCTAATGTTTTTGCATTTTAGAACACACACTCAAAAATTGATAGGGGCATACTGACACTTGCAAGTGCCATCAGAAGTACTGAAATATCCTTATTCACAGCATATACTGTTTGAAATATTAGAGTATTACACAATTCATGCTTTTCTAATAAGTTTCATGTATGCCTGCTTATAACAGAAGTATCACAGCGTTTTTCTTCTTCTGGTTATGCTGCCTGGTGAAAGACTGAGTCAGAGTTTGTAGAGGGGAAATACATACGCCTAAACATTTATTCTTGGTTTACTTGCCACATAGTGCCAGGTAATTTACCAAAACTTCCCTTTCCTTCTGCTTTCTAACTGGCTTCCAGTGGTCTTAGCTTTGTCCTCACCTCTTCCCAACTTCTTATCCCAGGCTTTTCACTCCATCTTATTCTTCTTCTTGCACATCTTTTTTCTGTATTATTCATCCATTCTCCTCATCTTTCCCATCTGTGTGCCCAACAGTCCTGGTCTCATCCCTTTTCAAAAATCATCTCCCAGCATAAGTACTGATAGGAGATTCCTTTCTTTCTAGGGTTTCCATTGCAACCTTCAGGTCCCTGATCTCTCTTTGCCTTCTTTGCCAGTCAGCCCCGAGTGAAAGATTTTTTCACAGTGTTTTTTATAATACAGTGAGGGAGGGATAGAGTAGGCAGAAAACCAAATTACTTGAAATTAAGTACTAAAGAGCTAGAAAATGCCAGCATTCTTTAGCTGTGTGACCTTAATTTGTACCGTTCTGTAGGTTATTATACAACCTTGTCTTAAGGTACATAAATGTGCACTCTCATTCCTTCATAAGCATATCTTAAAAGATACATTTATAGCATTTTTTTTATAATGTGCTTTGTTGAAAGGAGAAAAATGCAGAAAAACAGATATTGAAGCATTTGTTATGCTTGTGAGAGTATATTACCAAACCACTGTGAAATTAGCCATTTAGCAACTGATTATATTCAAAGCCAAAATGTCATTCAAAGTTTCTAGATAAATTGATACACCCTGCAGCAAACCATCACTTAAATGATGCACTCAGAATGATGGGCAATACCTTTTCAGGAAGCCAAGACACAAGAAATGAACCTGTGTGTGAACAACTGGTTAAAAGAGGGGCAAAAATGTGAGGAATATACAGACAGCCCTTGTAGCAGAGATTGGTCAGCACTGTAATCATACAGAGATTGCACTGACTGCCTTATCATAGAATCAAAGAATGGTTTGGGTAGGAAGGGACTTTAAAGATCATCTAGTCTCAAACCCCCTCCCATGGGCAGGGACAGCTTCCCCTTGACTAGATTGCTCAGAGCTTCATCCAACCTGGCCCTGAACACTTCCAGGGCTGGACCATCCACAACTTCTCTGGACAAGCTGTTCCAGTGCCTCATCACCCTCACAGCAAAGAATTTCTTCTAATATCTAATCTAAACTTACTATCTTTCAGTTTAAAGGCATTCCCACTTGTCCTGTCACTACATGCTCTTGTAGTCTCTGTCCATCTTTCTTGTAGGATTCAGTGGAGGTAAGTGTTTACATGACTGCTGTGTGGTGAAGTTTGCTGATGAGGAGTTTTTTTGCTAAGGATGGGGCAGATTGTAAAGAATTACAAATGAGTCTTCTAAGAGTGAATAACTGCAGAATGAAATGGTAGATTAAATTAATTTTTAATTAATTAAGACATTTAATTAAGACATTTAATAATTAATTAATTAATTAATTAATTTCCCATTTGTTATAAATGTATTCAAAGTGGGAAGAGAAATCCTAGTTACACATAAAATTACCTCCTAGGTGCAAATTATTGAGCTTATGAATGTTCCATGGAAATGTCGTCCTGGCTCCAGTCAAGAAAACACATCAGTTGTGTTCCTCTTCAGAAAAAACAGAGAAAATTGCTATGTTACTTGAGAAATCTTGGGATTATTTGCGTCATGTACAGTTATGATTCCCCTGACTCCATTAAAGATCAAAAATTTTGTCCAAAAACACCAAAACTCTGAGAAAGGCTAAAAAAGATAACTAGAGATGTGGAATGGTTGCAGCACAATAAATGACCAAGTTCACACTTAGTACAAAAAGAACACAAGAGAAAAGGTTATATAAAAGAGGTTTCTGAAATCACAAAGGGCATGGAGAAAACAGGAGCACTCTATTCATTTCAAGAACTTGGAGACACTGAAGAACATCAACAGGACCTAAGCTGAAAACAAAGAAGCAGAGACTTCTTAATGAAAGGTGTAACTGAGCAGTGGACCTTCTTGCTGGAAGATAGTGCAAATGCCAAATATTTGTACATGTTAAGGAGAAATCTAAGCAGAAGAGAAATATTTTATTCTTTTCTAGTATGGTTCTTAACTCACTCAGGCCTTCCTGCAGACTGCTTCTCTAACACTAATGTTGCACAAGAATATTCCTATGAGGAATTATAGAGGATTATAGAGGATAGAAATGCACAGCTAAGAAATTTCTGTTGTAGCAGGAAAAAAACAGACCTCTGATGATCAGAAATGTAAGAACAGCCAGCCAGACTAACACAGTGAATGGATAAGAACTGCAACAGCAGAATTATCACCTGACATTTCAAGTCTTAAGGAATGCAATCAGTTGACAGAGCTGGCAAAATTAAACAAAACTTTTGCCTGGAAAATGGAGATTTTTAACCAGAAGGAAAACTCCAACTGGAGACAGTACTGAAGGAAAGCACATATGCCCCAATTCAAAGAAGTCCTGCTGTGTTTGAAAAGGAAGAGATAAACAGTAAGGTTAATACTGCATGGATGTGTACAAATGTCACTGCCCTTGTGAGGAGCAAGATATACATGGATAGATAGATATAGCAGATACAGAGAGCTTATTAATATTTGGTAATTCTTGGGACTACAAATGAACACTGGAAACTCAAAAAATCTCAATGCCCTACAGGAGTGGGCATAACAAACTGTTTATATTTAGAGATTCCTCCACTGCTGTCCATTCAAAACTAACAGCCTGCAGAGGTCAAGAACATGCTTTGTCTAGTAGTACTAAAAATATTGAGCATTGGCTAGACACGTTAAATACATGTTAAAATGTAAAGCAGAAACTAAAGGTGCTCTCAGCAGCATTTCATGGACATCATCTGCATGAACAGCATATTACCCATGGGAGAAGGGAGGTGTTACTTCCCTTTTTTCTATGGGTTTTCTAAAACCAGAGGAAAAATCCATCTAATAATTAAATCTTTGCTGCTTATATGGTAAAAAAAAAAAATCATTATAAATTTTATAAATCTGCAGACTGATTATACACAGGTCTCTTAATTAGGTTAGTCTACTGTAAAACACCAAAGCAGACATGTTTTGGCTGGATTAAAACTATACTGCAGCAGGAGGCATTATGCAGGTAAGCCTTTTGACATTTTGTGTACAGAAAGATAGAAAGTTCTTTATTTTCTGTTGAAGGAGGGAACTGAGTTAAAAAATAGTTTGGCAGGACTAATAATGGCTCTTGGTAGCTATTGCTAAATATTACCTGAAAAAAATAGAAAAGTGAGTCAGGCTGTATGCAAATATATTTTTCAGGAATGCTTAGAAACTCAGTATTTTCTCCTACGATAATATATATCTAGTGTCTAAGATAAAGGCATAAGATAAATGCTTTTTGTATATGATTTGCCCACATGTTACAAACTGTTCCTATAGGCAGCACAGCTGGTGGTGGTAAGAATGGAGAAACTTCAGGGAGAGAGAAAGGAAAGAGATCACAGCCTCCAGTAGAAAAGATGAATGATGAAACTTTTTTTCAGCCCTGATATAGTACTATGGGACTGAAAAGGGGGGGACCTTGGTCCTCTGAAGGAGACAAAACAGTATGTGTGTTTATAATAAGACACTTGATTAAAAGACAGTTTGATCTCTTGCTTCCTTGTCATTATGCAGAAGGTCAGTCTGTGGCTTAGCTAAAAATATACCTGGAGAGACCTGACCTGTTATCATTCTTAACCTAAAGGGGGAGTCTGTGGCAGAATCAAGATTCTAGATTTTAAAGGCCTAACATCTGTATTTCCTAATTTAATAAAATATAAATAAATAAACAAGCAATCAAAAATCCTCAACTACTGCAACAACAAAAAACCACACTCCAATAACCCCAATCACAAACCTCCCCTAAAATAACCAACTAAACAAAAACCCCCAAAGTCAAGCATTTTATTCACCGTATAATGAAATTTTCCTTAATTCTCTTTATTGATTGGGATTCTCCTTTCATTACTGAAAAAACTTTACTCCTATTTGTCTCCTGCTCTCCATCCTAGGTAAGCCCATTTTTAGTTTTGACTTTCCTAAAATGATCTCCAGCACCTTTCAGCCTAGACTTACTAAGAGCCAATTGGTCTCTTTCCATATGCAATGCTTTCCAGGCTCCTTCTGTCCCAGTCAAAAAGTGACAGTTGCAGCCTTTGTTAAACAACTCTTGGCTTAAAAACTGTCTGATTTACCTCAAGCATATTCTTGCAGAATTTCTTCTTTGAGCAAGAATTAGCTTTGAAGAACTACATGTGAATAAAACACTTTTCACAAAGGTAGGAGGGAGGGGTGAAATAACACTTTTAATGGAAACTATAAGAAAAACTCAGCTACAGGATCTCTATAGCAGACATAAGTACAGCTGCTGAGGCAGAGACACACTCTGAAACTACATGCAGGGCGTAAATCTTTGTAAATAGGAGTATTAACCTCAGAGAATTTGTCAGAGAGAAGCGTGTACTTTGAAATGTCTCTGCAGATGACAGAAAATCTCTAAGACAGTGCAGCTCCCAGGTATATGTTGCCACTTAACTGGGGCTGCTCCGTCCTGCTCATATCTAAAAACTTGCTTCTGATAAAGTTTGGCTAAAATGACCATGGAAATGTCCCATTCCACATAAGTATTTATATCATTGGCTATGTAATGCTGGATTGAAGGATGTTGGAGGTCATGTTTTATTGGACAAGTAAGTGGAGGTTATGACTGGGCGGGGGCGCCAGAGGGGGAAACTGGAGAAGCTGTGCTACTGTCTGTCAGGGTATAGAGTAAAGACAAGGCTGTACACAACGCTGGGATGGTGTGCAGAAGTAAGGGGTGTCCATCAATAAATAAAGTAGGAAGTTTTCGGCAGTGGTCTGACAGGAAAGTCTAAACGGAGTCAGATTTCAGAGCTGGAGCAGTGAATTGCAGTGAGTCACACAGAGAGCCTGAGTGCTGCCTTTGTTCCACTTGTGTCTGAACGTTGGAGGAGAAACAGCGGGCTCCAGTTTTTATTGACTTCTTATTTTCATAAACGTAAAACTCATGTGCACTGAACTTTTTCCTCACTTAAGTTCTTTCAACTGACTTTCAAAAAATGCTCTCATGGTAAGAATTCTTGCTTCTAAATTTTACTTTGCCTTTTTTTCCCCTTGTTTTCTGTATGACACTCTTTGGTCTCATTCTTCCCCCCCCCCCCCTTTTTTTTTGGCACACCTGCTCCAGGCATGCCTGGTGGACCTGGGACTTGCTGCTACTGCTCTTTGGCTTGTCAATCCATGCTGGTTCAGCAGCTCAGATCATAGAAGGTAAGACTTCTCCAAATAGTGTTTATCAATTGAGAGTAACTGTGAATTTTAAGATATGCTTTCCTAATATGGAAAGAGACTCTACATTTCACATCTTCATTTTCTCTGCTGCTCACTATTCATCATTTTGTACAGGAAAGCTGCTGCAAGTTAAGACCTTAAATTCCCATTCGTTCTGGATAAGGGGAAATAAATACATTGGTTCCCCAGCCCTAAGGTAGCCTAAGGTGCCTGCTCTCTCAATATTTCTTCAGAGTGTAATGATTAACAGAAAGTACTTAAAAGAAATTCAGAATGCTGAATGTTTTTACAATTAGGATAGATGTATTGTGTCACGGTGGACATGTCAGGAATGTGCCAGGCATGGTGTGAGTGCAAAGACATAGATGTGATGCTTGTTTCAGTGCATAGAGATTTCTTCTGATAAGTGTCTGAACAAATTGAGATTTTCAAATCTCTTGAGTTAAATGTTTAGTTTTATCAGCCCAGTCTTTATGAACTTTCTGTGAAAAGTCTTGTGGTAACTTCAGATCATATGTTCTTGTAACAGAGCCAAATTCCTCAGCATCTCTGGAAGACACAGCCTCACATTTAACTAGTGAGAGAGAACACTGTTACACGCAATTTTGAGAAAAGTGAAAATGCTTCATATCTTACTTTTCCATTATGAGCAATGATACTTATGTCAAAAAGCTTTTTTACTACCTTACAAAAATAATTGGAATTTGTCATGTAACTGACCCCTAGATAACTATGAGATAGGAGCATTAGGAATTATTGATGGGAAGTAGATATCACACATGAAGACTTTAATGTTACTCAGACTGGTTTTTTCCTTTTTAACTGACACTGCCATAGATAGTGCATCTGAAAGCCAGAGCTCCAAGTAGTTATTTCAGAAAGAGAAAAAACCACAGCTTAGTTATCACCAACACACACACAAATGTTGTAAGTGCAGATGAGAAATATGTAATGCTGTATTACATGTAATTAATTAAAGAAACAAACTGGAATCAGCTATTAGAATTAAGAAATGTATATCTGAATAATGACAGAAATACAATATATTGCATATCCATTGGAGGTAGATCTGTTGCATCAGATGAAAATGTTTTTCTTGAGCTGATGAATGACAGTCCATGACAGAGATCTGGACAGGAGAGAACCAAATTTTGGCACATAAAATTTAATAAGCAGAAGCTCATTAAAACTACAAGCATAGTGACAAAAACTGCTTTCCAGGATTCTCCAGCCCAATGATTAATGCTGCACTGCTTTTCTGAGCCTGACCTCTGCTTTATCTATCCATATCAGAGATTGATATCTCTAAATTCCTTTTAATGAAAGAGAAACTGTGAATGGGTAAACGTGGTTTTAGACGAACAGTGCAGGTGCCTTCTGTTGTACCATTTTACCGGCTATATGCGAAGGAAAAAAATGCCTTGAAGTGTTCTTGAGTTGATTAAATAATGTCAAGAAAATTGCTCAGGGATTGAATTATTCACTGAGGGATGGAGAAGGGGTACCTTATTTTTTACCAACCTGAAGTCAAGCCAGCCACTCTCACAATTTATAGGAGAAAAGTTTGCCATCTATGCCTTCACCATCTTTGCCCCAGGGGAGCACTGAATTGCAGAGCAGGGTTGAGGGTGCTGATTAAAACAGAAGCCACAGCAGCCCTCCAGCAGAGGGCTTGAGCTCTGCCATGTCTTTGTGAGAGATACATGAGAGATATTAGAAAGATTAGTTAGAAAATGTTGATTGGTTTCCTATCAGGAACAGTGTTTTGACCAAGTCTTTTTCTTCTTGAGGAAATTCTCTAGTTATGGATATTTCCTAGAGAGAAGGAGAGGGAAAAAAAAGAATAGTGGGAAATTATAGGGGAAAAATTCAGTCTTTGAAATTGTTTGAGAACTTCTGGGTTCTAATTTAACTGCTTAGTGAACTTGTGAGGGGTTGGACCTTTTGTTTCAGTGAAGTGTTGCTTTAATTTCCAAGTCCTACAATGTGTGGCTACTGCTTTCATTGTAGAATGAAACAGACAATACGACATTTAAAACCTTATATTTAAAGTAGTGAACTACATTTAAAAATTTGAAATATTTAATTCAGAACTTTAAAATTCAGTTGCACAGTTTGCAAATTGATGGGATTTGGTCATTATTTCACCAAAACTTCTAAGAAATACAGTGATCTTGCTTTAAACTGGAACTGAACAGGAGTTCTGAAATCTCAGCAGATTCTGTGAGTTAGAATTCTGAATTTTTACTATCTCTGTTGAAAGATTTTAGTTCATTTCACTGCAGCTAGTTTTGCACATGTACAAAAAGGTAAGGAATAAAATGCCTTCTTCCTTTATCCAAATACAATGTAATTTGAACTATGGAGGCCTTTTGCAGATTTTGTCCTGTTTTCACAAAAATTGTGCAAATATAGTACTCTATTCTACTTGGGTTTGTGTGGCAGAATTAAAGATATATTGGCACCTTAATAAATTACTTCATCTCTTCACTTTAGTTCAATTGACAATTAAACCTGTATCTCTCTGTTCATGAAAGCGTAGTCTGTCTTACCCTATCTGGCACTGCCTTGTGGTGCATGTACTTGACCTTTAATTATGTCTGATAATGTATCTTTGACTTACACTGATTACCCTGTCTGCTCTTTCCATATTTTGCATCTTCAACAACAAATTAAGTTAATGAATAGAAGGTGCTCAGAACACAGTCCTGAATATGCTGGCACCCAGACTGCAGACAGAACTTAAGCTGGAAAATCTCAGTGCTAACCCTGAAGAAGTTTGAATGATAGACTCCTCCCTATTACTTGCTCTAGCCTCTTGCAGAAGTCACATTTATCTTTCTAGGCTATCTAGGCAGTTGTCAGTGTTTTTAAGTTCTTGGCATTCAGATCAGCGCATGTGTTTTAAAAAAAAATAGAAAAAATGTTTAAATGTATGTGGTTCTGCAGTTTATATTATGTTTATGAGCTCTAAAAGAAGTTTTACAAATTTCTCATTGACATCTGGGTTTTATTATTAGCCAAGCTGAACAGCACTTTCTTGGCCTAAGCAACATGCTTAGCAATAGTTTACATAAAGCAAATATTTGTCTCTTTCATTGGCTCTCTGTACACAAAAAGACTGTAATTAGGCTGTTGACATAAACTTTGCACTCATGACCTGCTGAGTTTAATGGAGGAATCCTGAATTATTGACTTCCATTGGCTGATGATCAACTGATGTTATTCATACGAGCAGCTAGCTGGAATTTCTCTTCACAATGAACCAACATAATGAGTGTAAAAAACCATGTATATACATGTAAAATCTTGTTTCTATCATGTAATTGCTGTATATGCTTTAAATGTTAAATGTGTGCAATCACACGTGATAGGGATGGTTCAGTCTATTCTTTCCAAAGACAGAACACAATTACAGTGATGTTGGTCTGTATGAAGCACAGTACTTCAGAAAGAGACCTTAGATGGCACTATATCCTCTTGTACCAGACTGAGCACTTGGACATCATTAAACTGCACTTGAGTCTAAATTGAATAAGCCACTGCTATCTGCCTGTCAGGCACGTCTTCAAGCTGTTACCAGCTGTTGTGCATGTTTTTAATGTGGAGCTGAGCCTGGTTTCATAGCTGATAAAAGGTCTTTCCATGCAAAACATAGTAATTTACTATAGAAAATCAGTTGGGTTCAGCTGAGGTCATCTCTTTCCACAGCTGAAGACATTGGTAACACCAGAAGAATGAATCTGATTTAGAAAACTTGTTCCTTTCTGTCACTTTTCTAAATGGATCCATTTTCAGGGTAACACCCTCTACATGTTAATTCTCTTGGAAAAAACCTACATGTTTCCTAAGCTGCTCTACCAGGCAACAGAAGATTTTTTGAGTCTTTTTTGAGGCCTCAGAAGGGGAAACCAGCTGGGTTGGATGTAGTGTTATAATAACTGTCTTCATTTCCTCTCCTGGTCACATTGGAAGCTTGCAGTAAGAAGTTGTTTCCATGATCTGAATAGAACTCAAAATCTCAGTTGTGCTTACATTTACCACTAAATGGTGTTTGAAGGGCCATTTCAATGAATGAACTCAGGAGAAAAGATTTGATTGCACTGTTTATGTTCGGAATATTCAAAGGATTCCAAAAAACCTGTTTCTTATTCTAACATGTTAATTACCAAATCAAACACTTGTTTTGGAGGCTGCCTGTCCCTTTGGCTGTGATTTCTTCCCCTTTCCTTTACTGTGTTAGCTGCGAATTGGTTTGTTTTTTCTTGTAATTTTATCTCACATTTGAACAAATTCATGCAGTAGCTTTGCCAATTTATGCAGTGTGCCTTGGATAGGAAGACAGTGAATTTTGCAGTTTTGTGAACTCTGATTGCTGTATTTGAGATGTCATTAATGCTAGCTATTCAAGAGACGATGTCTATCATCACTATTTTTAAGTCCCCAAAAGTCTTTTCCCATTTGGCCAACCCACACAATTACAGCAGGTTTAAAAACCAACAAAGTTAGCCGGCAATTTGGACAGTGCTGTATTCTGTTCACATAATCTTCCCATCTCTAGTAGCTCCTGTTTCCAAACCCAGAAAGTCATAGACATTGCAGACAGTAGAGTGCATGTAGAATTCTTCCAAAGAACAAGTAAAATCGCCAAACCTCAATTTTAATGTATTTGCATATGAGGAGTGTGAAATGACATGTAGAACTGACAGAGCCAAATGTGCCCTGCCAAAGAATTGCAGTATTTTAAATGAATTTTGGCTGTTTTACATTCCAGTCTGAGAAGACCCAGGGTCTGAACTAAGTTTTTCTGGAGGGTTCTGAGAAGAACCAGGGTTTTCTGGAGGAACTCAAGCATGTTTTATTCCAAGCATTGAATTGATGGAGGCCTGAATCTGGTAATAGTGATTCAGTGATGAGGTGTTAATTTGAATTGCATCATCATTCATGGTCTTTGCTTCATCGTCAGTACTGAAGACAAAATATTAACAAGAAAGGGTTTTGGGCAGTACTTGGCAGCCTCCAGGGTCTCATGACTCTGGGTCTACCTTCCCTGCTGCCACTGAATACACTTCTTGCAGTCATCAGTTCCTACCATAGTGACTTATAACTGCTTGGATAGGATTAAATTCCAGTCCTATTTGGGGCATATCTTTCTCCAAACTGTGAAATCAGAGTTCCATACGTAGTCAGGATGTCTGGCTCTGCTTCTTTGGAAAGCTAAATATAGCTTTTGGCTTTCTCTTTTTTTGTGGTCAGTGACTAAGAGGGCATTGTAGTACCTGGTCATTATTCATTGCATTTTATATTCACTTCCCTTCTTACAAGTGATATATATTACCTAACTCAAGGAGAACAGAATCCACCCAGAAATAATTTTAATTCTGTGCTGCCTGCTAAAGAGTAAGTTTATGACTCTTGAGAAAAAGAATAGTGCTCCAAGACATGCTTCAAAGTTTCCTACAAGCTGTGGATATTCTGAATATCCTGTAATTGGGGTTTACTGCAAAACAGTTTCAGAACATAAACCAGCATGACATCCAAGCTCTGATTCATCTCTGGTGATATTTCATATAAGTAAACTCAAACAGTAAAAGAAAGCATATGAGAGTTGGAAACAGGGTCAGGTGGCATGGCAAAAATATAGAGACACCATCTGATAGCACAGGAATGAGGTCAAGAAAGATTGCAGGGCCATGGAAACAGCCCAAGTACTCAACGTCTTCTTTGCCTTGCTTTTTTACTGGTAAGATATCCCTTCAGGAAACAGCCCCTGAGCCCATTGGGAAAGTCTGAAGCAATGAATACTCCTTCACTGAGGAGGACTGAGTGAGGAAACATTGAAACCAGCTGGACATAGGCAAGTCCACAGGACCTGGTTGAACACATCCCTGAGGGCTCATCGAAGTGGCTGATGTCATTAGCATAGAACTTTTAATTATTTTTGGAAGATTCTGGTGATCAGAAGAAGATCCTAAGGATGGGAAGGAAACCAATGTCACTCCTATTATCGAGAAGGGCAAGGAGACTCCTATTATTAAGAAGGGCAAGGAGCAGGATCTGGGGATCTGCAGGCTGATCAGCTCACCTCCGTTACTGGGAAATGTGGGAGCACGTTATTGTGGAAGCCATTCTAGTAAGAACAAGGTGATTAGGAGTAGTCAACACATATATGTGAAGGGGAAAATCATGCCTGAGAACCTCATAGCCTTCTGCAATGGAATGACCAGCTCAGTGCATGAGGGAAAGACAGTCGATATTTGTGGTCTTATGCTAGACTTTCAGCACTCTCTCCTGCTAATGTTAACATTGATAGACTCATGAAGTATGGATTAGATAAGTGGACAGGGAGGTGTATTGACAACAGTCAATGTGCTTGAAGGGGTGTAATCAGTGGTATGAAGTCTAGTTACTGGGTACCAGTTACTGCTACATTAATATACTACCCTGTGGTGCGTACTGAGACCAACACTTCTTAACATCATTAACAACATGGATGATGTGATAGAATGAACCCTCAGCAAGTCTGCAGATGACACAAATCCGGGAGAAGAAGTGGATTCATGGGATGGTTGTGCTGCCAATCAGAAAGACCTTGACAAGCATGAAAAATGCATTGATACAAACTTCCTGACATTCAGCCAAGTCCTAAAGCTGTTGAGGATGAACCTAGTACAAGATAGGGTAGAACTGGTTGGAAAGTAGCCTTGCTGAAAAGGACTTGGAAGTTTTTGTGGACAAACGGATCATGAGCCACAATGTATGCCATGGCAAAGGCAACCAAAAGCACGACAAACAATTACATGAAAAAAGAAGCACTTCCCCCAACAAAAGAAGATGGTGAAGGACACTTTGCTCCATGTATTTTCCACTTGATTTTTTAAAAATGTCATTGAAACTTCAGAGCATATCAGTTATGTGCATTCAGTTTCTGTTTAGGAAGTACTATTTTCTCAGACTGTCATTATATTGTGTTCTAATTAGATAAGCTATTTAACTAGAAAGTGCTACATGATTTTTACAGACTACAATGTAAGAGATATCACTTTTGTTCTGGGAAAAAAAATAGTGGAAGATGACCAACAGAAACTCAAAATTGCCTTGGAAGAAACCAGAACTACTTCACTAAAGCTAAACAAACCAAACTGAAAATGTCTTCTAATGGAAATTACTACCTTACAGCAAACTTACCTGAATATCTCAGGTAGAATCTGGTCCCATAATTAGAAGTGTTCCCTGCAAAAGTTTTACAACTTGTTGAACCATGAGCCATATTCATGTGAAAAACAGGCACCTAGAGAGAGCAGATCAGTTTGGGGTGGGAACTATGTAGCTTTTCTAGATGTATTATTTTCTCTCCCTTGATGGTACCAAAGATACTGAACCAGATGACAGTATACATCAAATTCTTTTCCACCCTCCCCCTGCTATTTTAGATGGATACTGTATGCATATATGTTTGATGTCTTCATTTGATAACTGGCAGCTGACAGGCATACATTGCAGGTACAACATTCTAGAAATACATTATTTTAGAGTTGTTGCTCTTTGTCCCTGTATTTCTTTCTGACCCACAGAAAAGTTTTGGCTCAGTACTGTTATGTTGCATTAGAAGGTGAATCTTCAGGTGTCAAAGGGTTGTTGTGGACAACTGGAAAAGATGTGCTGGCAGCTTGCTTAATTATTAGGCGTTGCTGTGTATATGCTGGTCTACAAAGCAAACTGAGGGGAAAATTATGCAAAATCTAAGGCTTTTCTAGGAATCCTCTCATACTTGGAGCTCCTAACATCAAAGTATCCATTGATCAGGCTCAATAATCCTTTTTCCAGTCCATTGGCTGGATCACAGGGTGAGGTGTGAGGGAACAGTGCCTCCCCACAGTAAGGATCTTTATTTCTGCTCTCCCACTTCAGTTAACTACATACTAACTTAATATACTGCATCACTTCTGGGAATATGATGCTTTTTTATTCTCAGAGGTCCAAAGTGTTAGCTTTTCTTAGTCTTTCCAAAAGCTGTTCCAGTTCCATCTACTACAACACTTTTCCAAACCAACATATCTCTTGACTTGGTAGGAGGAACCACTAATCTATACTGAATGCTCCACAGTAGTACTGCCACTTTGTGGTGCTTGTGGGTGTGTCTATGTGTGACTCTAACCCTTTCCTGCAATTCACTGCAAAAAACAAGCAAACATTTCATCCTGTTCAGACTAGCTGTGAATGTGCTTTAACACACATGGTTTGTTTTTTTTTATTTTCTGTCTTTAGTTTCTTTCACATGCAATTACAGGAAAGGTATATGACACATGTGAGTTTTGCAAGTTTTCTCTGCTGAAAAAATCTAGCTCTTGATAAAAATAACCTATCAGTTATTGTAGTGAAATGGTATTAATGTAAAGACACTTATCTGAAAGAGTTTAATTAGAGTGCTTTAAAGTATGATATATTAGTGTATAACTGTGTTTGTTTTGACAAACAATAGTTAACTGAACTACTACTAAGGTGGCCTTATATTATAATCAAGGCCTTGATTCTTCATGTATATTTCTTGCCTTTTTTTTTACTATTTTTATGGTTGTTGTTGGGGTTTTTGTTTGTTTATTCGGGGAGGCCAGTGGTTTTTTCTAATGCACTTATATTGAAACATATATCTATCATAAAATGCAGATCTGACAAATAGGTACCACATGGCAACTTCCTGGTCCAGGGATATGATGAGAACCAGGGAGTGGGGGTGGTGTTCAGTATAAGTATAAACATGCATAAAATTTAAAGTGATGCCTTAAACCCCTAATGGTTTTTTATTTTTCTAATATTTGTAAGACTTGTAAGTTTTATAAGCAGGTTTTAAAAGCAGCAACCCTCCCTCCTTTGTCCCTTGTCCCTTTCCCTTTCTCTAGCACCCTTGTTTACACATTCCTTAACCCTCTTACCCCATTCTATGCTCCCTATATCAATCCTACTCTCGAACACAGCAGAAATGTTTAGTCTTTTGTCAAGGCAAGGCCTAGATTGCTGGCAGAACAGCATATCAGGGCCTAAACCACAGAATACGGTCAAGAATTAGGTAATTATGTACCCTTTGTGCTCTGATGAAGAGGAAGGTGGGATGAACACGGGGTCCCAAAACCCCCAGACCCATTTCTCAGGGGGTGGACCCAGGGTGGTCCAGAGTAAAGGCCACAGGGTGAATACATCTGGGATTGGATGGATGGTATTATAAAATGTAACATCTCAGGCACGACCTGCGCGCGTCGTGTAACATCTACTGCCTTGGCAAAATAAACCCTTTCTTATCTCACCCCTAATTAAATGCTCTGGAGATTTTTTCAGCATCAAAATTTCACAACAACAAAAGGATGCATTCTCAGTAGAAAAATAAACAGAACACTGTTGACCCAAAGTATTGTAGCTCCTTTTTTACATTTCTCTTATAGAATTTCAAAATACAGAATGGAATTGTGGTAACTCTGTTAATGCTTTGCCCACACCAACTTTGACTTGTTCAACAAAAAATTTTTCATTTAAAAAAAAAGTTACTTTTATTCTCGTATTCTTTCAAGAATATTCTTTTCAAGGTGTCTTTCGAGATATATTATTTTTGTACCCATTGCAGAATTTCCATAAAGAGAATTCAAAAGAAGTTATTGCCTCCTTTGGCTCCAATACAGTCAGCAGAACAAAAGTTCACTAGTAAATACATGATTTAGTACAAATCCCTGAGACAGCTATGGGGAAAGCTAGACTATCTACATGAATACTTTGTATTTCCCTCTGTTCTGTGTATAATTACAATACTGTAGCCATATGTTGAATTGTTTTGGAAATATTTACTATCCCTGTGTGATACGTTTATCCGATAGGAACAAAAGTTGTTTTTCCCCTCTCTGAATATTTAGCTCCGCTGTGTTTCCTCTTCTTTATGGATAAATCTCTAAATGTAGGACAGTGCAAGACAAACAATGCAGACTGAAATCCATGAAGAAAAATATGTTAGAATGACACCATTGTCCAAGTAATTAGTAGGCAGTGTTTATTTCCTCACTAAGGAAGCTGGGGCAACTGTGTGCCTCAGACTCTCTTTGGCCTTACCATTTTTGATTCACAGTATGTAGAAGGAGCAAACTTTGCATTTTGAAACCAGAAGAGGCAGTGAAGCACTCAACACTTGTCTCTACATCCTCTGCACAAGGATCAGGGAAGAACTTGTTCATAATACCTGTACCTATCCTGAAGTGCAAGTGAACCAGTTTGACAGGCTTTGGATTGTTCTCTGCATTCTCTATAATGGTCATGACACAAAGAGTTCTCAATTGCCAGATTACTTAAAATACATTTTGAAGTTTAAAATTCTTTCTTTTTCTTTGATCTTTCAGGGACCCATGGTCAGACAGGTTACACACACCACAAACTCTGTGGTCCATCCTCCTCTGAGGCTGTTGCACCTTTTTCTCAGTTTAATGAGACTGAAGTGTTTTGCTAAGGAGGATGAGTTATGAGGAAGACCAAGCTCCTCCCTCTAAGCAGTTGTAAATCCAAAATTAAGAGTCTCCAATAGAGGAAGTATGGAGAAAGAAAAGATAACAGCCCTTTATTAAAGGATATATGTGTATTGGCAGAACAACAAAATAACACAAAAACAACTAAACAATAATCCTGTACCCAAAAGTCCCCTTCAAAAAGGAAACAGTTCAGTACTTTCCGCCTTTTGGCGCAATTCCAACCACGGCCAGCAGGGGGCGCTGTTGGATCACCGGAGGAGCAGAGCCTGCAGTGCTCGGTGTCGGTCGGCAGGGGGCGCTGTTGGGCTCTGGCGGTCGCTGCGGGGCCCTGGTGTGCGGGAGAAGCCAAAATGGAGATCTCCCTCCCCACCGAGAAGGGGAAGGGGAAAAGGGGGAAAAAAGGGCTCTTCCCACAGACTCACGCTGTCGGCAGCTGGCTCCAGCTGGGACTCCCCCAAAGGTTCCTTCGCAGAAGGGTCAAGCCTCTCCGATGAAATCTGAACAAGTCCAGGCTGGGGACAGAACAGGGTGAAGGAGAAAGGAAGTGAACCGGGGCCAGAAGCAGACAGATGACCCCGCCGAAAAAACCAAAGCAAACTTTGGATCTCCCCACCCACCCACACCTCCTTCCTGAGTCAGGGCAAAAGTGGAGAGTGACTGCCGTTTCCGAGGAGAAAAAAAAAAAACTCTTAACCCCCGCCCCCCCATCTTCTGAGGACTATCAGCCTGGATTGTGAGTCTGCCAGTTAGTTCTTTTGTATGTGTCAATCACCCTAGGCAAATACCCTCCCCCTCCGTCATTCAACATCTTTCTTTTTCAGTGATGCAGGGGAAAGAAAAAAAAATTGCCAGCTCAGTTTTTTTGGAACAAGTAAACCTATGACAACCCTGTCTCAGAAAGAGCTTTTCACAGTGACTATAGTTGCAAACTTCAACTGTTTGGGACAGAGGCAGAATACAAGCAAACCTGTTATTGCAGTGACTATGATGACATTTGGCCCTGAATTATTGTCCTTCTACTATTGCACAAATTAAACTCTCAATATAAAAACTTAAGTCTCTGATTTCAAGAAGTACTTCTCAAAACAAAACAGCCCCTGAGCATGGAAAAATGTCTAAAGACAGAAAATTAAAAACTGTCATATTAACAATATGACTAGCATGATCAATATAGTACTTCAGACCAAACGCATTTTCTTGATATTCTGTTTAAATACATTTTCGTTTTTGCAATACAGAAGAGTATGTAGGAGAATTTCTCCTCTAACTCCAAGACAAAATTTGTTACTTGGAGTTAATTATTTTAAAACACTATCCTGTTCTGTCAGATATGTTTACCTCAAGTTAAAAACCCAGAAGACTTTGTCCTAAATGGGACAAACTCTTAAAATACCTGTTTTGGTGACTCTTTGATCTAAGCTGTGGTTTATTGTTCTGATTCTGTGTTCTGATTCTGATTCCTGCTATATGCATGTGCATATGTCACAGAAAATAATTTAGGATAATCCCTGAACATTATGAAAGGTTTCCACCCTCTTCTTTGTTTATTCAAGCCTGCTGAAACTGGTGCTTTATTTAGCTCCTAAAAGTTAATCTCATACATTGTTGTTGTAGGATCAGGGCTTGAATAAACAAAGAAGAGTATGTTGTAAGATTAAGAAAACAAGCACATATTTCTTCCCTTAGTTACCATAAATTTATAAAATGCAATCCAACCTAGCACAGGTGTACAATCATTATTTATACTACTTTCTCCTAACTTTAACTCAGAAACAAATACATATGTACTTCCCAAACTGGAAATCATTCCCTGCTGAAAAAAGACTTGTGCCTTAAATCATTAATAAATTCTTATGTGTATTCCTCATTATATAAAGTTTTAGAGCTATGTGACCTTAACAAAGAATTACTTTACAGAATTCTGTCTTTCAAGACTAAAAATTACTGGACTTAAAAATTTCTCCATGGCTTTGTATTAATTTGATGACACATTTGATGTTTCTCTAGATACAAGAAAGTTTTGACACATGAATAATTTTTTTTCATTCATAGTTTTTATTCATTTAGAAGCCATTTCATGAATATGTCTGTGCTCTAAATATGCACTCATGTTCTTGATAGCAGGTGTAGACTGCCGGGAAGCACCAAAGGCAGTCTTTCCTGTAGTGGCCAGGTGGCTGGAAGCCCCACATGTGAAAAAGTGACCTCACCAGCAAGGGCACAGTCCCGCAGTTACAAAACAAAATGAGCAGAGTACGTTTGTTGATAGTAGCCAAGTTCGACCAAGAGTCCATATCATTGCACAAGTCCACAATGGTGAGGAAGGTCCAGTGTCAAGCCAAGAATACAAGTTTTTGGTTAAAGGTCTGGGTCTAGGTGAGTGGGTGAGTGGGACTATGGCTGGACATGGGCTAGCCAGCTGCAGCATAACACAGGCAGGGGCCAAAAGCAAGATCCTCAGTTTAAAGGGAACTGCCAAAAGAAGGAGCGGGAGGGAAACTGGTTTCTTGGCACTGTTTTTGCAGGGGATGTTAAATGCACAGAAGACCTACAGCTGTCACAGAACAATGAAGCCTCTGTCCCTGCTCTGGAAATGAACCTCTTTGTAACTGAGGTTTTAACAGATTTTAACATACAATGGAGAGCACTGTCTTGGTTACCTATCTGGATGCAGAATAAAAAAACTTCTCCTGGCTTTTACTGCAGCTGAAGTGGTTACATCACGAATGTGCATATTATGTGCATTTGTTGCACAGAAGCAATGGTGTGCTAGCAGCAATTCTTGTCAGATACAAATGGCAGAATGGTAGGAATCTAAGCCCTGACAGACGGCACTATGTGATATCCCTGGTGCAATTGTGCTATTCGAACTCTGTCCCACCTAGGGTGTGGAGGAAGATTTGCAAAGGTTTGTGGTGCAGAGCAGAGCCCCGCACTAGTATGGGCATTGTATGATTTGGAGATTGATAAGCTTAGAGATTTCACTATGCAATACTTCCTCTTTTTCTCAGCTTGTATTGCAAATATGCCAGAAGTTACTCTGTCACTGATGATGATGATGATGATGATGATGATGATGATGATGACGATGATGATGATGATGACAATGAGGATGATGATTGTGATAATGATGATGATGCAATTTTTCTGGGTCCTGGGATTTCCTGCTCCGTCATATTCTTGCTGATCTATTTACATTTACATACTGAGGAAAAATATGCACATTTGCCAAAACAGAGAACCAGATATTCTCTGGATTTGCAATCCCATTTTAAATATTGACATGAAAATTAAAGAATAATGTGGTAACTAACATAATGACTAACAACAAGAAGACCTAGTGAGAGCTGTGTGCAGCTCATAATGATTTGGGGGCAACATAGCTTACACAAAGATACATGATATTTTGTCCAGAGAAAAACTTATTGCCTTCTTATTAGCAATAATTTGTTTTTAACTTTGCTACCTTATTTCTATTATTTCAGTATGGCCAACAGAAGAAGTCTGAGAGATGGAATGGCATGTGCTCCTTGAGAACATCCTTCCTTGGCAAACAAAAAAAAAAGGGTTGAAGTTTTCTTTACTGTGTCTGACAAAAGCCAGCAGCCTGTCTTTTGCCAGCAGCAGCAATGTCTTTTTTTGTGCCAAGGGGCTGACCAAGTCCATTGTAATTGTCCTTTATTAAACTGTATGTTAGAAAATGCATAAAGGAATGCCCACAGTGTTCAGAGAGAAATTGCTATTTATAACTGCTTCCAGTCTGCTCTTTCTCTGCATTAAAGCATTTTATCCTATGGCCAGCTGTTCAAACATATCTGTGTATGTAGAACATTGACACTGCTTTGAAGTCTGGATCCTTTCAAAAGAAACTGCCCTCAGCTTTCTGAACTCGGTCTTGGTGCTGACTTCTTTTCCCCTGACTATTTTGAATTTCAAACAGGTGAATGCAGTTTTGCAGTACTTGAATATAACTCTTCTCAAGGAAAGTTGATTGCAATGCATTTTGTAGAGAAAGTAATTCTATTTTCTTAGGCGTTTCTGTAACACCTCTGACTCCTGGCCATAAACCAGCACATTTGTGAGGGGAGGCTCTCTATGTACACAGAGTGAAGATACACAAGTGTGACACAGAGGGCAACAGCTGATCTATGGAGATTAATGAAGGAAAACAGCTTTTGGATACCTATCAACTTCAAATAATTTTTAGTTGCAGCAGATGGTCTCCAATTACTCCTAAAGGCAATGAACTTTTATGTAACTAATAGTGGCTTAGTACTTCCACTCTTCTTCATCAATATCCATTTGAGTGAACTGAATGCTAAAATTAATGCAAGAGCTAGGAAGGACTTTTTTAAAAAATTCTGGAAGGAATACAGTTCTTGTTCCTCCAGGCACAAGCTGACTAGTGAAAAGATGCAAGGATTTTTCAAGATTTGAAGGATTTAGTTTTCCCTGTGGGGAATCTATTACATAATTACTCATTTCAGATTTTCTTGTACTCTAACTTGGTCACCAGCCATCACTGAAGACTGAAGAGAATAACGTCTTGTGAGACAGCAAGTGGGTGCCTTCTGTATTGCTAACAGCGTATGGCTCACGGTGTACAGAAAAAGTTGACACCTGCTGAGGCAGTGCTAGGGATTTTATTTACCTCTTTTATTTCTGTTGCAGACCAAACTGGGTCTAATTGCTGCTGGATATATCCTTGCGTTTGAAACTATGCCAAGGCCAAGGCAAACCTGCTATGATTAAACATAAGTTTTATGAGTTTGTACCTTTGCCTTCCTTAAAAAGCCTTATGCTTTCCTCACAAGTTTCAATATGGAAAGACTGCAGAAGTGAGAGTGAACTGCAGAATCAGCTTTACATAGATTTAGCTCCAGACAAAAGTCAGTATTTGCTTTTCTTACGCACATCTGACACTTCTAAAAATATCAACAGCTATAATAATTTGGAAGGCTTTTTAATGTAAAATGAAACTTTAACATTTTTTTCAACACTTTCCCCCACATCTCTCAGTAAATTCTGAAATGTTACTGAGCCTTAGAAACCTGTTCCAAGATCTCCCAGTTTGGTTGTGGTTCCTGAGAGTCCATTCCTAAGATCATGACTGTGAGAATGATCAAATCCCAGTCAACCCTGAAATTGTACAGGATCTACTGCTCCAGCTGGATCTATGAGGCCTAACAGGATTCATCCCAGAATCCCAAAATCCCAAAATCTCGGAATCCCAAAGAGCTACCTGATGTCATGGCAAACCCTCTCAATGATGATTTTTGAGCAGTCTTGGGAATCCAGAGAGGTCCCAGCTGACTGTAAGCTGGTGAATGTTATCCCAATTTTCAAGAAGGGCAAGAAGGAGAGATTACAGGCCTGTCAGTCTCACTTCAGTGCCTTGTAAAGTTGTGGAGAAGATTAGTCTGGGAGGTATTGAAAAACACCTGAAAGACAATACAGTCATTGGTCACAGCCAGCATGGCTTTATGAGGGGAAAGTCCCGCTCATCAAACCTGATTTCCTTCTATGACAAGGTAACCCACCTCATTGATCAAGGGAAGCCAGCTGATGTAATCTTTTTGGATTTCAGTAAAGCTTTTGATCCTGTCTCTCCTAGGATCCTTCTGGACAAAACATCCAGCACACAGCTGGATAAACACATCATGGGGTGTGTGAGCCATTGGCTCATGGGTTGAGCATAGGGGGTAAAAGTGAATGGAGTGACATCAGACTGGCGACCTGTCACTGACAGGGTTCCACGGGACTCCTTCTTAGGCCTTGTACACTTCAACATCCTCATAAATGACTAGGGTCTCAAAGAGATACTAAGTAAGTTTGTACATGATACAAAATTGGGAGAAGCTGTTTGTTTCCTCAAAGGCAGTGAGCCCCTGCAGAGAGACCTCAACAAATTAGAGGACTGGGCAATCATCAACCACATGAAGTTCAACAAAGACAAGTGCCAGATTCTGCACTTGGATGTATGTACAGAATGGTGAGTGAGATGCTGGAAATGAGATGCCAAGGAAAGGGACCTGGGGGTCCTGTCAGTCAGCGGTGCCCTGGCAGTCAGGAGGACCAATTATGTCCTGGGGAGCATCAGGCAAAGCATCACCAGCCAGTTGAGTGAGGGGATTGTCCTGCTCTGCTCTGCACTGGTGGGGCCTCACCTGGAATATTATGTGCAGTTTCGAGCTATTAGAGAACATCCAAAGGAGCGCAACAAAGAAGGTGAAAGGCCTTGAGGGGAAGCCGTATGAGGAGTGACTGAGGTCACTTGGTCTGTTCAGCTGGAGAAGAGGAGACTGAAGGGAGACCGCATTGCAGTCACAACTTCCTCGTGAGGGGAAGAGGAGAGGCAGGCACTGATCTCTTCTCTATGGTGACCACTGACAGGACCTGAGGGAATGGCCTGAAGTTGTGTCAGGGGAGGTTTAGGTTGGACATTAGAAAGAGATTCTTCACCCAGAGAGTGATTGGGTACTGTAATAGGCTCCCCAGAGAAGGGGTCAGAGCACCAAGCCTGACAGAGTTCAAGAAGCATTTGGATGATACTCTCAGGCACATGGTGTGACTCTTGGGGATGGTCCTGTACAGGGCCAGGAGCTGGACCTGATTATCATCGTGAGTCCCTTCCAACTCAGCATATTCTGTGATTCTGAATCCAGCTCCTAACACTGTGTCAGTCACAAGATGCAGAGAGCTCAGAGGGGCTACTAGCCATTGAAGTTCTCCCCATGATGTGAGAAGTTCACAGCATTTGATTCAAGTCTTCTAGGGATGCTGGCTCAAAGGTGAGAAAGATGGAAAGATCTCTTGAAATTTTCATGCTCCTTGCTTTGAAGTCAAGATTAGTCCATGTTCTCCCAGTCCAAGTCTTCCCAACTCCTTGCTTAGTTTCAGGGCTTCTGTACTTCTTGTTGTGGAACTGAAAGCAGAATTTTGGAAGCCAAGAAGTCCCTGTCTCTGGGGATTTCTGAATTATGAGACTGTCCTGAAGCCATGAACTTGAGATGGCCAGGTGACTTAAAGTCAACTATAGTTTTATGTTTAGTATCTGATTTTATGTAGTATGCCACACCTGTCACAAGAAGCATACTTGTGTTTTGGCAGAAGTTCATTGACATTATCAAATTTTCTAAAAATCTTTAACCAGTGGGCTTTTTAAAAAACTCTCTTCATTATAAAAATCCTTCTCAAATCACTTAGGGGGAAAAAAAATTAGAGCTATGTGCCTGAGTAACAGGAGTATTGTCTGTGGTGTTTACTGGTAGAAAAGAAAATTCCAGCAAGCTGGATGCTGAAATGAATACAAAAGCAATGGAAAAATGGGGCCAGTGGGATTGAAATCTTTGCTGTTCTCTGCAAGCTTGGATCCTAAATCAGCACACAGTTTGATAAGGCCATAGCAGCATCATGAAAATCCCAGCAGAGACTTGAAAACAGAAACTGCATAGAGGTAAAGTAAGGGCAGATGGAACTTTCTGAATCTTGCCAATATTCTTCTCAGCAAAAGTGACTGGGATATGACCAAACTGTTGCGAGATATGACTAATGAGTGGTTCAGTCATTCTGTGCTTCAGTTGGAAATGTTTGGTAGACACTGGAGTGGAGTCAACACATTTGTGCCAAGAACTTTGAAAGATGGCCTCACTACACAGAAATTAGATGTTGTCCAGCATAATTCTAAATGCTTTATAAAAATTGCTATGAATTCCACAGGTTCCATGGGCTTCCTGATGTATTGAACGCATACAAATTTTTGAACACAGGCAAAGATTTTTTAAATTCCCAGGAATGTGTACTGGTTTAAAGGTAAAGCAGCAGGGGAAATGAACTCAACTCAAAAGAGAGATTATAAGTCAGAATAACAATTTAATAAAATAATACAATAAGTACAATTATACAGACAAACAATTGGTTTTAACCCACAAAACCCAAATATATAACCCAGCACCCTGGGGCATGAACAGAGTGGTGTTCTTTGGGCCCCCTGAGTCCAAAGGAAAAAAAGTGAGGGGAAAACCTGTTGGTGAGAGTGCTGTTGCAGTCTGGTCAAAAGTGGTGATTGCAGTTCAGTTGGGGGTGGTGGCCTCAGTCTGGTTGAGAGCAGTGAGCTGCAGTCTTCCTCTGGATCCCACAAGTGGTAAAAAGGTTCCAAAACTCCAAGTTTATATATTCTCCAGTTCAGGCAGGAATGCTCAGTCCTTCTCTCAGAACAGGGAATTCCATAAAAGGGTATGAGGATGCTCAGTCCTTCCCTCAGAGCGGGGAATTCCATAAAAGGGTATGAGGACAGGAACATCTTCCTATCTCACAGGCCTCTACTGCTAACAATTTCTGGGAAATGGCATGGAAGGCTATAGAATACACAGTTTTGGGTTACACCCATACCATGATGAACTGGTCTCAGCTGTCCTAACTGGGACAAATGTTACAAATACTGTTAAGATAGGCGGGACTTTCATAGAAGATCTCGATCACAGAAAAGCATTTTCAACTACCTATATGAAGAGATTGTGAATTTGGTGCAAAAATTTTTTCAGAAGTTCTGATAAAAGTTTGAGCTTTGAGGAAGAAAGGAGAAAAAGTCTTAAGTTACAAACCTTATAAATATCAAAAAGGACTTTGATTTGACCAGTCTTGAGTTTTCCTATTTCTATTATCTGCAATGAAAACCTATCTCATGAAACTTGCCAAGTACCTGATTCCTTGTGTTTTAGTAATAATAACCATAAAGATTACGAGATGCTTTTATCTATCTCTCAGCTGACTTATATAGGAAGTGTGAAATCACTGAAGAGTTGAGAGCTGATTTGTTTTTCTACATTTTGTAAGAAGTTGCACAAACAATTTTAATTGCATTCAAATGAGAGAAATATACCATACTCTGCAAACTCCATAGTTTTTTTCCTTTAGCACTATAGTGGCCCAAGAGCTTCATCCAGAAAGACAGACTGGGCATGAAGTTTGGATATGGTTATTGCTGTCTTCGTTACAAGAAATTATATAAAAAGCAGGTAATCAAAGGAAAACATTTCTGTGATGACTATGAAGTAGTTAAAAAATACACAGACTAAAGGTATGCCACTGTCAGTGTTTCAATCATTTAATCACAGTCTAGCATCAATCAGAATACACAAAAGCAGAAAGTTAAATATAAGACAGACATAGACCTTCTTGAGTGGCTCCAGAAAAGGGGCATGAAGATGATGGGGGAGATGGAGGACCTGTCCTATGAGTACTGACTAAAAGAGATAAGTTAACCTGGAGAAGGCAAGGCTTTATATCACCTTCCAGTACCTAAAGGGGGCTGGAGAGGGACTTTTTACAAGGACATGTACTGATAGGGCAGGGGGAATGGCTTTAAACTAAAAGAGGGTAGGTTTAGATTGGATGTTAGGAAGAAATTCTTTACTGTGAGGGTGATGAGGCACTGGAACAGGTTGTCCAGAGAAGCTATGGATGCCCCATCCCTGGAAATGTTCAAGGTCAGGTTAGATAGGGCTTTGAGCAACCTGGTCTAGTAGAAAGTGTCCTGCTCATGGCAGAGGGATTGGAATAAGATGATCTGTAAGGTCCGTTCCAAAGTAAACCATCCTATGATTCTATGATATTCTGCAACTGAGCAGTATAAAAATAAATTTTTAAAAAATTATGCCACACTCAGATGTTAACCACCCCTACCATCCCTCTCTTGCAATATGCTAAAGTCCATAGTACATCCTAGTAGCTCAGGGATGGGTGCTGACACACTCTGATTTATCTCAAGAAGGTAAATTCTTGCCAAGTAGTTTTGCAATACATTTACTAGGCTCATTGTCTGCTTTTTATAAGCAACAACATAAGCTTAAAATGCAAAAGCAATCAAGACTTCCTTGGAATAATACTTTGCAATTTTTTCAATAAGATTCTACAGGACTTCTGGGAGTTGTTAGCTTAAGAACATGTATTAGAAAATTATTTCTGTAACAGTTGCCTCATTTGCCTTATTTTTTTCCTTCATATTCTCCACATTCTTCATTCAATCCTGTTGCAAGGATTAAAACATTTATAGTTCTTTTTCAAAGTATTTGCTTGGTCCTGTACTCCTTTTTATGTCCTCTGTTACAGTTATCTATTCTGAGGCTTTTGAGATCATAGTTCTCAGAGATTACTTCTTATATATCACCAATAATCCTGTCTAATTTAATAAATTTAACATAGAAGAGTTGCTTGATAGAAATATCACAGTTAAAAAGATAAAAGAAAAATTATACTCCACAGTCCTTCTAGAATAATGCTATTTGTGAATTTGTGAAAGGAAAGCTAACATAAATGCTATTAATGTCTGTCGCAATTTGCTTCTGCAAAGTGTTCTGGACTATATCACTTTGAGTGCTGTTAGTATATACAGCCATATCAAGCGTGTTAATTATAAAAAGAAAACCTCCCTGCTGCATGGAAAATATTTTCCATTATATGATCCATTTCACAGTGTATATGATCAGTGATGACATAAAAGTCTGATTTCCTACTGCTTGTAGTCAGATCAAAGGATTATGCAAGGACTTGACAAATCAGTTCTGTAAGAAGCACAGTAACAGATAGATCCACTAACATTCTGTATCACAGAACTGGAAAACTCATCTGTGTCTAAGAAACATCTGTTTTAATAACTCTGCACACAAAGTTGCTTTTTCTTTCCATTTTAAACAAATAATACTTTAGCCATTAGCTTTAGTTTGGGGAGATTTACTGCTACCTATCAGTAAGGTATCTGTTAGTTTTTCATGGTAATGACATTGGGTAGGATTCTTTTGCTGTAGCTCTGAAAAGTTTCAGTGAGATGTGAATTCAGTGAGATGTAAATTTAGCCAAAAAAATATATCACCAGATAACAGAGGGAAACTTTATCATCTTAAAAGCACCAAGATGTTCAGCCTTTTAAATACACCATTAGTTTTGATTGTCAGAGATCTGTTTTGGAAATTTTACATTATGAATAAGAAGATAGCACACCCACAGTTCAGGAGAGTATTTCAAATATGTCCCTGCTTTTAGATACATGAGCACTCACATCAGTGGGGTCATATCCCAAAAGGCACATCTCCTAGTGCCATTCTGAACCAGCCTAAAAAACACTATCCTGCAGCCTACTTATATCTTGAGAAGGGGCTTGAAAATGTCCAGTATCTTCTGAAACTGACAGAAGCAGAACTTGGGAAGCTGCTTTTCCACACTTCCCAGGATTGTGTCCATATAAATTACTAGAATGGAAAATACCTGGCAAGCAAAGCTGTATTAATGTTTAGGTGCTTGTAGCCTTGGTGTTTACCATACAATTAATGGTATGGATTTTCATAGCACTCCAGGAGCCTGAGACCTCTTCTGTGTTTCTTTTTTGCTGTAATTCCTATTCAGACTTCTTTCCTAGCATTTGTTGCTTACACCTCCTTCTTACCCCCATGTACTTGATTATAAACCTTTTTGTAAAGGTTTCTTCAAAAGAAATGCTGCCTACCACTCTTCCTGCAAGATTTTTCTAAAGTCACGTTACTTTCATAGAAATCAATGGAGCAGCTTCCTGTCTTCAAATGCACATATAAAAGTTTGTGCAATGTAGTCTCAAAGTTCTCGGAGCAGACTTGTTGCCTCCTAGTTCTCTTTAAAATGCCAGTAATATCAGTGACCTATCAATGAGTAATGACAGCTACAAAAGATGATTTTCCACCTTTAAAACTAAATAATGGAAATACAGGTTGAAAGTAAAGGCACTCTGAAGATCCCCTATTCCAAATTTCCACTCAAATGGGTCATGGTCATTACTAGATCAGACCAGATTTAGCTTAGCCTGGTTAGCCTTGAACTTCCTAGATGTGATGTTCCTCCTTGGAGATAAATATTTTAACACTTCTAACTGGTTGATATACATGGCATTCCCTATAGCCTGGCAATCGAAAGCAAAACATAATGCTTCTTGGGAAGACGATCCTGCAAAGTAGCACTGGTAATGTCATCCTTTTCCATGTACACTGTAACTCAGTTCCACCCTGACATAACACTGGATTCCAGTCACTGCAGTTTGTAGGTAGAAGGGTTTGTACTCCATGGCTGAGGAAAAAGTATCCAGTTTTATTATCTTTATTATTTAGTTCTGGTATGAGCACTGAAGAGATTGGAATGAAAAATAAACTTATGTGTTAGAAATGAAGGGGTTACTTTAAGAGACTACTTTTGTTCTTTAATCAAGTATTTCTACATTACATGCTCATTTCACTGGCATTGGAAAACAATTTGTTGTGAAATGTGTACCTGGAGAGTATATTATATAAGCATAGAATTATGACTGCCCTCAGTTCTAAATACAGTTTGCAAAATCTGTGCTTAAAAATGTAAGAATTACTAAATGTGATTCTAAAATAAATAGTTTTGCTCTGCATGGCCTCTTATAACTGGGGACAAATGAAGTGGAGCTGCATAAAAAAAATGGTTAATAATGGTTAATAATGGCCAATTTTTTTAAACAGATCTGCACCTAGAAAAACATCTTTCACAAAGTGTGAATTCAGACTTCTGTTATGCAAACAGTAACTCCATTGATCAATGTATGGAAGTAAAAAAATTCCTGTGGAATGTAGGAAACTGTAGAATCAGAAAGGCAGCCACTGAGTAGTTTGTATAAAGAAAATAGTCCAACAGTGTGTGTTTTGAAATAAATCCTATTATTTTGTAATCATGTTTTAGATCTGATGTTGACTGAGGCATTTAACATTTAGATGATACATTCAGAAGGTGATACTTTGCAGGGCTTCGTTTTTTGACCTAAGACACATTTTGTCATAGATGATCTGATTCACAAGCTAAGCAATAAACTCCCATTGATTTTTGCCATCAAAATGAAAACTTAAAAACAAATTTAAAAATGTTTGTTGGGAGCATGACTGCCATAATTATGAATGATGAAATTCAAAGACATGAAGAAAAAAGTGAAGTATTACATTTAGGCATCCAATCGATCTGCTTCCTCTTTCAGCTTGGGATCCTCTTGGAAATTAAGTAAAAAAATGTACAAGTACTCAAAAGTAATTTCTATTTTACCTTTCCCTGGCTCTATATTTTTAATAGTTTAAACTACGTGTGTTCTGTAAAGCCTTTTTCTTTTCCGTAGTGGAGAATGTTTAGTTCACTGAAGAAACAGAACTCTGGAAAGATTCCTAGAACCTCAATATATAAATGATGGAGTAATATATGTAAGGAAAAAATCTCCTGTGAATTTGATTATATTTAACAGTTTCCAACAGTAAAGAAATTGAAGGAAAAGACTGAAAGTCTGTCAGCCAACTAGAATAAATTCAGCAGTCAGGACACGACCCTCTGAAAGGGCTGAAGGATTTATAATTCCACATAGAAGTAGGCTACTGAACTGACCAGTCGAGGAACACACAAATTCCAACATCAAGTTGAAACTCTTTTCAACATTAAGTTCATTAACTGAGCTCAAGGTTCAGTCCTACCATATTGGCTTTATACTACCAGTGAGGAGACAAACAATCCCTGACAAACTGTAAAGAAAGACTCTATAAAGCTAAACTAGAATTTGCAACCTTAGCATTAAGTGATGATATTTTTATACAATTCCAGAAACCTTGGAATCTAAGTTTATTGTACTGTAAAACTATGCCAGAATTATAATCCAAAGACATTTGACATGGCTTTATGTTTTATTTCACTACGAGATAATGTGCATCAACGCAGCTCTTAAAAGAATTACTTATATATCATGAGAATTTTGTTGTGTTGCTGTCATCAGTTAAAAATGGCTAATTAAAAAACAATGTTGTAAACCAAACACAAAACGGGTGCATGAAAATAATCATAGTTCACAAGGCATTTCCAATCCCTTTTGAGGGAGTTTCTTTGGCCTGTACAAAGTCTCCTTTTTACTCAAAAATGGCACAGTCAGTTAATTTCATTAGTGACTATGGTGAGTAAATGTTACAATCCTGTTAGCTGTTAACAACCCAATAGTAAAATAAATTTTCATTTCCAAAGAAAAGTACGTTATTTTTCCAGCTGTCTCTGGAGGGCATGTGCTTTGTTTTTCACTTTTCAGCATATTATTCCTCTGCCTTGTGTCCACTATTTGGTTTTGGGTTCTTTTTTTCAAGAGAATAAACCACAACCATTCCTACTTGAAGTGCTCCACATCTCCTTCATGCTTGTTGCATTTGGGTGCAGGAAGCATGCCAGAGAATTAAGCTTCTGTTTTCATTCTGTCCCGCTCCTGGACTAAGTACAAATACAAGGGCTCATTTCAGACTTGTCATAATGGAAATGTATGAGCAATAAATATCCAGTTTTAGTCTGAAATATCTATAGCTGCCACATAGGCAAACCTGGATCAAGCAGCATAAGGCCCTGCTGTTAGCAAATGCTTTACCAACTGCTTCAAAACTAGACTGAGCAGCTCTTGTTAAAAAAAAAATAAAAATCTGTTACCACATACTGTTTTAATGTTTATGGGAATTCCAGAGTGGTTGCATAATTTGAATGAATTTGTCACACTTGTGCATTTTGGATTATGTAGTTTCAGAAAGAAAATTTGTATCATTGTAACATGAAAACTGGATAAGTTAAATTTTAGAAAAAGTATATATATCTATGCATACATATCTATACACATGTATCTCAGCAACAGTGATCGAGAGCAGAATACAGGCTTGTAGGTTTTTGGTGTATCACCCTGCTGTCATGGCTAACTACCTGAGCAGTCTGACAGTTTGCACAGCAAGACTTATTCAGTCTCTGGTTTTTAAACAATTTCTCCTTAGTGGCACATGCTGAAAATAAAATGGGACTTCCAAGTGGGAAGAAAATCAGTGGCTCTCTTCACTATGAAAAGTCTTTTGGACACAGAAGCACAGAATGATCTAGGTTGGAAGGGACCTCTTGGAGGTCATCTGGTCCAGTTCCCTGCTCACCGAGGCCACCCATATCTTGTTGCCCAGGATCGTGTCTGCACAGTTTTTGAATGTCTCCAAGGATGGAGACTCTACAAACTCTCTGAGTAACCTGTGTCAGTGCTTAGTCATCCTCACAGTGAAAAAATGTTCCCTCATGCTCCAAGGGTTTCCAGTGTTTCAGTTTGTGCCCATGACCTCTTTTCAGGTCAGTTGGCACCACTTAAAAGAACTTTGCTCCATCCTCTTTGCACCCTCCCTTCATGTTTTTGTATTAATCAATAAGAATATAATAATAAGGTCCTGTGTATCAGGTCCTTGGTACTCTTTGAGAAAGTTGCCTCTAATAGGTACAAAAATAAGAGACTTCAAAGGATTCAAGCTCTCTTTTATCCAGCCACATTTCCTGTGGAAAACACATGAGAGTGTGTGTGTGTGTGTGTGTGGTTTTGTGTGTGTATAAAAATATGTGTATTTACAAAGAAGCTATGTCAGGTTCCTTATAGCTCATTTTTCCTTTAATTACAAGGAATTGTCTCCTAAAATATAAAGTCTTTGATGCTATGATCAAACCAATGGACAAGGATTCCACTTTCTGCAAAAGTGTTTATGAAGGCAAGGAAAAGTCTTAAAAGGAAGGACAATGGTGAAAACATCCACTCTTCTTTGTCTACATTTTATGTTGCAATTCAAATACAGCACTGCTTCATAAGTAGATTGTTTGTTATTAGCAGACTGTTACCATTAAATGTGTTCAACACCAGAGTAGGAAAGAACTCTGAAGCCTAGAAAGGAGTATTAGGCAAGCATGGTGTTGGAAACTGCAACAATAATGGTCGCCTTCTGCTAGTGTTTTGTGCGGAGCAACAGCTCACCATCACCAACACTATCTTTCAGCAGAAAAATAGACTGAAGACAACCTGCATGCATCCAAGATCCAAGCATTGGCATCTCATTGATTATGTCCTGGTGCGACGGAGAGATGTTCGCGATGTCCACCATACCCGCGTGATGCCCAGCGCAGAATGCCAAACAGACCATCGACTGTGCACTGTAAACTTAACTTCAATGTTAAGTTCAAACCTAAAAGGGGTGGTATTCCAAGGAGGAGACTCCAAGTTAACGATCTTCAAACAGCTACAGTGAGAGACAGACTCCAGGCAAACCTTCAAACTAGGCTCAAAGATCATTCCATAGATTCCTCTCCTGAAACACTTTGGCAACATATTAAAAATAGCATCCCGCAGTCCTCTGAAGAATCCTTAGGGTTCTCCTTCAAGAAGAACAATGACTGGTTTGATGAAAACAATCAAGAGATCCAGCAATTGTTGAGGAAGAAGAGAACTGCTCACCAAGCACACCTTGCTCAGCCATCCTGCCATGTAAGAAAAGCAGCCTTTTGTCTTGCATGCAGCAAGCTCCAACAGAAACTCTGTGACATCCAGAACAAGTGGTGGATCAATCTAGCTGAGAAAACTCAATTATGTGCAGACACAGGTGATCACAGAGGATTCTATGAGGCCCTGAAAACAGCATACGGGTCTACATACCAGGTTCAAAGCCCTCTACTCAGATGGTCAGGTGCTTCACACAGATAAAATCTCCATTCTGAATCGATGGTCTGAACACTTTCAGACTCTTCAGCACTAGCTGTGTAGTGCAAGACTCAGCAATTCAGTGCATTACACAAGAACTGGTGAAGAATGAATTGGACATTGCCCCTACTATGGGAGAAACTCTTAAGACCACAAAGATATTGGCAGTATTGCTGGTATTGTTTTGAACACTGTTTTTCCTCCTGGTCAAGATCTGTATCTTTCTATTGGTTCCCCTTCAGTCTGGCACAGGTCCTTCTGCTGGGACACAGCTCTAGATATCTACTCAGTGTTTTTTAAAAACCTGTCTTAATTTTCTGGACAATAAGAAATGTCTAGGTCACTTCAGGTCGCTGCAGATGTTCAGATTCCAGATATGAGAGTGCAGCCAAATACATTAATATCTGTGTAACTTTGGCAATGAGGTCATGTAACAGAACCACAAAATTTCGGATGGAGAAAGAGACATCCTGTCAGATCCAAAATAAATCTCTTGCCCTGTTGAGTCTGAAGTTCTGTAGTTGCATTTTAGAAGCCGAAATAGCTTTATAATTCTTTTCCTTACTTTAAAATAACAGAAAAACCCTACATAGGACCCCACAGACTGTATCGGCTAGTTCCTTGGTGTTACTCCAAATCAAGCAATGCAGCTGCCAGAGAGACCACTGGGAACTGACCTGGCTCACAAAGAAGCTACTCGTTATGGAAAAGTGCTTGGGGAAGGTGTGGGGAAATTGATACTTTCGATCTCTGTATTGCAAATTTTAATATTCTAGTTGTACCTTCTACATTCAGCTGCCATGATCATGTCAAATGGTAATTTATGTTTCTGTAGAACATATTCAGGATTTAAACGAGAGCGTGATGATTAAATAAGAAAGTGATTAAATAACTGATGAATACAAGTTTGGCTTTACCATCAACCATATGTTTCCACATTTGCAGAGTCTCAGTTTGGGTGTTGAGAGTAGCTGCTGTATTATATAAAATTGTTGTAGCTGTACTGAAACCACCAGGATTCACCCCATGTGAAAATCAGTTACACTACTTTGTTTTTTTAACAAGTACAAAGCTTCCGAGATTAACCAATTTAAAAGCAATCTCTCCTCCTCTATTTTAATAACTGTTTCAGGTTTAACCTATTACAATATTACTATTACTTGAATGCTTTTTATTACTGCCACATTTTGTGTATAGAGTAGCTTGTAAAAAGAAGGTCAAAGCTCACTGAGTGTAACCAGAACTCCTAATGTTCAGCTTCCAGGGAATGAACCAGAACATGTTGAGGTTTTCTTGGTAGGATTTTGTGACCTGCTGGAAAATCAGTAAAAAATCAGTGAAGCTACACACTCTAAAACTGTGACGTAGGAAGCTGCACCTACTTGGCTTTCTAAGCAACCTGTATGTATCTATTGAACCATTAACCTTGAAGGAGGATTAACTGAGACAGCTTTGGACTTTTACACATGCTGCCCTCTTGTTAATCACATTTTCTGGTGCCTAGACTTTTTTTAAGATATCATTTTCCAAATAATGAGTTGTGATTTGACAGTGGATTTTCCAATAAAGGGATTTATCCAGATAAACCCCTTTAGAATATGTATATCCACATGCATCAGCTTCTAGGTTTCTCACATAGAAGTTGAAAATGTGGACTTAATTGAAGGTGTATCCTCCCTTCACATGTTGTATGTTCATAATCTATTCAGCCACAGAATATACTTATTGCTCAAATACTTTGTCCAGAAGAATAGGTTATCTCTGTGATTCCAGAGCAGTCATGTTAATTGCTCCACACTCAGAAAAGCATACATGGGTATTACTATTCAATTACTAGAACAGCTTGTAAAACAAAACAAAACCAAATCCATATAAGCTTAATATTCTTTTCAAAGACTGATAAGGGAGAGGGAATATTTAGATCCTGTTCACTTTACATTTTCTTGATAGGTCTGAAAATGTAAGTAGGAAATATGAGGCAGAGAGGGGAGGTTCAGCAGATTGCTGTGACATTTTTGTTGACAAGAACATTGACACATTCAGAAGAGACCGAAGACCGATACTTGTTGGTCTTACACAAGCTCATGAATGTTCACAGGTCTGGCAGTAGTTTGTGTAGCATATGCCACAGAACAAGATTAAGCTGTGGTATGTTCTCAGGGAATAGGGCTACAGAACTGCCTATAACATTATTCATAAAGCCTACAGTTTGAAAAATGCCTCCTGAAGCTGGAGCCCAGGGCATTGGATGGCATGTTCAGTGTTTTTGGCAAGAAGTTGCTAAACAAAGTCAGAGCAAAGATGAGGTCGTATTTGACTATATATGGCATGGAGAAGGAGGAAAGTGATTCCCCTGACGGTGGAAATAAAACGAGGTGAGAGCAGACGACTGAAAGGATCTAGAGAACTCACTGCTCAGAACATGGAAAACATAGCCTTTAGGCTGCATGATGCTATAATTTCCACCACCTGAAGACTTCTGTTGAAGTCTGACACATCAAAGCATATGCTCTAATTCAGACATAATTAAAACTTTATGCAACATAGTTGTGCTATTACTAAGGCACAGCTGTGCTTATCATGAGTGAAATTGGTGAAACCAGTGTTTTAAAATACAAATGAGGGCTCAGACAGTGAAAATAAAGAGCAAAGCATATAATCAAAGCCAAAAAATGCCAACAACCTTGTGGTTTGCTGTTTATTATGTTGGGTTTTTTTTTTGACTTTCTGAATATTCAGTTCAAATAAGCATTAACAAAAACACAATAAACTCTAAGGACATAACTCTTTTTTATTCTCATCACAGTGCTAATGGCCTTGAGAAAGTAACCTTTGAAATTTAAGCCATAAATAAAATATTTTGTGTCAACCAACTTTTTAAAAGCAGAAGGCCAGTATGCCAACACAGCTTAAATGGATTTATAAATATTGGATACAGATGTAAATCAACTATACTCTTCAAGTTTGGGATAGCATGCAGTTGAGAATTCTCTGGGAAAGACTTTCAACTGTATATCAAACATTAAGACTTCAGAATTACTGCTGTATGCTACTTTTATCTCTTTTATCGTTTGGTCTATTTTCAGCTCTTGGATCAAATAATATTTGACTGAACTAAAAATGTAATATTTACCAAAAATAAGACATCGTCTACTCTCTACATAGTCTGGAAGAAATGAAATTATTTTTGGCCATGTACATGTAAAACATATTCTTTGTGTCATTAAAAAAAAAAAATCATTTTTTCCCCTTTGGTAATACAGCTTTAAATCCTGTAAAAAATCTAACAGATGATTCAGTTATTCTAGACAGAATCTATTGATTAATTCACATTGTATAAAAGCAGTGGAGAACTGCTCTTGAGGGCAATAAGTTGCAGAGATATAAAAATTAGCTCAATAATTCTGCATGAATGTTACCAAGATGGAAAATGTATTATCTTCTATTTCACTTTGAGTCAGTGATATCACTGTTAATTATGATCTACCTGGCAATCTAGTCTATCTGATTTAGTTGTCAGGCAATGATCAATGTTGTCATACCTAAATAACTCAAGTTTTGGCACACATAAATACATATAAAATCTTACTTACGTGCTACAGTCTGATTAAAACAGTGAACTGCATTGATGAAAGATCTGATCCATATGGCTTTCCAATGTTGTCATACTGCTCCTGTCATATTTCCTGGGAAATAGCACAAGAGAAATGAAGCTTTTAATCAGAGTGAAAGTTTGTCTTACCCCTCTCAAGTTTCTCAAGCCACTGCTTGGGACTGTATTTTGGGTCATGTGATGAGGGGTAGATGAAGATGGAGTGAAAAAGGGGAGTGCATGCCTGAAAATGGAGCTGGACTGTGAGAAAAGACTTCTGGTCTTCATCTACATAGAATAACACGTTTCATAGCATGGTCATTTTCTGCATGGTGCCTTTCTCGGAAAAAAAATCAGCAGTTTATTGGTGTTCCATGGTATTATTTCAGTTGAAAGTGGGGTATTAAAACAAAAAAATTATGATAAATCTTGTTTGTAGAACTTCTCATGAGTATATTGACCTTTTCAGAGCTATCTAACAGAGCTGGAAGCGAGGCCAGTATAGGTCTGTATTTGAGTATTTATTTTGAAATTCTAGTAATTCTGGGTGTGAAGACAGTTCCAAAAACATGGATAATGTAATGTTTGAGGCTGTGCACATCTGAAGCTGGGTGAAAGTAAAGTCACTGCACTGTGTTACTCCATCTGTGTGAATGGGGTGAAATACCTAATACCTATATCCAGCATCACTTTTTATTTCATTTGTCTTCTAAAGAAAACTTCTATATTCTTCTTACTGAAGATAGCAATTTCTCTAATAGATGCTTTGCAAAATATTTCTTTATGAAGACATGTAGCTAAAATCATATTTGCTTAGTTTACTGTCACACAGGATCATATGTGAAGCCCACAGTGGAAAATCTGTGATTTGTAAGCAGTAAAAACAATTACTCCACTGAGCTGAAAAAAAAGAGCCTGCTGTATTTGTGTTCAAGGGGAGATCTGTAGGCATGTATTACAGTGATACATTGAGTTTAACGCAGTTTCACAAGGAAATGATGAATATATAATTGCAACATGTCTTTGCAATGATTTCTGAGTCTGCTTCTAGTCTAACTTGCATGCATCAAATTTGATAAAGACACAGAGGCCTGATGGCCTTTAAGTCCTCACAAGCCTCATGGGTTAGTAACAGAATAAGGGTGGGAAATGCTATATGTATCTCCAGTAAGAGAGGGACTGTTTGGAGAACCAACAAATTTGCATAAGATGTCTTAAATGCTGGAAAAAATTTAGTGAGTTCTTACCCTTTCCTGGCAACAGAATCCAATCATAACAAATAATTCTAGGAATTTATATCAAGGAGTCATTTTAAAACCAGAAGGTCTTTCACTTAGGACTTTAGCCAGGATTTCGACCTAAAACTGAAATGTCAGAAATGACATTTTTATGATATGTTGTTTAGAATCAATTGACTTTTTAAAAATTCAGTGCATTCATTGGGGAAATAAAAAAAAAACAGGAGGATTATAAAAACATATGTGATTTACACTAAGATATAAAAGTAGTATAATCCAGCTCTTGGGAAATTAAATTCTTGGAAATAAGGAAGATGGAAAAAGGATTATGTTGGCTGGATTTTATTTCTACATTTTTACGGGTGCATTCATGTTATAAAAGCATTTAGCTGTCAGAAACATTAATGTCCAATACAAGACATACTTTTAATATTTACTGTTCCCATATTATCTATCTCACAATTGTTTTTTAACTTCTCTGAATCCTGACCATTTATAATATCAAACCTACTAGTTACTGGATCCAATACTGTAAAGAATATATGAGAATACACTTAAAAGGATAAAAAGCAATGATAAATGCCAGGTACACAAATTTAAGAACAGTTATGAAAGGGATACTCCTGGCAGACAATAGAAGTTCTCCTAAGGACTTGAAAATAAAACTTTAGTAACAAAATACCAACTTCTGTTGCTTAACATAAAAGGATGGATAGCTTAGTCATCCGAGAGAGAAACACAGTCCACCAAGTGTCACAGTGCTGTGGAAGACTCAAGGTTGCATAAAAATTCCTTTAGTTTTCCTTACTTTACTTGGTCCATAGCCCTTAATCTTTAAAAAACAAAAACCAACAACAACAACAAAATCTTAAAGCAGCAAAGACCAAAACGAAAAAGCCAAAACACAATCTCAGTTACTACAATATTTTTACTTTTCTGTTCTGATCTAACCTGACCTGGAACTAAGTGATTTTCCACTTTCAGGTTCGTGGAAGGTCTCATAAAGCTTTGCATAAAGCTCTGATGATGTCTTATATATGTATCAGTCTCCATAAAGATTGTAGAAGCTACAAAAGTATATATCAGCTCTCTGTTTCTCTCATGTCCCACTCAAAAATTCCTTGCAAACAGCCTTTTCAGACATATTTGAGATAATGCTTATCGTGGGGTGTTCTCGGGTAGGCTTAAGGGTGTGCTTGCAAGATCAAACTGCACACAGCATACAAAGTTGGCCTAAAGGCTAACCTCACTGAACATACAGACTCTTACTGCTGTGACAGAACAGATGTCCTGAAAGTGGGATGAGCAGGGACCGTGACATCTGCTTTTTTATACCAGCACTGACTGTGCACATCATGGTTTGGAGCAGGATTTTCTGACAAGAGAGAGCTTTCTGGGTCATTCACAGTGTCAGAGGAAAAGCAGAAATACATGATATATTACACATGAGAAATATAAGGAGACGGTAGCATTTCAAATCATTTGATTGAGATAAGAGATAAGGTGTACCACAGCAGGTGTGAGAAGTGAAGGAGTATTTCTGGGTGAAGGCTTCTAATTTTCTAACTTTCATAGAGCAAATTTTAACGGACAAATCTCACCTGCCCATATCCTTCTTACACCCCTGTTCTATGACAGAACCTTGTAGTGGAGACATAGTCAAGTGAAGACAGGAGGGGCAACTGCAGGAGCTGCTGATTAAGAGTTCTCTACTCTTGCTTCCCATTCAATCTCATTATATAGGATGAGAATTTATATGCAGGTCAGTGTGCCAGACTATGTCAGCGTCCGTTTTTCCACATTTGGGCAGAGACTCTTTGCTGGCATGAATAACTGTTAAATCTAGGAAAGTGTCAGCTGCCTCTGCAGTGTTTTAGAGAGAGCTGTCTTCATGATCTTAGAAATACATTTATTTTTGCAATGAGGGTGTTGGTCATGGCTATGCAAGGATTTTCTCGTTTAAAATTCAAGAAAAAAAAAGAGAGAGGAAAAGAGAAAACAAGAACAAGAATTTTCTTTTTCCCCAAGAAAATACCTAGCATTGTACTTTGATTTCTAAGGTCATTGTGAAAGAAAAAGTGTAGCGTGATAATTCACATCTGTTTTGTTATGACTCTAATGGAAATTAAAATGTATGCTAGCTTAGCTGTTGTTAAAGAGCTTGCAGAGCAGACACTGAACACTGGTGACTCATAAGTGATTTTCTCTCCTCAGCCAAAGCTCCCATCTGATTTATGAAGTGCTGTGTTGCTGCCTAGTGGTGAAATGCAAAAGCTTCTGCTCTCGTGCAATCATTAAAGGCTACTTGTCCCTCTAGTTGGCAATCAGATTGTCCATATCATAGTTACATATGTACATCACAACAAATATGGCCTCATAAGCCAAGTGTGAAACAGGCATGGAAGGAGTAGAGCAAGTAAAGAGAAAAGTGTCAGGGGGCTGCAAACTCAGAAAGAGAAATAGGACTCTGAGTTTCCAGACTTGCAGAGTTACCTGTAAAAAGTTCTTCAAACAAACATGCACTTGCCCCCACCCCAACAACAACTTGCTCTCTAAACATTGCAAAATACTTACTGTGAATTTAGAAGCCTGCAAGAACAACACAACAGGGCACAAGCAGCCCTAGAGAGTTGTGGAGTGCATTAATGGGGGCCTCCCAATGGAGGGGATCATGGAGCCAGTGAGGGGGTGCTGGGCCTTGTATTTACAGTCAAGAAAGAAGTGGGGAATGTGAAAAATGGAGGCAGCCTTTGCTAGTGATCATAAGATAATGTTCATGATATGACTTTTTCAGGATTCTGAGAAGATGGAACAAGGCAAACAAGTAGCATTACAATGGCATGTATGCCTACACGTGTGCACATACAGTTGCTCATTATTATAAAATTACATGGGTCACTGTGATTGTTTGACCTTAAATATAGCCTGGGCCATATGTTGACCTATATCATGAGGAAGATAATGGATAGGTTTCAGTCTCTTGACATTCTGGTTAACAGCTCAGTTAGGTTTGCCTCACCACTGGAGTTGAGTTGCTAAATATTTCCCACTTTTGCCTCTCGTGTGTTTCTGAGGAACACGAATATTTGGTCTCTCTGCTATATTTGATATTCTATACTGCTGTGGCTCAAAGAAACCAGTGTGTTTAAAACACAGATTTTGTCATTAAAGGAGAACTGCTCATTGAGTGCACATTAAAAAGCCTTGGATTTATGTACAAAAAAACCCAATTGTGCACAAAAATGTGTAAGGAAGATCATCTTCACAAAACAATCAGAAAATAGTATTAGATCGGGGGGGGGGGGGAAGACTTGTATGGAAGAAAACTTTTTTTAATTTGGTGGTTAGTTTGAAATCATTGTAATGAAATAAAGTTTCTCAAAGAGGACAAAATGGGGGAAAAAACCCAACCAAACAAACAGTACTTTGTGCAATATAGATGCACATTTAATTAATTATATTTAGCTACTTTTGCCCAGTAGAGGGCAGAATGACAATGACGTAAAAGCTGGAGCTGGCGCAAAGTGTTGGGAAACAGTTTACACGCAGAAATGTCGGCGATGATCTGGCGTGTCAGTAAGTACCGCAGCTCCTGCTGGCTGCAGCCTTACTTCTGCGTGTGCAACACCACTAGAAAGCGCTTCTGAGGTTTCCTGAGGCATCTGGAAGGAAACACTCCAGCCTTTAATACCAATATGTTCTATTCATGTTTTCCAACAGTATATTAATGACAGCAAAAAATGTGTTCAAGCTGGGTAAGTGGAGCAAATGCTGTTCTTCCCGGTAGCACAGTGATGCTGACCTCTTCTGTTTCATGCAGCACATCTGGAACTGTGCTAAAATATTTCCCTTCTTTTTCTCTTTGCAGTACTTGATTAAATTTTATTGAGTAGATGTGGAAATCCTTCTCTGCTTTATGTTATTGCTATAAATATTTCTTGTTAACTGCAAAATAAATGCACTTTGGCAGCAGGGAAGAAGGAATTCTCTTACTGCACCTCGTTACTGCATTGAGTATAAAATAGTGTTCTATTACAGTTACAGGGTTTCTTTGAATGCAGAGTAGAGACAGCAGAGGCTGTACACTATGCCACTGAAACGGAGATGGTTTATTTATGCTGCTGGAAAGGGAGCTTACAACCTAGAGTTGTGATTATTTGGACTGGAAGAGGACAGGGAAGCAAGGTCAAGGTCAGCTTGGATCAAGTTTACAACCCCAGAAGTGCCTGATCTTGGCTGCTCTGAGCCTGGTCCGGTTTTGAAAGACTTCATAGAATATAGCTTTTATCGCATTTACTTAAAAGAACATGAAAAGGGGCTGCCAGCAAGGCTCATGCAGCAGTGAACAGCAGTGACACAAGGTGTTCTTTCACAGGATGCAAAGTCAAGCACCATAGAGCGAATGGGCTTTAACAGGCATGGGCCAGGATTATGGATAGCAGCTCTGATAAAAATCTCTGAAAAGGAACATAAGGAAACACTAGGTGAACTTGAGTTATAAATTAAAGGGAAAGTAATAAGTTCATTCAAAAACCAGCGCCCACCCCACTCCCATCCCCAGACCTCTGAAGCCATCCAAACCCTCTCTTGACCAAGTTAAAAATAGCTGCCATGATTTTAGCTACAGGCTGGTTGGCTTCTTACATTTAGCAAATAACATCCACTTGAGCACGTTATTCTGGGTCCTTTATGTACCCATCATGGTTCATAAACATGGAGCAGAATTGGGCTAAGTGTGGCAGCTGATTTACCCGAATGGTTGTGTTAAAAGGCATTTCTAGCTAACAACATTATGGAAGAACTAAATGTGACAATCCTTAAAATTTTAGCTTAACAAATATTACTGCTAAAAAGTAAGTGGTTGGGGCCAAATATGACAAATATTTGTAACTTCAGTGTTTGCATTCATGTAGTTGAGATAGTGAAGCTCAAGCGTTTCTCAGAGAATGGAAGAGAACAGTAGTGTGTTTATTTTGCAGTAGTGCAACATGTTCATCTCACCATACAGTGGCAATCATGTTCTTTTGGTCAAAGGACTTGTCAATATTTCTTTTCTTTTCTTTCAAACTTGGGCCATTGGAACAGTATGTTTTAAAATGGGGCTAAGATGGGTAACTCTGTCTATGTCAGAGATGAGGGCCTTGCCTTTGAGCTCTGCTTCTGATATATTTTCCAGTGAAGAAACCAAGAATAAAAGTACACTGACAAAGTGTCCTTATTGGGAACCCTGTAGTCTTTGACTTGTAGTAATTTCCTAAAGCCTGTATGATTGTATACTTTATACCACATTTGAAGTTAAGTTGCGAGGAAGTGCAGTGTATTAATTGGAGACAGGGACTGTGGGTATTCCAAGTTTTAGATGAGCTCTTATAGATAACAGGAAATATGAATACCCTTCTCCAGTTGTTTCATGTTTACTCTTTATAAGAAAGGTCCAGATTCTCGTCATATTCCTAAAGTAGCTTTTAATATAAACATTGCATTTCATGATAACATTAACAAACAAACAACCATAAAAAGGCAAATAAAATCAGTCTTGGTAATAGAGTTTCATGTGTCACTTCACTTGTGCTCATTAAAAATGGGTCGCTGAGTACATGGATTCACTGATAAGGATGCTGATAGTCTGATGCAAAGCCTGCTAGGTTCACAAGGATTCTTTCCACTAATTTCAGTGGACTGACATTGATCTGGGGTCCCTAACAAAAGTGTTGGAGTGAGTCCACAGAAGGGCCACAAAGATGATCAGATGGCTGGAGCACCTCTTCTTTGAAGACAGGCTGAAAGAGTAGGGATTGTTCAGCCTGGAGAAGAAGCAGCTTCAGGGAGACCTTATAGCATCTTCCAGTACCTAAAGGGGCCTACAAGAGAGGTGGAGAGGGACTTTTCCCAATGGCATGTAGTGATAGGACACTTAAGCTGAAGGCTAGGTTTAGGTTAGATATTAGGAAGACATTCCTTACCATAAGGGTGGTGAGGCACAGGCACAAGTTGCCCAAAGAAGCTGTGGACGCCCATCCATAGGGTCAGGTTGGATGGGGCTCTGAGTAACCCTGTCTAGTGGAAGATTTACCCATGGCAGTGGAGGTGAAACTAGGTGATCTTTAAGGTCCCTTCCAACCCAAATCATTGTATGATTCTATGAACACAGCTTGATCAGTCAATGGTTTTGGATCAGGCCCAGCGTTGGCACTACCCTGCTCCATGCGGGAAAGCATTAGGAGGAGGCAACCAGGATGAGGTCATGTGTGTACACAGTCCAGGGAGCAGTGCTGTGGGTACCAGGAACTGTGCATCCAACTAGGTTCTGTGTTCCACCTAAACTGACCAGGCATTTTATCTGCATCCACGTTCTTTCAATGATCAGGGATCTTTGCTACTGCTCTCAATTCTGTAGCACAGATACAGCCTGACCTTTGGATATGTTTTTCATCTACATCCATGTATTTGAATTTGGGTCCATTTCCTGTAAGGGTAGGAGTCAAATCTGTGTGTGTAGACTGTGAGAGAGCGACATGCCCCCAGAAGCTCTTGGGTTGGAGTAAGTTGCCTTTTTGGTGCCACTGGTTACACTCTGCACTTTTTCTGTAAAGACTACTAACACGTCTGAAGGAAGGCTCCTAAACAAAAAGTCAGAGAAGGGTGTAATACATTAGATGAATCTGGACTTTCCTCTGCCTCCTTTCCCATTTATAAGATATAAATACTATGTTTGTTCTTTAACATTTAAAGCAAATGTATCTCCAAGCAGGTAGTATTTTTTCTTTCCTCTGTACTTCATCCCTTGTGAGCAGTGGAAAAGTATTTTGGATCCCACAGATTTGCAAGTCTACCCTGCCCAGGTAATTACATCCAAAAAATGCAATAAAAGAAAAGCAAAACCCAAACCAACCTCTAATATTGTCATCTGAGTATTGAAACACTCCATATACTGATTTAGAGGATGATTTTTACCACACTGATGCTTCTCAAATGGTCCCTGAAGCTACTCAGTGGGAATTGCCAGCTATTTGCAAATTCCGTAACAGTTCCAACCATAACATACAGGAACAAAAAATACCATCCCAATTTATGGGATTATACTTTTTGAGAAAAAATATAGCTAATATTAAAGCTGCTTCTGTACTATACCTCCCAGTGCCTCAGGTCTAGGAAACATGAACATAAATGGGATGAATTCTGGATGCTCCCCAATATGCAGTGCCTTCGTAGTAACATGTTTGAAACAAAATTATTCTGCTGGCTTAAAGGTAATTAACATAGCATTTAGCTATTCATGTAAGGGAATAAGAGAGTATTTTTATTCTAACATAATTAAATCAGGAAGACATTAATTTTATCAGAGATAATTGAAAACCTGTGGCTATAAGTCTATATTCTGCTATAAGTCTATATTCTGTAGGCCCTCATAAATCCGTTAATAGCTGGGGATGAGCTGTAAGTACAGAATTTGGCTGGAACCTTCTTGTTTTGCTTTTCTGTAGTAGATAGGTGAAAGCTTCAACTCCAGCCTCACTGAAGTTCAAACGTTTGCTAAGCCTTCTGACTTATGTTACTCAAATGAAAAACCTGATTCTTTACTGTCTTTTGCTGTCACCTTTTGCAAATAAGTTTCATTTGTCTCAGAGACAATGCTAAAAAAGCAAGCGTTTGGGGCTGTGTGTGTTAGTTTTCAGACCAAAGAGTGAGATTCTTTTATTTTGCCTGATTTTAATCAGGTATTTCATGTAAAGTTTTTCAGTTCATTTTGTTTGCAATATTCAGATGGATTGTCATACCTTTTCCATTACTATTCCATTTGGATTTATTCAGCCTATATAACCATTACAGTTACAGGTAACTGAGTAAATTTAAAAACTGGAAGCGGAGCTCTGTATAGATTCAGACTATATTATTATGATTAAAAAGGTTTGTTTTTTTTTTTTTTTTTGCTTACTTTTACTTCTTAGAAGAAGAAAATTAGTAGAAGTTTTATTTCTGGTATGCTGCTAGAGTCTGCCTTCCCAAATTTCTAGTTAAAATTGGGTGCAGATATTTAGCTGTTGTCATTGCTCCTTCGTTGCAAGGCAGGAGTTGTCTCTCTCAGCATGTTTGACAGACATACATAATTCTGTGTATTTGCCAAAGCATAAATACTCTGATTTCAAAACATAACAAATACTATTCAGAAATTCAAAAATGAATTTTGATTGCTGAATAGAATTTTTTATGTACGTAGTGCAACTAAGGAGATAAATATGAGAATAGGGCATAAATAAAATCTAACATCTGTTGTAGAAGCAAGGGCTAAAACAAATCCACAGTAAATTTTATCCTGTTATGTGAAACTCTATCATGCTGTTTGTAGAGAACTATTACTGTCTTAGTTTGTGAGGATAAAGGATCTGTTTATTAAAAAACAAAAGATTGTTCAATTTCCACTGAATACACTTTGCAAGCACATTTAGCATTTTCTGCAGTTTATGGACATTTGAAGTAAATATATCTTTTAAGAAATACTTGTTGCCATTCAATTTCACCAAATGTTTACCTGTGCTTTTCTTTAGCACACGAGTAACCTCAGTTAGTCAAGGGACAAGTTAGACAAGAATGACTTGTCTACACAGCTAAATATGTTTAAGCACTACCTGAACTGTGACCTGAAGTATTAGGAGTATGTTCCTGGTATTATGACACTGCATTTCAGTTTTTCAAGCCTTTTCTAAATGGTTTAAATTAGGTTGGGCTGTGCATCTAAAGAGTAAATGACATGGTTTTTTCTTATGCACTTTGTAGAACGAGGCTCAAAAGGACACCTTGACCTCACAGAGTTAATAGGAGTTCCTCTTCCTCCTTCTGTCTACTTTGTCACCGGCTATGGAGGGTTCCCAGCTTACAGCTTTGGACCGGATTCCAACATCGGTAGATTGACAAGTGCTATAATACCATCGCCTTTCTACAGAGATTTCGCTATTATAGTTACAGTGAAACCAAACAGTGATCGTGGAGGAGTGCTGTTTGCAATAACAGATGCCTTCCAGAAAACAATTTACCTGGGACTGAGAATTTCACCAGTGGATGACAGCACCCAGAGAATAATTATGTACTACACAGAGCCTGGATCCCATATCTCCAGAGAGGCTGCTTCCTTTAAAGTGCCAGTGATGACTAACAGGTGGAATAGGTTTACAGTGACTGTTCAGGAAAATGATGTTGCTTTGTTCATGGACTGTGAAGAATATCAGAGGCTTCAGTTTCAAAGGTCAGCTCGAACCTTGGTATTTGAATCTGGCTCTGGGATATTTGTTGGTAATGCAGGAGCCACAGGATTGGAAAAGTTCACAGTAAGTGCTGTCTGATAAATTCACATGTATCAGTGTTTAATGCATGTACTCTCTACCCAAGAAAGTCTGCTTACAATGGTTATATCCCAAATGAGGTTACAAATCGTATAGTTTGTATTTTCCATACCTGGCTAGACTTTGGGCAGTGCAGATATATAAACTCTGGTTTAAAATGCAAATGTTCTGAGAACCTCAGAAATTTATTAATAGTCCAGGTATAAAGCTCCACGTTCAGTTTAAATATTAGAAACTCCAGAGTAAATATGTCACATAAATTTTTATGGCCTTTCTACAAAGGGCAGATTTCAGAGTATCCATGTTTTTAATTTCTGAGAATAATACCTTACTATAAAGTCAATATTTTAAACTCTTATAAGTTAGGTACTCATATTCAACATCAGAAATAGAATGATGTCATCAAAGATAAAGATATTTGGAAGATAAAACTGTATTTCTACAGTTTATGTATTATTTGAAGCTTATCAGGTGCTTCAGAAAAATAGAATGGACCAAAATCACTACTACAAACCTCTCAAGCCTTCTTAGCTTGAGTGCAAGCATCCTTTCTGCTACATCCTGACTGGGATTCTCAGCCACTGAGCTTGCAAATGGAAGTGTGAAAGCAGTCATTATGCGTGAGATTGACTCATTGTAAAATGGAAAGGGAAATGTCACAGTTTTTCCATCTGGTTTTTGTACTTCCCTTGTACTTCAAAACTTGCAGAGTGTTTTGTAAGATTAATGTCTTTTCCCCTAAATTAGTAAAGCAGCAGTGCAAAACTGAGTGGATCCTTTTCTTTAGAGAGTAGAGATGTTCTTACCAGAGTTCAGGGGTACTGACAGGTTGTGAGCTCAATCTGGTAAGCAGCGAGGATAATGTACTTTTATCATTTATCTGACTAGTCTAAACACCTAGAATTACAGGATTATATTGATTAGCAGCAAATAAGTGGTGGAAAGTGAAATGTATGAAGATTGCCTGCTGGTGCTACCTTTCTTAGACAGACAGGATGACTGGAGTATTGTGGATGCCTGATTAGTAAGTAGGATTGAGAATCATTCAGGAAAATGAGACTGCTCTGGTACCCCACCTGGAAAACACATGATGATCAGTTGCTGAGATTATCACCAATAAATCTGTAAATATGGTGGATTACACCATGATGCATTTCCACAAAAATGGGTTGTTCTGTATGTTATATTGAGTACATAAATTTCAGCCAATATTCTGATTGTTTCATTACTACTAATTGTGACCTGTAGTCTAGGTCCTATGCCTTTATTTCTTCATCATATTGCTTCATCATACCCAATTGCTTTTGGGTAGAAAAACTAAATGGCTGATCCCTCCTCAAACTCTGTTTGTATGCCAAGAACTGTTTACATCAATTGCCCAAAACAGAAACAAATCACAGCAGATTGTGCAAATGAATAGATATCAGTTGCTGTTTGCTCTGACTAATGGGAATTCATGTGTCTCAGACTCTGGTTGTCAGACACAAAAGGAACGTAATTATTGTCAGATTTATTGAAACCAAAGGAAAATCTAGCCCTGATGCTTGTAAAGAAAAGTAGAACACAGACAACAACCAAATATAACTGAATCAGTAATGATGCCAGATGCTGCAAACCAGCTTTAACAGGGAAGGCAGCAGCAGGCACAAGACCCAGAGAGGGAATACAATATCTCGTATCTATCATCCCTACCATGGTAGACTGAACCATAACTTTCCTAGTTAGAGTAATTGGCTAGCAGCAACACTTGGGAAACATTAGAGCTCTCCATTCTGCTTCCTGAACCATACAGGGCCACAGATTAGAGCAAGAGGAAAAAAATATGTTTTCAAAATGTGATTCACCTGTACTGTGAAAAAAGCATCACTGCTTAAGTGTCTGGTTGTGCCTTCTTTCATGTATCATTTTTCAGTGAACTATTAGTCAGTCTGACACTGTTAAATATCTGAGTTGTCCATTAAGTTTTGAGAGAAATAGGATGGTTGAGACTACTGAGCTGTTGCCTCAGAATGCCCAGCAAACTCAAGATACACCAACTACATGAGTTTCATGGTCTTTAAAGGTACAGAAATTAGAGGATTGTCAAAGATAGAATCACAGACTTTATTCCTTTCTAAAATATCCTAGGTCATGTGTGTTAGGCAAGATAGTTCTTGATTTGAATATCCGTCTTTCTGCCCTATGTGTGCAACATGTCTAACTGTGAGATCCCAGAATAGGGAAATGTCCCTCTGTAGTGGTTTGAACCAGGTTTTTCCCCCTGAAGCTAAGAAAGTGGTAACCCCCAGGGGGTGGTGACACTGGAGATTTGAACCAATCTGCACTCCTGCGAAAAATAAACATACCACAAACAAATGGAAGAGAAGGTTAGTTGTAGTTTGGTTGAAGAAGTGGTAGCCATGTTCTGAGGCCACGAGGAGCAGAGGGCAGAAGACCCTGGGGGTCTTTGGCCGCCCAACCCCCAGCGGGGGGCTGTGGAGATCTGGAACAGCATAAAGCTGCGCTAGGTGCCTGCAGGTGAGAGCTAAGAAAGTTTTCTCCACTGTGAGTGAGCAGAGATAGAGCAGCGGCAGACGCAGCGTCCAGAGGCTATGGCTAAGAGCCAGGACAGATAAGAACTGAACCAAACAGCAAACAGCTTGCAGTAAGAGGGAGAACTCCTGGAAGGAAAGCCGAGAAAAAAGAGCTAGCAGCAGCCAAAAGAGAGAACTGAGTTCTACAGAGTTTTTGGGGTAAGAACTGAACCAGACCCCCCAAAACTCCTTTGAGACCTCTGAGAAAGGAGGGAGATGAGTCTTGGACATGCAGAACTAGAGAGAGAGGAGCTGAGAAGCTCAAAAGCGTCCTGAAGCTGGACCGGGACGGAAAAGAAATGTGGGGGGATTGACCTTGGCCCCCCCTCGCTGCTGCTGACAAGCCAGGCAGCCTGAGACGGAGCACAGGAGCTCTGGTAGAACTCTTGAGGCAAAGGCTTTCAATTGAATGCTGCCCAAGATGTTCTGACTGAGGGGTGAACCCCTGAGGAAGGGACTTTCACGAAGATGCCCCTGCATTTCATGATATGCCTGTGGTGAAGCGAGTTTTGTCCCTGCTGGCAGTCCACAGGCGAAGGGGCTTGGAGACCCCCTTGTATGTATTGAAGACCCTCACTTGGAGACGACGGGGGCCGAGGGGGCTTGGATACCCTCTTCGTGAGTGCTGGCAGAGATCCAGCTATCAGCTGCTGCATGTGAAGAGGACAGATGACTGCTGCCGTAGAGAAACTGCTCAGAGACTAGAAGTCCTTCTTCCCTCCTGGACTTTTATTTGGAGGAGAGAAGAGATCATGGTAGAGATAGTTGAGATCATGTGTATAATGTATAATATTTATTTGTACAGTCATTGTAATATATTCCCTTTCCCCCATTCTGAGTCTCGTGTTTTGTCTGGAAAAAATCATCCCACATTAGGTTGAGATGTGGGAGTGGGCTTAGACTAGGGAAATAGATTTTTGGAGTTCTCAAACCATGACACCCTCACGTGTTTCTTAAAGTACTTTGAGTCTTTCTAATCCAAGAAACAATAGTTAAGTGTTTAAAATTAAATTGTTACTGCTCCTTCAGCATGTCTGAGAAGTACAGTTTGTAACTTTGAAAAAAGAAACCTTTGTTATTAGGAAATCCTTCTCCTTTATTTCTTCTCTGGAAAGTTTTAAGATGATTTCTCTCTGAACCACTTCATCACTTATTGGTATTCCCTTCCCATCCTTTGTCTCCATTGTTAGGGGTTTTCACATGCCAATTTTGGTGCTGCAATGCACTTCATAACTAGAAAAAGGAGACAGTGCTTTACAGACTCTAGGACATAAACCAGGACTAGATCCTTCAAGGGGAGCACTAACAATGTGGTGTGACAATTGTAGCGTCATTGGGATGTGACAGCCATTGTATTCTGTCACCTTCAATTTTTTCAACATTTTGCAAAAGGAAAATGTACAAATGTATTTACATCTTTAAATTGGCATAATTATCATAAAATTTTGTGCTTCAGACAATTTTAAACCAAATCAGTACACAGTTTGGGGTATTTTGGTGCTTTGTTTAATTCCCACCACCCAACCCTTTCACACATGCTACTTAAAATATTTCTTCCTTGAACTGTTTTTAATGTTCCATGCAGGGCTCAATTCAACATCTAACAATCAAATCTGACCCAAGGGCTACTGAAGATCATTGTGAAGATGATGATCCTTATGTAAGTATTCTTATAAACACTTGCTCAGTACCTCAGAGATTTCAAAGTAATTTTCCATTTAATATTTTTAATAAGCCTAAATGTAGTATTTCTTCTTAGAAACATTTTGTCATACTTAAAACTATCTCTGTGTGCAAATCATTTTTTTTTTTGGCCTATACTACCCTCAGAAGTGACTTTTCAAAAAGCATCATTTTATTTTGTCTAAAACAGCTTTCAGAAAATGAACTAAGGCTTTTATTTTTCTGAAGGGTAATGAAATACTGCAAGTACTGAAATAAGTTAACATCATAATGACACTGAGGCTTCACCAACTGAAAAAGAAAAAGTTTTTTTTTTTCTGCATTGAAGCTGCCAATTCCTTGGAGATCATGGTTTTTTTCCCTGACTTTTATGAACTTGCTCTCATGATTGGGTTTTGCACAGGCTTCAGGGGACAGCAGTGGCAATGGCAGCATTCAAGAACATGAAGTTTCTGAGGCACAAGGCATCCTTTCACCTTCCCATCTTCCCATGAGGGTAAATTTGTTTGATTTAATTGTAGTTTTTTTACTGTCATAGAACCAGAATTTCTTGTATTTTCATTTGTGACCATTGTCTCTTTTCCCTTTGCTGGCTACCACTAAGAAGGATCTGGCTCTGTCTTCTTTACTCCCTCGTATCAGGATTTTGTACACATTGATAAGACTGGTCTGTGCCTTCTTTCTTGAGGCAGTCCTTCCTCTCTTATCTTCCTCTAATATATCAAAAAGCAGGCAGCTGGCCCCCAGCCAGTATTGCTACATGGGGTAATTCCTCACTGTATGCAGGACTTGAATTTTACTTTGCTGAACTACTACAGCCAGCTAGGGTTCTTCTGGCAGCAAAATCACCCAGTGCTTGATGGCTCTTCTGTATTTTGCATCACATCCCAAAATTTAACACAGAAATCCTACTGTGCTGACTTTTTCTCATTTGGATGCAACTGCAGCAAATTCAAGAAAGATATCTGGATAGCTACTCTATTTAGAAAAACTTAATTCTTTTAGCTATTATTTTAAGTTTCTGTTTAATAACCTTCTTGCACTATTCAAAATTACACACAGCAATAGTAGAGTTTTTGGCTTTTATTCCTCCTTCTGAAAGATGTGGTTTAATCCCAGCTGGCCACTAAAGACTGCACAGCCACTCACTCACTGACCCACCAACCAGAAAACTCGTGGTTGAGATAAAGATGCTTTAATAGGTAAAGCAAAAGCCAGACACATGAGCAAAGCAAAACAAGGAATTAATTCACTGCTTCCCATGGGCGGGCAAGTGTTCAGCCATCCCCAAGGCAACAGAAGTCCATTGCACGGAACGGTGACTTGGGAAGACAAATGCCATCACCTTGAACATCCTCCCCTTCCTCCTTCTTCCCCCAGCTTTATATTCTGCAATGACACCAGATGACCTGTGTTATCCCTGTGGTCAGTTGGGGTCAGCTGTCCTGGCTGTGTCCCCTCCCAGTTCCTTGTGCACCTCCAGCCTCCTCACTAGCGGGGTGGGGTGAGAGGTAGAAAAAGCCTTGGCTTTGTGTAAGCACTGCTCAGCAATAACAAAAACATCCCTGTGTTGTCAACACCATTGTCAGCATAAATCCAAACACGGTGCCATACCAGCTACTGTGAAGAAAATTAACTCTACCCCAGCAAAAAACAGCACACAAGAATGTTGTTTTTCAGCATAATCTCAGCATATTACTTGTTGTTGCAGAGTACAAAAAGTAGAAAATTTCTATTTTAATGAGCAAGTATTTTTCTTAGATTGCTAAAAAGTAGTTACAGATCTATGATTTACATGAATAGGGACCTGAAAGTGTAATAGCAATTGCTTATCACTATATACCACTCCCAAGGAGTAAAAATGTGACATTTTCCTTTAATTTTCCAAGCATGTGAGACCAGTCTTGGATGCCAAAATGTTATTTCAAGATCTGTCAATGTTGAAGTAGTACAGCAATGTCATGCCTTCTTCAGAAGACCTAGAAGTTGCCTACAGTTGAATTCCATAATTAAGCTAGAATTAATGCCCAGAGGGAAAAATGTTACCGAAAAAGTATTACAGAATATAATTTATTATTTGCTAATGATGAAGTTGTGGTTGTCATAAATGAAGAGACAAAACATACTTTTTCCCGATTCACCTCTTGAAGATACAGTTGCTTATCGAAGATTATATCATTGCAAACATTTTTGCATTCAGCTATAATACTTCGCTTGCTTTATTTTAATTTCTCCACAAATTATTATCTGTTATGATGTTATTTTAATTTGCTGTTGAAATGTTTTTAAGACTGTCTGGTAAACTGAGTGATGCTTTAAGTACACAAATAATTTTCTCTGAAGTGTTACACTGCAATGTTAATAAAGAAAATATATATATGGCAGATTATCGCCCTTTGACAACAAGAAAGAAATAAGCTTCACATAGCTCTTTTTGGTTCTTCAGACACTTTTTGGTGGCAGACTGTCAATGTCTTGGACTGTGTAGAAATAATCTTCACTGTGTCTGTGTGCAGTCCCAGTTAGTACTACAGTAACTCTTTGTGTGAGCCAGTCTCCGAATGGATAATGATACATAGATTTGTGAGCCTGAAAGGCCAGTAAATGATTATTCTCTTTAAAATGCAAGAACTTCATGTGAAAGTATTTCCTTGGATTACACACATAGTTTTTTCCAAACTGCCTCGAGAATTTCAAAGGCTATACCAGCATGTAATTATGTAGTCTCCCTCAGCAAAATGCTGTTGTTTAATGCTATTGTCAAATTAGAAACGCTTAAAAGCAGTCGTGGGATTTGTATGCCTTCCAGAGTGACTGCCCATGGACTTTTAATGGGTTTATTCTTTAGAAATATTAAGCAAGAGACAGAGAAAAAAATGACAGTTTAACAATCAGTACAGCCACTGACAGACATTTCTGAGAAGGTTTATATTTATTTTCTACTCTGAAAAATAACAAATCAGTACTTCAAAGCAAATTGCTATGCTGAGATGGAATGAACAAACCGAAGGTCATAATTGAAATTATATCTCTGAATAAAGACACTTAGCAGTGTTTATGGTGTATATTCTAACTTGTATTTTTCTAGTAAACTCTTCCATACTGTGCAGTAGGAATGGATAGCATTATTTGAATTAGTTCAGAATATTCCCACTGAGGAAAACCCTCAGTTTCTGGATTAGGGTGTATGTATGGATGCCAAGAACTGTCAACAAAGAAGCCTAAACTGTAAGAAGATGGTCTAGGTTCCACAGAAAGTCTTGTCTGCATTACCAGAGGACAGAAAATATAGTTTTTCTTCATAACTATTTCTCAAAATAAAGCTTTCCAATCTTTGTCCTACTGTTCTTTTATTTATCTTAACAGTCAGTAATAAACAGAAGGAATGCTTTATAGACTATGCAGTGGACACATTCTAAATTGTGTGAATTATTTTCTACTGTTTATGTGAAGTATTGGTTACTCTGCATCAGCAGAGGGAAGTCACTGGACATTGCATTTAAAGAGAAAAGTTGGTCTTCCTTTCCAAAGTCGCAAAGATCCAGTCTTACTAAAGATTTAAAATACAAAACCCTGTAATACGTGACTAGCTTAACAACATACTTTTACTATGATTCAGATAAACAAGGTGCATAAAAAAGTTTATTCGTCTCTAAAGATTAATTGAAATTGAATGAGATGAAATTGAAACAGAATGTCAAGAACAAGATGTATAATAATAAAAGAAATAAAAGCAAAGGAAACATGAATCTGTTTCTTTCTCAAGTGGAGTAAATAAATGAAATAAAAGTACTTTCATTAGCTATAGTGGGGATCATATCTGGCCAGCTGTGGAAAAAATTTCATTTCTCCTTCAAATGAAGCCCTAAAGCCTATTTTCAATATGTTTCTCAATAACAAGAAGTATCCTGAAATTTTTCCTCAATTTTAAAGGATGGTGCTACCTCTCTTCCTTTCACTGACAACTCAGGAACAATTTCAGTAAACCCTTATTATGGCATTTTGCACATATAAACCTGGTTCAAGACCAGGATGCGTGGTCCAGTAATTCTACTCCAGGTTACCCTGGCAACATCACTTTTAGATTTTATTTCAATTGCACATGCAGGTTTGCATGAAGTAATCTCCTCACTCCACTGAGACAGCCCTTCTCCAGGTCTCTCATTCCAGCAGGGAGTAGGCTCTTTACATTCCTGCATGCAGCTGATGCAAGGCTATCGAAGTGGCCACCCATTGCCAACCCACAGACAGCCTGGGGAGGCAGGGGGTACCAACCAGGCTCTTAGACCTGCAGTGAGAAGTGTACATTTCTTGTGGTTTTCTTCCTCTCTAGGGGTTTGTCAAGTGTACATCACTTGCTTTGGAGGAATGGAGTTCAAAGGTATTTTGTTAGTTTTTCCCAAGATGCTTGACCAAATAGGTGTGACATCTGCTGATAAGCAGAAACTAGATTAGTACTGTAAAGAGAAAAATGAGATAGAAGGTGAAATAAATTAAAAACTTGTAAATGAAAGAGGGTGCATATATTGGCCATTAATAAATTTTGGTTTTCATGATAGCAATGACAGTTAATATTCCTAGAGGAAGCATAAGTGTAATGACAGATACTGGCAAGATAATAATTGGGAAAGATCTAGATTTATGTTTTGCTTCATAGATGTGGCAATTCTGATTACTGTACTTTGAGGAAGGTAATCTAGCGATTCTTGCTTTAAAATATGTGATAAGCCTTTACTCTAAACAGCTCTTTGGGATTTTTTTTTTTTAGCCTGAGGATACGTTGGCTGAGCCGGTGGAAGCCCCCCCAACTATATTGTCTTATTTGGAAGAAAATGATTTCTCCGGAAATCAGAGATCAGAAGAAACCTCTGAAGCACCTAAATTAAAAGAACAAGGCACTGCCTCGGGTTTGGGGATTTTATTTGGGGAGTGGGGTCTCTAGTTCTCTGAGTCTGTCATTTCCCTGTGTATGAAAAACCACTGTCATATTTTGGGTGCTGCCAGGAAATGAAAATCCTATGGGTTTGTACATCCTGTGTGCTAGAAAAGAATTGGCGCATCAAACATTTGGTTTTTGAAACTGCTGTCTGTTAGACTGCAATTTGTTATTAGCAGCAAAGGTAGTAACTGCGAAGTGGTAGCAACTATAGCCAGCGTTAAATACATCTCTCACTTTTCCCTCCATACAAGGACATATCTCAGTCTCACTGTTAAAAATGCAGAGAACAGATATACCCTTCTGTAGTGTGAAAATTTCAGTCACAGAACTATGGTTTATATTTTGAAATTATAAAAAAAAATGGAAATTGGATAAAACTAAGAAACTGACCTGAGGAGCTGCTACTGGGACACTCTACAACACTCTAGTAAAGTGTAAGCATTAAGCAAAGGGAATGAAAGGAGAAAAATCCTCTTCATTCTGCTCAGGTCAGTAAGAAGTATGGCACCCCTTGAGACTACCTTTGCAAACAGTCCTACTGGCTCTGAAGCCATGTGGTACCTTTCAAAGGGATTAAGATGGGTATTTATTTGGTGACCTGTTAAAGAAAAGCACAACCTTTCATATAAAACTGAATACCGCCATTGAATAAATAACTATATCCTACTTCTGTTCCCTGAATAGAATGTCAATCTGCCTAGTGCACCAGTAGGGTGTTTTGGATGTAAGTGTAGGCAGCAAAGCTATGAGAGTAAGACATAATGCATTGAGGAATCCAGTCCTCTGCTAGCAAGACAACTTCAGTGCACTCCTAGAAAGCAGAAAGAAAATCTGGTCGTCTTAATAAGGCCAAAGATAATGTTCTTATTTAAATGTTGTACATACTGCAGATAGTACCTGTTGTACTTACCTCTTATTTTTTATGTTATATAGCTGACAAATGGGTAACCATTAGACTAGGACTTGAGGCAAAAATTATGATGCAATACAGCCCTTGTCCTTAAAACAGACATTTGTTTTGTAATTTTACTCTCACTTTTATTTTCTTTCCTTTTAAAATTTTCAGAGTTATAAAATGATTAATATTAATCTTTGGTGATTAATATTAATTTTGGTCATAATCTAAATAATTACTTTCTTTGTACAACTTGCAGCATCTGTCTCTGATAAATACCTCTGGGCAGGTTTTATTTTGCTCTCTCAATAGTAAGTGATTATTTTATTTAGATTCATCTGTCATGGAAACTGGACAAGGAAACAGCGAGTCTACTACTGTCACGCAGAAAATCTTAAGAGAAGAAGATGGCTCTGCTGCTGGTGTTTTGCCAGAAGTAAGCGGAGAGGAGGTCTGTATAATGGATTTATCATACACCTTATCTTTTTGTCCTAAGAACAGGAAAATCTGTGAATTACAGGTCTTTCTCTGAGTTGGTACCTCTAGCTATTCCATCTTAGCAGCATGGCAAAATAAAAGCTACTTTTTAAATTCTTGAATATCTTCTCAAGATATCAGACTGAAAAGCACTAACACTACATAGAAGTTTGCATCTATAACCATTGAAATGGGCTTGAGATTTTTGTCTAACAAAATGAATTTGTTCTTTTGGTTTTGCTTCTTTTTTAATTTTACATCTAAGAAAGTGAGAAACAAAGAAAATAACCAGCTAAATCCTCATCATAAAAGTCCACAATTTTTATGCCCAAAAAGCAAACATCTTGGTCTTAGTCACAGTAACCACCTTGGAGGTGAAAGTCCTACTTCCTTCTCTGAAACAGGACATATAAACAGATTTAAAATTACACCAAGTGCTTCTGTATGAAGTACTAAGTGCAAAGAAGTCCTTCATTATCACACTCCTTCATTATCAGGTGATCCAGACAGAAGACTGATGCTAAACCACACTAAACTTTGGGGGAATTCATGCCTAAAATGTGTCTCAGTGGTTTTCCTTAGTTGACAAGAGACTAATCTGAAAATTAATAGTTTATGCAAATTATCTCTTTATAAGCCCAATCTTACTTGAATTACCATCAAAGAGGCTGATTGTCTAGTGAATGTCTTGACAAGGGAATGACTGGGTGGATTGCACTGGAGAATTGTCTGCAGCTCCTAGTTATTTCTTTAAGAAGGCGGTGTATGCTGCCTCTTGACAGCTGCATACTTAAATATCCTGAGAAGAAAATTCCATTAAACAAGTAAGAAGCAACTTTTCTAGCATTCACAAAAAAAGATGCTTTGACTAATGAATTATTAGGACTGAGCAAACTTTACAGCCATAGATGGCCTTATATCAAAGTTGAGGCAAGTCAGTGAAGTTTCTTGGGGTCCTTATATTACTCATGTCTGTGTTGGAGTAGTTCCATGAACAAATGCAGGTTACAGCCATGCTGAGCTTCTCTCTAGACTGCCAGGACATTTTTTAGAAGTACTCTAGGAGAGGTGATACTGGACATCTTTTGCCTGTCAGAGATGCCTTCCAATAAACCTGGTCAGGCCATCCTGTTGTAAGCATCCAAGCTTACATTCCTTTCAAGATCCCTCCTGATGGAAAAAGCAATTCTATAAAGTGTGTGTGTGACCATCAAGTGACTTGTACACTACTGAGCAGAAGAAACTCTTACAAAGATGGGCTGTAATTTAACTGGCAAATCAATTTTGCCAGAGCTAGGAATAACTGTAAATTACATTCAAAGCATTGAGGCTAGTCAAATTTTCAGAATAACTCTTCGTCAAATCCCTTATAAAATTAGATTCTCCGTTTGAGTAGACTCCTGTAGGCCTGGCTTCTAGACAAGAAAATTAAGAGAAAATGCAAGTCTGTAGCCTGTCTCTGGTTTGATGTTCACACAGAGTTAAGGAAAACAGCAGCCCCTTTTAACTCCTACATGGAGAGTACACCAGCCTACATGACTGCAGGTACTACAAACCCCAAGGGGAGTGTCTATCCCATAGGTAGCAAAGTCATCCTCTCTGGTGAGATACCGGACTTTGAAAGATAACATACCTATTGCATTTGAAAGGTAATGTGTAACCTGAATTTTGTGGGATTCTGCAAATTAGAATTACATATGTCACTCATTTGGTTGGAATCCCGTGAGCTGGAGGGCTCGAGCTCCAGCTACTCGAATACTTGCATTACTTGTCAGCATATTTCAAAATAATCAGCTGGCAGTACATTTTTCATTAATTAATATTCTTAATCCAACAACCACCACAGATTTTTCTAAGCAGAAAATATATAATGACCTTTCTTTCCTCTTGCCTTTGTGACTCCTATGCCAGAAATCCATTCTTTGTATTGATTGAAAGTGTAGTTAGTTATGACAGTTTCTCTTTGCCAGAAAATGTACAGCATCACGAATGGCAGAAATTTAGAATAAAAGATCCACATAGTGTGTGTTTAGTTAAGTGTTTAAGGTTGCTCCTCACAGGGTCTTCTGTATTTACTGTGATAAGTTATAACAAGTGGTGAAACATTAGGTCATGGGTGATCCATTGGAGATGACAAACAAGAGGTTTTAATATTTGTTGGAGAACTTCCAAATATAATTCCTCTAACATTTTCATGCCCGCATTCACATTTTTTAAAACAGCAATTTTAATGTCAGATGAACTATTATTTGTGCAATCTTTCTTTTTTTTTTATCCCCCAGTTTTGGGCCATTTTTCTTAAATAAAAATCCAGTCTTGGTTTAAGAAGTGTAACACATAAAGCTTAAATCTATTGTGACAAGTAGTTTTGCTACTTATTCATCTTTGCAAGTTTTTTTCTTGACCTTATTTCAATTTCTACATGCTTTTCACTGCATAGATAACCACGATGATTATATAATATGCTAATGAGCAATCTTTTAGAAAATATTAATAAAAAAATTTGTTACTGCCATTCATCTCTCAGTTTTTACTTGTGCCTGGTGATACTCCTTCCTCCAATGCTCCAATCTCTCTAGATCCCTCTTCAAGGCCTCTTGGCCTTTGGGGGAGTCAGCAGCACCTCCCAGTTTGGTATCATCTGCAAACCTAGTAATGGTGCATTCAACTCCTGCAGCCAGGTCACTGATAAACGTATTGAACAGAATTGACCCTAGAGTTGATCCTGAAGAATGCCATTAGTGGCAGGTCACCAGCCATATGTAGACCCATTCACTGCAACCCTTGAGCTCTGCCCTTCAGCCAGTTCTTTACCCAGTGCACCATAAACCCGCTCATCTCACACTTGGACAACTTGTCCCAAAGGATGCTGTGAAGGACAGTATCAGAAGCCTTACTAAAATCCAGAAAAATCACATCCATCTCTGTCTCTTCATCCGTTATGTGAGTGACCTCATCACAGAAAGGTATCAAATTAGTTAAACAGGACTTTGCCTTTGGGAACCCGTGTTGAGTGTGCTTGATGATTGTAGTATTCTTTAAATGCCTTTTGATAGTACTCAGTATAATCTTCTTCTTAATTTTTCCAGGAACTGAGGTTAGACTAACAGATCTGTAATTCCCTGCATCTTCCCTTGCATCCTTTTTGTAGGCTGGAATAATGCTGGCTATCTTCCAGTCAATAGGAACCTCCCCATACTCCCAAGACCTTTAGTAGATGATTGAGAGGGGTCCTACCATGACATCCACTAGCTCCTTCAGTACTGTTAACAATCTGTATCAACAGTCCTGTTATCTTATTCAGGTTATGGTCTTACCCGCAGCTTAACTAAATAGATTCTCTTCTAACACTTTTTCAGATGGGAAAAAATGAGACGAGATTAAAAAAAAAATTGCTGGGCTGGACTTTGGGACCTTTCCTTGTGACAAAACCCAGAAAGGTCTTTAAAAAATCAGCTAACAGTTCTTCTGTTAAAAGCTGTCATCCTGCTAATTTTAAAATACTTGGAATGCTACTATATTACCTCTCTCCTAGTTTCATTAGCTGCTAATGGAACTCAAAATATTTCATCAGTGCTATAAAATATGAGTAAATCCTAGTGTTTATTTCAAAATACAGTAATTACTTAAATGTTCCATTCTGTACACTGGATTTTAATTTAAATATGAATTAGTGTCTGAGCTTCATTCCTGAAAGGTTTTATTTTATTCCTGGAATATTTTAAATTATTCCTATTATTATTCTTACTTTCTCTTGACTAAATACTAATGCTTAGCAATATTTTGGTCTTGTTTGCTGTCCATTTTTACTCTTTGCTATCAGTTTTCCTGTTTCATCTTCTGTCACATTTTTACCAAACTGGACATATAACCCTCTTTTGTCAGTTTTGTAGATCTTGGGGGAGTTGGCTGAAGCATTCCTAAACATGTCTATTTTAACTCTCACAATTTTCTCCCAGACAGACTCAGTCTGGGAAAACAGCCTTTTTCAAACCTATTTTATTGATTTAGACTGTGTGGATTTATGCAGGTATAAAATTAGATCATGGTAACCAGCTCAGTGAGCAACTTATTTGTGCATAAATGAGCTCTAATATGGATTATCTTTGCTGAATGGAATATACTGTTTGTATAGTGCCTATAAGGTTTGTGACTGCATTGAACAAGGCAAGGATTCTAAGAGGGAAGGGAGGAAAGAAAGAGGGAAAAATGGGAAAAGTAATGCAACACGTTTTTCATATATCATATTTTATTTATTGAGGACCAGAAAGGTCAGGAAGTAGAAGACGGGTCCACAGGATCTCTAGGAGGGTCAGGAGCAGAAGATTTGCAAAAAAAAGGTCAAGGACCTCCTGGACCTCCAAGGAAACTTGGACAACTTGATCAGCCTGTGAGTATTTTCTATCTGTTGAAAGAATATATTTAAGAAAGGGCAATAGCCAGCCATCACACGTGCATGAAGGGCTGTAACTGCACAACCTTACACACTGGCATCAGTTGTACTTCTACAAGATGGATTTTAGCCAGATGTATGTCCTCAGGAAGCATCCTAATTGGTAGAAACTGAATAGATTCATGTGGGTCAAGACAAAAAATGCTTTAGCAGATGGTGGCAACAGGCTAAGGTTAATGGTATGATTTGGTGCACTCAGAGCAGCAGTTTGCAGTAGTGTGTTACAAATACATCTTTCTATTCTCTGTTGACTATCACTTTTGTATGAAATTAGATTTCTTTCCAATGTCCAGTTCCTCATAGTTTGAAAGTTGTCAGGGAAGAGGCAGAATTTTAGCCCAGAATTTACCTGCTGTAGGCATATTCAGCAACTTTGCAATATTTCGAGATTTTCTTACTTCTCAGATAAGTAAATGCCTGAGACAGAAAATTTGAAGAGGACTTCTCAGACAGCTGTCACTATTTATTTTAACAGAACATTACAGTTTTCAAAATGTTTGTCATCAGTACTGTGATGGTCCAGTTAGCACTCTGTGAAATCCAAATACAGCCTGCCAAGTGTTTCCATCTGTATCCCCCAAACTCACAAAGTGGTTCCTCTGCCTCTTTGTTGTGGGAAGTGCAGTAGTGGTGAGAGGCAGATTTTGTGAGCTGCCAGCTGCATAGAGGTCCAAGTCCCAAATCTCATTCTACTGCGGAAACCAAAAGTTAGAAACTAGCACCCTTATATCCAGCCTCTGCTGAAAGTGTACAGCCTGTTTAACCTGCACAAAAAATAATGTCTAATTAAAAAAAGTTATTTTCTTTTAGGGTAAAAATAGACTTCAGGAATTGCCAGGACTGAAAGGAAAAGCAGGCCTAAAAGGTGAAAAGGTATGTGTCCTGTTAATAAACAACAATCAGGTACCATTTATGCTTAGAGATATGTTAATTTGTACATATTTGTATTGGTACGGTCTGGGAGATAGATGTGGAATCATGGGAAGAATTTAAACATTCTACTGTTCATCCAGGAATGCATGGAGGTCACCATAACAGAATCCTAAGTATTTTTCAAGGATATGAATAAATTTCAGTTATAGAAAAAGTTGCATTTTCACAGGAGAGCTAAGGAAGGTATATTGAACACTTAATAAAGAAAAGTCAATTGTTATATATGACCACTTTGGGCAACTTACTCCACTGGCTAAGTGATTTAGCTGAGGTAGTGTAATCAAATTACCCTTAGGAAATGAACATAATTGAAATAAGAGCTAAACCATCTGAAGTAACAACTTGTATCTCTTCTGAGACAAAGTGAGATAAAATAGATTAATCTGTTATTAAAGTTCATGTTGTACACAAAATTGGTATACAGACAGTTACTCCAAGTGCCAAATTAATAATCCCTTTCATCTGTTTACCAGAACAATACAGTCACTTTCCAACAGAGATGAATTATCTACAGCACTTACCAGCCAGCTCAGTGCTTCTAAGATAAATCGCACGATCAGCACTGAGAATAGTAATACACAGTTTCTAGGTTTTACTAATAATAACTATTCCATATGTAGTATTGGTAATTAATCACATGTATATCTTGGTATTCTCAAAGGCACATTATAGTTCAAATAGAAATATCCTGCAATAAATGAGTTAACAGGGTCTTGAGTGATGACCAATGTATGTTAGAAATTAAGATCACAGTAGTTGCCCATTTTGGGCAACACTGTATACAGAGACAACATCTCAGCCTTGGCCATATTGATCATCATAACTGGTCTACTCTGACCTCCAATCGGGAGACCTGGAGACACACCATCTATAAGGCTGCTGCTTCCTTTGAGAACGCACGCAGGATCACTCTCGAGGAGAAAAGACAGCGCAGAAAGAATCGTGTCTTGCAGAATATACCACCTAAGGAGTCTTTCTGCTGTGCCTTTTGCAATCGGATATGTCTATCTCGTATTAGCCTCATTAGCCACCAGCATGCTTGCAACAAATGTGGATAGAGCCTTCCTAAATCTTCGTTCGCGAAGCCTAGCCATGATGATGATGAGTATCCAGAGAACAGCATTGCTCTGTAGGTTTGACAGTCAGACTGGTTTTGCCCCAGAAAGTACATGGACTCAAGAGCCTGTCAGCCCTTGCATGAGTGAGCTGCATGGCAGAGTGAAGCAATGGTTATTCTGCTTTTGAAGAGCCACCACTGGAACAGTGCATATGCACTATTACGCCTCCCCCTAGACTCGATAACCTGTGGTACAGCAGCTTCTGAGAGGAAAGGTATCATCTTGCATAGTCCCATTGGTGGCAGGAATTCATGCTTTCATTTGAGCTGGCACTGTTCCCAGACACATTGTGTCTGGAATATTCGTCAATGCTTCACAACATATCTACACACTTGTCAGCTTTTCCATGACTTTTGATGAAGCCCTTAAGCAGGAGTAGAATCTCTGGATGTAGTCCAGAACTACAGGTGCCTGTAGTCCATTATTCTCTATTACTATTCACCCCATTTGGCTAATTCTCTACATTACTCTTTCCTGATACACCCCCCTTGCAGATAGTGTCTTCCCTCTCTATGGACACTTGCAAGGAGCCTCTTTTCACTCTTCTGTGCTGTGGAACTACTGTAATCCCTCTAGCAAAGGGTCGATTTCCCCTATAGTGTTTGCCAGTCACACTGTGGAAAAATAATGGCCTAAATGTCATTCAATAATTAGCTTCTTATGTTTCGGGCAAATCTGCTTTGATCCTTCTTGTGACCAGAGTAATTTCCAGGGTGCTCGGTACTGACATAAATAATTAATGTTAGGAAACTGTAAAATTAGTCAAACAGCTTTTAGTGGAAAAAAAAGCAAATGGGAAAGATGTCAAGATTATGGTTGTTTACATTTCTTCTATTTATAAGCTAAGTGAAAATTTGCAAATGCAGCTTTATTTTGCAGCTGCTACAACTGCAGCTGCTATTAGGTGATCATTCTGATCATTCTGATCTTCAGCAACAAGTGCTACAGCTACGCTGCCAAATGGAACAGGGCAAGGAACTGACTGATTTGCTGATATTTGGGACTTGTGAGCGTGGTCCCTGACAATGTTTTGACCCATGTCAAATAGACCTCTCTCGGACAATGTCTCGAGGGTAACATTAGCTGTTAACTGTTCCCACTACGCTGCAAGATGAGACTGTGCATAGGCTGGCTCTGTGCTCTCCCAGTGCCATCCAGTAGGCTTTTTACTTTGAAATACTCATGCTGATGGATTGCAATACAGTTGTCATGTTATTTCATGAAAAGTGCACAAAAATCCCGTACTCAAAATACTAGCTTTGAACATACACAGCTAAAAGGAGGCCCAGGGCCAACTAAGTACTGTGAGCCCAGCCAGTCTGTTCTACCTGACCTCAGGGCCAAAGAAAGGTCTCCAGCCTTAGTTTATTGATTAGAATAGCCATCGGAAGGAGAATATTTCAGCAACAGGAGAAGCAGCTTAGCCAGAGCTAAATATATATTGGGAAGGAAAAAACTCCAGTAATTTCTTCCTTATTACTTTTATGACTATTTTAGTAAGGACATCTTAAGCTTAGATTTTCATTTTAAAATTTGGACTAATATTTTCAAGGGACACTTCAAAGAGACATTGTGAAAATAAGTTAACAATTGGGCACTAAAAATCCTAACAATAGGTTCAAAAGCACTAAGGAAAACTGACAGCTTCATATGCAGAGCTTTTTCTTGGCAATGCTTTCATCATCATCATCATCATGGCTAGGCTTTGCGAACGAAGATTTGGGAAGGGCACTACCCACGTTTGTTACAAGCACTCTGGTGGCTAAAAAGGCCAATACGAGATAGACGTGTCTGGTTGCAAAAGACACAGTGGAAAGACTCCTTAGGTGGTATATTCTGCAAGACATGATTCTTTCTCCGTTGCCTTTTCTCCTCAGGGGTGATCCTGTGTGCTTTCTGAAAAGCATCAGCAGCGTTATAGGTGGTGTGTCTCCAGATCTCCCAATTGGAGGCCAGAGTAGACCAGTTATGGTGATCAATATGGCCAAGGCTGAGATGTTGTTTCAGGGAGTCCTTGTATCTTCTCTTCGGGGCTCCTCTCTTGTGGCAGCCAGTGGCAAGTTCACCATAAAGCAAAATCTTAGGGAGGCAGTGGTCCTTCATCCTGGAGACATGTCCTGCCCAATGCAGCTGTGTTCTCAGTAACATGGCCTCTATACTTGTGACTGCTGCCTGTTCTAGAACAGATGTATTGGTCACATAATCTGACCAGTGGATGTTTAGGATTGTACGGAGGCAGCATTGATGGAAGCGTTCTAGGAGCTGCAGGTGGTGGCGGTAGATGATCCATGATTCAGATCCATATAAGAGAGTAGACAGCACTATGGCTCTGTAAACACTGATCTTGGTACTTTTCTTCAGGTGTTTATTTCGCCAAACTCTTTTATAAAGCTTTCCGAAAGCACTATACGCCTTTGCTAACCTGTTGTCTATCTCTCCGTCAATCTTACCATCCCTGAGGTAATGAGGCTACCTAGTTAATTAAACTGCTGGACTGATTTGAGCTCTGAGGCAATGCTTTAAACAGACCCAATTCCTGCGGTAGAAAGCAGGACAAAGAAGAAGACACTGATCTGATCCTCTTTTACACATGTGAATAATTTTTAAGTTATTAGTTGTTCAGAAAATCATTTCATTATCCCAATCAGTGTGATTTCCTAGGACTGGCTGTGTTCACAGGGGGAGCAAAGCTTAAAGAATTATCTGTGAACACACAAAAATTCAAACCAGTTATGCTCTTCAAAGAGAATCGGCATTTTTTTTTCAGCATAATAATATTGAAATTTGAGGAACTGCCTGCTTGTTTCTGGTTCTTCTCACTGAAAATGGAAAACTGGGAATGAATGGGGTGCTACATATCAGTGGAGAGTGGGCAGCTGGTTGTCACTTTTCCACTATGGTCCATGTTCTGCACAGAGATACATCCATGAGATGCTCCTTATGGAGGGAATGGCTGCAGTTAGGCTTCCAAATAATGACTGTGATCCAAATGTGAGAGCTGGGGATTTTTTGTCTTCCACACACAAAGTGGAAGAAATTGCATGAAAATAAACACCAAAAACTGACAGAAGCTAATGTAATAATCACTGGAAAAGCAAAGTATATGTTAAAATTAATGAAGAGCATCTGTAAAATAACACACTGGCAGACAGTAAAAATAGCCCCAAATGAATTAAACACATTCTCTGTGGACATGACTGAAGTATCACTATAGGAACCATTTGACAAAGCCACAGGGAACAAAGAACTGAATGAATACATTTATCTAATTAATTCTCTAATTAATAAAGAGCAAGTGACCAAGAGGCAGGTAAAAGTCAGTGTTTCCTGCTATGTAACTGAATATGTGAATTTAAAAAACACAATTAAAATGCTCATAATCTCAAATAGTAAACTGGCAGGTTAGAGGGTAAAGCATAGATCAGTAGAGGCAGAACCTCAACTCTTGACTCCAGTGAAAAATACTGGACTTGGGCAGAAAAATTATTAAAATTAACAAACATCTTAAGCTGAAGCAGTTCAAACTAACCTCAGCAAAATGTCAGAGGTAATGTAAGAAAGCCAAAGTAGAAGAGATGGTACTAATTATAAAAGAAAATGACACATATCTGAACAGTGTCATTCATTGTGTTGACACTAGATAAAGATCAATATATAGGAAAAAAATCATGATGTGGTGGTATTGGAAAAAGCATTACAGATCTGTGGTGTGACCACAAATGTATTTATTTATATCCTAAAAATGCAAGTTCCACAGTAAAACTTTATTCTGGCAAGATATATACACTGTCTAATACTGTCAATGCTACTTGTACATTTGCAAATTCATTGAAGAAGCTAAAAAAGGAAGAGATCTTTCTTTCTTTGCCAATGCAAAGATCATGTTTCTTGAGAGCTTGTCTTAGAAATGAACAAAGTTCAACCCTGCTCATAGCATCTAAGCAGTTGCTTTTGTTGTTTCTTGTGACTGGAAATCCACACAGATTGTAGCTAATGCTTATAGTATTTATATAGTTAAATCCTTGCTGGTTTATCTTAATTCCCGTTTCAGGGTGATCCTGGTGAGGGATTGCCAGGACCCCCCGGACTACCAGGACCATCAGGACCATCTGCTCCTTCCAGAGGATTAGTGAGTATTTGAGGATCTCTGTCAATGAGCTCAGCTTGCCACAGAGGAATCCAGAACTAAATAGGTTTTCACTGGGAAAGTAGCCTGACTGCCATAGATAAAATAATGTTTTCTAAAACAGTCATGCAGAAGTGCAAATAAATGCCTGATTAAGGTGTGTGCATTCTGTAAGCTACATAAACACCCAGCATTCTCTGACTTCAAGAGACTAGCAAGGCAGCAACAGATCCCTAGGACAATGTGCTCCAATCCAACAGCTTTACCTAGTCAAAGGCCACTTCTATAAACAGTGAACACCAGGTCCTGCACCACCTTAACTTTCTTGTTCTCTGTGATACCAAGTTTCAAGGTTTTTACTTCTGGAGTGAAGTGGAGGAAGTCTCAGTACATCCTTAACTCCCAGACTTTTGAAACATTAGCTTTTGTACTACAATAACAGATTCAGGTAGTAGTTCTCTCTGTGCTTTGGTTTTTAGTTTGCAAAACATACACAGCTATGAAACTCATCAAGAACTAAAGTGGTTTTTTAACAAAATACTTTAGAAAAAGCTTCAGTATATTAATTTTTTCTTATAAAATGCCTCTTTTGATTCCAGTTGTGAGAATCTTAGAATCTGGCTTTTTAACCAATAGGCGCATTCTAGGAAACAGTGGTTATTTGTTAGATATGTGTTTGGGGATATTTTTAATCTTGACAGGTATCTTTCTGAAGTTAAAATTTGTCTGAGATATTGCTTCATCTTCAGTTCACTTAGTCATATAGCATGTGTGTCCTGCAGGATGGTTGTCACTGTGCTCATAGGGCATCTGCAGGTAAATATAGTGCTCAGTGTCTGCAAAATAAGATGGTATGAAACAACAGAAATGTGACTGAAATGTATTTGTTGTATTATAATTTATTTCACTGCTGCAAGGATATTGACTATAGCTGTATTTCCAGTAATTGTCAAGTGATATTTTCATTTATCACCTTTAGAAGCAATATTTTAAAATGGAATTCTCCTAATTTCAGAATAGACTGGAACCCGAAGAATCAGGTTCTGGAGATAATGACAGAGAGACTGAGATTTTAATTGTAAGTATATGTTGATATTTCTCATTAACATAGTAAAGAGCTTTATTTTACTCCTCCAGATCATATAAGGTCAATTTCAAAATGTAAATTTTGTACATGCTTCATTTACAGCATCCAGAAAGGATTTCTAGGGTTTCATTTCAAGATCTGAAAAGGCCTTAATGTATGTGAGTGGGGAAGAAGTATGAGAAAGGAGGACAACAAAGAAATAACAGCAAGAGGACTTTTAAAAACGAGAAAATGCTTTTAATCTGATTCTGAGAAGACAGTAAAGAGGAGAGAGGTGGCAATCATAGATCCATAGAATCGTAGAAAGACTTGGACTGGATTGGGATATTAAATGTTATCTTGTTCCAACCCCTCTGTCATGGGCAGGGATACCTTCCACTAGACCAGGTTGCTAAAAACCCCATCCAACCTGGTCTTGAACACTGCCAGGGATCGGACATTCACAGCTTCTCTGGGCAACCTGTTCCAGTGCCTCACCCCCCTCACAGTAAAAAATTTCTTCCTAATATCTAATCTAAACCTACTCTCTGTCACTTTGAAGCCATCTCTGCCTTGTCCTATCAGTAAATAGTCCCTCTCCTGCTCTCTTGTTAGCCCCCTTTAGTCACTGGAAGGTAATACTATTCTTTGCTTTTTTGAATTTGGAGTACCTGTTCTAAACAAATGAGTGTGTCTGTATGAAATGCTTTACAGTGCAGCTTCCTGACAAACTGAACATCAGTAATACTGCAGCTTTCTGAGTTCATCGTGTTTCCAATGAACTCCAGAATGCTATAGCATACTGAGGCCTTTCCTTTGCAACACAGCTAGTGATATTTTTCATTCTCTCAGACTGGTTTCTGCCTCAAGACTTCTGTTTCTTTTCTTTCCTTTCTTGTTTTGTTCAATACCTTATTCTCAAGGCTCTTCAGAACACAATTGCCAAAAGCTGAAAGTTAGTTATCATGCCTGATTTAGGAGGTTCTTTAGATGCCCTATGTAGGTAATGAGACAGGTGAGTGCTTGGAAAGCTCTGTTAACTGTTCTGAAAGTCCAAGATGACCCTCTTCCTAACAGAATCCCTTAGATGACTTTAAGTCAGAATTAAAGATTTTTTGACTTTCAGTGACATGGCCCAAAATTTCCAACTTTACGTGTTTGCCTGCTAATGCAAGCAGCAACAAGGATAGAATTGCATGATAGAGAATATTTGCAAACGCACTATTTCTTCTAAAGTAATATTTCATTCATTTGATTCAATTTAATTACATCTGCTCATGTCTATGCAGGATAGATCTTCAGAGTAGAGGCCATTTTTACAGCACTAAGCCCTTGACCATGAGTAGAGATTCTTAGTGCTCCAAAAACAGCATGGAGAAACCCTTTGAAATGGTAGTTGAGAAAAAACTAACCACTTCCCTCTGTACAATGATCCCTTGGTTTCATTATGGTTAAGTCTCCTAACTTGAGATCGATCCTCAGGATATGTCTGTCTAAGGTCTTTACTGGGCTGCAGAGAGCTGATACAAATTTTTTTGGTTTTCAATTTCCTGCTTGCTGATGCATGCCATGAAGTGGCACAATTCAGAGAACAAGGGTGAGGGAGGTGCGGGAACAAGTTAAGTCAGCAGCACCTGCATTCAGTTAATTAGGGTCAAAAAGGAGCATTTTGACCTTGCCTGGTGTTTTTGATAAAGGGAGTTCTGTGTTCTCAAAGAGAACACCGCTTTATGGCCTTCATGCTCTGCGTGTTTTTCCCGTGGCTGAATACAGTTAAATGTGATGCGGAGGGAGGGTCAAAACACCAGTTTAGGATGATCCTGGGAATTTCGATTAACTAAAAGACAAACACTGGGTACTGTTTACAAGAGAATATGAATAAAAGGGGAATGGTGTAAAAGATCGGTGGACAAATCCCAAAATCAAATTCTGTGTGGTGTGCAGCCTCATTTCTTTCAGCACCCATATTTGCCATAGGAGATCAGTGTGACCCTACGAAAGGAGTGTATATGTGAAACTGAAATTGGTTCTTAATGAAGAAAAAGTGGGGTGGAAACCCAAACTGAGAGTTTTATGTACCTGAACATCATGTGTGAGCTTTTTCCTGTTCCATGTATATAAAAATGAACCTGGTTAGGCTAATTTCTAACAGTGCTGCTGATTTATCCAGGGTCTTCCTGGGCCACCAGGCCCTCCAGGACCGCCTGGTCTTCCAGGAAAGCCAGCACCTGATTCAGGTGTAGGACCTCCTGGGTCACCAGGGGAAGATGGAGCTTCTGGGGAACCAGGCCCTGAAGTGAGTACCCATACATGATGTTGTTTCTGTCCTGCAACACTAAGTTCTAAGGCTGACAGTTTATGTAATTCTTTAAAAAAATTGCAGAATATTTTTAATTTAAGAGGTTGGATTTTATTCAAATTTTGCACAAAAAGAAAAGTCTTGTTATCCAAAGCACATTACTTCTCAGCAGGATGTACATTTGGCAGGTGGATACTGGTAATCTAGACCAGAATAAGTAAAAAGTAAGAATCCTTTTACCAACACTGCATAAGCTGCAGGGAATTTGTAGAGTAAATTGAATTTTCCTCTTTCAGGAACTCCCTTTTCTTTAGCTAGGTAGAAGCACTTATTCCTGTGGACATGTGAAATATAGTTCTATTGTAAAAAAGTTGCTAAGGTTTGAGTGTTACCTATTTGTTAATAAATCCTCAGTAAAGTGGTTTTTTCAGTGAAGAAAACCAATTTTTTAGCATTGATCAGCTCTGAGAATCCTCTCTGGAACTAATAGATTAACTCAGTTAGGTAGAGCATGGTGCTAATAATACCAAGGTTGCGCATTTAATCCCTGGCTGTTCACTTAAGAGTTGGACCTGATGATCCTTGTGGGTCCCAACTCAGAATAATCTGTAATTCTGTATATTTAGTAATATGGTTCCCTTATTCCCTATCAACCATCTGCCAGTAGCAGTTGTACTCACACTACCTTCAAAGTAGGTCACAATTACTGTATCTGACAAGGTGTAATTAGCATATATTAAAGAAATGTATTGGTGACAGATGTTAAAAAGGAGATCTCATTACATCTCAGCTGCCTTGGCATGGTTTTTTTTGAGGATAACTAAGTTGGGAGTTAATACAATATCTAAGAAGTGTTTGGCCATCAAGGTGGAAAACAGCATCCTTTGTGCAGAGAGAAATTAAGCACCTGAAAATCTTTAATATGGGATTCAAGAAGCACGTGCATAGGAAGCTGGTGAAATCCATTATTCTCTGCACCTACTGATGACATTCTAAATTAAAAAAATAGTCTGAAATGCTGACCAGATGTCATTAAACTGTTAAGCTCCCAACAGTTTTTTTTTCCCTTTTGAATCCAAGACAGGTCTAATTGTATTGAGGATTACAACTGTAATTTTAAGAAAGTCCATTGACAAGTCTTGTAAAACAGTCAGTTACCTTAATACTTTATTTGCTGCATTTGACATAGTGCTGTATTAGATTAAAAGGTGCTCTATAATAGTGTCTTTGCAATTCAAAATATGCTTTCAACTTTCCTGACTATGGCTGCTTATATGTCTTTAGAAGATAAAGTAACTAGAATGGCCTAGGATATATTGCTAAAATTTGCCATAAAATAATAATGTAAAAATGAATTCAAAGAAAATGGAGAAATATGTATTGACTAATCTTTTATTTTAAATATTAATGTAATCCCTCTTGTGTAATCTAGGATTTCACAGGCCATGGCATTAATTACTTGTAGCCACCCAATTCTCTGATGGAACAGAAATAATTGTTGTCCACTTTCAGGATAATTCCTGGGAGACGTATTAACTAAAAAAGTAAAAGTTAAATGTTAAACAGACTACTGAAGTATGTTTTCAGAAGAATCAGACCAGGACAAGTCTTCAGGCTGCTGAAGGAAAAGTCCAGCTATTAACACTACAGACCCACATATTCCCACAATTTCAGATGACCTAAGAAGCTGTCATCCTGCACAGTCTCTGGGTAAATGAAGTGAAATCCATTCCCAGTAGAAATTTTTGGATGGGAATCCTCATTTAGTAACACGTTGAAATATTTTTCTTATTAAGGGTCTTCAGCTGTGAATTCTAATTGCAGAAGACTAGCCAATTACTTGAAGTTGCAGACAGGCTTAAGTCCTTGCTAAATCAAGGACTTTGTGATGTGACATCTCTTCTCTTAAGAAACATGCCTTGGAAATGTTTGAGCTTCACATTGCATCTGATACTGATGTGATATTGACCTGATTACACATTTTCTAAATGCTACATGAAGTTAAATTGCCTCATGGCATTGTATAAGGATAGTTTCTATCATAATTTTTTCATTTGAGGTAGCTCACAAATGCATTAATATACTCTGATGAGAATAACAAATCTCCCAATGTTGCCTGCTGGCTAAAAAGAGAAACTATCCCAAAATCTCTAAAGGTAATAAGCAATTTTAGCACAACAGAACTTGAAATTGCTGAGCAGCATAGGGGAAGTAGCCAGTAAACTTTAGAACAATTATTGTTGTTAGACCAACCTCTCTTCTAATCTTCTTCTGTTTATGTAATTATGCCAAAATACAATATGAAAATGTTTGAAACATACTGAAAATATTTCTGATCTTTTTAATATTGGAAGTAATCCATTAGTTACTCTGTGACATACAGTGAATCCAAAGGGCAAAAGCAGAGAGGAAAAAATGAAGACAGTAGGAAAAGTGAGCCTTTGTGGTGATTCTGAAAACATCAGAGGAAAACAATGTTTTCTATCTGCTTCTGCAACCATTTACATCCTTCTCAAAAGCAAATGAATAAATAAACATATAAAAGATCCCCAGAGGCCCAAATACACACCTGTAAATTTAATTAAAGGCTTTCAGAGCCCAATTTTTAAAATATAGGCCATGCAAAATGGCATGTAACTGTTACCTTTCTTGCATGTGTAGTTACTGTGGGCTGGACATCAATACCTGTACTGATTGATTCATTGACCTTATGAAGACAGTTTTTCCCAGCCTGCCTATTCACTCAAAAGCATGCTAAGTCATGGATACAACACAGGAGATTGGGTAGAGAATTTAATATACATTTTTCAAGGCAAAATTAAAGTGGGGTATCATGAACAATCTGAGCACCATCAGCCAAAGCAAAGTGGCAGCACCTTTTTTTCTGCAGGAAGACTTCTTAGGAGTACTTTTCTTAAAAGTATAGGAATGCACCTGCAGGCTCAGCAACCTAGGGACACTTGACAAAGTGAGTCTTAATAAACCAAGCACTCCCCCTCATGGAGAGGTGAGGCCCAGCCTCATTGTTCCCGTGCTGGGGTATCACTAGAGTTGTGTGAATCAAGACCTCTGTCACCCTACTGGCTTCTCTGTTTGCAGTGACAACACAGAAGCCTCCTGTTTGATACCATGTCCTCTGTATCACAACTGCTTTTAATGATTCTTTAATTACCTGGCCACATTCTGATTTTGTCAATATCAAGGTTTTCTCAACTGGGTCTCATCTAGCATTGATATTGCCAAAAGTGTGGATAACTGAGATACCTGGGGATTTCAACCTCATTGCATCTTTTGTAATGTTGTCAAAACCTTCTTGGATAGCAACATTATTTTGCATGCTAACGTTATATCCACATCATGCTGGGTTTTATTTTTGTTTACTATTTTATGATTGTTTGATATAATTTTCTATTAAAATGCATCTAAATACTGTTTTGATGCAAAGCCAAAATCTCAAAAGAGAAGAAATAAAAGTGTTAAAACTTAATGGTGTGAGGTACTACCTGGTGCTACACATTAGTCTTTGATAATGCTGTATCATCAGTTGGTCCAAAATACTTAAATACATGTGCTAGAAACTGGGCTCTCGAATGGCACCTGCCTTAGATTCACTGTCATCCACAGGGTCCTCAAGGTCCTCCTGGTCGTGATGGAGTGGTTGGCCCACCAGGGTGGAAGGGAGAAAAGGTAAGTTAAATGTCTGTCTTGCTCCTACTACAGTGGAAAATCTTTGTCAATTCTAGGCTGCAAAAATCATAAATAGTTGTCCCTGCAACACATTAGCAGCTGATTTCAATATTTTTTTATTGGAATCCAGCGGCTAATGGCTTATTAGAACACATCTCAACAGGCATTTTCAAAAATCCAGAATTTCCTATTGGATACTGTCTCATTTTCTGCAGCATGCAATATTCAAAATGCAATATGAAGTACTCTGTTGTGATTTGCCACTAAAAAGCCCTTCATGACTGGGCTCAGACAGGTGAGTCTGTAGGGGGAAAAAGAGAACTCCAGCTAATCCAGCCTGGCACAGACTGACAGCACGTTATGTGACAGGTGAGGAGAGTCTGAAGGAGCTCAAACCATTTAATGTGGCGAACAGGAGACAAAGGAATGGTTGACTTTGGCTGGACACCAGGGACCCACCAAAGCCACTCTATGCCCAGATGGACAGAGAGAATGTGATGAAAGGCTCGTGTTGAGATCAACCAGAAATTACTGTCACAGGCAAAACAGACTCAATGTGGGGAAATTAATCTAATGTATTACCAATCAAAAGATCAGAATTGGATAATGGAAATAAAACCATATCTTAAAAACACCTTCCCTTAACCTCTCCCTTCTTCCCAGCTTTAACTTCACTCCCAATCTCTCTACCTCCTCCACCCCAGCCAGTGCAGGGGGATGGGGAATGGGGATTGCAGTCAGTTCATCACATGTTGGCTCTGTCACTGCTTTCTCCTCAGGAGGGAGGACTCCTTACAGTCTTCCCCTGCTCTAGGATGGTGTCCCTCCCACGAGAGACAGTCCTCCACAAACTTCTCCAACAGGATTCCTTCCCACAGGCCACAGTTCTTCATGAACTGCTCCAGCACAGATCCCTTCCACACACAGTCCTCCAGGAACAGACTGCTCCAGCATGGGTCCCACATGGCATCGCAGGTCCTGACAGGAGTCTGCTTCCAGTGTGGGCTTCCCTTCCTTCCTGAAGGTGGTCATAGCCCCCTTCAGGCACATGCACCTGCTCCAGTGTAGGGCTCCTCCACAGGCTGCAGGTGGATCTCTGCTCCACTGTGGACCTCCATGGGCTGCAGGGGCACAGCCTGTCTCACCATTGTCTTCACCATGGGCTTCAGGGGAATCTCTGTTCCAACCCCTGGAGCACCTCCTCCCCCTCCTTCTGCACTGATCTTCATGTCTGCAGGGCTGTTCCTCTTGCGTATTCTCACTCCTCTCTAATCTGGCTGCATTTGCTCCTGTGCAGTAATTCTTTTCCCTCTTTAACTCTGTTATTCCAGAAGTGCTTCCACCATCACTGATTGGCTCAGCCTTGGCCACTGGTGGGTCTGTCCTAGAGCTGGTTGGCATTGGCTCTGTCAGACATAGGGAATGCTTCTGGCAGCTTCTCACAGAAGCCATGCCTGTAGCCTGCCCGTTACCAAGATTTGCCATGCAAACCCAGTATGGAAGGCTACAAAGTTTGCATTTTAAGTACTGAATCAATATTTTTCACCCCACTTCAAGAAGGATGTGGAGAAAACAGAGACAAAGTCTCCAGGACAATTTCATCCTCTAGTGAGCTCCTACAAGACGCTTTATGCACAAGAACTTGAAAATAGCTTCCCAAGTGTACATTGTAAGCTCACATACTGTAAGAGAAATGAAAAAACAAGACTTAAATGGCCGGAATATTGATTTATTTTTGTCTCTGAAGGCTGAAGGTTCTGAGTTGTGATTTCAAAAGCCTGAGTTGTTAAAAGTTCAGCTCACATGGGAACTAGCAGCTATCCAGAAAACGCAGTATAGATATTACAAAGCAGGCACCCAAAATCTGTATCCATTGTAATAAGTGGTATGTGTTTTACATGAAAGAGTCTAGGAATAGAAAGAAGTCTAGCTGAAGTAAACTGAATCTGAATTGCATATTATAGGAAGAGACTGATGTGGAAAGGGAAGTGATTGGAAGAGACAGTAGATTTTCAAAAAATGCATAATCCTCAAAAAAAGGACAAAACTCAAATGCTTTGCCTCACTAAGCGTGTTTTGCTGCATTGTGTAATTTCATAAAAGTTCAATCAGAAATTAAGTACTACATATTTGCATCTGCTCAATACAATCCCAAGCACACTGGCATAATAGAATTTTTTGCATTTCTACTTCTAATTTTTTTCTGAAAACCTTGATTTAATCTATATTACAGTATGTATTTTAATAATTGTTACTAATTAATCCAGGGAAGATTACAGGGAGAAACTGCAGGATGCACTGAAAATAGATTCAGTTTGTTCCTTGGAGTAACATTTGACATAGGGTTTTGCCGTTGCTTTTGGAAGAAAACTATCATTTTACTCCTGGTGCTTACTCATTTTTTTCAAACCTTACTAAATTAATATTTCTGTTGAGTGAGTAAGGACAGGAGCTTGCCAATATAACAATTAATTCCACTAGATTCAGTGCAATTTGGAAAAGAGGTATTAGCATGCTGTGACTTTCTGTCTATTCAATGAACTAGAAGTGGAAAAAACCAGTATGTAAGTGAAGTGTATAAAAGCAAATCTTGGCAAAATCTTGATTGCTGCAGAGGAACCTTAAAATCATACTACTCATCACATCCTGTGTTTGGAATGGTGCCCTAGACAACGTGTGGGATCAGTTTCCACTTCTTATATCTCATAAGAATTTTGACATTTGCGTTCAGAAGCATGAGGATGTGACCTGCAATGCTTAACTAAGTGTGTTCCAAACCTTTAAAATCTGCAGCAATAATTAAAATACAATATTGCATTCTGTCAGCATATCAGACCAGAGCTGTTAATATGTTATTATAACTCCTGAATTAAAAATAGTTTTCTTTTTAACTATGAGATCTGATGTTTCAAATAAAGGACATTCACGTAAAGGACATCAGATTAATAACACAGAAATCTGTAGCATTTTTATTAAGGAAAAATATTATAAATTTGTTTTTGTTGCCTGTCTAATGCTCTTACTGCAAATATTTAGTATTGATTTTCTTTTACAGGGTGATCAAGGTCTTCCTGGTTCTGTTGGTCCAAAGGTAACAAAAAGACAGTGTCTTTATAGAGTGACAGTATCACTCTGATACAGGACATTACTGAAAAAGGGATGAGAAGCCTAAAAGATTATTGTTGTGAAACCTAATGAAGTCAACAAACTTGGCTTCTCAATTGGCCAACATACTTCCTTATGAAGCTTGGCCAACAGGTTGAGAGAGGTGATACTCCTCCACTCTCCTTTCATGAGACCACACCTGGAGTACTGTGTCCAGCCCTGGGGCCCCCAGCATGACAAAGACTGTTGGAGCAAATCCAGGAGAGGGCCATGATGATCAGAGGTGACCGATCATCTTCATGATGACCAAGGCTTTGAGCAACCTGGTCTAGTGGAAGCTGTCCCTGCCCATGGCATGGGGATTGAAACTAGATGAGCTTGAAAGTCTTTTCCAACCCAAACCATTCTGGGATTCTATATATCTACTTACTTGCATCTAATTATGCACATTTAGTATGTGAATAGACTGACTTTTTATTTTAGGGTGATACTGGAGTCACTGGATCAATAGGCCCCAAAGGAGAAGCCGGTGCTCTTGGATCTCCTGGGAAACCTGGACCACCAGGACCTCCTGGGCCTCCTGGACCCCCTGGACCTCCTGGACCACCAGGACTAAGCTATAGCTTGGGATTTGAGGTACTTTGCTATTACGGAGTTTGTTATAGGTATGAATATATTTCCTCCAGGATCACCTGTGTATTTTACAAGTATTTGAGGATGAATTTATGACAGGGAGAATAATTTTTTCTAGATTGAAATTTACCTAGGAGTAGCCTACAGTTCCTTTTACATTTGACCATAAAATTGGCCATGCTTAGACCATGGAAGTAATTGACTTCTTTGGGCAATATTCATTGAATTTAGTGGTAACAGTGTTCAGGTACTATTTTTGATGCTTATATCATTGCTAATATAAAATACTCAAATACTGTACTACAAGGGAAAATTCTTTATCACTTTTTCTTATGTAAGTAATTCAGAGCAGCAATCAAAATGTACACAGAGACCTGACAGTATTCATTAAAAGGGAACTCCAGGCCCCCCTAAAGTTATGGCATTTCCCATGCTGTCACTCATGAGGCCACAAGTTTAGTTTAGGCATGGCATGGTGTAAAGTGTAAATACAGAGACACATGTTGGTCATTTCTGACCTCATGGGCTGTTCTACATAGAAGAAAAATGTTCTATTAAAAAATAAAATTATGGATGCAAACACAGAAGGATCTCAGCTCTAACTGCAGTAAAAATATCTTAACTGGCTTTATCTTGAACTTCATCTAGTCCAAGCAAAATTGGCATATTTGTCATTTCACTATGAGGAATACTACTGTAAACAGGCTTACTAGTTCTAGCTGATCTTTTGAATGCCCACCCCTGCCATCTGTTAAGGCATCACCATGGTCTGCCAGTTTGTTAGGGTGACACTACTTTTTGGTTGGCAGTCTGTTTATTGCTGTAAGACTGTTTCTGCAAAACATTCCTGTTAGCACTTGTTAGCATCTGTGATCAGCTATGTGCAAAAACCAAATGGCATGGGGTTTGCTGGCACTTATGCTTGCCAAAAGAACAGTTTGAGCTGCAGAAGGTACCTGATAAACCCATTAAAAACATGCAGATGTCAAAAGAGATGGTGTTATATAAAGCAGGCATCAAGCACCCTCTTAAAGGGAAAAACAGACTGGCACAGAGCAGTCAAGGGAAAGGACCCAGAAACACAATTTGTGGTTTACCCTAAGCAGTGAGTGTTTGGTTTAACAAAGAGAATATAAGGACATTTTCTGTTGGTATTTGATACATTGATGGCTGATGGTGGAGCAGAATGAAAGTCTGAATAACATTCAGTCTCAGGTGAAATTACATGAAAAATCTTCCTTGGCCCCAAAAGGAAGGACTTGATTCCAGCTGTGCATTCCTTCTGCTTCTCTTGCTCCTGTGGAATTGGCAGAAAGGGCAAAAGAATTAGATCTCTCATTTTCAGTGGAGTCAGGTCAGCTGATGTTTTCCATAACTTCGGCATTAGGCTGTCCTTCAGTAGCAGCTTAAGCTCATCTAATTGGTCTCCCACCCTTTCCCTTACACCGTCTCCAGAGTGCATCACACTCATGCTAATCCTAGCCATTTCAAGTCACTAACTAGCATAAAGCTAAGTAGGCAAGGAGTGTGGGTCCTCTAAACACGACAAATTGATACAAGGGCTCATGGTCACTAAGAGGTAGAGATTCTGCTTTGTTCCTGTTCCTTTTCCCATCTCAGACATTCCTGATACATGCTTGCCCTTCACATGCACTAACAAGCAGCGTTCCATCAATTCTTCAGCAAGCCAATTTAATTTACTTAAAGTTTAGAGAACCATCCCAGAATGATCCCACACCCAAAAAGGAGCATATTTTCTGCCATTTTAGTGATGTAAAGGAAAGTGAGAGGATTCAACACATAGCACTGATGTTGAAAATGAAAGCTGTATGGCTCTGAGCAAGGAAGTGGAACAAAGAAAGATTAAGATTTTCTCTTTTCAGAAAAAGGCAAAAATTAAGCCAGCACAACTGCAATTAAAACTGTGGCTAAAAGCAAGTGAACAGTTTCCTGCTGGCATGGTTCATCCAGATGTTTTGAAGCACATCTAGACAAGTCTAGACTAGGCATAAGACAAGGGATAGGAGCATGACAGGGATGGTGCTGGGAGTGAAAGAGGTAATTATGGCAACCTGCAACTTTACTTCTTTGCTGCTTTGCAACTGGCAGCTCCTGCTTCTGCCATGGATCTGGAATGTCAAAAACAATGAAAGCTGGAGGGAGGTTGCTGCTTTCTGTGTAGTTTCCTTTAAAACTACTAGAAAATCTCCACAGAAATATGGATGCTGCTCTCAAAGACTCCCACTACACAGACTTCTTTCTGAATTCAACAGAAGGTCATGGCAATGGACAGTGTGATGGAGCAGATGACTTATAAGGAAATTCCCAGGAAACCAAGCTTGCTCAGTCTGGAGAAGGTTTAAGTCTCCATCCCTGGAAAGTTCCGAGGCCTGAGGAGACAAAGCCCTAAACAACCTGATTTGAATTTAGTGTTGACACTCCTTTCAATAGAAGGTTGGGCTAGATGGCCTCTGAGATCCCTTTCAACATAATGAATTATACAATTTTGTGATGGAAGAACATTTTTTTTCTGCTCAGTTTCAGTAAGCTGTATTTTAGGCAGGAGTTCAGCATTCAATTAGGAAGGATCTTCGTTTGCGAAAAATTATTGCTGCTCTTACCAAACTGTCTGCAATTTCTTCTGGCCATAAGTCCGTTCTGTAACCCTTACCTATGGTGTTTCTGTAGCTGGGTGGTAGGTAAATGCTAAACAGAAAAATACTGCTACAGAATGCTTAAACATAGTACATACTTAAAAGTGTGATGTTGTCTCACTTCTGCCTGGTGTTGTGCAGCCTGAAGTGCTGGAGAAATGGTGTCAAATTGGCAAGATAGTAAAGAACAGAGTTTCTGTAAGGAAGATCAATATGGTTTTATCACATTTGAGTGGAGCCTATCTCAAGAACATCATCCATTGGTCAAAAAAAAGGTTAATGAGAAAAGATAAAAATATATGTTTCTGGTTTTTACAGGACTCCAGAAAACAGAGCAGTTACAAAATTTTAAATTCTTAAATTCTGTAGCATTTTTTCTCTTCCATTAGGACATGGAAGGATCAGGTAGCCTGTTAAGTGAATCCAGAATTCCAGGATCAAAGAGGCCAAAGGTAAGTGGATTTTTTGGGGGAAAGGAGTGTAGTTTGTTGTTGGGTTGTTGAGAGATTTTTTCAAGACAAAAATGTCCTCCTTTCTACACTGGACTGGATTCACTTGCTCTAGAATGGTATTACAACAACTGTGTCCTCCAAAGAATATGAATAGTATTTCTCTGATACCTCATTAGCTAATGATTTTTAGATTCTACTCTGGTGTATTTTTGAGCTATTAAAGGATCATATAGGGGGATGATATTATCTAGCTCTCTATTTCTTTTTTTACCCCCGTAGATTCCCTTCTTGCATATGAAGATGAATTACGTATATGAAAATGAAACTGAAATGTTGTAGTTTGACAATCAAATGTGCATAATCTGACATGCCACTTTGAAACTAAAAAATTGTTCCCAGTAGTGTGGATCAATGTCATAGAAAAAGAGATGCTTTTTTTCCTCCATCACTGTGTCTCAGGACATTTTTTGCTAGTATGGGACACTTTAAATAATCAAGTAGGGAATATGGGAATATAATGCATCAGTGCCTACAGATCATTTGGATTTACTTTCATTCTTAGCAATATCATCAAAACTGCAGCCTATGATGCCTTTCCCAAAGCAGGCAATTATCCAGCATTTCCCTTACAGAACTGTCTGCACTGTTCTAGTTTGATTTTCAGATGTCCTGCCCCTGTGCTCACTCCAAAAGAAATGTTTGAACTTTCAAAGCATAGATTTGTAAGGATGGCTCTTGTTGTCCAAGTTTGGAGAAAGTGCTGCTGCTGCTGACCTTGGGTTATGATAGATGACAGACTGAACAGTAGGCAACAGTGCACAATCGTTGCAAATAAGGTGAACCCTGTACTGGAATGTATCAGAAAGATACAGATGTAGAGATGTTATTGTTACAGGCCTTCCCTCAGGGCTAGTGAGGCTGCACTGAAGTACCAAAACCATTTTCTTCTACTCACTACAAGAAGGATGTGGAGAACACAGTCCAGCAGAGACCTGTACAGAGGACATGGGACCTAAAGTCCATGGCCAATGAGGAGAGGCTGAAGGAGCTCCAGTTTAGTCTGGCAAAAAGGGAGACCAAGGCATGATCCGATAGCTGCTGACAAGTCTCTGAGGGGCAACTGCAAATATGATTAAGCCAAACTGTTCCTTGTAGTGTCAGATGGTGCAACAAGGGACAGTGGTCACAATTCACAGTTTGAGATGTTCAGGCTGAGACTTACGAGAAGCCTGTTCATCGGGAGGTTGGTGCAGAACTGGAGCAATTTGCAGAAGACCTGTTGTTGGAAGTTATCAAGACTTTGCTGGACAGAGACACTGATCTGATCTAGAGCTGGTGACAGTTCTACTTTGAGGGGATGGTTGGATTAGGTGGCCTCCACAGGCCCTGTATAACCCTATTTCTATGATTCCATGAGTCATCAGAAACTAACTGAACACTGGGGACAGGAGTGACTTTGAGCAGCTCTCTGTTGTGTTGGTTTAAAGTACTAATAATCATGAGTCACTGAAGTTATAGCTGACTCAGTTTAAGACCTTAGAGACCTTTGACCCCTTTTATACCTTTTCCTGGATACTAAAAAGTGGCACAAATTAAGTTGCAAAAATAAGAATTGAATTTGTTAGCTGAAACAAGCTAATGTCCAAAACCAGGGCCAAAATTCCCTATTCTGACCTGCCTTAATGACAGCTTTACTCTCATTTTTGGTTTTATAACAGGCTTTGTTTCCAAGTGACTCAGCTATAAATATTCAAAAAATGTCTTGTTGCAGTTGAAAAAAATTTTCCTATCACTGCTCAATTAGTCTGCAAAGTTTGAGTCAGTAAAAAAGGTAAATAAGAATTTTGTTGTAATCATGAAAATGCTTTTATGTACTAACTGTTACTGCATTATGAGCCACTTACACCCATGAGAACTCCAGAGTCCCCAGTTGAGTTCGGGTGAAAACAGAGTATCTGCTTCTAAGAGGGTTGCAACTCGAAGCATTTGGCAGGAAATATATTACATTTACTATAACTATGTGTAGGAAATAAATTACATTTATTGGCACTATATTTGTACCTGTTGAAATTTTTATTCATCTTTTATCAGAAAATAGTTGTTATGTTTTGAAGTAGAAGTATCAAATTTATTTTGTCTGTGGGCTCAGCTCTCATTTCCAGGGTTTCTATTCTCTTTCTTCCACAGATCAGTGTAAAGTTTTGTTTGTGTTTTAGCATTATTTAGCATTTATTAGTGCCTTTCTGTTCCGGATAAAGACAACTCAATCACTTTGCTGAATTCCTTTTTTTCTTCCATTCAACTCTTGAAAGTGATCAATAATGAACTGTTGTCCATTTTACCATCAAAGAGTCATAATTGTACTTTACAACTGATGTCACCATACAGAGACATGATAGGAATTCGCATTTCCAAATGTTTTTTGAAACAAACCTTTTGGGAAACTGCTTTTAAACCAAGCAAGACTGTGTTACCTCTAAACTGGTAACATATGTTAATTTTAGCCAAGAAACCAAATTCAAAAAATTGTAAGCAATTGCAACAAATGCGATTGAATAACTTTATTTCTAACATTTTCTAAAAATATGTGAAGTATTCCGTGACAACACTAAAGTTGTCTTCGTAAGAAGAAATCTTTAGATCTTTGCATGATAACATAGAGCAAGGCAGTATTTGTCAGAACAACCACCCTAAAACAATGCTTATATTTTATTACTCTCTGTTGATACTGTTACAAAAAAACATTGTTTTTGTAACAGTTGTGGTTGTGAATTAGGTTTTTTTCTGACAAAAATTATTAGGAAATGCTACACAGATTTAGCAGTAAATTCACTGTGTTTTTATAGGGTTCTGCAGGGAGACAAGGACAGCGTGGACCATTAGGACCAAAGGTACAAACACTTGAAAGATAATCTATTTGGCTTTGGCATGTATTTTTGATATTTTTTTATTTCTATATTCCCAGAATTTGCCTGAACAAAACATCTTCTGTTTAATATTCGTATACTAATTAAGTATTAGACAAGTTTTGTTCCCATTTACACTGAGTATCTACCCAGAATGTTTATTATTAGAATTATTTCATATTCACACCAGAGCAATGAGTAAATCCTAGACGGGCCATTACATACCATGGCATTTGTGTTTAACATTTGGCAATTTCTCTTTTTTGGTCACTTATACATCAGTCTGGTTTCCCAGAGATTACGTGTACGCTGTTGAAAGAGAAATCTGCAGGAGGAGATGTTCTGGCATGATCCTAGAAATTGATAGGAAAACATTCTGGAAGGTGTTGGGAGCAAGAAGGGAGGTGTCATGACTACTTTGCTTTGGTTTGGATTTGAGCTCAGTAGTGACCGAATTTTTCCACTTTGGTGCTGCTATTGGTTATGTAACCCATGAGGAAAAAACGGAGAGATGAAAAACCAGAGAAGAAAAGGGCAGATTCTCAGAATGGGACCTTAGACAGGAAGTGGCTTTTCCTATTCCTACATAAAGCTTGAGTACTGTTCAGGTTAAAAGTACAGCATGACAACACCTTTTCAGCACTTTAACGTGAAGTTAAAGAAATTCAAGGTCTTCATTGCCCTGGGAAATGACATTAGCATTGAGAGAGCGGGAAATGGAAGACAGTAGGTGGGGGCCCTCCTCCTGTTCCCCTAAAATTTACACCTGAACTCACACACAGCAACAATCACTGCCAGCAATAACTGCATGCAGCTGATTCCTAGGACAATAGCCATCAAAGATCTGACCAGCCCCCTATGTCTAGAGTCTATGGAGCTCAGCCTGTAAGGCTGAAAAAGCCCCTCCATCGAGTACTACTCCTGTTAATGCTGGAGCACATTACTTACGAGTGAAAAAATGAACATTTGCACAACACGTGTTGATGAGTGATGCTGCAAAGGACTGGCAAGAATAGATGTGCTCTCACATGATGCCTCTCTGTGCACATGAGAGGTGCCGAGTCTCCATGCTGAAAATAGATTTTTTGTTAAGAACTTGTTCTCTGCCCTTAGCTAGAAATTTTGTTTCTAAGAAATGCTGCTTTACAAAGACTTCAGAAATGGAGGTAGCATGATTCCTAGGATTCAGGAACTGGACCGGGACTGAGAAGATAGTCATAAACCTCAGCCAAGAGACTTCACCATCACCTACACTAATGTTTTAGTTGTTGAGTCTTGTCACTGATCCCCAAGATACAGGAGAAACAGAAAGGAACATATTGCCTGACATCTTACAAAATCAGGTATACTAGGGCAAAATTAATATAAAGTGGTTATAATACACTATCATTCTCATGGGTATGAATTCTACACCCACTTTTCATGATTATAAATTACTTCACTAGGCAACAGTGGCAAAATACAACAACCACCCACTTCCAAAAACCAAGAGCTAATGCATCACGAGGAGTTGAAGGTATCGTTCTCTTTCATGCAGCCTTCACCATTCAAATATCCCACAGTAGTACAGCTGTCAGAGAGGACCTGCTGCGATCTGTTTTCTCTCTTTCCCAGCAAGTAAGCATAGATCCAAATTTTGCTTTCACTTTTATTATTATGAAAAACTGTTTCCATTAAAAAACAGTCTAGAGTCTTCATGCACTCATGAATATAAGCACTCCTAAAAAGCAGCAAGCATAAGCATAACATTTGAGGCAATGGCTGTAGCTCCTTGATGATTTATTCCTGCTTGTATTCTCTATCTCAAATGAAGTAAACAAAATTGCATATTCTCTGTCTGCGATGAAATTGAGGAACCATGTCCACTTAGAGCTAAGTGGAACAGTGGGAATCAGTCCCAAAGGTGAAATGGCGCATTACACAGTGGTGTGATGTAGTGGCTGGGTAGGTGGAGAGAGCAGTAGTGTGGGGGAAACTGAGTTAACTGTTTTGAAGGAACATGGTGAGTCCTTTGCAGAGGCATAAGGCCATGGTTGCATTGCTAGATCTGGGCAATGTTACCATGTGCTGATTTCAGACATCAAAATGAAAGTCCAGGTGTGTGGCTTGGTAGATGCTCAGCAAAATAATGTGTGGTGACCAGAAACTGTTGAGATGTGGGTGGCAACTGGGAGATTAAACCCCCAGAACCAATTCGCAAATGTATGCTGAGCATCACTTTACCAAAAATACACTGTGTTTTTACTACCCATTTTACCACATTTAGTTTCTCTTTTTTGTAAGGAAAGTATAAACATGTATGTTTAAAATCCTTGCAGCTATTGTTCACTGTAATATCTGAGCCATACTGTGTCTCTGTTTCAGGGAGAAAGAGGCAACATTGGTCCACCAGGTTCAAAGGTGGGAAGTTTATTTAATCCAATCTAAAACCTCATCCATTTCTTTCCTCAGTTTCCTTTCATGTCTTAATGCACTCAGAGGATAATGCACATTTCTTACTCTGTCAGCATATTGAAGTCCAGGATGGCTTCTCTGGGAAAACGAAACCCTTTCTCTGTTGAATTGTGATTATTAGGAGCCAGTTTAAGCTGGTGCTTAAGACTTCTGCTTAAAATATGGTTAAATTTGCATTTTAGAGCCTCAGGTGCAGGGTGCCATGGTGTCTTGTGAGGCCCTTTACATTTTCACCAGAACAAAAATTAAAATCAGCCAAGCTTATATATAGAAAACTAAGTTCCACATGCCTCCTACTCCTTGATATCATGGTGTGTAGCTCGCACCCCACACCAGAGCACTTCACCCGTGACACAGGTCTGTGCAGGCTCATCGCTATCTTTATCCCTGCCTATTCTACTTTAAACTCCTTTCGGAGCCCACCTCAAAACTTCTGTTTGTGTCTGTGCTGCTTGTTGCTGTCCCTGGCTGACCTGAGTGCCTTTTGCAGGGATAAGCCACCAGAGAGCGCTGATGTAACTTATAGAAAATGAAAAGATAAAATAAATAAATAAAATTAAATATAAAATCTTCTCTTGCATTTGGGACAGCACTGAAATCAAGAGTTGCTCTAGGAAACAAGATAAAAGCAATTATGCTTGCTGAGTATTTACGAGAGTATTATCACAGTCTTCTAGCAGCATCTGCTTGTTTACTTTTTTAAAACAGACAACAATGTAGCATGACTCTGCTTGCCATAAAATCCATCTGCTGTACATATTTTGAGTGTTGTCATTTCACAGAGATATTTTTCAGCATGATAATTAAAGCTGATGCATGACACATAGGACAGTTGTTTAACTCTTCTTAATCTGTTTGAGACTACAGAATATTTTCTTACTTATTCTACATACATATGCTTTCTTCTGAGGTCCTTGTTCTAGTAATTATTATTGTCTCGTGATAAGTACATTTCAGGCATGTCTTGTAGATGGAGTGTCTATGGGACTGTTTAAAAAATAATCAATCTATCTTTTCAATCTTCAGATTTAAAAATACCTTAGTCCTCTTATATTTGAGCAATGAACTACATTCTTAAAATATGGAGGGAGTTAGAAATCAGGATGCCTCTGAATACATTATTTGCAATAAAGCATCTTACCTCTCCTGGATCTTTTCTTCCAATTTAAATTTCGTTAGGAAAATCAATGGGAGAAATTATTCAGCGTTTGTAATAGTAGGAATTTTTCAGGCAAGTACCAACATGCCTGAAATGACAATACTGTGTTGCAGAAATACTGTTAGTCCAAAGTTATTTCTTCTGCCCAATTACCTTTGCTGCAGATAGATACTTAAAATTCCCCACAAGCACTGAGAGACTTAAGTCCCAAGTACCATTTTTACTAGACATGCAGATACCTAAATCCCAGTAGTTGTTTGGATGCCTAAACTCCATTAACATTCAGAGACACCTTTTATCTTGCACTTGTCTATAAAATGAAAAATAGTGCTTCAGAAATTAAACTTTATTCCTGAGCCACACATTTTGCTGATCACAGACAAAAACCAGAAATAAGTGAGAATATCCTTTCTTAATGAAGTAGACACATTAAATCTCTTATGCTGCTATCTACTGTAAAAACCTCAAAAATATTTTCTTGAAGCAGATCAAAAGGTTAGAACCAAAATAGCCTATTCCTAAAATAACAAACAAAAAACCAACTAAACAAACAAAAAAATGCAAAAAAATCCTCTAAGCTGAACAACAAAAAACCCCATACAAAACAAAACAAACACCAAAAAAACCCCCACCAATCTAACAAACAAAAAAAGCCCCCCTACTAAAACCAAAGAGGGCTAATTGGTCACTTGGATGAATCATTAGGTTGCTCTGTGTCATTTCCTTTGCTCTTTCATACGACACAGAGAAAAGCATGCAAAAACTATAGCTCACTGTTTATATGGTCCTTTAAGAGCCTTCTTTTATCCATTTTTTTCTGCATTATCATTTCTGCTTCTGTTTTTCCCATGGAATAGTGTGACTGTCAGATTCCTAGCAGTCATACACAGTCCTATATTTAACTACGGCGGGGGCTATCAAACCTTTTTGCCCCACATACCAACTCCTGAAATGCCTCTCCCTTCTCTTCCTCCAGCCTGAGAGTCACCTAACTGAAGGATGGAAATAAATCACCAAATGTATTTTGGGGAAAGCAACAAAATTCACTCTTTTGCTAACCAGAGGTGGGAGCAGTGAAGAATGACTGAAGCTGCATTAAAAAACACAACCCTGCTCTGGAGACGGTGAAAGAGAAGGAGGAGTGGAAAGAGCAGATGACTAATGAGATAATACTGACTCCATAGATGCTCCCCCAAACCTGCCTGTTAGTCCATTCAGAACCATATCTGTCCCTCCCCAGAGTGGCAGCATCCTGCTTGTATGAAACAATACAATTTAGAGAGAATAACAATGTATTTGTTGTGACAGGGAATGCCGGGCACAGATGGAAAACCAGGCTCTCCTGGCATTGCTGGGCATCCCGGAGGTGTGGTGAGTAGGGCTATCATAACCTGTGATCACATAAGACACACTGGCTCCCAAACCTATGTCTTAGGGATTAGCAGGAGCCATAACAGTACTTGCTAACAATGTGTGGAGAGCTGGGGCAGCATTTGTCCTACTTAACCTGGAGCAATTACCTCAGACACCAAACACAGGAGCAGTGTCCCTTGCCCATGTCTCCCTCATCAATCAGAAGTGATAAAGGCATCTCTAGAGACTAGTTCTGATTCCTTGATGCTCCTTCTGCTTTTAATTATTCAGAAATCAGCTCTGCTTTTAATTAGAGGAAAGCTAACAGGCTCATAGGTGATTTTAATGTATTTCTCATGCCTAAGACCCTCGAGGATTACAGAGCACTTTGCCTGGGAAGTCCCACAGGTCCCCTGACACCTTTCTCTCACTCGTGCCAGACAAACTGTCTGCATCTCCAGCACAGTGAGTTGATCAAGCTTAGAAATAACCTACCTGAAAGATGACAGTTTAGGTCCCCTGTGTTCCTCTGTCTGGTCCACTGGGAAATCCCAGACACAACTGATGTGGTTAATGCTAGAAAAGGACAGCACAGCCAGGCATGGCTGATTTCAGTGCAGTGAAAGAAAGGTTCATTGAATTAATTCCCAACTAATTAAATGTTTTTTACCCATTTTCTTCTGGTTGTCTGTGAACTCTGTCAAAAATTCTGGGAAATACTTTTAAACATCAGATTCTCAGAAGGTCTTAGTTTAAACCAGTTGGCCCCATGTGTGGTTTGAGAGAGCTGAGGATTGATCATGATCATTCCATACCTGCAACTTGCTGTTGCACTTTTTGTGAAGCTAAAAAAGTATATTTCACAATTTTTATTTTTAAATCACTTACGATAATTTTTTTTTTACTGCACACAGGGTCCAAAAGGGGAGAAGGGTGACCCAGGACCTCAGGTGAGATTGTGTGGATTTCATTCTTTCCAAAAAACCTATGTGAAATGTAGTACTTGGTATATAGGTTTTCCACATGTAATGCTTTTGAAACAGGGTGAACCAGGAGAGAATGGGAACAGTATTGTGGGACCACCTGGACCACCAGGACCACCAGGACCAGTCATAGCAATACCTGAGGTAAGCATGTTTGTCAGGCACTGAAGTATGTAACTCATCTTACAGAGAAGAGGGCTCAGCCGGTTAACAAACTGGCAGTTATGCTGTTGATATTCAGGTCATAAGTTTACTCCTTAAAACGAAAGAATCTCAATATGTCTCTGTATCAAATGGATTTGTTCTGAAAAGATTAAATAGAAAGAAAGTGGGCAAAGACCTTACATACCCCTCACAAACTCTTCAGGTGATTCTGCAGGAGTTGTGAACCTCAAATAAAAATCAACATAGAAATACAAAACTGGGAATGTTTAACTAAGCAAAGTGCTCAAGACACAGCAGTATGTAGGGGAGAGAAGTGTTTTCTGACAGTTGTCCACTATACAAACGAGAGCACTGATTCCGTTGTGGAAGCAAGAGCCAAAAGCACCAGAGGATAAAATACTGGCAGCTCATAAAAACTCTCCGGTATCCTTTAGATGCACGTACATTTTCAGTTAGTTTTGCTTTGTGGATATCAGCCTTTGCAAAGCAATACAGCAAAGCAGTAATGAAGGCTAGAGATTAGGATGAACCCCATTTCAAGCTGACAACAAAAATCCTTGTAGTTGGCTTGATGTGACATTAAGATCTGGAGAAACTGTGAGTGATTGCAGGAAACTTCACCTCTGAGAGGTGGAGGTGCCTGAAATGGCCAGCCTTGTCCATAGGAATGCATAGAAGGGCAGTAAGAAGCAATTTCTGATTGTGAGAAGGGAAAGTGTCCAGCTGAGACATCTGTATTAGGGGGAGCTTGGCTCCAACATTATCATAAAGCTGAACTACACATAACCTTTTTTTGACTGAAATAACTAGGCTTTCACTCAGGTTTCTGCTACTGTGAACAAATATAGCATCCCATAGGCCACATAACCAGTCCCAAAAATATTGTTTTCTTTATTAAATTTACTGGGATTCCATGCTGAATCTCAGGATCTTGGATCCTGAGTTGTAGATGAGCAGAATTCAGGATACATTTCCGTGTAGATTCACGGAAATGTTAGCTGTGTGAAGATCATCTAGTTTGAAGTCCTGCTCAAAATGGGACTGTCACCAGCTCTACACTTTTTCCAAGCTTTATCCAAACATTTCTGTTGGAGTTTCTAGGGAATTCCGCAATAGCTGTGATAGAAATGCTCATGCAAACTTCATGTTCTTTCTCACAGCCCTGCCACGGTGCCACTGTGGGGCCTTAATTCTTATCAGTGATTAAACAGCTCTGTTTGCAGTAATTATAAACCTCCTTAGTTGTGTTGCTCCTTAGTTCATTTATACTTGAAAAAAACACTGTGAGAGCCTCAGAGGGAGGAGAAAATGTATATGAAATGTAAAAAATATTGCTGAAGCTGACATAGCAAACTAATGGCACTAGTTTGCTGGAGGCTGCACGGCTCCCTAACACATGATAGTCACAGTCCACACATCTGTCTGGTGTATAGCTATGTCTGAAGAAACCTAGCGTGCATCCTGAAGAAACCTAGTGTGCATCCTGTGAATTCTCCAGAACTACTGTATGAACTACCTTTACCACACATTACAGAAATGTATAGAGCCTGATAAAAGTTGTATTGCATTAGGTGTATTACAAATCCATACAGAAGCCCATTTCCTTCTCTAAATGCTTTGGATTTTTAGAAGTAAGCTCTCTTAAAAAATAGGGAGCATAATATAGGTGGCTTCATATACCTGTAGCAAACAGGTGTTCTGGGGAGTTACAGCAAGAGCCTAATATGCTTCAAATCCTTTGTATTGTTAATCATATGATTTCTCTGAGGACTTGCTGTACTGGATTTTGATACAGTTAATTAAACAAGTGTGGAAGTATATGTCACTATGTATGACATTGAATTCTACCTACCTCACAAATGTTTGTGTAAGAGCAGGACATTTTATACATTTGCTGAGATAGAAGGTTAAATTTTCCAAGTGCGTTTTGTTGGCTCAGTCTCTCATCTTTCATAGTTTGCTTCAGATACAGAAAGAACTTTTGCAAGTAGACCTATCAATGGCAGTTGGAATTGCAGAACTAAAATAAATACCAGTGCCAGCTGTTGTAATGTGGATATTGGCTTGATGTGGGGTAGAGCAGCAGAGATCAATTCAGCGATTTAAGTGAACCATGGGGCAGTTAGAGAGATCACTCCCCAGGTCAGGGTCATTTAGTCCATTCATTTAACCATTGTATAGCCAAGGACAAATAGTTCTCAAGCTACAGAATTCCAGTGGACTGCTCTGTCAGAGTTGGAAGGATGTTTTCTTAGAAAGGGCTGTGTGGCTACAACTAAACAGATTCTATGCTTCTTGACCAAAATAAAAGCAGTAAAGCACTTTCAGTATTGTTGAAATATTAAGACCTGATGTGGACAGCTGTGGCTCAGGGCCAGGCCTCCCCAGCATCTGGCCAATAGCGCATTGACTGAACTGCACTGAAAAGTGGACCTTGTTTTCCTCCTCATTTAACTTGATCCCTATGTGAACTGAGGGGATTTGGCCTTCAGGAACCACTTCTAACACAGTAAAAATACATGGTAAGATAGAACTGAGGTCTGTAGTGTTTTCCAGGCTTCTGCAGTACCCATTTCCAGCCATTTCCAGGCTTCTGCAGTACCCACCAGCACTGTGGGTCTCTGGGGGCTTCCCATCCTTGCTGCCTTCTCTGTTGCCTCCTGTGACTGGTCAGGAAGTCTGCTCTGACCTGTCCTGTTTAAAAAGTGTCCCTCTGTTTGCTGCTCTTCAATATTCCAAAACACTAAAATCGGTATTTCTCATCCTTTATTGGCTATTTCGCTCTTTTAGAGCACAGTCTCTGATACTCAGTGCATTTTCATGAATGGATAACCAGAAAACCATATTAATTGTTGCTATGATTTTATCACACAAATGTAGTTGGGCGTAGTACAGAAGTAATTTCAAACAGAGAAATGTTATTGGATTTAAATTTCAAACTTTTAAACAATTATATTTGGCTGCCATTATTCATCCATAGGAACAAAAGTCCTGGAAAAAGTCCTGAATAAAGGTTAATGTTAAGTGTGTAAAGTAAAAGTCAAAATATTTTGTTCCCTGTGTTCTTTCTGTAATTCTAATTAGACCATATTCATGCCATTTGGATACAAAGCTGAAGGTTTACTTAGAACCCAAGCCAGACAATCATCCTAAAACATAACAGTGATGAAAATATTAAAACAAGGTCGTCCTTACTTTGTAGTCTTCACTTTCTGAACTAATTTGATATGTTGAAGAGTTATATTGCTGGATTGTTGATATTAAAGCTATTTTCACACCCAAACCCAAAGATAAATAACCATACACCTGGAGGAGGTGGTAAAGAGTACAATCTTTTTCTCTAATCATCACTCTTGAGCCCTGTGTTTTCAAATCTTCTTCAGCATTATGTACAGTTTCTGACTTCCAACCACAATTTCCATTTGCAGATCAACTCTGTTTATAAAATATACAATGTGCCTGATCCCAAGCTCAGCAAAGTCTTTGGGATTCTTTCCACTGACTTCAGTATAGTTTGGATTGAGCCCAAAAACAATGAATACTGAGTAATTCCACAATGAAAAGACAGCGTAAACCCAGGGCTCCTGGATTTCTGCCACCAGTTGTAGATAAAGCAGAATGATTGCAGCAGCAGGACTCTTTTATTAATGTCATTAATGTCGCAGCCGATGTCCTGTTCCCTTTCTGGGCAATATACAACTGGAAATAGAGTGGGACCAACAGAACCACACTACCCCTGAAGCAGTGTAGCAGAGCTCATGCAGGCTGGGAGATGGATTGCTGCCTGCAGGATTTAAACTGCCTTTTTATTTGACGATTTTCCAGTGGTTTTTGTAGAACATGAGGACAGGGAGTGGGAAGCAGCACCCACTAAAATTAACAAGCTTTAGCTGCATGAATCGTGCCAATATGACCTTAAAGCACAGAAAGTTGACCATACACTGCCATGCTCAGATAAGATAGGATAGGATAACTTAGAATAGGATAGGATAGCATAGCATAGCATAGCATAAGATGTGTGATGTGGCCAAGCAGGTCTGTCCTCTTTTGTGTCCTACTTCACACACCAGATTAGAAAAATAGTATTCAGACTCATAAGAATATTGGAAGTGATCTCTGGTCAAACCTCTTATTCAAAGCAGGGTAGCTTTAAACTCAGTTCCTGGATACTGTATTCAAAACAAATGTTGGAAAAGATTGTGATCTGATAGCATTGATCTGCACATGGTAACAGGCAGAAAAAGAGGCATTCAGATTTCACAATACCTCAGTGACAATATGTTTATTCATGTGCTAAGTAAATCCCTGGCACCTGAAGGCATGCCCTGCCTTGGCCTTGTGAAATTCAGATTTTCACTGCATGGAATGGGAATATAGCACTTCATACAGAGCCTTATAGAATTGGATGGCATGGCTTGCCTGTTAAGCAAATGCACTAGTTGAAGCTTCCAAGAAGATTCAGCATGTACTTCTGAATCCAAAACAAGGCTAAAGTGTCCAATGGGACTGTTGGAGTGAAAGAAATTAAACAAAGGACAAAGACACTAAGGACATCTTTTCACCTAGAACATTTATGTGGCATCAGCACTTACATATTGTCGGTCTTGAATTGTACTGTAAGCCCATATGATATAACATTGGGAACACCTATTTAAACCAGAACAGTAGCTATCTGAAACCAAAATGAAAACCTAATCATAATATCAGGACAAGAATCTGATAGGGAGCAGCCAACATGGATTTACTAATGGCAGTTCATTCCTGATTAAAATCCTTGCTTCTCTGTGGACAAGGGATGGGCACTGGAATTTTCCTGGAATTTGTAGACCCACATTCTCCCACAGTCTTGCTATAACCAAACAGATGGCATATGAAGTCAATAAGAGGATGACAAAATACATGGAAAATTGTCTAATTGATGGACTCAGAGAGTTGTGATTAGCATTCATAAGACTGCTTCTGAGTACTGTGTCCAGCTGCGAGATCCCCAGCACAAGAAAGATATTGACATAATGGAGCAAGCCCATGCAGGGCTGCCAAGATGTTCAGGGGACCGGAGTGCAGACAGGACTGGGTCTGCTCAGCCTGGCGAACAGCAGGCTAAGGAGAGGCTTTGCTGCTGTCTACAATTACCTAATCAGAAGATACAGAGAAGATGGAAGCAGCCTATTCTCAGAGGTGTAATATTATAAGATGTAACAGACCCAAGTTGGAACAAGGGAAATTCCAAGTGAAAACTTTTTTACCCTGATGATGATCAAATACCGGAACTGATTGCCCAGGAGAATTGTGGCATCTCCATCCTTAGAGGTGTTCAAGATTTAACTAGACAAGGCCTTGAGTGACCTGATCCATTCAGACCTGCATTGAAGAGTGTTGGACCAGAGCTCCAAAAGTCCCTGTCCACCTTCATTATTATGATACTGTGATGGAATTATGCAGAAATCCTGGGCTGATGCTGAGCTCACTAATTCCAGGATAGGAATAATAGCATTGCTATTATACTGCTCTGTTCAGGGATCTTGAAACTCAGAGCGGATTAGCATAGGTGCTGCTCCACATCCAAGTGACTATACTGTTTGGGGGATCCAAGCTAGTTTCAGACGCAGCAGTGTGATCAGAGCTTACTTAGGAATCACTACATGGCACTGCATGGTGTGATGCAGAGATGCCAGAATATAATTATAGCTTCAATTCTACAACAGAATGAGTTTGGTCAGGCTGATTCATTCTTAGAATGCCAGTGACATATTGGAATATAAAATCTTCATTTCGATCTCTGTCTTGCTGAGGAGAACTGACTTCAGGCTGCAATATTTGGTGTCATAGCTTTCAAATTAAAAATGAGAGTTAATTAAATTTTCAAAAGCATTCTGAGATCCTTACTGAAGAAATGTAAAACAAATTCTATGTTTTGTTATTCCCAATGTATAACAAAATTAGAAGTAGAGAGCCCTCACTGTAGCCTTATTTATGGGGGTTTTTTCCATAGTTATAAAAAGATAATTTTCTGTACATTTCTGAAAATGTATGTGCCTTAGATAATCAATTTGAAATAACCTGTTTTTTAATCCCTTTTTTTAGTTACTACTCAATGACACAAATGGAATGTTTAATTTTACTGTAATTAAAGGACTGCTTGGGCCTCCAGTGAGTATACAATGCTTTGTTAAATTTTCAGATTTGCTCTATCTTCAATGTCTCCTTTTAAGTATCAACTAGAGATGAGTTTCCTGTGCTTTAAGATTGTGTTCCTGCTAACCTCAGCACTAAATTCTGTAGAAGTAGTTTAGGGCAGAACTGAATTCTGTGTGAAAAAATTACTTTTACACATTTGTGTGAAATAAAGAAATTGACTTATCTCTGATTCTGAGCTATATGCTCAGTATTACAGAAATGTATAACTGTTCAAAAAACAGGGACCAAGATTTCCATAGCATTTGTCCCATTTTTTCACTTCTTGTTTTTCAAGTCACAAAATGTTGGGATGGAAGTATTTTGCTCATTTCTGCTTGAGACTGCAACTAGCAATGCTAGGCTCCTGTGTATGACTTTAGTCTCACAGCAATTAGAGCTGGGATGAAAAACTGGGAATTTTGTGAGATAAAAGAGATATGATGTTCAGGTTCTGTTTTGCAGCTAGCTCCAAAATAGTTCAGTCAAATATTTGAAATTCTGAATGCTTTTTGGTAATGATTTCAAGTTCCTAGGACTGGATCCAAACAAAAATCTACCTTTTCCAAGCTGTGGAGTCTGTTCAAACTTGCCCAAAAGTGTTGCACTTTGCAAAATCTTAACCCCCACAAATTAAGGAACTTCCTTCACAGCTAGTTTCATTTGTGGACATTGTGTATTTTATTTTATCTTTTTTTTCTTGTTTGTGAGCACAGTTGTCTCCATCATATTCAATCCCTGATGAAATAAGGAAAGCCAGAATGTGCATAGCCAACAGTAGAATTTTACTCAACATAGCCAAAGTCTGAAAAAAACATATATCTTATTAATACATCTGTCCCCAAACAAATATTTACTAAGTCTGTCATTGAATGGGAAAGAAGGGCATTAGCTCCAACAACAGCATGTAACCTTCATCTGCTAGTCTACCATGGCTCTTTCCCGCTTGTTACACGATAGAACAACTTCATGTTATTGTGGCTGCATCCAGCTGCGCTTATGGTAAAACTGTTTTCATGGAAGATGTGTTTCCTAACTGATTCTCCTAATCCCTGGACATAATAGGATGGCAGGATAGTATGGGCCCTCTTTTGTGAGCTCTGTTACTACAGGTAATTGCCATTCAACTACAGCAGAAATGCGTGGATTTGTAATAGCTGTTAGAGTCACATCCCTAAAGAGCGTGACAAAAAGAAGCAGGTCCTGTAGCTTGAAGCACAGTTGCAATGGGAAAGGTTTGAACCTCAGCCTCTGAGCTCACCCCAGTCAGGAAAGAGGTGCAGGCTCATAGTGGGTAGCGTAATAGAAATCCTGCTATTCTAGATCTAGATCTGAACTAGAACTGAAGTGTCTCTGCAGTTATCACAGCAGGACAATATGCCCAGTACAGATCCCAATCCATGTTTCTATTCACAGTCTATTACACACTTTATTTTTTATCCATAGGGTTCCAGGAGAAAAATGGCAAGTGTGGGCAGGCTATTGTGGTCTGTGCTGGCATCTGGAAAAGATTCAAAGAAGGCTGAATTATGGTTGCACGTCTTTCATATCTGGAAACTGTCACCTTTTTTTCAGCCTTTTCTGAATCACTGTTTCTTCAGTTTTTGAATATAAATGCTAAGTTAGAAGCATAGAGCATAGCAGAGCATTCACAACTTTACCATTGACTGAAGGGAGTTGTTAATTCAGTTGCAGATGAGTTGATATTCACAAATCACACAATATATGAAAAACACATATTCTGTTTTGCAAGTCTGTAATATGTGTTTGTAAAGGTGTGGGGGTTTTGATTTTGCAGGGGCCAGATGGAAAGCCGGGTCTACCAGGATTTCCTGTAAGTATTAATTTCCTTGGATTTAAGTTTTTTTCAATTTAGTTTAATATTTTTAAAAATTTGTATTGTACACAATTTGCACAAAGTCTAGTAAATTTTCATATGGGAGATGGCAGGTCTTTCTGGAGTTGCCAGCTGTGGTAGAAATTTACTCTGTTGGAAATGAAGTATACTCTGATATGCTTATCTCAGTGTCAGTTCTGTAGTTTAAATCGAGATGTAATTGAAGAAAAATTACTACCTAAGGAAAGACCCATGCAATAAAGGAGAAACAAATGGAGCAAATGGACTTCTAGAAGTTATCTTTGTATGTATATGTAATTGTGTTATTATTTAGGCTTTTTTTTGTTACCACTACAGAATACAGTAAAGCCCTATGAGACATACACGTTTTATTTTATACTTTAGGAAACATTTATGATGTTTTTACAATAATGTTCCAAGGCTACCATGTAAGAATTGTGCAACCATAGTATCAACAGATGCCTTATTCTGTGCTACCTCCCTGTTGTGTTCAGACTGCCACACCATGCAAACATATAAAAACATCTTCATAAACAACTTGGATGCAGGACTTGAAGGGATGCTAAGTTTGCAGATGATAAACAATTGCGGGGAGCAGTTGACTCCCTCAAAGACATGGAGGCCCTGCAGAAAGACCTCGACAAATTAGAGGACTGGGCAATCACCAGTCACTTGAAGTTCAACAAGGGAAAGTGCCCAATTGTGTACTTGGGATGGGGCAACGCTGGATATACATACAGACTGGGGAAAGAGATGCTAGAAAACAGTGCTGTGGAAAGAGTCCTGGGGATCCTGGTTGATGGCAGGTTGAATATGAGTCAGCAGTGCCCTGGCAGCCAGGAGGGCCAACCATGTCCTGGGGGGCATCAGGCAAAGCATCGCCACCCAGTTGAGGGAGGGGATCGTCTCACTCTGCTCTGCACTGGTGTGGCCTCACCTTGAATATTGTGGCAATTTTGGGTACCACAATATAAGAAAGATATTAAGCTATTGGAGAGCATCCAAAGGAGGGCAATGAAGATGGTGAAGGGTCTAGAGGGGAAGCCATACAAGGAATGGCTGAGGTCACTTGGTCTGTTCAGCCTAGAGAAGAGGAGATAGGGAGACCTCATTGCAATCTACAACTTCCACATGACAGGAAGAGGAGTGGTAGGCACTGATCTCTACTCTCTGGTGACCAGTGACAGGACTTGGGGAATGGCATGAAGCTGTGTCAGGGGAGGTTTAGGTTGGATATTACGAAAAAGGTTTTCACCCAGAGGATGGTTGGGTGCTTGAACAGAATCCACAAGGAAGTGGTCATAGCACCAAGCCTGACAGATTTCAAGAACATTTGGACAATGCTCTCAGGAACATGGTATCGTTCTTGGGGTGTCCTTTGCAGGGCCAGGAACTGGACTTTAATGATCGTTGTAGGTCCCATCCAACTCAGTATATTCTATGATTCTGTGATTATCTAGCTTATAACTTCAGATACTATTGATCATACTATTGTATTCGTATTCTATGTAACATGATGGAATTATTTTCCCTTGTTATGATTTTTTTACAGTTCAGAGCATGCATAGGATCTAAGGATTCTTTGTCTTTTGCCTGAGAATAACTAAGTAGAAAACTGGGAAAGTTGACAAAAGATGTTAACAAAATGCTGGCAAATTGTCCAAAATTCTACACAAGGTTGTTTATTGAGTCCTGGGTATTGTGGTCTGCATAGGAAACCAAAGAAAGAAGGAAAAAACTCCTTAAAAATACTTTTCATTTGAAAAAGAGCTCATACCATTTAGAAAGTGGTATAACGAATTCGTGGTTTCTCTGTCATTTATGGAATCATGTAGAAATCGTGTAGACTTGAGTTTAGTTCTTGGTGGGTAAAAAAAAAATTGCTTCTGAATGCACTTACAGTGGCAGATTGTAAAGCACAATTTAATCTGAGTGGAATGCTTTCACCATGAACAGGTAAAGAAATTATCTTGTTTTCAAATAGATAACCTCTGTTTCAGATAATTTGGTTTTTTTAACATACTGTTAAAAATATTGTTTCAGAAATTCTGTTGAAAATCAGTCTGGCTGAAAGATCATGGAGGGAGAGAATAGAGTATGGAGGAAATAGAGAATTTTACATTGAATTTCCACTGTTATTAATGTTTGCATATTTCCCTTTGTGAATGTGTGTATCATCTACACTGTGATAAACATCAGAGATTTTTCATTTTGTTCTTTCTAACAGATTCTCCCTATGTGATACTTGGTTTAGGGAATAATATGATTCAAAGAGCAATTTAGTCCTATAAGAATTCTTAGATTGCAACCAGAGTGATTTAAGTTCCAGTTTGCCAATTATTGAAAATTAGATGGCCTAGCTCCATATCCTCAGCAGATATCACTATGGATTTATGTGCTTGTTTTTGCACAGGGCCCTCGGGGACCAAAGGGTGATACTGGTTTGCCTGGATCACAAGGACCCAAAGGACAACAGGTATAAGAACATGCACAGGGAAAAGTACATGACGGGAAATGTTTTAGATGGCAAATACTTAGTGACGTTAAAAGTTAATTGATTCTAACTTTAGTAGGGATTGTGATGTTAATAAATTCATGTGAAAAATTTACTAGGTGGAAATTGAAAGTGCTAAACAACATCCCTTGATATAATTCCACCAGGAGCTAACGTTCCTGCCCCCACGTTGAAATTCTGGAGTGCAGTGTGCACTTATCAATTAAGTCTGCACAAACTTAAACATGAAGTGACCTCTTCTTGCCAGCTGATTGCTGTGTTGACACTCTGGGATCCTATTCAAAAGGCCAAATAAAAAAAGATTGATCTTTTCCTCCTCCTTTGCCTACAGAATGAAGGCTGCAGTTTTCAATTCCCAAAGAACATGTAAGACTTGGAGAGCTCTCTTTTTAGGATCCTTTCTCTTATTTCTTCATAAAAAGTGTGTATTTTATAGCATTCCTGGGATGTTACTAAAGGTCGACTCTTCTAGTTTGTAAATATTGCAGCTGTTCTGGTTTTCTTCCCCTTCTCATCCATCTGCAGGAAGCAGGGTAGAGATACATCTAATATCTTGGGGATAAAAAAATAAAAACAAAAACACTTTCAGCTTATTCTTTCTAAGTAGTTGACCACACTTTCTCATAAGGAAGACTTAGAAATGGTTAATTGTGGTTAGAAATGGGATTGTAGATGAAAAACATCTTCATTATTCAGAAGGAAACATCTCAGGCCACAAATACCAGTCCATTTTTGTCATAAGGTTTCCTGTTCTTTTACAGAGTGCATAAAATGATCAAGCTTAACCTTGAAACTGGTTGTATGGGTTTTGGTTTAGTTTGTGGGGATTTTTACTTTCATTTTTTAGTTGGCTCTTTTTTTTGGCTTCTACTGTCCACACTGGTAAGAACTCAAAACTTTGAAGCCATTATATTTTGTATCCACCAAAGACATGATGATGTATCTGAGGCTGTTTTTGAGGCATGAACACCAGATTATGCTCAAGACTGATGAAGGTGGAAACCACAATGAAGCTGTACAGACACTAGGAGCATTTTACTTTAAAGATCATGCAATTCAATTATCAGGTCAATAAAATCTCATTGAAGATAAAGTCAGTGAAGCCAACCAAGCCTTAGGGAGACTCCAAGATATCCAAAGTATCTTCAAAGAGACTTCAAAGACACCAAAGATTTAAGAACCTGTGAGAGGAACTGAGTTATAGCACTTACAGCTCAATGAAAGCGCTATAACCTGGACTGTCATTTTAATCACCAACGCAAGTGTTAGTTTCAAACCAGATTTCTTCCATGAGATCTTGGGAAAGGTGTTGTACCAAGACACCCGAGTTAGGAAGAGGAAAGTTACAGCTGAAGATCCAGAGTGGGAACTATATGCTAGCACCAAGAAGTGATAATTCTTGGTTGTGGAAGTGGAATGCAGAGGGTCACAATTTGAATGCTGGGAATTGGTCTTCATTAAAGTCAATGAAACTGCATCTTGCCAGGCATATAAAGAGAATGATTCATGCTTTTGTGATAGTAAAATCAGGACATTTACTGTTCTATCAAGATTTTACATTTCCAGCAGGATTTACTGACCATTGTCTAAGCTGATGGTAGACAAGAAGACACCAGTAGCCTGTTTTGCCTTTTGCAGAGATCTTTTGTGAACACACCATGTTTCACATAGTTACTCTATGGAGAGTAATTTAAAGTCTTTTTAAAAAAATATGTACTTATTCATCTCAGGGTGATATTTTTAGTGTACTTTATTGTGTTTTAAGAAAGATCATCCCTTTTCTCCCCCAGAATCCACCTTTACCCTACGCACACTGATATAACTTTGTTTTTTATATTACAGCATGACTAATCTGTCATGCTTCAGACAGCAGTGATGCTGTTTTGACTTCTTCTGATTCACTGAGAACTGCTTTGTAAACAGTAATTACTTTGATAATTGCAGGGTGAAAAGGGAGAACCGGGAGCTATCGTTGCTGCTGATGGATCTTTAACTGAATTAATAGGAAGAAAAGGAGAGAAGGTGAGCTAATACTGTGAGATGTTCCTCCAGAATGTTTGGTGGCCTTGTTACCACCTACCTCTGCTAGACATTGTAGGAATTCTCCTTGTAATTTCTCTCTGTGTGTCTGTTCTCAACAGGGTGAAGCTGGAGTGGTGGGACCGGCGGGACCAATGGTAAGACGACTCCAAAGATGAGTGGCGCTTGTTTTTTTTTAATTTTGATTTGGTTTTACAGATATTAGTGAATGTAAAGGTAGTTTGGTTTTGCTTTTCATTCCTTCTGAGAAGGGATGATATGGAGTATTCCTGCTTCAGGGTGATCAGTGTTGTGATAAACAAAGTCGTGTTTTTATAAGTTTTTGAACAGGAGTTTATTATATGGTAAAAGCAAGCAGCCGGCTGGGTGACAGAAATGGGGACAAATTTCCCAAATCTGCACACACACTACAGTGTACATTTGGCATTTATCTTAGCTACCTCATGCATATTAATTATATCATATACATATACACTTTACCGTTTTTTTGCTAAGCATTTAATATATGGGTTTTCTTACAGCTAAAGCTAAATGGTTATCTCTACAACTGGTCCTAATTCATGTGTTCTTGGACGAACAGGCACCTAAAAGATTTAAAGTTCTACCATATTTTATTCTTAGGATAGTGGGGAGGTTTTAGGGCCCTTTGATCCTGTAAGGGTCTGTTTTATTTCTTTATGGGGGTGTAATTAAGTTTTACAATCCGTTTATTTTATTTTGATGTAATCACCCATTTGTTTCACGAATCACAATTATTTATTTATCACAAATGTCCTTCAGAAAAGACTGTGGTCAGTACATATGTGGTTCTGCAAACTACTGACTTGATGCAGAGTTTAAATTCTGGTAGCACGAATGTATCTGTTACTGTCTAAACAGACAGTGAAATATCATCAGAGCTAGAACCTTGAGAACATATGACTGAGTGAACTGGGTTTGTTTAGCCCTGAAATAAAAGACTGAGAGGAGCTCTAATTGCTCCCTGCTGCAGCATGAAAGGAAATTATAGAACAAAGTCAGGTCCTTCTCAGAGGTGGACAGGAAAAAGACAAGTAGCAAAAATCACAAGTTCCAGCAAAGAAAATTTCAATTAAAGAAAAAAATGCACAGTAGAAGTGGTTAAACACAGAAATAGGTGCCCAGAGAGAAAGTGGATTGTGGAACAAGGTGCTGAGCGGCACGACTTAAAAGTTTTTCTTACTTTGAGCGAAAGGTTGTGCTAGAGGATCTCTAAAGGTCCTTTTCTATCTAAATTATTCTGTTTCTATGATTTACAGTAAAACAACTCACTGTGTCAGCTCAATTTCTATTGGTGTCAATAATTTGCAAGTGCCTTGGATTCTGAGAAAGCTGCATTTCAGGCAGTAGAGTCAGACCATATACCAAAATCAGGATTTAGAGGCCTTCTTTCACGTATTTGGTCTGATACTTTTTGACTGGACACAGAATGCTGTGTGAAAGCACAAGAAATTAGTTATAAAATAAGAACAATTGCCAAGATTCAGGGCACCAATTTCTTTTAGTCTGGTATTCCAAAGATCAAGGATATCCAGTGTTTCTTTGCTTCTGCATTTGATGTAGCCTGGTTGCTGTTGTGCCTAAGTAAATGTTAGTAGGTGTTGACACTTCTGCACACCATGGTGTGTAGGAGATTTTGACATCAGTTTCTGTAGTCTTTAAAAGGGGCTAACTAGATGTGCTAAGTAACAGCTTTCTTAATTACTGTGTATCAGAATACCTAAGGGGGTGTCGTGGTTTGAGAGCCCCAAAGTCCAATTCTCGAGTCCAAGCCCCTCTCCCACAACTCAGAGCAGTGTGAGATGGGTTTTCCAGACACAAACACGAGACTCAATATGGGGGGAAAGGAAATTATATTACAAACACTGTACAAATAAATATTGTAATATATCATATACAATCTTAACTATCTCTCCTATAATAAATCAGTATTTACAATGGATCAATCTCTTCCCCCTTCAATAAAAGTCCAGAAGGGAAAAGGAAAGATCCTTTCCACTTTCAGAGCAGCAGTCTCTCTAGGGCAGCAGTCTCTCTTCCTCCATGCAGCAGCTGTGGCTGGATCTTTTATCATTACACACGAGGGGGGTCTCCAAGCCCCTCTCGGCCCTTCGACTCCAAGCGAGGGTCTTTCTCTTCCATGGGCTGTGTTCACCAGGACAAAGGTCGCTTCACCACGTCATATCACGAAGTGCAGAAGTCTTCATGACAGACCCTATCCTCAGGGGATTCAAACTCCCTTGCAGAGCTCCCGTGCTCTGTCAGGCTGCTACCTTAGCAGCAACAGCGGGATGGCGAGGCCCTCCTCTGCATTCCATTCTGGCCATCTCGGTCCAGCTTTCCAGGACGCCTGAGCTTCTGAGCTCTTCTCTGTCCCTCTGGTGCATGTTGCAAAGACTCCTCTCAAGTGGGAGTCCACCACCCCTCCTCTCTAGGAGGGGTCTCCAAGGAGTTTTTGGGGGTTGGTTTCAGTTCTTACCTAAACTCTCTCTCTCTGTAGAGCTTAGTCCTACTCTGTCTCCATCAGACATTTCTCTGTGTCTCTCTTCCTTGGCTGCAATGCCAGCTTTGCTGCTTCTTCAGTTCTTATCTCTTCTGGCTCTCTGCCACAGCTCTCCAGTCAGTGCTGTTTCTGCCGCTGCTCTGTCTGCCCACTCACGGTGGAGAAAACTCCTTCAGCTTTCTAGCTACAGATACTTAGCCCAGTCTAACACTGTTCCAAGTCTCTGTAGCCCCCCAGCCTGGGGCTGGGGGGGCCATAGCCCCCAAAAGGGCTCCTGCCCCTTCTCCTCGTGGATTTAGAACATGGCCACCTCTCCAACTACAACTACAACCTTCTTTTCCAGTCTTGTTGTTGATATGTTTATATTTTGCAGGAACGCTCATTGGCTCAACCCCAAGGGTCACCACCCCCTGGGGGTTACCATTTTTTTAACTTCAGGGGGCTATCCTGATTTATGAGAAAGGGAGTTGCTTTTCTCTTCCTTGTATGACTGCAAAATGAGTCGATCCTTTCACCTTGACACAGAATAATTTTTAGTGGAATTGAGCTTCAGAGATGATCTAGTCCACATCACTGCCTAAAGGAGTCTGTTTAACTCTGGAACTGACCAAGTGGAATTTTCAACAATTCTTAGGATAGAAATCTCACAATCTCTCTGGGCAACACATTCCAGTATTTGACAACCTTCAGGGTAAAAGAAGTTTTTCCTTAGATTTATTTGGAATTTCTCATGTTCTGGCTGGTGTTCATTGCCTCTCGTTCTATTGTTGTGCATCCTATAGACATGTCCTTTTCCTGTGAGCCCCAAACTCTGTGTTTACATCTCCTTTTGTACTACCACGAGATGTTTCATACAGTTCAGCAAGCAGACAAGGCCGTTCAGAGGAAGTTCTTGCCAGCACTGATGCAAAGGATTACACTGCAGGAAAATTTTGCACACAGCACCTGTCTCAAGGCTTTGCTTAGCCAATTACTCTTCTTAGTGCAGAACTCCAGCTTGATTATCACTGGTAACAGGGCCATAAATTTTGGTGTTGGCCCATAGAAAAAAATCCCTTTGTTCTTCATGTGAGTCCTGTGCAGAAAAAATATACAGAATTCAGAGTGTTGGGCCAGAGATTCCGAGGCATAACTTATCAAAGGTTTTAGTACAATGGTTCTGTTCCACTTTGCACAACGCAAGACTCTTTTCAAGGCCCAAGAACAGCTTTGACGTATCTGGGGACTCTTGCTTGTTCCTCTCTGCTGTTAGACCAAAATGAACTCATAGACAAGTTTCCAGAATTTAAAAACAAATCCCTACTCATTGCTCCCCTCCTTTTCGAGACTTCAGCTGGACAGAGGAGAGGATGACAGAAGCCGGCAGCACAGAATGCTATGGAGAAGTAGTAGTTTGGTAGATGAGAACGAGGGATAGTCAGGAGGTCAGTACCATCGTTAACAAAAGCAGAAGAGACAGACTGAATCCAACCTCCTGCGACAGGAGAAATTAAAATCTTTTACCTGCTGGATTATGCTGTTCCCTGTCAGTGAAGCAGATGATTGCACATTATTGAAGAAGAACCCTTAGTAAGAACCTCAGTCTGCCCAAATCGACTCTCTGTTGGGAATGAAATTTCCTTTTCTGGTAAGCATTCTCCTGTGACTTCCTCACTTCCTTCTTTCACTTCTAGCTGTGACAGCTGGCCACTGTCTCAGGGAGTCACTAACTTCTGCCAGGACTGGGCTGGCACTTTGACAGAGAAAGTAGTAAAAGTGGCCTCAACATAGCCAACTTTCACATTGTTTGTGTTTATTTGAAGTCTCAGTTAAAGCACGAGATCAGGCACTTCTCTTTATTTGAACTAAAAAGAAGTCTGTTTCTAATCTTCACTGCTGACTGAAGTTCAGATTTGCATATTCTTTAAGGGTTCAAGTACCAGAGAGTGAAATAGAAAAATGCCTTATAACATTTTGGATTTTTTTTTCCAAACCTTATTATTGGATGTGGTAGCATGGAAAGGTGAGTTGAATCATTTCAAAAGCTTGGGGGCACAATATTGAAGTTCACATCTGCCAGAGTCCACCAGCAATCTCTTGCCTGATTTAGACAGAGGCATTAACCCTGATCATATGGGCAGAAATTACCTTCAAACAGGAAATAAAATAGAAGATTAATAAAGGTTGTACCATCTTCAAACAATTTCAGCTGACATTAGTGAGCTTTAAATTCTGATTACAATGGGGATGTTATGAATCAATGTGTTCATATGTTAACCATTTATGAATTTCAAGTCTAATCCAGTACTCAGTTTTGGCAGAATAAAAATTGCAACAATTAATCCATGAATTTCAGTTTTATGCTAAGACAAATTGTCTCATCATAATCAGATAAATTTTTCTGAATGTATAGATCACTTTTCAATGAAATGATATTACATGAAGGATTAAACACATCAATTGTCACCTATAAGTAGTATCTGTGTGAGATCTATAAATAGATTATTTAACAAATAATGCAAGAAGGAGTATCTCTTAGCATTTCACCAGACCAAAAAAAAGGAAATGAAACCATAAATGCTGAAACATATATAAAGAGATTGTCTAGACCCTTGTGGTTTTGTTGAGTTTCAGGAAGCTGACAGCAGTTGAAAGTTTGTAAACCCTCAGATTTACTGCTTCTTGTTGATCACTTGCTGGCTGCCTAGAAGCTGCATGCTTGCAAATATTCAGTCATAGACCATCCACAGTCCTGGACTACTTTTCCCAGGAACCCTGCTTGTTCTCACTTTTTACAGTCACTTGTATTACTTCATGAGGCCTGATGAGTCAGTCACTCCTGTCTAAAGAAGGAGCTGTTCTGTTTCAGCTGTCAGCTCCCTGAATCCATGTACCCAGGCTGGCAAGAGGCATGTAGAAGCCTGGCACTTCTACATGCCTGGCCTATATGAATTCGGAGGCTGATCTGCAGACATTTCCTCACAGGGCCTAATTAAAAAATAATTAGGAAAAAAAAAAAGAAAGAAAAAAGGAGATGCACAAAGGATACATCTCTAACTTCCTTTTTTCTACTGACTGATACATTTAATTTTTCTTTGATACATGGTGACTCAGTTTCCAATTGCATACCCTACAAGGGGGCTGAGAGCCCCAAAAGATAGGCAATCTTTTCCAAACCAGAGCTGACTGTTATATACAGTCTTCGATTTCTGGGATCACTCAGCAGAGCAAGCAGAGAGGACATTCTGTGCGTTCTCTGCAGGCAGTCACTGATTTATTTTTAACACAGATGTAAAACTATGCCTCTTATTTGAAATAATCAAATATATGTCAACAGTATGATCTGTAATCACCTTTTTTTTTTTGTCCAGGGACCAATAGGACCTACTGGACCCAAAGGAGAACTTGGTTTCCCGGGTCGTCCAGTATGTATTATGCTCTCAAGTGGAATAAAGATAGATGTGTCTGCTTCTGACACATACTAAACTACTTCTACTTATTTCAGGGCCGTCCAGGACTGAATGGACTGAGAGGTGTGAAAGGTGACCGAGGTGAAGCATTTAATGTAAGTTTTTATATGTTGCAATTAGTTGGAAAAAAGACCTGTTAAAATCTGAAGTCCGATTTATATTCATTCCTTTCAATTGATGATGGGACTAAAAACCTGAAATTATCTAGGAATAATTATATGTTTCTGTTACTTTTCCTATCCAGCAGCAATCATTGAAAAGTCAACTTCTGGGTCCATCTGGACAGTTCTTGCAGATATATATGTATCTATATATATATAGGTATAGATATATAGATATATAGATATATAGATATATAGATATAGATATATAGATATATAGATATATAGATATATAGATATATAGGGATAGAGATATATATATTGCATATATATATATTTATATATATCAAGGACTTCGTGATCCAGGCCACCAGTATGACCACTCACAATGTGAAGATACTGCCATAGGCTCTTAGCTATCCAGCACGGGTACAAACAGCACTTGAGCATATCAGAGCGAAGCGGTACTTACTTTACTAACAAGGAGATACTCGCTAATACCTACTACCTACTTTAGTTGCCATATACATATATCCAAAATAATGACCTCTGCATAGAGGATAGTATATCCATGCTCACCTACAACCTGTAATTATGGAATGACAGGTGGTGAACCAAGCTCCTGGTGCTGCAAGTCTGGAGACTGGACCACACAACAACTAACACTGCTGAGTATAAGCAATAAGTTTCACAATAGCAGAGTAATTTGTGTGGTTGTTCTGATGTTATGGGGCAATCTGAGCTAGAAAAATGGGTACCCATACTACAGCAGCTGCTAATGATATTTCATCTGCATCAGAAATAATGCTGAAAGAAAAGACAAAGGTATTTTACTGTGTTAGCATAGAATCAGTGTAGCTGTATTTCAGTAGAACACCTTTTTTAAATGGATTCTGTTGTATGAAGCCTCTAGTTCTACTTTGTTCAAAAGAAAAAAATATATGGCCCACAAAGTGCAAAGCACAAGCATCTTGTCTATCTGGACAATAAATAGAAGTGAGATTATATTGCTTTGTTTGAGTAACAGGGAGACTGAGAATTCGTGAGCATCTAAGTATCTTCACAGAAAAAAAAGACCAGGCACTGAAGGTTGCTAGAAAAAGTTATAAATAGAAATTTAGTTGCTGGAAGGTGAAAACAGACAAATTAGACAAATTCTAATAGGAAGAAAATGACAGAAAAGGTGACTACCCATCAGCAGAAAATATTAAAGTAGATTTTACATTCCTTCACATCTTCAAACAATAATGAAGTTCATTTTCTGGATTGTCTGCTTTAACCAAACAAAAACTCTTATAGCAAGTACAACTAGGTAAAGTACATCAGGCTGACAAGTTAAAGCAAATAAGCAAACAAAACAGGCTACATGTTCTATTAGTCCTTCCTGGAGTGCTCAGGGAAGATAAAATCTGATGGATCTCTAATTATTGATGAGATGACACATGTCACCTCACAGAAAGTTCCATTGATGTGGACTGAAAGATGAACATGGTATTGTGCCAGGTTTTCAAATGACACAGTAAAGAGTTGACATACATTTTTTTTTAAAGAGCAGTCATGCCTCCAGTCTAGCAGGGTTCCTTGGAGGTACTAATTATCAACATACTTATCTGACTAGCACCTGAAAATATATGAATCTTAGCAGTCTTGAGAATCCTAGATCACTGTAGAATGCCAGATTTTCCTTGGATGAGAGATCCACTGTCTTTAATTGAGTTTCAATTTTATAGTGCTTTGGGGTTTCCAGTTTGGGGTTGGGTTTGATTTTTTTTATCTTCCTTCTTTCACTTTCTCTTACCAGGGCCCTCCTGGCTTGCCTGGACCCCCAGGGCCCCCTGGACCTCCAGGACGTATACTTTATATCAAAGGAGTAAGTACAACTGGAGAGCAGTGACTGGTCTATCTCTGTAGCAGAAATGTGCTGCCCTAGTAGCAGTTTGCAAAGGGAAATATCAAAACTTGTTTCAGGCAACACAGTTTACAGTGGGTGACCTTGCTTGTGTGCAGAGAAAAAAGTTTCATAATCTAAGCCACTGTCATGAAAAGGTTTTGCCCTCCCCCACCCCCCCAAAGAGAGACCTGATGACAGACCTGGCAGCAAGCTGGGCTCTCTGCTAGGGAGGTGCTGATTTTGTTTCCAGGTTTTGTCCATCATCTCTATTAGATCTATATAGTGTGTTACCTGCTGTGTTATACCTGTGCTCATGAAAATAATTTTCCTCCTGTTTTCAATAGACAGTTTTCCCAGTCCCTCCCAGACCTCATTGCAAAATGCCAGTAAGTCACACACAGAATCTGCTCTTAGCAGAATGCATGGCCATGACAGAATGTAACCAAAGCAACTATACACCTAAACATGGCAGCTTTGCAGCTTTTCTCCCCCTGCCTTCTGCTTTGCACCAGGGATGTGTTTTACCTGTTCCTCAAGATAATGGATTTTCAAGTGTTTAGATAGCCAAACTTATCCACACTATACTCTTTTGCTTAAAGTACTTTGATTACTTCGTTGTTCTAACACTTTTAATGCCTTTCAAAGCTTGTGTTTCCATGGTTTAAGAGCTGCTTTGTGGAGCTGAATGTGTATGCATACAGGTACACATATTTTTTGGTTGTATATATAAATACTGTCCCCATAACAACAAATGTTGTTATGTCTTTAGCCATTTTCATTTCCCTGTCCAAAATAAGATTTATTACATATTTCATTGTGGCCTGAAAGATGCATCAGAAAAGAAAGGTCATGTTCTTTATTTGATCCTCAAATGCAGTTTATTCACATATAAATATTTATTATCTCGAGAATGGCAGCAGGTGAAGCTCTGCCCCTGCTTTCCAAAGGGAATGACAAAGCCTTCATTACCTTCAAAGGACCTGCAGTTTCACACATAGTGTGAAAATAAAGGGGAAAGGTTTCATATTTTCAGAACACCCTGGTGCAATTTTTGTTTAATAAATCATGGAAATTGTACCCTACAATGAATGGTGAACAGAGTTCAGTCCTGAAACTACTTTCCCTAGGGTAAGATCATACTGTTAAGCTGTGAGTTAGGTGCTTGGAAAAGATTCTGTCTTTGAGAGCCTGTACAGTGTAATGTGCAGGATGGCTATTCTACTTTTCTGTTAAACAGTATATCTCAAAATAATACTGTACCCCCTCCTCCAATTACCATTCCAGTTCCCTTTCACTTATTTTAGAGAAACAGCCTTTGACTTACACTATACTGGATGCATTGATATTCATCATCACCCTAACCTTATTACTGAAGAAAGATGTATCTCAACTTATGAACTTTCTCTTAATTAATGATAAATAGTCATTACTCTATGCTAATTTGCTATTTCTGCAGTTTTGGCCTACCACCTCCAAGCACAATTTTTTTACCTCTTAGAATTCCTCCCTTAAATCTTCTCATTCCCACTGTATGACATTCTTGTATCTTAATCACGTATGTCCATCATCACATATGTATCTGTAAGCCTCACCTCTGAAACCTGCCTGGATGAGACCTTGAACAGCCTGATGTACATGATCTTCTTTTGGGCTAGACAATCTCCAGAGATGCCTTTCAACTTCAACTCTCCTATGATTCTCTGTGGAATAATTCAAAGGAAACAAGCCTGTTTTATCTGAATTACAGATAATAATAAAAAGCCACCTTTCAGAAAGGTTACAATTGGTGAATAATAGCAGTAACTTTTATGTGCACAAGTAATAGAAATGTGTACTTATAAACATCTCTTCGTGCACTTGAGTATGCTAGATAGATTTATCCTACATTTGTGAATAATCTCCTAAACCTATCCGAGTTTATAGATAAGAAGTCTACTGTTCATGCCTACATAAATGAATGTCGATACAGAACTACAGACTGAACCCCACCAGTTTTCCTCATGGGAACTGAACTTCTGAAGTTAATGGAGCTATCCATGTGAGTAAGACTTCTACGAGCTAATACAGCAGGATTTGCGAGATGCAGCAACTTCATTTTTTTCATACACTTGCTTAGAATAATGTAAATAGTACTACCTAGTACTAAGATTTCCAAGTACTCTGCCACATTTTAATTCTTGCACTGTCCCTATTTTGAAGACAGGCAGCAGAGGTAAGTAGCATGACCACTGTTACAGGTAGCTGGTGTCAGAAGAGGATAGACTAGAATAGCTTCTGCCTCCCAGTTGTGGTCTCAATGCATCTGGAGCATAGGTTAACATCAGACATAACATAGCCCTGATCTGATGAAAAAATTACAAACACAGTCTGTTATCCTAAAGTCAAAAATCAAATCCTGCTTTCAAATACAGTGGTGTAAATTCAGAATTGTTCTTGGAGACTGAGTTTTCTGATGCTTCACTGGCACAATTGAGAGTAGGATTTGCTGATGCCTCCAAAATGCATGTTTTGCTGAAAGCATGTTGCATGTTAAAGAGCACACCATCCTCATAAAAACTTGATCAGCTAGTGCTCAGACCTTGTCAAACTGGAGATAACCCCAGAGTGTTGTTATAATATTTACTATCATGGAAATGTACTTCCATTGCTTAATGTGTATGGATATTAATAGATTTATTTTTCTGCAGGTGAGCACTCCCTACCCTGGAAATCAAGAACCTCCTAATGAACATGGTGAGTAATTCTTGTACCTTGGCTTAAATAAGCTCTTTTTGTTTGGTTCTGTTTTTCATGGTTAAGTGCTTTTTGCTTTTACTGGGCTATTGCATAATCGGATTTGGGGGAGGGGAGGGGAGGGGAGGGGAGGGGGAGGGGGAGGGGGAGGGGGAGGGGGAGGGGGAGGGGGAGGGGGAGGGAAGGGAAGGGAAGGGAAGGGAAGGGAAGGGAAGGGAAGGGAAGGGAAGGGAAGGGAAGGGAAGGGAAGGGAAGGGAAGGGAAGGGAAGGGAAGGGAAGGGAAGGGAAGGGAAGGGAAGGGAAGGGAAGGGAAGGGAAGGGAAGGGAAGGGAAGGGAAGGGAAGGGAAGGGAAGGGTTGGGTTTTCTTTCTTTTTCTGGTGAAACTGTAAGATCGTATCTTGGTCCGATCTCAACATGAGCCTAGGACTGCGCCTGTGAGAAAGATTTATAAATCTTGAGGAGTGCAGCACAGTTCCTGCAAGATCTAATTTTAGAGGTTCTCTGTCAGAGGACTATGATTCCGTGCAGCTATATTATCATTTATTGGTTTGGTTTGTAGTCTGGACATAGTAGAAGATGTGGGATGCAACGTGCAGTCATAACTCAAGAACTGTTTCTGCACTTGCTGCACTGAAATTCACAAATGTGATAAGAACAGGTTCAGAGGGTCTTAGGCTAGGTGGTTGGGGAAAGGAGAGTAACAGATTTACTTGTAAGAGAGAAGCTGTCTTGCACATGTTGGGGTTGATAGAGGAAAATTAGGCAGCCATTCAATGATCATGAGAAGAGTGAGACAAGCCAATCATATATGGGCAGGAGCCATGCGACCCACATGTATGGAAAAGTCTGCTGTCACTTTCAGTGGTTTGGTTGTCACTGCTATAGTCTCTGCTGTTTGCAAGTTCTCACGAATTTGTGATGCTTTTATGGCAGGTGCTAAAGCAAACAGAGATTCCTGGGGACTGCACAGTTCAGCACCCTTGAAAGGAGAAAAGGGAGACAGAGGAGCTCCAGGACCACCAGGTATCCAAAATTCTAAACAGAAATTAAGAAAATTTTCTCTTCTGTGCTGGCTTATCCACCATGAACATCTATTCCTTTCCAGGTTCTGTATTGAATGTAAATTAATGTATCACAAGTATTTTTGCCTATACCTGATGATTTCAGGTGCTTCATAGGGAGAGGATTATGAGATGGTTATTCTTATAATCTTACTGTAAAACTGCAGCTAGTGAAGGTTGGCAAAAATAACACAAGAATTCTGGTTAGACTGAAGACTAATTCACCTTTCAGCTAAAATAACAGAGGTTTATTCATTTGTTTGCCGACCAAATCAAATAGATTAGCTAGCTTCTATGTTTTTCAAGTTCAAGCATGTTAACTAAGACCAATACTGTTGCTGCTCTAAAAATATTCCTGTTTGGTTCTTGCTTATTGACGTAGTTGCTAAAATATCTTTCATACAAACCAGTTGTCTAGGTCTCACAGATGTCCACATAATCATTGACAGGGAAAATTCACAAGCCAGAAGTTGCATTATAGAAGTACAGGAATCTTTTCAAAAACCTTTTTTGAGATGCAGGCGGCAGAAACTCTTTCCACTACAATATCTGTTGAGTTTCAGCAACCAGAAACCTTTCTGGTCTGTCATATTTGTCCATGCAGTGGATTTATTTTTAATTCTTACAAAATGTCTCCTCTCAGACCTTACAAACAGGGTCTATTAGTCGAGACCATGCAAACATATGAGGCCAGCACAAAAAGTCGGTAAATGGCTGGCTGTGCTTTATTTAGCTACTTCATATAGAGGCAGGTGTAGTAACTATCCAGAGCACAGGTGCTGTGCTCCAACCTCATGTACAGTGCTCAAGCACAACCCCAGTTTTTCTGGCTGGAGGAACACAGTCTGGAACCTTCAAAGAAAACACATTTAGAAATATACAAGAGCTTCTTTTCTGTATGGAGGAGATTCTTTGTGAATCCTGGAAACAATGGAGCTAAAGGAAAATCAGTGAGGTGAAGCAAGATGGTTTCTTGCTGGGCAAGCATTAGGTGTGGTAAAAGTGAGTTCTCTTGCTCCAGGGACCAAGTCAATTTCTAGGGCAGACTGCAGGTGTGAAAGCAGTGTAGCTTCACATTTTCTAAAAGAAAGTTCACCAAAGATCTATGACTTTATGATTGTTGGGAGGGCATGATTTTGCCATTGATTATGCACATGCAAAGTGCTGTTAGCACTTAGTCCATGCAGCAACATCTGAAAACAAAGAGAAATGAAAATGTCTGGTCTACCAGCAGAAGCCACTCAAAAAAGTATGTTTCCCTCTGGCTAGTGCTAAGATCCCTAAAGGTCCTGCCAAAAATTACCTACCAGGCCTCTACTGAATGTCTACAGAAGAAAGGTGAAGTAGGTTTGCCCTTTGAGAAGCCATGTCAGTCAAACTTCTCTGGCTGTCTGTACTAACTAACTAAACTCACATGGGCTTCATGTAACTTGTTCAGGCCTAGTCTGCTTCCTGGTCATTCTATGAAGACCACCTACCATTCCATTCCACCTCTCCATCCCCTTCCCCTCACATGGATCACTGCAGAAAGCTGTAACTGGTGGGGTTGGAATAAAATCTAAATAGCTGCCATATCGGGAATACATTTCTGTTCCACAGTGCAGATGTACAAAATGTCTGCTTGACTTAATTTTATCTGAGGTGACATGCTGAGATATGAGCCCTATGGCTGGACCCAAAGATCTCAGAAATTAATCAGAACACATTTGAGGAAAATGCATTGAACTGTTATGGACAGCTGTAAAATAGTTTGAGAGTTTTTTTCCAAGTCTATGCCAAACAGATAATATTTGAAGGCTTTTTAGACTTTTTGTGCTGGCTTGACGGCTTTGGCTGACCACCATTGGCAGACAACGCAACACAGGTGGTGTAACCATTGAATCTGATATTGGTTTTCATTGCAGAAAAATGTCAAGGAACAGTTATTATACAACCAGCAGCACGGCAGCAACACCATGGCTTTCTCTTATCAGCTATGGTACTGTCTTGGCATGAAAGACCACACAAGTACTGATGGATCACCACACTACCAGCAAAACATATGAAAAACTTCTCTTTTACCTTGGTTTCCATCAAAGGGGTTAACTTGAATGCTTTTCTTTCACCCCTCTTCCGAGCTGCTATGTTGTCAGAAAACAGAATATTTCATATTTGAGCCTTCTTTTTTGCTGATTTATCTGAAATTCACAGTCAGATTCAGAAGTTATTAAGGTAGAGGAGTGACATAGGGCATGTAAGTCTTGCTTTGTTAGGAAACCAAACTAAAAATATCTGTTTGATTTAAAGGTTAATGCTATTAGTGTAAATAGTTTTCCTTTAAACTCCTAAACCAATAATACCCTAAGCAATGCTTTTAAAAAGAAAATTACAGTTAATTATCATATTTTCTTCATTTTTCAGGTCCACCTCTGCCTCCATCATATTTCAGCCACTTTATTAATAGCATAAAGGTAATTATATCCCATTTGTGTTTGAGGTCTATTAAGTTTTTTTAAAACGTGTACTTTACTATAAATTAAGCATAAAACAGTGTAACATAGTGAAATGCAAAAAAACAGATAAGAACAGCAACAGTTACAAATTATATTAATTTCTTAAACTCCAGCTGCATAGGCAGGTTTAATTCAAGCATAGAGATGTCCATTGTCAGTAGTATATAAAGATTACTTTTGAAAAAAACTTTATTACTGAAATAAACTTTTTTACTGAGGCTTTTTACCTTCCCAGTGGTATTAAAGTGAGTCATAATTCACTGTTACCTAACATATCTGCCTTAAATGAATGCTTTTGTTTCCATGCCAGCTCAGGTAAGAGACATCCATTACCTAATGGGCTCCTAGAACATTGGGCAGGGGGGCTGGGGAGCGTGGAAATCACTTCCATGTCATGCTATTTATCTTTTAAGCACACTGAATAAAATCAAATTATGGAAACTACTTTTCCTGGAAGCTTTTACAACAAAGATGTATCTGGTCTCTCTCTGTTCTATTATTCTCCTGATTGCTTCAAGTGGCTTAAAAAATGAATAACAATATGATACTATTTTAAATGTTTTTAAGTGAACAAGGGTCTTTATCAGTAGAAGATTTGAAAAAAATTGAATCAAGTTATCACTAAATGATGCCTCCAAAAGTGGTGTGCTGACAGTCTCCTTGAAGGACTCTTAAGTGCTGTCTGGTTTCTGGATTTTGTTTCTGCTTGGTGGAGTGCACCTAAGATTCCTATGATATAAAGTTCCCCATGTATGCATGGCAAAGCGGGTATGGCTTCTTTGACCTTATAGTGTAATGTCTGTAGCTTTACAGCATTAGTTGCAAAGAACTCATTTTTCATTTTCCAAAATGGCCTGCCGTACAGAAAGCTTTAGTCCTGTTTACTGGGATACTAAAAGGACTAAAAGTTGGAGAAGGAGCTGCACACATCCATCTCCTCTGGCTGTCTACAGATACCTGCCATTCTTGCTTTGTCGTTTGCCTCTTCTATTCAAAGGTTTATATCTCAGAGACGTGAAACAAAGTAGGCAAAAAAAAATGAAGGAAATAAACCATCAGATAAACGAAGGGGAGGAAGGAATGTACGACTGCTGTGGTTAATTTTGCACAAAGAGATAATGGTTTAGTACTTAAATGCTTCTTCTCACCCATTGTTTCCCAAACGAACTGATAATCAGCGATGGAGGACAGAAGACATACAGTTCAATGTGTCTGCAATTTTATGTGGTGTCTGTTTTGTTTTCCTGGTACACATCTCCACCCACCTCTCTCATCATATGCACTGTAATCTTCACTTTACCACATACATTCAAATACCTCTTTTCCATGTCAATCTTGCTTTGCTTTTTCCTTCATGGTGGAGAAAAGCAGAAAGCCAGGCTTTTATGCTTCCTTCGACTTCCTCTTTGCCTTCAGCTACAGCACAGAACAAGTTTTTGCCGGGAAAAATATGAGGAAACAGCAACAGAGGCATTTTCTCTGCCTCCACCTAACCCCACCTCTCCTAGCCCTGAGAGCCTTTCAGCCTCGATAGAGAAAGCATTCCTTTTCATCCCATATCACAGAAGAAGGATGTTAAAAAGATTTCATGCGGATGCTTTTCTTTATTAAGCTCGGAGATTTCATGTAACTTTAAAAGATCAGTTGTTACTGAGAACACAGCTGCGATGGGCAGGGCACGTCTCCAGGATGAAGGACCACCGCCTCCCTAAGATCTTGCTTTACGGTGAACTTGCCACTGGCTGCCGCATGAGAGGAGCCCCGAAGAAAAGATACAAGGACTCCCTGAAACAGCATCTCAGCCTTGGCCATATTGATCACCATAACTGGTCTACTCTGGCCTCAAATCGGGAGGCCTGGAGACACACCATCTATAACGCAGCTGTCTCCTTCGAGAACACACGCAGGATCACTCTTGAGGAGAAAAGGCAACGCAGAAAGAACCGTGTATTGCAGAATACACCATTTAAGGAGTCTTTCTGCTGTGCCTTTTGCAATCGGATATGTCTGTCACGTATTGGCCTCATAAGCCAGCAGCGTGCCTGTAGCAAATGTGGATAGAGCCTTCCCAAATCTTCGTTCGCGAAGCCCAGCCATGATGAAAAGATCAGTGCATTGAGTTCTGATCTCAGCTCAATGTTTTAAAATATTTTATCTTTAAAGGGTGAAAAAGGAGACAATGGAGTCACTGGTGTAAAAGGAGAAAAAGGAGAACCAAATGGAGGGGGTTTTTTGACAGGACCTCCTGGACCACCTGGAAGACCAGGATTAGTTGTAAGTCACACGAATTGTAGAATAGGAATATTTGTGAGTACCCATTGTTTTAATTTAGAAAGCACTAAGAAGAGACAAACATCAGGATGATACTAAGAACTATAGAAAAACTCATATGCTAAGCATTAGGAGAATGTTGCATTAAGTGTAAGCATACACACTTCACTGTTGTGCACAGAATTAATTTGCTATGAAATATTGATGTAACGCTGTGCTCGTCTGTCTAATATAACTACCTCAGTATGTAGATCATGCTATAACAGCATTACAAATCAAAGAAGCATATATAATTTTTGATGCTACTAGTTATATTACCATAAATGCCAAAATAGGCCATATAAAATTAGTCAGAGGCTGACTTGAAAATTATTGGCCACCTAAATAATTAATCTTATTTTCCTAGTAATCCAAAAATATGAATGAAAAGTCCAGTGTGTACCAACCTGGATCATTCCTGTGAAATTCAGCCACTTTTTGAAGGTGGTCTTGTTGTGTTAAATTAGCAAGACCACCTTCAAAAACCCCGCTGGAGCTAGTCCACATTGCTGAGAACCATCTCCCTGGTTAAAATTTTCTTTTTCCATTATATCCATGCCTCCTTGAAGAAAATTACACACAAACTCATGTCTAAATGGCAGTGTACTGGCAGGCATTCAGAAAATGTTGCCACCAGAGATCATGGCCCTGCAGTAGTGAAACCAATACATTCAAGGAAATACTTTTCATCGCCTACAGGGACCAAAAGGAGACTCAGTTGTTGGACCCAGAGGACCTCCAGGGTTACCTGGCTTACCTGGCTTACCAGGTTATGGAAAAATTGGACCTCCTGGCCCACCTGGCCCACCTGGCCCACCAGGACCCCCTGCAATATATGGTTCAGGTGAGCTTTTCACTGTATAAGCACGTGTATAGCCATGTGCCCAGACCCCCCTGTGACCAATTCCTTCACACCTGGCAGGATATCCCACCTGCCCACTCTCTCTGCATACCTGAATCAGGTTGTTTCCCACTCTCCTCCCGCCCTACACTGATTTCTCCTGGGGGGTGAGTTGGAACTGAGACAACGAAAGGGACAATTTCTCTGCAAACAGTTTTCACTAGCTAGTGCCATGGGGAGTGCTGTTACATGAAAGATTTTACTGTAGCTGTGTTTGTGGCTGGGAGGAAATCTGCATAATAGAGACAGGTTGCCTTGAGAGCTTTGCAAAATCCATCAAATTGAGCAGTTGCCTAAATCTGGGCCAAACCACTCTTCTTGTGCTGAATGGACTTGAATGAAGCTGGTGGCTGTCACAAGTGGTTTTCCCCAGGGCTCAATATTGGGTCCAGATCTGTCTAATATCTTTATCAATGATCTGGGCAAGGGGATCAAGTGCACCGTCAGTCAGCTTGCTTCCAAGTTGGGCAGGAAAGTTGATCTGCTGAAAGGCTCTACAGAGGGACAGACTGGATCAATGGGCCAAGGCTAGTGGTATGAGGTTCAACAGGGCCAAGTGCCAGATCCTGCATTTGGATCACAACAGTCCCATGCAGCCCTACAGGCTTGGGACAGAGTGGCTGGAAAGCTGAACAGTGGAAAAGAACTTGGGGGTGTTGGTTGACAACTGCTGAACGTGAGCCAGCAGTGTGCCCAGGTTGCCATTGGCCAATGGCATCCTGACCTGTACCAGAAATAGTGTGGCCAGCAGGACCAGGGCAGTGATTGTCACCCTGTATTTGGCACTGGTGAGGCCACACCTCAAATACTGTGTTCAGCTTTGAGCCCCTCAATTCCAGAAGGACACTGAGGTGCTGGAGCAAGTCCAGAGAAGGACAGTGAGCTGGTGAAGGTCTGGAACACGAGTCTGATGAGGAGCAGCTAAGCGAGCTGGGGGTGTTTAACCTAGAGAAGAAGAGGTTCAGGGGAGACCTTTTCCCTCTCTACAACTACCTCAAAGAAGGTTGTAGCCAGGTGGGAGTTGGTCGCATATTCCAAGTAACAAATAACAGGACAAGTGGAAATGGCCTCGAGTTGCAGGAGGGGAGGTTTAGATTTGATATTATGAAAAATTTTTTCATCTAAAGCACTGTAACATGCTTCCCTCGAGTGTAACCATGGTACCTGGGGACGTGGTTTAGTGGTGAACTTGGCAATGCTGGATTAATGGTTGGAACTGATGATCTTAAGGGTCTTTTCCAACCCAAATAATTCTCTAATTGTCTGTTAAAAAACAGTACCCACAGTAGTCTAGAATGAGACTGCTGGAGAACTGCTACTAAAAAGTAGTTCCTACACAAATGCTGAATAGAAACGAAACTTTGGGAAGGTTGGTTGCTCTACCTTTAATGGTTGTCAACTTAATGGATTAGAAAAGGAGCAAAATGTGCCGTAAATAGTCATATCAGGAGAAGAACTTTGCAAACAAGGTGGTATTAAAGGGAGTATGTGGCTATAAACCAAGTGTCACAGTTCAAGACATTTGTGCTTTTGACTCCTTTTGGGTCACAAGTTTGCTAGTGACAAGCCTCATACTATTAATGTCCCTTAGATTAGGTTCTGGTGGATGGGGTCCTGGACTCCTCTGACGTTACTTGATAGGTCTGCCTGAGTGAATGACTGATTCCTCCCTCTAGGAACTGTGCCCAGCATGGGAATCTAGCCAGGTAAAACCAGAGCAGAGCATTCCTTAATCTCAGCTGAAAATGTTATACTAATAGGAAGGGAATTTTTAAGTAAATTGAGAGGCTGTAACACAGATCTGTTCTTCTTAAAGTTTGGTAAGGTCCTATGAATACTTCTCTGCATTCCTGAGAACTAATGATCAGCTTGTTTTCCCACAAGACCTATGAGTACGCTAGTTTGGGGAGAAGATATCTCTGTCTCCAGTTTGTTCTCTCCAAGTATTTTGTGAACCTGGTCAGCCTGGTTTATGCAGCAGGTATACTGGAGACTTCCAACCTGTCATCCAGTAAATATTAGTAATTTAGTGTCTGTCAGAATTATTCATCCTCAGAATAATATTTGAGAAAGAAAAAAAAATCCTTAATATGTCCAACCTTGGAACATAGGCTTTATCTGAATCACGATCATCATGATATGGACAGGTCCACAGCATCCATGAAGTCAATAAAGGCCTTCAGGCCTTCTGCTGTGTAATTTATATTAAGCACTTTTGAATATTTGCTATGAGACCCAGTCAGACAAAACAAATTATTATTAGTATCCCATCTCTATACTTTCACTTATCCTCTCTGCCATTAGTCTTCATCATCTTCCTACACATTTTCCTCTTTGCTTTGTTAAAAGCTTCTTTAGGTAGCACACTGATGAATATTCGTTTTACTAAACGTTAACACAAATGTTTATTTATTTTCTGTCTTCAAGGTTCAGTTATCTCTGTTAAAGCTCTTACTATCTGTAATAGGGGGTTCACATACTGTAGTATGGGGTTCCCATATTTTAATATGGGGAAGGAGGAGTAGCTTATCTGCAGGTGAATAGCTCTGAACACTACTAAGAACTGAACCCCTTTCCCCTGCTCTTGGCTTGAAGGACCTGCTCTGCAGTATCTTGGTAAATGCCTCAGAGCATAGATTCTTCAGTTTGTAAAAGGTGATTTCGAGTCTCCTCTGGGATTCACAAAAACAAACAAGCAAGGTCAGTGTGTAGAAGCTCTTTCTTCCAAACAGCTTCCAAGTTCTGATATCATGCCATGCATTTGCACAAGATGCTTGCTTTCACTCTTGCATATCTTTCAGTCTTTCCTACCTTAAAAGAAAGAAGTTTTTACTCCAAAAAACAGGGACTTCTCAGCTCAAGGTGAAGAAATTCAGTTTTGGAGTAAAGACAGGTACTAGTTATTAGATGGACTGCAGTCTTAGAAGTTCAAGTTCATACCCCTGAATAATTCTTTATTGCTTTGAAACATAAGCTGAGCTTACAAGTGATTTTTTTATCTAAGGAAAAGTATTTTTTTATTTACTTTTATAGCAAAAGATATAACGATGCCTTCCAAGTTTATATGGGCAGGAACTAAAAGTTCTTCCTCTTCCATATGCACATCAGCAGCAGCTTGCGGAACAGCATTCTGGTCAATTTAAGTGGGTCTGGCTCTTCATTTGCAAAGTTTCTATGACAAATTGCAATCAAAAATTTGGCCTTAACCTCCCAAATAACAGAGAAAAGATTGTTTTATCCTTGCCTTTAAAAAAATCCTTAGAAGGCATTTTCTGTAGTTGACTTGAACACAGCTATTCAGGACTTGACTATGGCTATTTAAAACCTCTACTGCTCCTAGACGTCACCACTAAGTCCTTTCTTTATGTCACTCACATTCTCTCTCACAAAACATGTCCTTCAACATGTATTCTGTGCTTGTTTTATTTTAGCAGCTGCAATGCCTGGGCCACCAGGTCCTCCTGGAGAGCCAGGGTCACCTGCCACCAGGAATCTGGTAAGAAACAAAATAAAGAAGTTGCTATATTGAAAGCTTTCATCAAATCTTTCGGTGATCACCAGTAGCACTGAAAGAAGAGTGAAAGTTCCATCCTGTGTTTTTGTTTACTAGATTGTTTTATGAACCATGTAATTTTTAGCAGGGAATCCATATAGCTGAGAAAAGGGATGAGAGGAGAAATCCGTCCCTTGCCTTGTTATAACAACCTATTCAAATAAATGCAAAGATTGGTGGCATGCTAAAGTTGTGGAATGTTATATATTCCATGTTCAAAACAATGTTCAAATCAAACTGAGATACTACGTGAGATGATACAGTGTTGAGATACTAGAATAACTACTGAATGCCCAGTTTCTATGAAAAAACCACTTTGCATTACTAGATTGAAACCCAGTAATATAGGTCATTTGATTCTAAGATGAAAATTGTAGATTTCCCTTGCAAATCTAAAAATCATTGTGCCAGAATATACATATAAATTTGTTTTCTTTTGTTACATCATTAATCAAATCAGAATCGGATCCCAGGTATCCATGAAGTAGAAAAACCATCTAAGACAGAAGTCTTGGTCATTTCTAAATTAAGATTTCATAGTTCCTGGGGGGAAAAAAAAAAAAAAGAAAAAGAAAAAAAAGCCAAAAATCTCTTCAAGCTAGCAGAGGGCATTCACTGCAATTGTCGGGGGAGAAACAGATATTCCAAGACTAGTGCCCCAAGGTAGAGGACTGTAGTTACAGGCTACTGTCTCAGATAGGAGGTCCAAGCCCACTTAGGTCAAAATTATGATTAAAAAACAATATGCAAACCTATAGTAAGGCCTGCATTATTCATAAAGCATTAATATGCATTCTGACACTGAAGAAATGAGAAAGAAATTATACTCAAGTATCAAGAAATTACACTCTCCAGAAACTTGATAAACTACCTGGAATTCTTTTCTGAACTCTGCATTTTGATCTAGGATGCTAAACTGCAGCAGTGCAATGACCTTCACTCTGTACAAAATTAACTTCTGCTGTAGTTCTAGTACAGTCCGCAGAATGATGATGCTGGTACGCCAAAGTAACAAGATATTTATGTTACTGAAGCTTTATGGATTAAATTATGTAAAACTGACTTTATGAGCATTTCCTTCAGAAGAAGCCTTGATATTTATGTGTTCAAATGAGACTTCAATTTAACAATTTAACTTGCCAAATGTTCTCTGTGTCTGATGAAGTATGTTTTCCTATTTGACAGGTTACAACATTCCAAAACATTGAGGGTATGTTGGAAAAAGTCCATTTTGTAGCAGAAGGTACACTAATCTATCTGAGGGAAACCAGTGAGGTTTTCATCCGTGTTCGAAATGGATGGAGAAAATTGCAGGTACTATTGTACTGCGTCTTAATCTTTTCCAATTCCCTTACGCACAATGGAGTTGTGGGAGATATTTTTACACAGGTGGAGTAGTATGGGTACAAAGATTCCTTTTTTTTTTTTTTAATTTCTAAGCTCCTGGTGACATGCTTTTGTTTTACTCTTCTTTTTTGGTTCTTTCAGCTTGGTGAGCTAATTCCTATCCCTGCTGACAGCCTTCCTCCTCCAGCCATATCAAGCCATGTAAGTACAAAATATTGAACCATGAAAAACTGAATCTAGATGTGTGATACACTTGGCAGTAGTTGCATGCAGATCACTACACAACATGATTTTCCACTGAGATTTTTTAGTTCAAAATAAACATCCCACCTCTACATAAGCTTGCAAATTGGTTTGCATTGGACAGCCATCTCTTTCCAGTATCTTCTGAGATTCCAAGACTACAGAGGCAAAGCAGAATAAAGTAGGCTGCCAAAAAAACCCAAAACAAAACAACCAAAACCAAAAACAATCAAACAAACAAAAACAAAACAAAAAACTCAAACCCACAGATTTTGGTTTCATAACACTGAAGTCAGTCATATGAAGCCCTGATCCCCTTCAAGGAAACTCAAACAAGTGTTTCTGAAAGCAGATTTTCTTTAAAAGATTATAGTCCTGTATTCAGTGCACGATAATCAACACCTTCATGTAGCTTATCCCACAGTGTTCAGAGGGTCTATTCTAATGCCTCAGTTGTTAGTTAGAACTTGACCCCATTCTGCAAGTTATTGTACCAACCCGCATGTGAACATGCTGTCTGTCCCAAAAAATTACAGGAGGATGAAAACCAAGAAGTGGCAAATTGGATAGAGAACAGTATTGTTGGTGACAGGTTAATTGGTCTGCTGAGATAATGAAAGGGCAAAAGAGTGCTAGGAAGGAGCAGTGAGAAGGAAGATGGCCAGAAGGAAATAAAAAAGGTTAGAATAGGTCAGGGAGAAATTCATTTAGTATACTGGGAAAAATGTCTAGATCTGAAGTTGTAATAAATTGTCTGCAGCCTCCAGTTGACACCACACGAGTTTCTCATGTGGTACAGCCGGTGACTGGTTACTCATACGTACTGTAACTGGAGAAGAAAACTTTGCTGTTCCTGAAACAACTGATATTCCCTCCCACTGCATTTTTTTTCCCACATCCTCCATACCCTTTCAGTTTTGATTTTACTGAACTGCTCTTCTACTCCTGCCAAGAGCAGGCTTCTTCCATGCAGGATTCCAGGTGTGATCCAGCACTAATACCAGCTCTGGCAGAGCACTGTGGAATGGGTACATTCGGGTCTAGCAAAGCTACACTGGCCAGGCCAGCTTTTAAACACATGTTTATGTGACACACCAAGCTGATGATATGCAGATAAAGTATTCTGGCTACTTTGTTTGGGGCTATTTTTCAAAGGCAGGACAGTTTTAGGTTCTCCAGTGTTCAATGTTTGCTTTATTTTAAAAGTTATTGAGTGTCTAAAATTCTGATCTCAGTAGTATATTTAACATATCTGTTTGCTTGTGTTCAAATATCAGGGATTTCAGTCCATTCCAGCACTGAGACCAGTATCAAATATGAACAATGGAAAACCAGCAGTAAGTATGAAATCTGTATTGCAACTGCATAGTTGTGGTTTGAAACGTGATAGATTGCATCTTGAGGGAGAGTTGTGATATTTACTCTTCAAATTCAGAGCTTTTACTTTAGAAATTTACAAATACGCTTCTTTATTTTGTTTAGACATCTCAGACACAATTTTAAATTGTTTCCTCTGGATCTATTTTCATCATCCCAACCCCTTTCCCATCTCAAAGAAAAAGGAATCCTGACTCTGAGTTAGGAATACCTCTTCACTTAGCGATTGTACCCACAACACAGAGTAACTTTTAAGTTAACAGTAGTGTAACAATTAAATAAGAAAAATATTCATTAGAATATTTTCTATCTATGTGGTACTGCTTGTTTTAGACAGGCATTTTAGAACCTAAGCCTTCATTTAAAAGACTTCAAAATATTTAGACAAAGAAAGCAAAGTAACTGAGTTATATTTAAAAAGACTGAAAACAAAAATTAAAAAAAAACAAGAATGTGGATTAGTTCTTGCATCTGTGCTGTTATACTTTAGCATGTTACTTCTTGTATTTTTTAATGGTATATGGTCACTACTTACAGCTTTTTTCCATCTTTGTAGAATTTGGGATTTTGTTTGTGTGAAAACTCCAAGACTTCTACTTGAAAATACTAGCTGCTTTTAAAAGAATTTTAATTTTTAGGAGTATATAACCTTCATGGTTTCTTTAATATTGAAAGATAAATTGGTATTTCTGCTAAGAGCCTGACAGCTCTGAGAAATGTAATGTTATGGCACCAAATAACTTTCATACCTATTATGGAAGTTACACATTCTATGCTGGCAGGAAGAGGGGGCACTATTTTGTTTACAAAATGTCTTCCTAGTGTTACGAACTTTCTTTTACAATGGTACCTTTTCCTTTTTTTCCTCTAGTTGCATCTGGTGGCTTTGAACTTCCCATTTTCTGGTGACATGCGAGCGGATTTTCAGTGTTTTCAACAGGCCCAACTAGCAGGTTTGACATCTACCTATAGAGCCTTCCTCTCGTCACATTTGCAAGATCTGGCCACAGTTGTCAGAAAAACAGACCGATACCATTTGCCAGTAGTCAATCTTAAGGTAAAAATGAGTGCTTAGTATTTGTTATATTAGAATAGGCTGTAAGTGCCCCAAAAATCTTGGAAAGTGACAAAAGCACAAAGTTTCAGCCCAAAAATTTTATAAAGAAGCAGCTTTGCTTCATATTTCACAGTCAGGTTCAAGAAACAAAAAAGCAGTGATGAAATGGAAAACTGCTGAGCTATTATGTTTTACCTTCTGGTATGATCATGGAGTATAGTAGGATAAAATGCCTATTTTTCTCATTTCTAACTAAAATGCAAATTCTATGCTTAGGAATGATGTTGGATTTAGCCCAATGAAACAGAGAGGAGAGTCTAGAGCATGAGTCATTTTGTGGTCTCACATAAACAGACACACACTAAAACTGAGGAAAACAAACCATGTCTCTGTAGCATTGGCTGGCTCCCAGAACAAGCGGCCAAAGAAACCTACAGGAATAACACATGATGCTTGGAACGTGTTGAGTGGATGCTGCTCTGAAGTGCATACAAATACAGAGCCTTGAGAGAAATTTGTGAAGACAATATTGTTTCAACTTTGACTGGAAAAACTCAAAAGGATTTTGAGAAGTAGCCCAGTGCAAAGCTTTTGTGTTGAGCATTTGCAACACTTTTCACAAAATTGTGACCTTAATAGAAATTCTAGTCCAAGTTATCTCTATATTTTCTCCATATAGCTATATAGTACTTATAAGCAATTTTTCAAGCAATGCCTTAAGAACAAAAGGACAGTGGGTGATCAAGCTGAATTTTTGGAGTGACAATAGAACAGACACAACTGTGAGGCAAAGGCATGGATTGGAGAGCATCTGTTTGCACAGAGAAGACAGATGAGACAAGTTTTTTCAGGAACATCAAGCAGAAACTGATGAGAAAGCTGGAATCATAGGTGTCCTTAAATGCAGATAATATTTTTGATTTGTAGATAAGTCTATAAAGGTCAGGTATGACGCAGATTTGGGATTTGTTTTGTTTGTAAAAGTAGCTTTGACATTTTAACAGGGAGAAACCCTTTTCAGTAACTGGGAATCTATATTTGATGGAAATGGTGGACAATTCAACATTCATGTTCCAATATACTCCTTTGACGGGAGGAACATCATGACTGATTCATCTTGGTAAGTTTACATTACCCTTTATCTTTTATATGTTACATATAAGGGTTTTTTCTACTTTTACCAGATAGTAATAGAAATAGTGGCAATATCTTGGACTATTAGAAATGTGATATAAATTTCTTGTTTTCCTTATGCCATTTTTCTTTTCCATTTCTGATAGTCTAGGAATGGGATATTAAGTTGTGTTGTCCTTTCTTTCTCTCCTTTCTGTCTTTACCTAGCCACTATTTGCTTCAAGGAGAAGGAATGCAGAAATACAGGTCACCACATATATAGGCATGCAGTTGAATAAAGCAAAAGAGTCTCTTCCAGGAAATAACATCTTAACGTTACCTTTCAGGCCTCAAAAAGTAATATGGCATGGGTCAACCGCAAATGGGATTCGACTGGTTAGCAACTACTGTGAAGCCTGGCACACAGCTGATATGGGAGCTATGGGACAAGCGTCACCACTGAAGACAGGGAAACTTCTTGATCAGAAAGTGTATAGCTGTAACAATCAGTTTATTGTTCTCTGTATTGAAAACAGTTTTGTGTCTGATCCCCAAGGAAAATAATTCACCTGTTGCACATAGGAATATTCCATTCAATGACAGAAAAAGATGACACTGAAATTTCATTTGTAGCGATGTAAATATTTTACTTTTTGTAATTGCACATTTCAGGAAAAAAAATAGCCAAGGAAAACATACCTCAACACAAACCACATTCCAGTTACGTGAAACATCCAGTGCACATATGGCTGGCTTAAAGCCCTTCCTTCCACTTGAACCCCATGCGGTTCAAGGTTTGCCAGCAGCTAACTCACAGCCCCAAGTCTTTCTGGCTGAGCTGGAGGTCACTTCAGGGCATGAGTCAAGTGTGGTCTATGAGGAAGATCCAGTAGCTGTCTTATAAGCAGTATGGCTCAGCAAGGCTGCTGCTGCTTCAGAGCTGAGAAGCTGCATGCTCCATGCTCTCCTTCTCACTTGCATAGATTTTGAATACCTAAGGCACTGTTCATATATATGCATATATACATACTGTCCCTGAGCAAATACTGGAAGGCTGTTACACTTTACAGGGCTCACATTTTCCAAAAGAAGCTTTGAGAACGAAGGTGCTCACCTCATCTTAGTTTTAGTGGAAGTTGAGTACCTGACTCCTATAAGCTTGTACAGATTGCAGCTAGGTGCTTACACAGAAATTTAGCAGCTTCGACATCTTATTTCAGCTTTTTTCTGTGCAGATTTTAGGCATAGGGCTTTATGCAGGAGGAGTGAATTTCACCTAGACAAAATCTGGTCTTTATTTTGGTGCTACTGTTACCAGGAAACCTGAAAGCAATGTTAATAATAATAATAATCCTGTTTTACTGGTAGAACTGTGCAAAGTAAATGCAGACAAATGAACCATCTGACCTTTATTTATTTCATTGTGTATTAGAGGAGTCATTTCCTTTTGTGTCAGACTTCCAAATGAAATATGTCTGTCATGGTTTCTTTAAAGTGGGTTCTACACATTGTTATCCCACTAAATTGTATGTAAAATTATTTTCCTTTTTGTGAATTTTACCCTTCTGGCATTCACATAATTAAAGAATTGTTAATATAAAATAACCGCAACAATGATAGGAATGATCAAGTAATGGTAAGATTCTTCACAAACAGTTTCACCATAATATCTGAAATCTTTTGCTCTTATATTTGTCTACTGCATACTTTAAAAAACATATTTTCTTGTATTTTATCAGAAGTGACTATGGTGGTCAAACTCCATGTTATCATTTTTTTAAGATTTAATCTACAATCTATGTCAGAAATACATGTTCATTTGCTGACAAATAGTGTATTAAATAACTAGACAGCTACCTTCAACGGACAAAAGCAAATCACACTTACAATACTAAACTCATATATAATTATAAAACCAAATATTGTGAAATCCAGCTTTTTTTTTTCCAGTTGATTATAAAAGCTTATTTCCCAGTGTCAGCTGAAAGATATGTTCATTTTTTTCTGGAAAAGCAAAAAGTGTAAATTACTCCATTATTACAACATGGTAATAAGGCAAAAGCCATTTATATTACATTTAAAATGTATGGACAACAATTCATTGCACTTATTTATTGTTCACTTCCCTAAAACACTGAGCACTTTTGTGCAATGCCAAATTCCTTCAGTTCACAGAGTTGGAAGAGTTGTTATATGTACATCAGTCATTTCTGTGACTCTGAGTCACAGAAAGTTCAAGGGGGAAAATAAAGTGCTTTTACCTGCTTCAAGCAGGGACCATCTACTTTTAATCCTTTAATGGCCATCAGTGTTTCTGCTTGCAGCCAGTCATCATCATCATTCCTTGCTTTTCCCCTCCTGAGCTAGAGCAGCCCTCAGGGAGCTGGTTATCTCTTTGCCTAGAATTGCAGTGACAAGAGGTGACAGGGTGATGGGATCACACAGAAGAGCTCCGTGAAGGAGGAGGAGAGAAGACTAATAAAAACACACAGATTTTAGGAGATACTGAACTAGAGTTCAAGTTGGGTCCAGCAAAAGGAGTCCAGAGTTCAATTTGTGCCAGTCCTTTTACAGAGCTAACCCGGGAACTGAAATGGTTAAGTACCATCAATAAGTTGCTAGAGAACTCTCAGTGTTTGCTTCCCACCTCTAACATTAATCTGCAGGCTACAGTAATTGATTGCACACCCTTTAACTGAAGAAAGAGAAGGCAAACAAAAAGTTAATAACCATTTGAAAAAGAAATACTGAATTTTTCCTGGAAACATTAATTTATTTATTATGGATACTTTGGGGATGGTGCAAAATGCAGGAATACGTAGTTGATCACTCACTACAGACTTTTTCTAGGTGAAAAGCATTTTTTGTTTTGAAGGTAAATTGGCACATGAATTAAAAATTGACTTTGAATATACTACTCAAAATAGGACTTGGTTAGAATCGAACAACAGTTTTCAGCGGAAACATTATTTTTAATGCAATGTTTACTGGCTTGTATTAAATTTGACAGCTAACTTTGGTCCAAACAGGAGACATGAACTGTGTCATTTTCAAGAGACATGCATTAAGTCACAACACTTTTTGTTCTAATTTACCTGCTCTTTAATAATCAAAAGGAATTAAGACTCCTTGGTAACAAATGAAAACATTTTTTTCATTGTGTGTTTCACCTCCTCAAGGACCATTCTTTTAAAAAAGTGCAATTACTGCAGCAGATAGCCCCTGATTTAAAAAAAATAATACACAAACCGTACCTGTTATCATCACTGCTTTATGCAGCCAGAATATAATTCCTGCCAGCAGGGCAAATGTGTACTTACAAGTCGTTACTCTTTAGTATTTTGAAAGCAGTACATCACAATCAGTAATACATCTGTCTGAATTGACTGAACACATCCAATGGACCTTGTGGTATCATTCAATGATTTTTAAAATAATTTTTTGATGTGAAATTGCAAGGGTTGGGATTTTTTTTTTATTCTGAATTTGTAACACATCCTTCCGAATTGTTTAAAAGTTGGTGTGAGAGAATATAGGTTTTAATCTGATTAGGAAAAGGGGGAGGTCATATTGGGTGAAAGTGCAGCAATGTGCATGCATGCACATATAAATGCAGGCACACTTCTGTCCAAATACCTTTTTTCATCCTTGCCACCTTATATCCCGTGACTGAGATAGTCTTTGACTGCCTCATTATCTATTTTGACCTCGTGCATGGAGGTAAATGTTATATTAGGATGGAGGAATTTCTGATAGTCAGTTTACAAATCTGAGCTCAACAAAAACCTAGCTTCCCCTCGAGTCACTTTCCTACAGTTCTCTTCTTCATGATTGCAAATATTCCCCCACAGGGTCATATTTGTACTGAATTGTGAATACCTTAAAGTCCTGTTCTGTCCCACTGATTTCGTTAGCAATAGGTAATCAGCAGGTCTTTTGCCCTTCTCAGTTGAGGGATCTTTTCTCTGGGCGATGGCAAAACATGTCATGTTACCATTTATCAGTAGTGTGCTGCTCTGCCCAGATGTACCACAGCGAGATGAGTGGTTTCTCCTCTCACTGCTGCTATAAGCAAGCCAAACCTGTGAGTTTCTGCAGTGCAGCATGTAAATCTCAAAGGACTGATAATTAACAAAACTCATCCTGGTGTGACCAAAGGCTGCTTAGCCTTGCCTCAGAGCTGTGCAGTGAAAGAAGAAAGAAGGAGTTGCAGTATGTCCTGCCTTGAAGATTCCACAGTTCCTCTTCTTTTGTGCTGAAATTTAGGTGTTACTTGCAATTCTCAGTACTCTCCTGGAGAAGAGAACCTGTCTTCTAGATTTTAAAGGAATTAGATGCTAGAATTGCCGTTTCGTTTTGGTGTTCAAGTATTGGAGTTAATGGTATGCATGCATCTTAAAAAACATCTCATTGGGGTTTGGCTGTTATTTGTTGGTTTAATATGTAGTCAGAGCCTGCACTCTAACTGTTCCTCCCTGCTGTCTCTCCTTAATGCATCAACACTAGCTGTCCAGATATAAAAATATTTCTAGATTAGCATCTACTTAAGTACTTTGCTACTGTAACCTGAACCTAGCCTCCCTTTTTTAACCTGTCAGAGGACTGTTATTTGCTGCATCTTAAAAGGCCTAGTTTGTACCTTGGTACATCTTCCACTGTTACCTGTCAATCTAAACTTTATACTTACCAGATTCTCTTCCATTGTGTCTGTAATAAAAAAACAAACAAACAAACAAAAAACAACCAACAAAGCCTACTAATTCTACTCCTAATTAATGGCCATATGTACATACAATCTAACGTGGAGGTGCACCCAGAGCTCCAGCAGTTCATCTCCAGCAGTATTAGGCTTTGTCTGCAGAAGAGGGAAAAAAAGTCAGAACATCTCCTCGTCCTGTGTGGGCAAGAGAGGGTAATAGAATTACAGACAATACAGACTGTGGGAATTTCTACATTGAGCTGGTTTGCTTGGGGTAGAGTTAATTTTCTTCACAGTAGCAGGTATGAGGCTGTGTTTTGGCTGTGTGCTGAAAACAGTGCTGTTAACACAGGCATGTTTTCATTATTGCTGAGCAGTGCTTACACAACACCAAGGATTTTTCTGCCTCTGACCCCGCCACACCAGCGAGGAGACTGGGGGTGCACAAGCAGTTGAGAGTGGAAGCAGCTAGGATGGCTGACCCCAACTAACCTAATGGATATCCCATACTATATGGTATCATGCTCAGCATAAAAAGCTGGGGGAAGAAGGGGGGAAGGGGGAATATTTGGAGGGATGGTGTTTGTCTTCCCAAGTCACAGTTCTGCATGATGGAACCCTGCTGTCCTGGAGATGGCTGAACAATGCCTGCTAATGAGAAGCAGTGAATTAATTCCTTGTTTTGCTTTGTTTGCATGCATGGCTTTTGCTTTACCTTTTAAACTCAGCTCATGACTCTCCCCCATACCACCCCGAGGGAAGTGATCCAGCAGCTGTGTGGGGGCTTAGTTGCCAGCCTATGTTAAGCCACGACATACGTCTGAAGTCAGTTCAGCATCACACCCTGGTGTTGATCAGAGGTAGCATTATAACCTTTCCTCACTGGTCTCAGGGGTACTAGTGACGCTTCTGCAGAAAAGGGAGTGACAGCCCTGTTTAACCTTATATAAGAATTAACTAAAATCACCAGCGAATTCAAATTCAGACCAGGATTATGATGACAGTGCCTCTGCAGGAAGGGTAGGTTTTGTACACTGCACTTGGAATATGTTCACATGATTAACAGCATAATAGCTGTGTTTTCCACTGAGCAATACCAATACCACCTCATAGGAATTTTGTTTGACCTTCTTTTTTTCGAGATACATCCACCAAGATCCCAGCCATAGTAATGGCTTGCTACTGGAAAAACATTATCTCCCCACGTATTTGGAGGATTAGTTGGTTTTAACCTCCAAAAAATATTTCACTGGTGTTTAGCTTTGCTCTACAGTTATGTATTTTAACTTTGCAGTCTTCAAGGTTTCAGTTATAGAGTCACAGAATATGCTGAGTTGGAAGGGACCCATCAGGATTATCAAGTCCAACCCTTAGCCCTGCACAGAACCATCCCCAAGAGTCACACCATGTGCCTGAGAGTATTGTCCAAATAGTTCTTGAACTCTATGAGGCTTGGTGATGTGACCACTTCCCTGGGGAGCCTGTTCCAGTCCTCAAGCACCCTCTGGGTGAAAAACCTTTTCCTGATATCTAACTTAACCCTCCCCTGACTCAGCTTCATGCCGTTTCCTCAAATCCTGTCACTGGTCACCAGAGAAAAGAGATCAGTTCCTGTCCCTCAGCTTCCCCTCATAAGGATGTTGAAGACTGCAATGAGGTCTCCTCTCAGTCTCCTTTTCTCCAGGCTGCACAAAAGAAGTCTGTAGGGCTTGGGAAGTCCCTAGTGTACATCTGTGAACAGGTTGTTTCAGAAGTATTCATTACTGTCTTTCATTGACTTTGGTTCTGCCTACAGAGTAAGAACATGTCTGGCTCTCAGCAGCTTTTTCCCATATGACTACTCTGCAAAGTTTCTCTATCATTATGGCAAAGCTGCTCTTAAATCACAAATTTAACTCAGACTTTTTCTGTTCTTGATCTCAAACATCCAGGATTCAGAGGTAGCCCATACCAGGAAGACACAGCAATCTTGACAAGTCAAGGTCTTTCAAACAAATCCTGAGACTGTCTGCCTCCTTTGCTGGGATATTCAAAGCCAAACCCACTGTATAAAGGCTAATTGGCTTAACAGTTTGGAAGAGTACACTAAAATTTGCTATGGCAGAGCTGATCTGAGTAATTAAAGCATACACCACTGACATAGCTTGAGCATTTGGAGGGTTATTTAAAAGTGTTTTCATCCTTAAGACTGAAGAATTCCCATCTTGATCACCATTTTCATCCAACTAAAACTTGCAGAAATTCTAAAGAGTAGATATAGAACTGCTGTTTTTGCAAAGGCTTCAGATCCAGCCAAAGTTGATGCCGTGCATTAATCCACGTGAATTAGAAATGGACATACAGACTTGTTACTAAAAAGTAAAAACTAATAGGCAGAGTTCATTGAGATAGTTGAATGTGTATTCACTATCTCTATCCTTGCTTTACTGTAATTTGTCTTGGAATTGTAGAATAATGTAGATTGGAAATGGTCTCAGAAGGTCATCTAATACAACTACCTGCTCAAAATACAGCTAAGATAACTTCAAGTTAGATCTTCTCGAATTGCAGGCGAAGGAACTGAAGGCACAGCAGTGTGCTCAGATGCCTATGCCTCCATTTTAAGGCAAGAAGTTGGTATTATATGCCATAATTTTTTTCCGTTAGGGCAGGAAAGTGTCTAGTTGATGGACAGAGAATTGTCACCAAAGTCAGAATAGGTTTGTGGTCTTGGCCTCTCAAAATACTATCTCCTGAAGAAAGACCTATTTCACCTATTATGAAGAAAATGTTGGGGGAGAGAAGCAAGGTAAGTTAGTAGAATGTAACTCATAGTGTACACAACCTAGCTATTGATGATATATCAGAGGACACAGCAAGCCTTAGACACACAGTAGCGACGTCCTGTTCTCAGTCGAGTGTCACACAATGACAGATAACAAACTACTCATTCTGTGAAAGTCACTAAATTACAGTATCTTTCTTACAAAACCCAATTGCTCATCACCAAGAGAAAAGGTTAGGAGAACTGATGAATAGCCTAGATGAGGGACCAAAATAGTCACAGCTGCATCCTCTTGTACTGGTACACTCAGTAAGACATAAGGTGGAAAGGGAGAAGGGTAAGACAAGTAAAAAGGACTGGGGAGGAGGAATAATAAGGTTCTGAAGTTGTGATGAACTCTATGAATGAGAAACTAGAAGGAAACAGGAAATTATCGGCTCTGGTTTGGTTCTATAAAAGCAACTCCAAAGGCAATAAACAAGCTAGTCTACAGGTTGGAGCTATAAAAGGGACAATGAACTTGGAGGAGATGATTGTGAAGAGCAGCCCAGTTAAATCTGACATGTCAAACACAGTAATGAAAAGAATTTATGTATCCATGTCCAAAATTCATGATCCTCTAATTTCCCCTCAGCCACTGGTAAATATCCATAGGCAGCTGTGCTGCCCTGAACACTTTGGACTATGAAAGAACAAGAATCTCTTTCCATAGCTCATGAATAAGAATCCACAGTCATTGAAATAGCTCCAGTAGGAAGCACTCAGAGTAGCACTCCAAATATCCTTAGTCTTGCAAATAAGGTCTGTGAGCACAAATCACTTGGGCATTAAACCTATCTTTTCCACTAGAATAATAGGTTAAAATGCAACAGCTCCCAGGCATACTTTTGGAGAAAAAGTCTGATTCTAGATAAAATCTATTAACTCTATGAAGTTTAGACAACCCTGCTCACAAGACTTTCTGTTAATTTTTAAGTGAGTATCTCTGTACATTGTGCAGAGAACTTAAACATCAACTGTAAAAAACTACAGTGACAAGACTTGAGTTGCCTAAATTTAAAATAAGTTACTTCTAAACTACTGAAACATCTTTCAATCAAAGGCAGGTCAAGATAAGAAGCAGAGCAGCAACTTTCTCTCACCAAAAATTAGACCTGCTCAAAAGTCAGTCCTAGTTCACAAGCAAGAGAGGTCTAAATTTCTTTTAGCCCAAAGTAAAATACCACAGATGAATGTGGTAACAATCCATCTATTCCACTACTTCTGGGAGAACTTGTCAGTGTCTTTCATTATTATTAGTAGTGTCTAGTGACAGCTATGACTCTCCCATCCAAGCCAACTCAGAAGCATACAGAGAAGTAACTACAGGACAAAGTTAGAAGAGTACAGAACAGGACAGGAACCTTCTGAGACTCAATCATGCCTTTACAGTTTTTGATGGCAGTGTGCTGGTTTAAGAGTTAACCAGCAGGGGGAATGAACTCAACTCAAAGGAGAGATTATAAGTCAGAATAACAATTTATTAAAATAATACAGTAAGTACAATAATACAAACAAACAATTGGTCTCAACCCACAAAAACTCAAGTGTATAACCCAGTACCCTGGGGCGTGAACAAAGTGGTGTTCCTTGGGCCCCGCTTGAGTCCAAAGTAAAGGGAGAGGGGAAGAACCTGCTGGTGGGAGAGCTGCTGCAGTCTGGCCAGAACTGGTGATCGCAGTCCAGTGGTGGTCTAAGTCTGGTTGAGAGTGATGAGATGCAGCCTTCCTCTGGATCCCACGAGTGGGTTAAAAAATGTTCCAAAACTCCAAGATTATATATCCTCCAGTTCAGGCAGGAATGCTTGGTACTCCCCTCAGGGCGGGGAGTTTCACAAAGGGTGTGAGGACAGAAACATCCTCCTATCTCACAGGCCTCTTAACACCTAGTTTATAGCCTGAGGAGTCAGGCTCTATGGGCAGAGGGTTCGAATAGTCTATTGACAACAATAGTCTAGTTTCTGGGAAATGACGTGGAAGGCTATAGAATACAGTTTTGGGTTACACCCACCATGATGAACTGATCTCAGCTGTCCTAACTAGGACAGGCAGTGTTCAAATTCACACTGCATTTCAGGTTCAAGAGGTTTATGGTGGATTCATTTCACAACATTTATTCCTCATTTTGCTCACAAGGAAAGCAAAATCCAGAGAACTAGAATTACTCATCAAGGGCTTCAATGACTAAGATGTGGTGTGGCCCAAGAGAAAGGATGATCTCATGTTTGTGGCAACAGAACAGTGCCCAGAGGAATGCAATTCTATCCCTGATTCAGTCACAGAAGAAAAGCTCCACATAAGTGGATCCATTTTTCGAGTGTGGAGTAGATCAACATGCAATACCATGAGGGTTAACATAGGCCTAAGTCAGTTCAACCATATCCAAACACCTCTGTGTTCCACATCCCACATTCTTTCTTGTGCCCGCAGAAAGCACAACGTATTAAAAACACCCTACAAGTAAAAGATACTTGTTCCTTTCTGGTTTAGCTCTTTATTTTGGCTCCTATGGGATAAGATATGGGCACGTGTCAGCAGAAGGGAGGGCAGAATCCCATAGCCTCTCAGGCTCAGAGAACAGTTATCTTACAAATGCTAAGAAGTCTCTCTTCTCAGCCAGGCCATGAGAACAAACTAATTCTGGTTTGTAGGCCAAGCCATTTTAGGGAGTTGATTCAAGTGGAAACCGAAACTGTATTTAAAAAAGAGCCACAGCCAGGCTTCAAAATATAATACTTACACAATTCTTTGACCTTTAGCAAAGTTCTAAGAAAATCTGTATCCTGGAAAAAGATAGAGCATTCAGCTTCCCAAGCAAATCTGTTATTCTGAAAACTAAGAGCATAATAGACTGTACTTCTAATGAATTCAACTGCACCTACAAAATGAGTAACCTTTTCCATAAACTAAACTGGAACAGAATGATGCACAGAGATACTCTAATTCTAATCTTTTGTCCTACTGAATCTTGAACATTTATTAGGCTCTTAATTTTCTGTCCTGTAATACAATCATTAGTTTTGGCAAAATTAGTGCTATGACCAGTTAGTTAAAATGAAATCATCTCCTTGCTAGTGAGGGATTTTCTTTTCTCATCTTTTTTTCTTCATTAGATCAAATGAATATATATTCTAACTAACATAATTTCCAATATTTTGTTGGCAGGATAGTCCAGTGCCCTGATGGACACATTCCTGACCTTCATTTAAAATGCTTATTTTTTTTTCTTGATTTTATCCTGTCTTTAAATTAGGAAGTGATGTATTTCTCCTCGTTTTTGGTAATGGTCACCTTTAAACACCATGAACAACAGGCAGTTTGGTCGTGTGGGTGTGATGACAGTATTTTCACCACTACTATTACAAAAGTTCTAGGATATGTAGTTATCTAGAATCTTGGTTTAACATTCTTACAGCCTCAAGAGAGACAGTTTCTTCAGCAATCTAGTATCCAGTCTACTAGGACTTCTTGGATAAAAGTCAATTTTTGGAATTACACTCCAGGGATATGAGTGATGGAAAATGATCGTGGTAACAGAGAAACAGAATTCTGAGAAACAGAATGAAGTAAGTTATTATTTGCAACTAGAAAATGTTGTTCAGGAGAATTCCTGGGCTAACTCAGGATGAATTATTATTTTTGTGTAGGTCCAGTGAAAAAAGTCTTCCCTCTCAATAATGTCACTTGGAAATGGAGAAATAACCAAGGACTCAAGTAATCTCAAAATTATATATTCTTAGAGAAAAGTTAGAAATTTAATTGGTCAAGAACTGGTAAGGAACAAAGCTCTGCAAAGGATTTCCACCATCTTTCTTGTCACCGAATTATCTGTCAACTTATTCTAATAGATCTTTAGTCTACTTTTGTCTTTTTCAATTTTTACTCCCAAGTAGTTAAAAACTCCATGATTTAAAGGAAAAAATACCTTTTCAGAACATACTACAGGAAATCTCCATATAATTTTCTTGGTTAAGGTATAGCATCTTTATAGAGTGAACTCTATTGTTTGCAAATGAACAAATAAAAACTTACAGCAAATACTGCTTAGAGAGACAACAGAAATGGGATTTTGAAACAGCCAGATAGCATCTGAACTGTGATAGAAAGTTTGATGCTATCGCTTCAGGTAACATACAGCCACATGCACTGAAGAATTAGAGTGGATAGGGAATACGTAACAAGTCTAGAAAAGCTGCAGCAAAACAGGCAATTCCAACAGCGTGCAAAGAGTAAACTCTGTCTTCTCTCATTCCCAGTTTGAAGGGTTAATAAATCAGTGTAAGGAATGAATGAATGAGGGTATGTTACTTTCTTCTCTCTTCTTTTTTATTTTATTTTTATTGTGAGTTTACACTCTACTGAACAAAACGTTTCTTTGATGACAAAGCAAAAGTTTTATTAAAAATCCGTTTGGTGGGGTTTTTTTAATGATAACTGATATTTAATCCAAGCTGTGATCTAGATCTCCAAATCTAATTTTGGGGTCTTAGCGGCTTATCACCACAATTCCCACCTCCTGCTCTAGGAAATTTCTTGTCTGCTATGAGCCCTAATTCCACGGAAGAAGAAGTCAAGTTTGTCAAGCCCACAGGATGCCTGCCTGCTAACGGGTACACAGAGATTTACAATGGAAAAACCTTATGATCTGTGCATTCCTAGAGAGACATCAACTTTTGGTGAGTTACACATGCTGTTCCTCCCCTCCTCAAGGCAAAACTGAGCCTAGTCTCAGGAGGAAAATGACCTTTCTTGAAAAGCAGAATGATACAAATTATTACTTGCACCCTCAATTTGGTATGAGGAGTAGTGTTCAAACAGGTAAAATCTGTACCTCCACAACAAAAAAAGTATCCCTCCTTAATTAGAGACAAGCTGCTTTAATGCATCTATCCTTTGCTGTAGTCATAGGTGAGATGCCCATTCAATTTCAGTTACCATAGCAATATAAGGTCCTCAAACAGACAATGATGTGCAGTCTAAAGCAATTTCCAGACACCGCTGATGTCAACCTCTGTGCTTCAGGCAACCACTCCCTAAGCTAACTAGTCTTCCGAATCCCTGATGTGTTTATCAACATGTCTTGGACCACACACTTTCAGCATGAATCAGACCTCTCTTTAGTGAGACTCACAGTGGACACCACTCTTTCTGACTACCTGACTTCAAATGAAGTTGAATTAGCACACAAAGTAAAAAATCTCAGCAGCTGATGGGCTCTACAAGCTGGAATGAAACACCAAGTTCAAGGGGTTTAACTGCCATCATCGAGATCTGCTTAAAGAACTTAGGATACTATAACGTGTCAAAGTCTATTTGCTATATAATAAGGAGGGTGTTAGCTGGAGGGATCAAGCTGATGTGGTGTATTGCTGGGTTGCCCAACTTGTAACTCAGAGATATGGCACCAGTGTGTTTCACAGACTGAATTAAAAGTAAAAAGGGTTTCATACATCTTAAACTTTAACTGGCCTTCTGTTAAAGGAGATGATTAACTGGTTTTTCAATAACTAATATCTCACTCTTTTCAGCTTCAGAAACACTGAGGAAGCAAATCAGACAATGTTCATAAAGGTTATAAAATGAGTAATTCTGGGTTTTTCATAAAGCGGTGACTTCAAAAAAGTTATTCCTTTTGCTTGTCTCTGATTTAGCAAGATTACAGATCTTTGTGAAACTTTCAGATTTGTATGCTTACAGAAACCGCACGCTAATAAGCACTTTGATCTTTTCTGTCCTAGTTTGAGTAAAACTGCTTGGAAAAATCAAGGACTGGGGGTAGGGGCTGGTAGTGGGGTTTTTTTCAATGGTGTATTCTGTTGTTTTGATAAATGTTACACAATTCCATACCTTTCCTCTTGCTGAGTTCCTTGGTGAAAGTAATTAGTAAATATCTTGATGCACTGAATAGTTCTTAAAGAAACCCAACCAACGAACCAAGCAAATGTATAAAATTTAGCTCATTACCATGGACATACAATTATAAAAACTGCAAATGAAATTCTGCAACACCATTATATCTTCTTGCTCTAGCAGTAACTGTGCATATGTTGTTGTTGAGAAAAAGATTCATTAGAATTCTTTATTACCCTGATACAGTACCACTTACACTGAAAGACTAATACAGCTTTTAGTCATCACCATTAATATTTCCTATCAAACCTCCATACATTTTTACTTTAAAAGCCAAAAAAATTCTTTTAACTAGTTCCTGTTTTCCAAAGTAAATCAACCTGTAATGCCAGAACATTCGTGTTCTTGATCTGTCTCAAAGACCAATCTATATGACAAGTTGGTTTGTACAATTGTGTATCTCACCAGTTGTCCCTTTCCAAAATTTCTTTTATTTTAATGTTCTATGTAGTTTCTTAGTATGTGGGGTTTTGCATTACAAAGTTCTGTTTGAACCTTTCATGCAGTTGCAATTATTTTGTTTTCCATCTCCCAGAAAAAACCATAAGAAATATTCAAAAACTGACAATAATTCTTCCAAGAAATAAAACCAGCACTAAGTAAAAATTAATTATTTCACCCTCTCTCCCTATGGGTGCTGCACATGTTGCATGAATGTCACGTTCTAGTACAGAAGAAAGAAATTAATCAGTGTTTAAATTGCAGATATTCCCTGTATAATAACCTGATTTAATCTAAAAAGCAAGGATTTTTAAAATAGGTCCAACCCCTTTGATGATTTAAACAAATCTTAAGAAACCAGAGAATTTGTGTTTTCTGTGTAGTCTTTCTTTGTGTTCTACCTTGTATTAAAAAACTATGATTTTTGTTGCATATTCCTATAATTGGAATATAATTATGTTGTAAATTCATTAATTTGTGACGTAAATGAGCCTCGGCAAAATGGGGGTTTAACCTGTTCTTCTAAATATATTTCCACTGACGACATTATTTCCATTTGCAGTAAGCACTGAGGACTGAAGTAAGTAACAAGTGGTCTGAAGGATTCCTTCACAGGCAATACTGCAGAACACTGTTTAGTACATCCAGTTAAAATGTCATAAACATACAATGGTGATGAATTGCTTTGTATTGAACTTTCATACTGAAAAATATGAAATTGTTTTTTCATGCTATTTTGGCAGAAAAAGGGTGAGCAATTATTGTAATTTTGTAAAATCTGAAATCACAGAATAGTTATCTTCTTCCTAAATAAAATGTCACTTTACAGAAAGGCATATCTTGGAAACTGTTCTACTGTCATTGTCTGTCTTAGCCTCATTTGCCCAACTAGCATGTTTGAGGATGAATGTAACTAGATGCAGTCATCAAGATCACCTTCTTTTCTTCGGACTGGTATTCAATTTGTTTGCAAACAAGAGGAGAAATTGATGATTTAAATCTTCTCAGGCCATCATCTTTATTTTGTAATTTTTCTTTAACCTCTCCATTTTGTAGAGAAAAAAAAAAAAAAGACAATTTTGTTTCCAAACAGGACATGTAACATGAACTACTTTGCAACTCAACATATAAATCTAAGTACCTCTCATATAGCCCTCCTAAAAATGCCAGGCACTACCCACATGAGCAAACCTCCTGTTGCACTAAAAGCAGTCATGAAGCTAATATGAAGGAATGGGAAGACCTAAACATTAGAAGAAGGGAATTGACTGCAGAAGTAACAGTGGGAGAAAGATGATGGAAAAACAGTGGGAGGAATCTTACAGTGATAAGGGGGAAGCTAATGGGGAAAGGTGCCAACAAGAACAAGACCCAATTGTGTACCAGAGACCTCTTAATATCAAGAGTCTGTATCCTAATCAGAATTTCTTAGGCCCTACCTTAATCAAGACCACAAGCTTCAGTCTCAAGAATCTGGAAATATGGAGTAGAAGCATAGCAAGAAAAGGGGATATTCTGGACATGCAGAACTCATTTCAGTAGCTTTGCTTCTGCCCCACATTTACTTTGGTTTTTAAATCTAATGTACACAAGATTACAGATAGATATCCAGGGACCAGGACATGGGATGACCTAATTTTAGGTATTTCTTCAGTGTTGGTATTTACCTCATGCATGATATGAAAGATGAGTAAGGCCTGACAAAAAAAAAAAACAAAAACAAACCATTTAATTTGTGGTGCCACTGTTCACTACTTGGAAGTGACTTGAATCTTAGTTGGTGAGTTGTTATCTGCAAGTTATTGATTTATTTTATTCTTTCTATGGCCGGCAGCCAAACATCATTCAGGATGTTAATTCAGGATGCTCCCCACAGGACTGAACTGGGATCCCTGAAAAAAAACCTTCACCATGCTCTGCTTCCTGTTCTCTGCCTTCCTTCAGAGACATGGTCTGTGACCCTTCCTTAAATCCAGAAGATCTGTGACAGGGAAATGAATAGTGGATTTCTTTTTTCCCTGAGCATATAATTTTCTTAACTTATAGTTTCAGTGCTCTATATGAATTTAAAAGGTGCCTTGGGATTTGAGCAATTCTAACAGTGTTTCAGTATTTCTTACTGATGCTAGCATATTTATCTGAGGATTAGCCCTCTAAGTAATTCTACATATGGATAACTAAGAACCTGTTTGCCTGTTGTTGTCTGCTTCAGTAGTTCATTACACCATCAATCTATATCAAATCCAGACGTTTGGTCCACCATCAGTCACAAACTACATGTCACTAAAATGTTATTTTGCAAGGGAAAATATAAATAGGATCTGTTTCTGTACAACAGTGATCGTTAGAGAGAGGGAATGAATTAAGAAAAATTTACCTCACTTCAAACAGTTAAGTTATCAAGATTCTTGCCGAGGTGAAGCGTACTGTAGGAGAAACAAGACTTTTAATAAAGGTAGTGTTGGCTGAACAACTGCAAGTAAAAAGGAGACAGGAGATCAGTGTGACATGGCAGTGAATGTGGTACTGGGAGGTTGCTGTGGAGGTTGCTGGCCTGAACACTATGAACTGAGAAGTCACCATCTGGCAGAGACAGTACACGCAAGTGACCGCAAGTAACATGGAAAAGTACCCATGACCTACGTGGCTTGGACTGTGAGGGAGGGTCACAGAGCAAGCAGAATAAGCAACAGAAGTAGTATAAACGCATATGCTGAGGGTCTCTGAACTGATTGAGGATCTGAACGCAACAGTCAGTCAATGGAGCTGAGGAGTGCAGTGGATTCCCAGAGCACCCTCTCTCTGTGGGAGAGGGGTGACCTGATCCCAAGAGGGAAGAGGAGAGCCTCTCCTCCTGCTCTGCCACCCACGCTAAGCTAATAAAGCTGTGGATAAAAGTAACAACCTCAATCCCGGTTATTTTCTTCACGGAGTGGATTCTAGTTGCCCCAGGTTGTAAGATTCAAACAGCACCCCAGACAGGTATGTGGACTGCTCAAGTTCGTCTCCGATTCCCAGTTAACTCCTGCAGCGACGTGCAGACTGTGCCATAAGCCGGGAGCTGTACACGGAGCCTGGAACCGCTCTTCCCTCACATGGCGACAAACCTTGCGGGCTCAACCCTGCGGTTCCTGGTGCTGCGGGAGGGCAAACCCTCCCTCCTGGATGGCGGAGCGGCCGCAGGACTGGCAGCGGGAGCGCCGGGCTGTCCCGTCAGAACGGGAGCGGGTATCTGCGCGGGGAACGAGCTGCCAGTGCCTGTGAGCCCGAGCCACAGCCACAGCCCGCGCAGGGAGCAGCCACGGGGCTCAGCACACTGCCCCCTGCCCACCCCCAGCGCCTCCCAAGAAGGGTAACTTAGTGGCTTTTCCTCCGCTCCCGAGGCAACCCAAGGGCTGCCCAGATCCTCCCGCACCCCCCCCTCCAGCGGTCCCCGCGGCTCCGGACCGCAGCGGTGCCAGCGAGTCCCTCCCCGCCGTCGGCAGCGCCACTAGCACCTCCTGGACGTGCGGGGAAGCTCCGTGCCCGCCACCGGCTGCTCTCCCGCCAGGACACCCTTGGTCGCTCCCCGCCGCCCGGGTGCATCCCGGAACCGCGCGGCGGGGACCGGCTGCTGTCCCGTCGGGACACCCCCGCTCCGGCTCCCACTCCCCCCTCCCGCCCCCGCCATGAGGGGGCAACCCCCCCCCCGCGGGTCGCGCCCCGCTCGCGCCGCCTGTTGTTGTCCGGGCTCCCCGCGGCCGCCGGGGGGCGGGGCCGGGACGCGACGGCCAATCAGGCGGCGCCGCCGGCGGCGCGTCGGTGGCAGTGGCGGCCGAAGCGGGCTGGGAGGGCGCACGCAGCGCGAGCGCCGCTCCGTTCCCCGCGCGGGCGGAGCGGAGCGGGCGGGGGGTGCGAAGCAGATCTCGGCTCCGGGGAGTCGCGGCCGGGACATGGCGGCGGCGGCGGCCGTTCGGCGGCGGCGTCCCTGGGCCCTGCTGTGCGTGGTGGCGGCCGCGCTGCTCTGCCCCGTGACGGCCGGTGAGTGCGCGCGGGTGCGCGGAGAGGCGAGAGCGGAGAGAGGGAGCAGGCGCAGCGGCGGCGCCCGGGGCGGGGAGGGGGGGGCGGGTGGGGAGAGCGGCGGGGGACCGTGGGTCCCCGCCGGTTCCTTTCAACAACATGGCGGAGGGGCCGGCTGGGGCGGAGTCACCGCCCCCCCACCCCCGGTGTCCGAGCCCGGCGGGGACCGCTCGGCCCTTTGTTGGCCGAGCGCGGCGGCGGCGGCTCCGAGGGAGGAGGGGCGGTGGGAGCTCCCCGCCGCCCCCGCCTCGCCCCCGCCGGGCAGCGCTCCGGGCGGTGTCTGCCCGGGGCAACTTTCCCGCGGCCGCCCCGGCCCCTGCCCCCGCGGGGACCGCGGCTGTGGCCCGCGAAGGGAACTTTGTTATCGCTGGCGGAACACCTCCGCCCCTCCGGCCCTCCCTGCGGACAGAGGAGCCCTTGAGAGCCCCCCAGCCCCGGCCCGGGTACGCCGGCAGCGGGAGGAGCAGCAGCCCCCGGACGCTCAGAGGCGGTGCCGCCGCGGAGCGGAGACCGGGCGGTGCAGATACGTGTTGAATGTTCCACGTAGCGGGAGTGACAAGAGGCTGCCCCGGCTCCGGTCGCGACACAGCACAGTGTGCCCAGCACCTCCTCGCCAGGGTGCTCGGCAAACACCAAGCCGTGAAAATGAAATCCTTGGTGAATATTGTACGGGGAAGCGGTTTTGTTCCTCTAGCTTTCTTTATCTATGCTCTTTTGCGAGAGGGATCTGATATCAGAGCTGTGCTGTTGCAGAGCTAATGCATGAAACAGGAGCGATTAACAGTATTCTTAAGTGCAAGAATTAAAACCTTGTCATTTATTTTCTTTTTTTTTTTCTTTTTTGTAAAGGCCACTTCATTCTGCAGTTTGGGACATATGTCCTAACAGGGCATACAACTGTTTGAGACATGAAACCTGATTTAGGTTTCAGTTTCATCTGTATTAAGTTAGATGATGACGACAGAGACGCAAAATCTGCATTTTATAAACAATCCACTTATTAAATTCCTCTGTAGTTGGGTTATATATTGTGTTGAGTTTTTAAAGAGGAAGTGAGAAGCACCACAACTTCTTCAGTTACAGCTTCAATCTGGATCTTTACCATGCTGTTCATAATTCAAACTGGTACTCATGCTGTACCAGTTAAAAAAAAAAGTTGCCTAAATAAAGCATAACTTGCTATACTAAAATATGGTGTTAATCACCCATATTCTTATTGAAGATGGAGGAGAATCTCTCATGTGGAAACAGTCAAATAAGCTTAAGTTACCCGTGTGTTCTTGAAAAGGTGCATCAGGATTTAATAATTTAAAGCTTTCTTATGTAACACATTCAATTTAGACGTTGACGGAAATTTTACTTCGATTTCAGCTTTGAACTTTTCCCTTCTAATGCCTCTCATCAATCAACAGTTTTCCCTTAATCTCAAGCATGAAATTAAGGTCTAAAAGCTTTATGTGAAAACAAGGCAATAGACTCCCGTACAAAAGCTTAGGCATGGTAGTGGTGGTGTGCTGCCTTTTGTTTAAAAAGGGAGAAATCCTTTCTGTCCAAGGGGAATGGGGAGGGATCCAGGGTTCTTGATTCATAACTCATAGAGGCCCTGATACTGGTAAGGGGATTAATTTGCTGAACATTGTGTCTAAGTTGACAAAGTGAAAATAAGCTTTCTGGTTTTCACTGTGTAAGTCTTTATTCTTACCAAAATTCTGGGGAGTCACCTCTTGGAAACTCTTGCAATCATACAATTGCTTCTAACCTCAAATAAAGATTGCAATCTGATTCATATGGTGGCATGAATTTAAAAGTGTAAATGAAGATCTTTCCTATTTCTGTTTTTGTAACACTAGTAAAATTATAACCTAACCTTTTAATTTTAACTTTGTTCTGTTTTATTTATTTATTTATTTATTTATTTGAACAAAACTCTTCTGGGAAAGATATACAAACAATTGTTCTGGTATCCTGCTGTAAGAGGCATGAACATACCTGTGGGTAATGTTACCAATGAAAGGCAAAAAACCTGATAGTGCCATTTGGCACCTGCACTACAGAGAATATAATACTGCTTTTTTGAAGCTCAGATTTTACATGAGGTTTTATCATTGCTTGCAAGTTGAGGGTAGGACCTTAATAAACTGGTTTGTTTTCTTGAGTGCATCGCTTTGGTTGGTAAAACCTGCTGTTTGCAGTGGAAGTTTTACTTAACAAAGATGGATGAAATGTATGTGAAAGTTTTCCTGCAAACTTGATATCCAGTGCTGTTACTTAATATGAGTTAAAGTTAAGAAGTGCATTTGTGAGAAAAATGCATTAGTGAAGGTCGTGAACTATCATGATTTTAAAAACTGTACCTATGTCCTAGATATTTTAAGACCTAAACGTTTCTGTATCTTGAGCTAGAAGAGTTCAGAACAGATGATTCAGGTGTATTGTTTGAGGAGATTGAACTAGAGACTCAGAAGCTGACAGCACTGTTCTGTATTATGCTTTTTTGCTTCTAGCAAATTTTATTGCAGAGGAAAAAACTACCAGTGAGCACTACAGCTGTCTCGCTCATCCTTCCAAAATCTATTAGTCTCTTGAACAGCACATCCATGCTCCTTTATCCCTTGAAACTCTGCATCTTGTGGAACCAAGGGATCTAATTGTTCTTGTGAAGTTCTGTTTCTGGTGAAATTTTTGTTTCAAAAATTGTATTTTCCATGAAAGAAGAGTTAAATTCTTGTGATGGAATTTTTTCACCTAATGTTGGTGTTGGGGTGCTGAGAGTATTTGTCTTTTTTGTAAATTTGTAAAACAAAGATATATTATTAAATAAAGTATTAATAATTTAAAATGTTAATGCTTTTAATAAGTTGTGAGTTGGGTTGTTTGTTGTTTGGGTTTTTTTTTAGAGCACCTCACAAGTTTTAACTGCTGTAATGCCCCTTGTTAGCATCCTTCAAGAGACAATATTTCAACATATGACTTCCAATTAAAAATTCTTTGGCTGAAGGTGGTGTTGTATGCTAAACTGTCTGGTTGAAGTAGTTCCGCAGAATGTTAACAAACATTACACAGTGATTCACAGGGTTTTATGTAATTCTAAACATAAAGACTTTGTGCAATTTTCTTACTTTAGAAAGACAACAGATACAAAAAAGGCTGTTTCAATAGGTAACTAATGGTACAGACTTCTAAAAAGTTAACTGGATGGGGTGTACCTAATTCTCTTCACATTTTGTATATAGTATTAATATCTGAGCTCTTGGGAACCAGCTTATTTTAAGTCTTGTCAAGCTGCGTGGTTTCAGGGTCTCATTTATGCTGCTCATTTGCTTAACCCTCACCGTGGACTTTCGAAGCTGCAACACCCATGCAAGAGAGACTTCTTAAAGGGAAGACAAAACTGTCACACTCAGAATCTGAGCAATTACACAAGTGATTGTGTTCATCATGAGAGGTTAATCCATTTTTAAATCAGATTGAGATATGAGAAATATGTTGTTGATAACTTCTATGACACGATATGTGTCATAAACCACACACACGCCCACTTTCAGAACTCTGTTGTCTCACTGTTTGCTTTTATGGTAGTCAGTCATACAAAGTAGGAATGATTATGTAGAATAGTCCTAGTGCACTGAGAAAATGCAATAGGGAAGGAACTAGATCACTGTGTTGACCCAATTTTTACTCTAGACTATGTCCCTGGTTGTCTGTAGAACTTTCACTGCATTTGTGTAGCTGTCTGTACCGTAGTTTCTCAAGCCTTATATCTCTTAAACAGATATGACCTTTCATTAGTTGGTAGTGGAGCTTCATGCTAGTGGTTCCATCCAAACACTGTTGTAATACTTAAAATAATTCTCTGACATGGAAAATATGGACTAAGTCTTAAGTAAAAATTTTTTTTCCCTCTTCTTTGAATTTAATAGTTTTGAAAGACCTCTAGAGTTCTTTGTAATAGTAGATTTAAAAGGTGTTTTCCAAATTTGTATTGAAATGCATTTTACCTGAAATATATTACTGACTCTGGAAAGTCAGCTTACATCAGAGTTGTCATTCTCTCATCCCATTCTATTATCAATCCATTCTAGAAATGTATGTATTCATTTAAGTGAACTTGGAGACCTGACTAATTTCTGTCTTGAGTTCTTAAAATTACTATAGTGCTTCTCTGAGAAGAACAGGGACTACTTGGAGACAAAGCAAAAATTCGTATCTCCAAAAGGACAACAGTATGCTACTTTTTTCTTTGATATTAGTTAAAAGTGAAAACTCTTCCTTAGAGGAATGATTTAATTACAATTGGTGTTTGACATTTCCTCATCCCATTGATGTTAAATGTCACCTACAATGTGTTCATGTGGTTGTAGTCTGTTGTTTTACCACAGATAACTGGAGAATGACACATGGGCAAAGATACTCCATTTCCATATTCTCTCGTTCTTGTATGGATTGCTGCTGAAGATGCTGAACTAGTTTTCCTGTTAGTAAAATATGGAAATTCTCCTTTTACCTGCTTGAGTTGGAGGACATGAGGAGTCGCAAGTGGCCAAAGTAGGAGGGGGCTGAAGCATTTTTAATTGGGTGGGTTTTTTTTAAGATATGCCCACTAGAGAGCAGCAAAAACCTGTATTCCTGGGAGCTTTGGCTTATTCAGCTGATTAGGCATTGTCTTCCCCTAGTGTGGGAGGGGGAGAGTAGCTTCAGAGGGAAGTAGTGATGTATTTGTGCTGAGGAAATCATTCTGTTGTGTGTGACAGTGTTCCGTGTCTCGGCAGGAGACTAGAAGGTAGTAGCATCAAACAGGAACAAAAGTGTGTATTGTATCAATTGCTCTAACTGGGAATTCTGTAGCAAAAGAGAGGTGGAAACCAAGCCAATGAGGAAGATAAGATGCCAATGTGTTACTTAGTCATGGTTGTAACAGTGTGTCTGTACAGCTTCCAAGCTAGGAAGATGAATGAGTATAACAAGGTCAACCCAAACCTAATTTTTTACTTCAAGTAACTTGGCCTCTGTACAGTGACTAAATGTAAATATATCTCACTGAATATCTGTTTTTTGCTGTAGGCATTCAGATACATGTGTAGTTACGATGAGCCAAAAATACCATTTAAGTAGAAAAAAAGGTCATGGATGAAGCAAGTGAGATAAAGGTGTGCTTGTTAAAACAGTTGCAAGAAAGTGTGTGAATATTTTAGGAAACTTTTCAAGGTTTTTATGGGTTAAAAATAATTTCTTCAGGTGTAAATTGCCAAAGGCACAGCAACAGGAAAATAAATATTAAATGTTCTCATAGTTAAGCTCTGAATAATAACTTTCCTTACTTCCTTGGTTAGTGGGGGGTAGAGATATGGGTGGGAAATTGCATCTTCAAAAAGTGATGCTGTTAAGATTCACCTTCCCATGTGCCAGTTCTCATTTCATCTACCTTCTAATTACTTTTTTCAATAATCTTCATAATAAATAATTTTGCAATCCCATTTCCGGGTTTTTTCCCCCTCCCTTTTTCTGACTGGTCTATGTGCTGGTGAATCTCTGAAGTCAGGTGATCTTTCCGTAGTGGGTCCTTAAAACTTGATCAAATCTTCAGTAACAGTAGAAGATGATTTGCAATTATTTGATTTGATTCAAGACCTTGCAGGAAGGAGGTGTTTTTGGAAAATGTTTCTCAGAATCCACACTTCGAGATGACGTGTATATATTTGAGAGCAGATCACCATTTATTTAAATCCATGATATACAGTGATAGAGAAGGATGTAAAATCCAAGGCAGTCCGGGTGGTTATATCAAACTCTTCCATTTAAGTGAAATGCCAGAGTTCAGATTTGTGGGACCTTTGGCTTTGCCAGCTGTTAATCCTCATGGTTTTGGTGGGAGTTTTGTATGTACCCTTGAAAGAGACATTTTTTATGGCTCAGTACATTTTTTGGTATTTTGGTCATGAATGTTTAATGTTTTAAATCTTTCTAAATTTCTGTATTTCAGTCTTTCTTTATGCATGTACACAAGTCCCAGGCTAGCTTTTGGCCTCTACTGGTGAATAAGTGGAGGCGGAGTGTATTGATATTTTTGTTGTTGCCACTGCACTGTTTTCCGTCTGGCTTTGGTCTGGTAAATGCAGGAAAGAATAGAGGAAGAGATTAGAAGTAGTAGTCTTCCTTCTCCAAGAACTTCTGCAATGCAAAGAATGAAACCTGATCATCCTAGAGATGATTAGCCTGTCATTCCTGCTTCCCTCCCCTCCTGTACTACTGCAATTGATAGCTTTAGTAAATCACGAACTTGAGTAATGTAAGACAGCATTTTCCCGTGGCTGCATAAATAACAAGTCTAAACCACCACATTCTGCTTCTGTGACAGAATATGCTCTCAGGTCATGCAAGGTTTGGTTTTTAGTGAGGATTAAACTGTTATATGCCCTTTTGGCACTAAATGAAAACCATCAAGTAATGTATAAAGTAATAATCTTGGGTAACCAGCAGCATCCTATTTGTCACTTAGAAAAGATGTACCTGTGGTTATTGTGGGAAAAAATGGCATTATTTGTATTTGGTTTGAAAATAGCAGAATAGCATGCTGTAGAGAATACAGTGCTGTTTAGAAGTTTGATCTTTAGTGTGAGGAACTGTAATGGAACTTATTTACCTGAAGGATAGGATTTCAGCCTTTCTCTTTTAATACATCATTATGTAAGGAGAGATGACTTCAGCTTTAAATTTTACTTTCTTCTGCTTGTCTCCTAATTTTTTTGTCCCTTGTAGTGTTGTCTTTCAGTGATTTGGCTCTGTGTTTATGTAACCAAAAAGATTACAGACCTCCTAGCATTTTGAATTTATATTTCCTTAGTCATTCAAGTTGTTTCTCAACTCAGAACGTGTACCAATACTAACATTAATGTTTTTTCTCAATACAGAATTAGAGTGTTACTGCCATCTATGTACAAAAGACAACTTTACGTGTGTGACAGATGGAGTATGTTTTGCCTCAGTAACACGAACTGCAGACAAAATAATACACAATAGTATGTGTATAGCAGAAGTTGATCTGATTCCCCGAGACAGACCGTTCGTTTGTTCCTCCTCCACCAGAGATGGAGTCTTTACTGTGCCTCATTGCTGTAACACGCCTCTCTGCAATAAAATAGAACTTCCAATTCCAACACCAGGTAACGGGGGTTTGGCTGTTTTTGTTTTTCCTTCGTTTTTTCAAACAGAAAATTCTATAAGCATGGAAGTTTCAGTTTTGGAAGTTTGTAGGTAAATTTGGAGGCCTGAAGTACATCTTATATTCTGCAAGTACAATTTCATGGTATTTGAATATTAATTGTAGTCTTCTGGGTAGGAATGTTGGGGCCAGTTTTGAAGACTTACATGCAAGTTAAATGGAAAGTGTAAGTAAGCACATTGTTTTTTTCTTTGTAATACTTATTTTGATTCTTGAAATGGTTACTGTGCAAAAGTTTTAGCAAATACCTTGAAATAATTTGAATACTATAAGTTTAGTTGCATGAAAGGAAAGAAATAGTTTTACCATTTTCTTTAATTTTTACTGTCAGGCCCTACTGCAGAAAAACCAGCTTCTAATCTAGGACCTGTGGAACTGGCTGCTGTCATTGCTGGACCTGTCTGCTTTGTCTGCATTTCACTAATGTTGATTCTGTATATTTGTCATAATCGTACTGTAATTCATCATCGTGTGCCAAGTGAAGAAGACCCTTCATTGGATCGTCCCTTTATATCAGAAGGAACTACCTTAAAGGATTTAATTTACGATATGACAACTTCAGGCTCTGGTTCAGGTAAAGGCACACTTCTGGTGGTTATTACTCTGTTTTTAGGCACCTTGTAATTCCTCAGGGGTTTTTTTATATTGTCAAATCTATTCAAACTTATAATTAACTGGAGAAATTACTAAAAAAGCAACTTCCATGCAGATTCATTCAGTGTCAGTGAAGATTCAATGTATGGAAATAAGTGAAGTAAAAAAAAAAATGAGTTGTTGCTACTGTTACTTATCATTCTTAGAGTAGCCTGATATATATATATATATATATATATATATATATATATATGTGTGTGTGTGTGTGTGCGCATGTGTGTATATTAAATAATGCAGGGAATATCACAGTCACCTATTGTAAATGTTTTGTTTCCTGTAAGGCTCAGCCATTTACCTTTTTATTCTGTGCAGTACAGCTAAACTACCATCTTCTATGGTTTTTAGATAATTTGTGAAGGGTTTGTTTTTTTGGCTTTAAATTGGAAATTCATTTATAGGTGTAGCTATTGGTGTATGAAGAATATTCTGAGTTAATATTTTAGGCAGTTATGTTTGTTCTAGAAAGGATATAGGAAAGTAAGAGACTTAGAGATTATGGAGAGTTAGAGATTTACATATCTTGGAATGCAGAAAGATTTTATATATAATTGTTATGCTGTTAGAACCATAAAACTCCCTATTTAATGTCTCCAGATACAGACCTCTAAAGAAGGCTGAAAAGAAATTCTAATTAAAATTCAAACTTAGTTGTCAGTTGGTCTTTTCATTTGTTATCAGGAATATTCCTTCGTTTTCCTTTTGGCTTTCTTCCTTGTGGTGCTTCTGAACCTCTCTTTGTTTGAAAACTCTGGAAGTACTCCTTCAAAATAAGCTCTTGAAAAGCAGAGAATCTAAGTTAGAAGAAACTTATGATTCTTCTTCTGGAGCAAATGGCTAGAAACTACTGACTATTCCCTTGCCTATTTGCAAATTACCCTTTAAGTAAAAGCAGTGTGCTAGGGAATTAGCTTTCACAGCTGAATTCAGGGCACTCAAGCTGGTCTAGACTCCCAGAGCACCTGACCTACTATAGTATTTGAGCACTGGCTACTGGTGAATGCATCAGAGGAAAACCAACAAATGTGGTTGATTTTGACTTACCGCTAAGGAGACTCTTTACTAATTTGCTTTTATGCTTGAAAGACAGTCACATTTCTTGTAAAACAAGACTGGATGTTTCCTTTAAAGGGATCTTTTAACTTCAGCTGCAGTGAGTTCCATGTTGTTGAGCTGTTTGTAAGACAAGGATTGACCTTATTTACTGTTCTGTACATCACTGTGATTATGGCAGTGAAATAGGAGATACTTCAGGTACTTGTTTTCTGTACTGTTGGCTGTGTATATATTTGCAATGACTTGTGTCACTGTCTCAAAATTAGTCAGTCAATGACTATATAAATTCACAGTGCCCTTGCACTTGAAATGATAATTTTCTTGTGTCCTGAAGTAAGCCTGCAGTAATTGAATCTCATTGAAATGTGTGTTTTAATCCGGAGTTTGGGTACAGCACATTTAAAATTGAGAAAACTGTACATTTATGGAATAAACTGGGGGTGGAAAAGAGGGTTGTGGAAGGGAGAAAAGCCACAGCTGCTAGTTAAAACAGTGCTTAACCCTGTCAGAAACTGAACTGTGTGAAAGGAATGGTGTTGGGACAAGAGATTGCAAAAATGCAAAGGATATGTACAGAACAGGCAAAATAATCCATACCTAAGAGGCACAGCTAAGGAAGTGTTTAGTCTGGTGACACAAAGGCTATGTTCTGCTCCTAAATTCATGCCGAGGGACTAGAAGAGCTCATAGTCTATAAATAAAAAGGATTCTACCAATTTTGTTAATTTGGTGTTCTCTAACAAGAGGTGTATAAAACAGAGAAATGATCAAAACTCTACAATTGAGCTTCCTGTGCAGATCAAAACGGAGTTAGGATTCATTTGCTGCAATGGTGAATAGTAACCTGCTATTAATTATTCAGTCTTGACTTACGTTAGTGTTGCCCTGTTGTTCCATGACGAACAAGACCTGAAACAAGTAGATGCTTCATGAAAGGAATTGATGAAACATCTAAAATAGATCCTTCTGCTGAAGCTACAGCTTCTAAGAGAAGGATTTCAAAGTCTTTTGGAACTGAGAATGATTTTCAGATCATGATGTAAATCTCTAAATATCGGCTACATATTGTATAGACAGATGGGGATGCCCATCTGTTACTCTAACTCACTCCGTGATGAAGTAACTTAGTTGCAAAGGAGTGGAAAGAATTGCCTAAAATGGGGGGAAAGCTTTGAATAGTACTGGTAGGTGACTTCAAGCAGGAGCTATTTAGGAATCCAGAGGGTCCCAAAAATCAGTGCAAAGGTGAAGTGAATTTAAAGCTCCTTAAAAACTTCTGCAATTCATGCAAGCTTGAAGGGAATGAGATTTTTCAATCCATGGAATGTTGTTTGGTTTTTTTTTTGTTACTCTTCGGAGAAAGTTTTCTGGGCAGAGACTTAAAAACGGGAACAAAATTCTAGCAGCTGCTCTTGTTGGCTACCTTTAATGCTTTAGAACTTAATTCCTGAATTATCCGGATTACTTGCAAACTTCTTATGCATTGAACAGTCATTAGTCTAAACTAATTGGAGTATGGTTAGGATGTGGAAAAGAAAAAGAACTTTTTTCTTTTTGCTAGACTCTCAGAACACTTGAGGATACTTCGATGCATAAAAATGATGATGAAGGTTTCAGGAATAAATTGGATGACAATGGCTGAATACAAGGGGTCGAATCTTTCTTCATGCACAGTTAAAAGGAGCTGTATTCTATGAGCCTGAAGTATGGTTGTGCTGAATGTGTGTGTCGAAGGCTGAGGCTGTAGCTGTCTCCTGTGAGCTGCTTTTCAGGCAGTCTGGCTTATAGTACAGCAGATGCTCAAGTTCCTGGTGATGCAGGGCTGTGTTTCCTCTATAGCAAAAGGAGGAAACTGCTCATTTGCAACAGAAAGTCTGTAATGAATTGCTATGAATGCAAGATAAAGATGGATTCTAATCTTCTGGTTTTGTTCAGGAGCAGTACTAGGAGAAAGGTCAGTTGCCAAAAACAGAAGTTGAATCTTGTAAAGACTGTAAAAATAAGTATAGGAGTAAGTGGATAGATCACAGTAGGGTTTTTATCCTATTGTGACATATTAATGTGATGACTGGGGGGTTGTAATGTGAAATAGAAATACTTCATGTCTGGAAGGTTTAGAGCTTAGTATCTGTTTAGAGGTTGGCTGATATCCTTGGACATATTTTTTAAACAAGGAGGGATGTCTACAGCAAGTTCAGAGCAGCGCATCTGAAACTGAAAATGTACAAATGGTTTTCTGATACAGCTGTGGGGAAAAAAGTACTAGGCCCATCACCCATTTCAGGTACATAAAATCAGCTTTGATATTGTATTTGATAATTGCCGGTGGACTTTGCAGTAGTACATGAGTTCTAAGGAAGAAGCTTTCTATGGCCAATGAAATCAAATTTTCCATTTTCAGGGTTGAGTTTGGTCCTGTAGTTGTTCTAGCCTTTTCTGTGTTTCAAAAGTCTGTCCATAAAGAATGCAAGTTAGGCTTCAAAGAAGAGCCTTTACGGTTTGGGCATGCAGCACAATTGACCTGAGGACAGCTATTACAGTAAAAGTTTTAACTTTCTCAGTAGAAATTATTGCAGTACCTGACAATGATAAAGTCACTGGTGCAATGTGCATTTTTATTCCTTTCTTTCTTCATGTAGGTATATTGTCAGCACAGATCATACAGAAAATTCCTATAGGTCTGGGAATCTTGACCTTGGTTGAACACTGGAGTGTTTTAATTTGCACTCCTCAGACTAAGATACAAGCGTAGCAATGCTGCAGACCAGATCAGGTGTCCTTCTAGTGCTGCTGTTAGCAAAGAATGTCCAGAAATGCAGAAATGGACAAGAATTAGTTATTTGAGCTATTAGTTGGGATTTATTTTCTATAACATAAGGAAATACAGGTGTTCTGTCAGCTATTGGAACAGCGATTATGGAGTAATAGATTGCAAAGTGTTTGGTTTAAGTGAAATAATCCTGTCCCAAAAGAGCTTATTGTAAGCAGATAACCCGGCTGATGCATTCATCCTGCAGTGTAGTATCAATGCAGGATCCAGTGACAAGCCTTGCAGTTACAACAGGAAAGATTTAAAATTAACAAAAACCCACTCTGATTGAGGGATGCCACTGCATGTATAAAATTACTGAAGCATGTTAAGAGGTGCTCTGTGCTGAAAGCATGTAGATGTTCCAAAGCTATAAAATCTTCATGAATATAAACCTTTTTTTCAAGTATAATTACTACAAGGTGCACAAGAATGGCCTCTAAAAAGGGAAGCTTCCATTACAAGGATGTTTTCCTATTTTGCAGTGACTTGGGATTACTAAGAGGCTACTGGCATACTTGGGCATGAGTATAAGTTTTCAGCAGTAAGTGTTGCTGATAAGTGTGGTTTAACTTTAAACTTAGAAATGGACGGTCATATCTAGTGCTAAGTAAATTTAATCATTAGCAACAGTATTCTTAAGCTGCTTTGCCAGGAGAGTTATGGGCAGATCCTTTTTCCAAAAATAAATTTAAAAAAACCAAAAACCCAAACAAACAAGCAACCAAAAAAAACTCCCTCAATCCTGGTCCTGATCGCTTCATGGTTGTTTCTTTTTTTCATTTAAATAAAATATTATGAATCAGCAAGTGCCCACATTCTTAACTGAAAGGAAGGGTGTGTCATGTTTTTAACAATTGTAGCATAATGTAATGTAATTTGTAACATAATGTCCTAGAGTACTTGTTTTGCTGGCATTTAAGGTTGAAGGCAGAATCCTACCTCTGCTTGTCAGCAGTTCACAACAAGCTGAGAGAATGTGCATTCTAAGAGAAATACCTTAATGGAATAGGATCTCATTTATTATTTGGGATAAGTGCTTGTTTTGCTGGAGTGATATTTAAGGTTAATGTAAAATCCTCTTTTCAGGTTTACCTTTACTTGTGCAAAGAACAATTGCAAGAACTATAGTACTTCAAGAAAGCATTGGTAAGGGTCGCTTTGGAGAAGTCTGGCGAGGGAAGTGGAGAGGAGAAGAAGTGGCTGTGAAGATCTTCTCTTCAAGAGAGGAACGTTCATGGTTTCGAGAAGCAGAAATTTATCAAACAGTTATGCTACGCCATGAAAACATACTTGGATTTATAGCTGCAGACAACAAAGGTTGGTGATACTATGAATTCCTTTTACTGTTTCTGTACCTCGTCAGAATAGACAGTACATGAAGGGGAAAATAAAGTTGTGAGGATCCTGTTAAGAGTAGCAAGAAATGATTTTGTTACTAGAGCATTTCAGGGTTTGACAGGCTTTTCATAAGTTTAATGAAGGAAAAACGTACATTGTCTCTTTTCAGGAAAACATGCTTTCTATACATTTGTTTAAAATGCTTTGGTATCAAAAAGGAGATACCTTATCATGTGAGCCCACACATCTGTTGAATACTTGTACCTGTAATTACCTAATAGCCTAATAATATACGTGCTTGGAACCAAAAGAGATCTAATCTCATTGTCCCAATATAAAGTAGGAGGTAGAAGATTTATTTTTAAGGCTGAGTTATGAGAAGTTTATTCTTTCAAAACTCCAGTTAAAAAATAAATTGGAAAAATGAAATTAACGATTTGTTCCTAGGAGTAAAAAACTATACCTGCTCTCTGGAGTGCTCCTGATAAGTCTTTAAATATCCACTAAGAGGAACAGTTTAAACATTTTTTTTCAGCTTGAATTGTTGTGGCTACAGTAGATTAAAGTTTCTTGGATTTTCCTGCAGTCCAGTTTAAGATGCCAGAGTTTGGTAAAACCTAAACAAGTTTTGAATTTCTTACCTTAAGGGGAGCTAAGATGTTACACTGTTTCATTCAGTTACTTTCATCTGAAACTGCATGTTTCACCACAAATGGCCTTTGACTTTTTTGCAAAGAAAGCAGAAAATTCTGTCATCTTAAGGAGGAGTCAAGAATTCACACACATGCTGAATTCTTAAAGGGCTCTCAGTTTTGTGGGAAATTCCTAAATGGTTTTAGTGTAGTTGAAGTATATGTGTAAATAGAGTGGGTTTTTAATTACTCCTAGATTAATTTCAAATTTTTATATCTATATAAATCTGTAGAATTGGGACAGAATCCAAGAGATTATGTGGAACACTTCTCCAGGAAAGGATTACCTGCAGTTAACTTGCTCCTAACAGATATTTGTGCAGCTTGTTATCCTCCAAGAGCTTGCAGATCTATACCATACCAGGCAACTTCTTCCGGAAGCTTATTATGCTTACCATTAGAAACTGTCTTATTTTCATACTTAAAATTGTACTGGCTATTATTGGTACCTACAAGAGCTTGAGTTTTTTCTGGTGGACCTACTAGAGTATCTGGAGCCTGGGTTTAAAATTAGATTAGTTGCATTAAAACCATAAATGAAAAACCATTGCTGCAGAAGCTTTAGCTTCTGTATGTCACTTAAAAACATGGAGGATGTATTACAATACCTTGGCTATAACTTTTAACAAAATCCATCAGTGGTTAAGTGTACCAGTCTCTCGTTTTGCCCAAAACCCTCAGGTAGTTTGTCCCAAAAATACACTTGACTACTCTGCAGAGGAGGTATGAGGAAGGCTTCTTAAATGGTTGGCTTTCAAAAATAATTTCTTGATTACTGTTTTGAGTTCCAGATGAAATAGTGTCAAGTTCCATTTGACTTGATCATCATTAGGTTCCTTTTAATATAATGTGATATGAAATTGTTTCTAGTTTCTACTGTTAATATGCTTTACATACAAAGAAGAAATCCTTAATTGATAGCTCATGCCATTATTGGAGGCTTTAGGGCTTCAAGGCAAGGTTCTTCTATTTTCTTGAGAACTAGTTGGTGACTGGTTTACGAAAAACGGATAAAAACATGTTTTGAAAATGCTGCTATTCTTGACTTTTTTCTAACAGTATTGCTGTCTGAGCAGATGTAGAAAGTTGTGTTATTTTTAACTCATCAATCCAGAATTAATTCTCAGTGTAACCTTCTACCTTCTCTCAGTGGGGAAATATGTACCCACCATTCTCTCTCTGGGTTAAGAATTCAGTCCTGAATATTGAAGGAGGTAAATACTTCAACTCTTGTTAAGAATACTTCAGGCCACCTATATCCCATTAAATGGGAGGACCTAGAGGGGCATTTATGGGGGTAGTTCTTTCAGTTTAGCAGGTGTGCTATCCTGGTACTCTGAAAGGGGCAGGTGTATCACAAATTTGCCTTCAGAGACCAAAGGCTTAAGAACACCTGTTAACAGTCTTTCATTGTAGATGCTGGTACTAACTGATAAATACTTATTAGGTGCTGGGTGCAAGATGAAGTATTCTTTCACAGCGATGATATCTGAAGGATTTACATCCATTTCTCTGTAGGGCAGACTGCTGAATGCATTCAGGAGTTCCTACAGCCTATCTGGAATGCACAAAGTCATTAGACTGCAGGATGTAACTGCATTTCTGAGACTTTGCAAAGATGACTACAAGAGATACAGCAGTACAAGTATTTTTAAAGTTGGCAAAGGACTAGTACAGCGGAGCTTTGAAACAAAGTCATGCTGCGTTTCTTGCTACTGCTTAAAGGCATTGTTTAGGTCTGTCCTCTTACTGCAACTGTATGTTTTTCACAACTGCGGGGAAACATCTGTCTGGCCATTGTAGTGTACAATTGGTGGAAGGGGTTCCTTTGGGTAGGAGGGTGTGTGTATAGATTAGAGCTTGTGACTGTCTTCACTTCTTGTTCTACTACACCATTTAGACAGTCCTCATGCCTTAATGGCACATTCTCTTCCTCTTCTTCCCCAGAGCTGCATGTTCAGAAGGCTATAGGAGCTGGTCCAATCTATCTGCTTCCCATCCCATAATTTACTGGGAAATACGTGCTGCTATTAAGCCAGCTTGAGAGCTGAGAAGCAGTGAATGATTTTTAACTGCAGTTGTGTTCTGTCTGACAAGTGTCTGTGTTCTGGATAGCTCTGTGCTTAGCCACGAGTATACACTAACTTTCAAATACTGCTAGGTCAGGGAAATTACTTTCAGGGCCATGTGTTGTCTTGTTATAAACCACCTAAACACACAGTTTGGGTTTTGTGGGGTTTTTTTGTTTTGTTTTGTTCTCTCTAACCCAGATATTTAAAGGTAAAGTGTATCAGGGACTACTTATCTATGCTATTCTACTAACGAAAGAGTAGTGACAGCAACCTACAGTGCTAAAAGTTTCTCTTGATTAGCTGTCTGTAACCATAACTGTGTAGTCATGGTACAAGTAAGGCGAAGTCTTGTACTGCACGCTTCCAAAGCACTAAAATACTTTGACCTCCCTTCCACTTAACTGAAAGCTGCACTTCCCTTGGTGGAAGTTTTGTTCAGAGTACCTTTAATGGTAAGCAGAACCCCAGGAGTGATGTTAAGCAACATGCTGCAAAGAAGTGAGCAGAATTCCTTCCTCTTGAGAAAAGTAATATTTGAGCCATTTATTCTTTTGAAGCTCTGGCTTTAGCCTGAGAATAAGGAATTTGACTGGAAGGTCTTGCTTATCTACATGGTTCAAGTGCTTTTCATCAATTTAATCAGATGACTATCTCAATGTAATAGAGTAAAGCTGTTTTGCTAGCAAAACACCAATCATCCTCCAGTCACTGACATCTCCCTGAATATCTCATTTCTAAGAGTTTTCTCATTACACACATTCCATCTGAATCTTATATTTTCACTGCTTTTTCATGTTGGGTTTTTTGTGTGTGTTACATTATCTCCATGCCAAAAAAGGCTAAATCTGTGCTTTAAAACACTTGACACATGACATGACACTACTGAACAAATAGAATTAGGCAGTTTCTGTAACAACTTCTGTACATTCAACTTGTAACATAAATGTATGTTTGAAAACCCTTGTGCCAAGCAATACTGTCATGGCTTAAAACCTAGTATTTGATTTAAAAACAAACATGTACCAAGTCAGAATTTTTGCTTTGCTAATGCCAATGTGAAAGAAGCACTTTTCACTTAAGTGAATTCAGTCAATTGAATTTTAATTGAAACTTGATTATATATTTGATAAAGCAGTTGTTATAAATTCCTTTTTTCAAGAGTCAACCTGACTAAGGTTGATGTTGCTGACTAAGGTGTTTCTCAAACTGTAGTCAGTCTCCTGATTAACAAGAAGTCTAAAAGCTTCTTTACTCAGAATTTCAATTTATTTTTTTTAGAATTGCAAAAGGAAAGCTTTTACCTTTGAGTGATTTTGATGGTCTAAAATACTTTTGGGTCTCTTGCAAATAGATGAAATAACCATAGTCTCTTAAATGTATTTCTAATAACATGTAAATTTTTTGTAATTTTCTTCAACATTCTGAAATTGCTTGAGATTCTTGATAGTTGTGTGTATATAAACCAAATTAGATTACCTTATCATGGAAGGCTGTGCTACTGTATGTAATTACAACTGAGTGTAATTACTTTTTCTTACCTGATAATGCAAATCCTGTGATTGAAAGCTTCATGGCAGATGCTGTTTACTGTGCAGCCAAAAATACTCAGGGTCAGGTTAATTATTACTTGGTAATAATTAACTACTGTCAACAGTATAAAAAGACTTAAGTTTATCATAATGTGTTCTGCTTCATGTGCTAAAAAATTTTATAGCTTGTCAAATACAGCAAGGCAAGAAAAACATAGTAGGTCCCCTCTGATAGCTGGACACTGTATCTATTGCTGCATTTCAGCTTGTCTTTAATAATTATTCATGTAAGCTTGGATGCAACATTGTCTCTTATTAAACTCTGGTTGAAGGGCCACAAATACAACATATAATACGAAAAAATCGTGGCTCCTTTCAGAATGGATGGTAAGGCCAGCTTTATATTTTCTTCTTTGGAAGGAAGGTAAAAACTGAATATTAAGGCTTGCAGGTAATAAATGAGTTAAAACTGAAGTAGAAGTCTGTAATCAGCAGCATATTTTCCTCTTAGGTGGCCATGTAGAGTTAAGAGGGAGGAACTTTATGCAAAGGGCCCGTAGTCTTGATTCAGAGCAGTGATAATTATTCAGAAACTGACATCTTTTAAAGAGCTTATATAAACACAACAGATCTGGTAGATTAATTAAAATTAGTTTATTTCTCTACTTTTTGTTGTCTAATTTAGACACTTGCTGAGGTCTCTCATTCATAAAAAAGAGGAGAAGTAAAATACAGGACCAAGCAATGAGTGTGTATGGTGTTAATGCCTAGGAGAGGATTATTTAAGGCAGTGTAGGGTCATAACTGATGAAGTAGTAGGATAAAACTGAGTGAAGAGAATATTCTGAAGTGATTAAGTTAGTTTACTTTGGACTTTTGCAGCTCTTTGGAGCTCTTTGATTATATGTATTTGAGAGTATCTCTTATGTGGCTGTGAACTCACCTGTTTCTAAGGGGTCTATAAAACTGCTTTTAGTGAAGCTAATGGTGTTAGATTGACTTTTCAGAGACCGTAATTCTCTTTGAAAAAAGTCACATTTAATATTATGCTGAGTTAAATGAGTTCATGCTTGGATATTGCCAAGTAGCAAGAGAAGGAGTAGTTCTAGAAAATAATTGAAGCTATTTAAAAAAAATCTTTAATTTCCTTATTCTTTGTTAAAAGACAAAACTCAGGCATCCCTTCTGTGCCCAAGTCTGGGCATATTATAAGACTCTTCCTGCTGCAATAGCAGCTTTCAAACAGCCCTTTACAGGTTAGAGCATGTGACTGCTTTCTTTTGCCTGTTTAAATTAACAACTTAGTTGAGACTATTCTGTGAATGTAGCAAGCCAGAATTCTCTTTCTGTTATGGGAATTATTTGAATGTAGATTAGTCTTTTATTTCCCTACTCTGAAGTATTTGGAGGCCTTTTTTTTTTTCAGATTGTTTTTAGTGGCGTTGTCGCTGGCCTCCCTAGGAACATCCAAGTAAAAGACATGCTTGCAAATTTTCCCATGCCCGCTGAAGTGTTCAGTTAAAGATAAGCATAAGTGCTTTCATGAAGGTAGTTTCTGCCAATCTGTAAATCAGGCATTTTGTGCCTCTGACTTTCATGAAGCAAGTGTGTTCTTTGGAAACTAAAAATTTTTCAGTGTGTTTATGATAGGAACTAGCTCCTGAATTTACTTCTCTGCTTCATGTTCTTTGTATTTAGTTCCTGAGTAATTCTTAGGGACTAATACATAATGAGACATCTTTTTGACTTCTACTGAGTGTTCTCACTTGTTCTGAGCACATGGAGGCTGTATAGTTCAGGATAGAAGTCCAGTTGAAATCTTCTATGGGATAGTTAGTCTTCTAAAGAGATGAAAGATTCTTCTTCAAAAGTTGCTAGTTATAAAAGCACTTCTCAGGTCTGCCACTGGAGAGTTGCTTTCATAACAAAACAAAATTGGAAAACCTATTTGGTGGCAGAATTGTTCTTTTCCGAGTGTGTTTTTACATCTTAGGTAAAAAATCCTTTTACCCCTCTCTTGATTTGGACTGCTTTAATAGTCTTCTCTGTGTGGCTTAAACTTCAAGGTATTTTGTGTCCAGTATTTTACAATGTGAACAACTAAGTTCTTATCTGTCATTTATATGTCCTGGAATATCTACACATGTATTATGGCCTGTCCTGTTTTTCACAGTTCAGCAAAAAGTCATGCAGCAAACTGGTTTTCTCAGTGTTTTTCTTTACTCTTGTGCCTCCTGGAAATCTCAATTTTGGCCAGCAATTTAGAGGTCACTAGAGGTGGGATTTAACTTTTTTCTTGAAGTCATGTGTCCAATTGCTGCTTGTAAGCTTCTACTCTAGGAAAAAAAATCCACCAGCTGCTGGTAACTCTGAAAATTGTCTCCCAGGTTGAGGGTAGATTATGGGAAGACTGAAGGAGTTAGGAGGCATAACTTGAAACACTTTTTTTTTATTAATGGTTAGCCTGGACAATATTGTATTAGTCTGATAGTGACAGGATTAGTTTTATGTTGTGCATTCAGCACTGTTTCCTGCCTCCCCACACTCCAGCAGAACAGTTGGGAATGGCAGGGCCTGGCTAATAACCTGAATAATTCACTCTGAATATTCACCTCAGAATTACGGTGACATGAGTTTTCTATGGTTTGTCTTCTAGTTTAAATAAAAGAATACTTACTAAGATGTTCGGAAAGCCTCCCATGATATTGTCAACCCTTACAGAGGTGTTTAAATGTTACACGGATAGAAATAAAAATTTAAGAGTCTTAACTTGCTGAGTTAACTTGCAAAACATAATTTGTGCTTCATAAGCATTGTATAGAAGTGGAATATGTGGTTTACTCGTCTTTTGTGTGTGTACATGTGTTATTCATGCCAGTGTTATTTTGCAGACAATGGGACATGGACTCAGCTGTGGTTGGTGTCAGACTATCACGAGCATGGATCACTCTTTGATTACCTGAACAGGTATACAGTAACAGTGGAAGGAATGATAAAATTAGCTTTGTCCACTGCCAGTGGTCTTGCTCATCTGCACATGGAAATTGTTGGCACACAAGGTAATCTTACAATTTTTCAACTTGTCACATGGATAATACTGATTGGTTTTCTGTTTGTTTTTTTTTTTTTTTTAAATGACACATCAGTAGTTCATTCTACTATGTGATAATTTCTTATTAATAGAACTTAATTTGGACAGCTCTTTGTCTTTCTTTCTATGGCATTATGATGTAACAATCATTCCTACAAAAAAGCCTATTAAAGGGCACCAACTAATGGTGCATGTAGTGTCTTCTTAACTTCAAGTTGAGACAGCACTAAGGGTCTATTTCCAGAAATGTTAGAAACTTTTTTATGGGAAGCAGTATGTGTGTGCTGTAAATATTTGCAGGAAGAGGGAAAGGAGCAGTAGAGTGGTGTAATATGGTAAATGTGAGGCACTTTCCTTATCAGCCAGACAATCCACAAGGAATGATTTCAGGAGTTACCTTGATACATGTAAAGTGTCAGAACTGGAAGGAATTCTGTAACTTCAAACAAAATTTGCACCAGGCTTAGAATAAAAGCAGTTTGATTTTTTTTTGATTTTTTTTTTGATTTTTTTTATTTTTTTTTTGTAGATATGTTACTTCTATTTTTTCCCTTCCAGGCAAACCAGCAATTGCCCACAGAGATTTGAAATCAAAAAATATATTGGTGAAAAAGAATGGAACGTGCTGCATTGCAGACCTGGGTTTGGCAGTTAGGCACGATTCAGCTACAGACACAATTGATATTGCCCCAAACCACAGAGTGGGAACAAAAAGGTAAAATCATTCACATGATGTGCCAGGCGATGTCTATAATAAAATGCTTTGTTTTTTCTTGTCCCATATAGGTTTTTGTTGATATAGATATAAGCAGCAGGGAAATGTAATGGCAGATATAGTTAGAGAGTAAGAACTTTAAAGCATGTTGATTGTTGGCATGTGTAAAATACTGAAAACTTGCAAAATATTGTAGGTACAAGTATGTATTAAAACAATTAAGACTGATGGTTTTAGAGACTTCAGTGCTTTATTCTTGCCTTGTGTTGCACGAAAATGTTACTTGCAGCCCAGTCAGGCAGGAGTGTAAGACAGGATATTAACACTGAAAGTAAAAAGCTGGGGTTTTCCAGTGTGAAGCCAATATGGTAGAACATAAAAGGTGCAGAGTCTTGGACACGTTCTTTCCTGGAATCACATTTTTGAGAGAAATACAAGAACTTAAAACAGCAGTCCTCTTTGTCATCTAATGCATAGATAGAATCATCAATGGATGAGTCTTTTAAAAGGCTACTTTTGCATTTGGAAATACGGATTTTTCTTGCCCTCAAAAGAATTTGAAGCTGTTTAACTCCATCAGCAAACTGCAAATAAACTTATTGGTTGTAATATATCATTGCTGAACCATCAGACAATAATAACTGTAAGCTGTTCTGAAGATAAATTTCCTTTAGTAAGCTGTGCAGCTATACAACATACAGAGATAGCAGCACTAACAGTGAACCATAGCAACCATTGGGGATGTTGGAACGTTTTGTTCTTTTGATGCCTGAAGGTTCAGTGGTATGGCAAACTGAAGTTTGGACACTGGTCATGGAGAAATGTGTGACAGCCAAGCCTATATGCCTTAGCAGTGTTAGAGAAAATTCTGTGTGGGATGTTGCCTAGTTTCCAGTCCACACATAAAAAATACTTTTTTTATGTATCTCTATAGGTAGTGATATTGCAGAGGAGGGGTGTGATGTGCGTTTTACTGTGAACTAGGATGCCCCTTGAGCTGTGTCTTTTTGGAAGGAAAATCCCCAAAACATTATTTTAAGGCTCAATTAACTAAAGCTTTTAGAACATGTACTGAAAATTTATTTTTCTTACAATTATATTATTGAAGTTACTTTGTTCTAAAGCTCTGCTGTACTAGTCCTTTACCAGCTTTAAAAGTACCACACAAATTGTCAGATAGGATTTATTTTCTGAACTACTGCTACATTACAAGGTACTGGGCGTTATTCCTTCTCAAAGTCTCTAGTAATCATTGGTAGTGAAACAGCAGGCTAACTTTGGAATTTGTCATTGCAAACTTAGCTACATGCAGGGCGCATACCACATGTGATTTTGTATTTTCTACTACACCTATGTGCCAAGAAAAACAGTGTACAAATCGGTTACTCTCTTTAGTCTAGTCATTGGAGAAAGCATCCTTTCAGCTTTGTCCATAGATCCCACTTACCAGACTCTTCTTGCATAGGCATTATTAAATTGCTTGTTCATCTGCCTTATGTTTCTTCTCAAGGGTAAACCTGTAGTAACTCTTGCTTACTGCAGTGGGCACCTGCAGAACTAATAAGTTTCCCATTTAAAAGACATTAGTTATTTCTACCTCTCTGAAAATTGCTCATTCTTGTAAAAGTCTTGGTCCCCTCTTCCTCCTTCTTGTGCATTCTTAGGTAACGTGTTCTACACCTCTGAATAATTTTTCGTAATACAGGTCAAATCTTACCTGTTCAGTGACAGTTTTAGCTCCCATTGATTGCCTCTGCTGGTAACTCTTCTGCACATTGAAGTTCTGTGTACAAGTTCAGGGGGATTTGACAAAGTTTATATTTCTGTAATGATTGTAAAAAATGTATGGTCTAGGGAGTAAACAAACTCACTCTTGGGTGAGTGAATGAGGTGTTGAGTCAAACTGATGATCCTTCTTTTCTGACTTTATTTCTTTTCTGTTCAGAGGCTTAGCTTTACCAGAGGGTGTGAACTGTGTGCTTTCATAGCTCAGCCTGCAGCATAAAGCAGGGAACATGAGCTTTAAACTGAGGAGGAAATAGAATCCCTCTCTCACTCCCTCAGGCAAGTAAAAAAGCCCTCATTCTCATTCTGTTTTTATTTCTTTTAGAAGTGTGGCCTAGCTGTTACTTTTGGTAGTTCAAATAGGCTGTGTTTAAAAGACATTTGGCAGCAAATTCTTCCTTTACATGGGTGCTTCTCTGAAGTTTACCTAAATCAAATATGAGCAGAATTCTACCTTGTGAATATAGGCTTGATGGAGATGTCACAGTCAGTAGTGTTGTGTATGGGTCTTGTTTGATGACACCAAGCTCCCTCTATGTTGTACATGAAATTTAGGCAATTAATACTGAGTTTTTGGGGTCAGGAGGCACCCAAAGTTTGGCAAGACCATACTCAACAAATCTGTATACTTGTGCTTTCATTCTTGGATGATACAGAACTGCAAACCTTGTTCAGAAGGTCAGAGTTAGTCTGTGTAGAGTAGCTCTCTCTAGAACCTAAAATACTGTTTCTGGCAAGCAATGCATTTCCAGCGCATAAGCTGACAAGGAGATGCCTGCTTCTCTCCCTTTTGTGTAACAGCCATGAATGGCTCATCTGCTAACCTCACTTAGATGACCTACTTGCCTTTCACCTCTCTTCTTCCAGCAATAATCTCTCAGACTTTTTGAGCAATCACCATTCAGTGTTATGGAAGCCAAAATCAATCTAAATGCATTGATCGAGGATCATGGTAAGAGGTCACTTTGCCCATAAATTCAATGGAAGTCACACTGGGGGGAGGGAGGGAGGGATTTTTTGCCACATTCAGGTCTCTTATGGTCTTACCTGTTAAACCCCTTGTCCTTAGGATGATTTACAGAAGCTGAGACAATCTCCTTTATTGCTTGTTTAAGTGATTCTGGCTGACCTCTTGCACCATGGTTGAGGTTTTTGGTTTGGTGTTTCTTAAGGTCCATCACTCTTCTCATCCCCATGTGATCTTAAGATAGTGTTCTATCTTATATGCTTTGTGCTAGGTTCCAAGCTGATTACTATACTGTCAAGCACATGAAGTAGCACAAGAGTATTCAATAATGCAAAATCCTTGGAGAGCATTAAAACACTCACCACAGTCTTACATTCTTGATTAAGATGTTTTTGATATGGTGGACCGGAACTATTTGAGCCTTGTCCGTATTAAAGCTTGTGACATGTAAACTTAACTTGACTCAGCTTCCATTCAATAATTACTGTTAAAGTAAACCTTACATTCCACTTCAGACAGTTGTCCTCTGCTTTGTGCTGTGTTTATTAATTGTGAGGAATTTGTGTGCTTTAGAAGAACTCTCATGTCAGCAAACCTTGTTCTGGGTAGTTAGAACAGATGCAGCTACTGGTTGTGGTTTTGCTCCTTTTTTTGATAGCCCTTGCTTCCTTGTGTCTGTGTAATTTCCGTAATACACAGTAGTGCTGAGAGAGTTCTGAAGGGTGTGATAATCTTGACATTTATTTTAAGTAGTGTTTCTTATATTCTCTCTACCATCTGTGGTACTGCAAAAGAAAGAAAACCCTAGTATTATGTGATTAAATGAAATTGTGCCCAGGCTTCTGTGGCTGTTCCAGGCACTGTATTCTACTCCAGTAATCTATACATGTTGCTTTCCTACCAGTCAACAGTGCTCTCCAAAGCCCTGGTGCCATTCTTTGCATGTTTCTTTCATGTCAGCCTGAGACTGATGGGGCAGTGATGTGGAGAAACACACTGAACTCTGCTAAACACTACATACTGGATTTAGCTGCCAGAGCCATACCAGAATGAGAGAGCAAATACTGCAATTGATGTTGACTTGATGCAGCAAACACCATTCATTCTTTCCAGCAGCCAGTGAGGATGCTGCTGTCAGTAAGGTCCACACTGACATTTTGCTTGACGTTCTCACATTAGGCTTAGTCACTAAACAAGGTAACAATCGCTTGGATGCCATGACCAGTTTTCAGTCCTTGTTTCTCCATTGAAAATTTGTCACAGTTTTTTTTTGGTTGGTTTTGTGTTGGTTTTTTTTACTGGGAATGTGGATAAAGTAAGCTTGTGAGCACTCGTTAAAGCCTAACCCAAATAGAATTTACTATTATGATGAAGAATGAGCTGCTGCAATGGTAGGGAGCACTTCACACCTATTCCCTCTCTAGTCTTGTTAGGGGATGTTTTAAGTGGCTGCTATAACTTGTCAGATTCCTGGAACTGGGGCTTCCTCCTGCCTGCCCTCTGGAGCCCAGCTGGTGTGTCCTCTGTCCATCTGAGGCCCATGGATGTGGCTGCTGCTTGCTTTCTTGGGATTCAACCAGTCATACACAGACATATATACAGTAGTGACAGGGCTGATTACACAGATTGCTATGCACCATGTGCTGTCTTCAACACCCACATAAAACACTGTCAGAACTTGTATAAAACATAAGTATAGACAGCCAAGTCTCCTTCCTTCTCTTCAGCTGATCAGAATTGAACTTCGTTACTGAAAAGCACACACTCCCTTCTGCAGCCTCACAAGTCCGTGCATGTTTATGAATCCCTCAACCCTCCATACAACACTCTCTATGTCTAATACTCTCTTTGGTGCTCCGTGGGTCTCCTACTCATCAGCTGGATTAGTGCACAGTAGCAAACAGGTGATGTATGCACCCCTACATGCACCCCTACCCCCTCAAATACCAGTGTGGGCACCCCCCTGTCAAACATCCCTGCCTAGGCCACCTAGTTACTGGTCTAGACCAGCTTGAAGTTTGCTAGAGAATTACAGCCATGTACACCAGCCATGTATACAAGGTTTGGGGAAATGCAAACTACCTGGCCCACCCTAGCAGCTGGCACCCAGGCACTTAGACCCGTGACTCCCACTCCAGTTGCTGGTGCTGGGAGACCCTTACTCTGCTTTTCTCAACCCCATTCTCTCCTGTAGCTGGTGCATGTAAGGTGTAACCGTGAAACCTGTGACCCATGGTCCCACTTCAGTGGGACTGAAGCAGAGACCTTCATTTACTCTAGTTGCTGGCACCAGGGATTCCTTCACCTGCTGTCTGACCACAGTTGCTTGCCTAGAATTTATTCACACTGGTCCCCTCGTAGTTGCTCCAGATATTTGGTCTTAACACCTGTGGACATGTACTCCTAGGATCTGCGTTTCCCCTTTCAGCTACTGATGTTGAGACCCTCCTTTTCTCTAGTTACTGTGACCCCAGGCCTGAGGGCACCTTCATCCCTTGTCCCACTCCAATTGCTAGACCTGAATTCACTCATACTTGCCTCCAGTTGCTGACATAGAGTTCCTAGAGAACATGTGCACATGGGGTTGAGAGTGAGATTGCACAGAAAAATAGTATTTAATAAAATAGGGTACACTGGGGAGCACGTGCAGACTGGCAACCTTTTATGCAACTGACCCCTTTGCTACCCTTTTCTATCTATTGCCCCGCTTCTGTTCCCTTTCTCCTAAACATTCCTTGATAAGCATTGCATAGTCCCACAGGCCTCCCTTGAGTATCCACAGTCCTCATGTTCCTCTTGTTTTCTATTTATTAGCATTCACAGTGTCCAGACTGGGCCTTTCTAAAGCTATGAATTTCTTAGTAGCCTATCAATTAGCAACTGGACACTTTTGGTCTTTGTTGTTGTCTCTGTTTATGGGTCTACTTGTTTGTAGTTTCACATTTACTTTTTCCCCCCATTTCTTTGCTTATTCCTCTCAGTTTACTTATCCCCTTTGCACTGAAAGGTCTGTGATTGAATAACCTTAATGAAGCAGATTTTCCTTCGTCCTCTTTTCCGCATAAACATTTTAATTTGGTTTTGAGCTGATCAGTAGTAGTGAACTTTCTCTGCTCTAAGTGTTTATGAAATTAAATGGGTTTTTTTATTGCAAACAGGTACATGGCTCCTGAAGTTCTAGATGATTCCATAAATATGAAACATTTTGAGTCATTCAAACGAGCAGACATCTATGCAATGGGATTAGTCTTTTGGGAAATTGCTCGGCGATGTTCAATTGGTGGTATGTGACAATCTTTACGAAATTGTATATACTGAAAAATTTTAAGTAACGTACTCAAACTTATTTAGATTCTGATAACAGCTTGCTCTAAAAACAGTGCAAGATAATAGCCAGTATGTCTCAGACTTTCTAATTGTTAATGCTGTAAATGATGACTGGTCTATTCAACCTCATTCTAAACTGATGAACCATACTTGTTGAAGAAAATAGGAAATATTCATGTCTATTTTTTTTTTTATAAAACTTTACATAGAGTGGAGAAAAGGGTGAAGTTAAGTGTTCTGTGAGCAAGGGGCAAACACCACAAGTGAGAACTAGCTAAAATGTGTCCAGATAAAATCTATACCTTATTTAAAATGAAGCATGCTGTTATTAATTATATGCTCTGAAGAAGTATGTCTTTAGTATAGCATATGAAAGATTTGACGTAGCTTATATCTCTTCCAATTTTATAAATTTTAAATTCTTCAAGGGTAATGTAAATGCTCCCAAGTTATGGTTAAGGGGTTTTTTATTATTTATTTATTTGTCAGTCATTGTAATGTAACTTTTAAAAATAAAAACCAAAAACTGGTAGGGTACTAATAAGGAAGACAGTAAAAAATGGAGAATATGTCATCTAATGTCAGCTAAAATAAAGCCATTTTCAACCTATTACAGGAATCCACGAAGATTACCAATTGCCATACTATGACCTCGTTCCTTCAGATCCTTCTGTCGAAGAAATGAGGAAAGTTGTGTGTGAGCAGAAGTTAAGGCCCAATATTCCAAACAGATGGCAGAGTTGTGAGGTATTAACTAACCTTGTTAAAACCGCTTTAGCAGACACTAGAGCTTTTAGTGATTTCAGTGGCTTAAAAACTGTGCTTGTTGTTGAATGGAGAAGGGCTGCTTCTAGGAGAACCTAATTAATTTCATTCTGATCATTGTGGCTTTATTAAATGTCATTGTTCCTTGGTTATACACTAGTATTTAAATGTATTTTCATAAAAACTAATAGCTAACTCTGCATGCAGGATTCTAGGATCCTTCCTGTGAAGCATAGGTGATGCTATTTAAATTAGAGCTAGTCTGAATTATATTATGCAGAAAGCATCATTGCAAATAAATTTTGCAGCGGGGAGTTGTGCTGTGTCTAAGTGGAATTGACTTAACTTCCTTCATAGCAGCCTGTATGGTGTGGTGTTCTGGATTTGTGACCAAAACAGTTTGATAGCACACTGATAGCTATTGCTGATCAGTGCTTACACAGCTTCAAGGCATTCTCCATTTCTCATGTGAGTTGGGGGTGGACAAGAGTATGAGAAGGAACACAGTTGGGACAGCTGACCCAAACTGGTCAGAGGGAATATTCCATTGCTCTGGGAACTCAGCTAGGGCTAGAACAAGTGCTTTCTGATTCACAGCTTAGGAGAACAGCTGTGGTAGGCTACAGGAGGAGTAAGGGATTGATAAGATATGATGTACATTAGATACATTAGAGGGAACTAGGTTATGGCACGTGTGAAATGAATGCATGGGTGAATGCCTGAGATAGGCGATTTGGGAAGAGAACACAGGAAGGAGAGAAAGGTGATGATATTCACTAGCAAGCTGTGGAGTTATTTTTTTAAATGATGGCACTTCAATCCTGATAACTTCCTATCAGTGTAATACAGCTTTCAGTGTAAAATTTTGGAACATCTTCAGTTTTTGTGATTTGCTTTGTGAATGCTACTACACAAGTAACAGACTTCAAAGAATGGTTGTTTAAAGGATACAAGTACTCCAAAAATTTTCAGTCTCATTACAGAGGTTCATTTGAGGAAGACAGCTGATAAATTTCTGAATTGCTTTGTACTGAACTAACTCCTTAACTGGAGGTACAATAAAAAAAAGCGTATTTTTTGTCTAATGTGAAAATTCAGAAAACAGTTACAGACAAGCTACTAATTTTTCATTAAAATATTTTTTCATGGGCCAAAAGCCTGCTGTAAAATACTGGGTTTGCTCTACAGTATTTAGAGAGTTTTGGTTTTCTGTAAATAAAGTAAGAATTTGATTTTTTTTTCAGGCAGCACACTTCCATGCAGCTGTAGCACTGGTAGTAGACTTCAGAAATGCTTGAAGAGGCTAAGGCAGAACAGGGGTTCCATGGGCTGCGTTGGAACAGCAGTACATATAATGACTTGTCTTTCCTTTGCAGGCATTGCGAGTAATGGCAAAAATTATGCGGGAATGCTGGTATGCCAACGGAGCTGCCAGGCTGACAGCTTTGCGCATTAAGAAAACATTATCGCAACTTAGTCAACAGGAGGGGATAAAGATGTAATCCTGGATTTGCTACCGAAGAACACTGTAAAAATCCCTATCTGCACCAGAGTGGCGTGTTAAGATGGTTAATTGTTCTACCTCACTGGGGGAACAGAAGGATATTGCTGCCTTTTAGTACTTCATAGGAACGTCACGTATTAGGATTTTTGTGGATGTGCTAAACAGTTGTGTTGGGTCCTTTCTGTGCACTATGAACCTCTTTCCCAGGTTACTTACAAAACATCATGTATTCTAGTTTTATTAACTTGTAATTTTTTATTTGGAAAGTTGATAGCTGGTTTTTACTAGTTAACTGTGCTAAAAGTAGGAGGTCACTTCTAAAATGGAACTGGCTCACTATATTGTTCTAAAGTGCATCAATGGCTCTTCAGGCAACTTTATTCCTGGCTGGTACATTGACTATTCTGAACCACTGTCTCAATTCCTTGATTCAGATTGTGAATGTACTTACTATTGGAGTATACCTTGCTTGCTATTTAAGGTAGTGTATCTTTTGGACTCTGACTTTGACTTACAAATTGACCTCATTCAGTTGTGGGAACATAACTTATGCAACTATACATGATTACTGGGTTTTTTCCACTTTTTCAGAACATTACATTGCCTTCAAAATAGATTGTATCACACCAGTAAGTGCCACTTTTGAGTCTTTTAATGCAAAACAGCAGGAACATATGAAGCCTTTGGTACTTTTGGTTTCAAAAATACAAGTTAAAAATCAACTGTTCCTTTGCCTAGCTAAGATCTAATTCTCACTTGTTTCAGCAACATAATTCATGGAATATTTTTGATTTTACCAAAATCTGACTCTTGATACCACTGTAGGAGTTTTAAATAGTGTAAGCTAGTAAATTCACAGTCATATTTTGTAATTGTCAAGTTATGAGTCATAATTATGTAGATGATTTTTTTTTTAATGAAGTGGTACTTCTAAAATGCTCTAAGTACCTCTTTACTTCAGAAAAGTAGCAAGAAGAGTAAAATGTTCTTAAGGGAGACTTTGTTTCATTAAATCAAACATGAAAAGCATATTTTCTGTGCAGTTCTGCTGAGTCTTAAGGCTCAAAGAACAATATTTGCAATTAAATGAGGATTAAGTGCACCTGTAATTAGAGAAAAGTTATTTGGGCTTTTGTACTAGAAAGTTCAAAGCTGCTTAAAGATTTTATGTGCATATATGTTGTGTGCCTCATACACAAAGTGGTGAGCTACAGAAAGTGGTGAGCTGCAGGTCTTTGGATACAAATACCAGAGGATTCCAGCAATCCTCTTCATAGTTAGAAGAACAAAGCTTATGGTGACTTGTGTTGTCATAAGAACACAAAAGAATATGCATGGCTTTAGTCAAGATTTCCATGAGATTTTAAGGGTATCATAAAATCTTCACAAACCTGTATAGAAATTGAATTGCTTCCTGCCCAAATGTACAGCTTCTGGAGGGGATGGGAAGAATTAAATGGAAAATTGTCCTTAAAAAACTGCTGTTACCAGAATATTTTAATTGCAGTTTTAAGAAGAGTCTGGTTGACCTTTGGTTTCATCAATGCCCAAAACAGTCCATAGTATTTTAGTGTGTAAATATGCCTCTCAGTTAATATGCCCCCTCACCTCCTACTCTCACAACACATCTGTACCCATCCCATTACACAACACACATGGCAATGTTATCTTTGCTTCCCTTTCATCCCTCAGCCCACTGAGAGTTGATCACAAAGCCGGTAGCAGTGATTGCTGACAGCAGCATAGTCTGTGACGTGGTAGCTAAAGCAGGAAGATGAGTGGGGCCTAGTAAGAAGAGGCTACATAGATGACTTAAACCTTAGCCAAGATAAGCCTTTGCACTTCACTGACTTCTGTGTTATTGCCTGCTTGGAGGTAAATTTGGTTGATTTGGGAATTACAGACCCTCAGAGGTTGAACTGCAAATAATGAAATGCTTTATTCGACCACCTTTATGGATGAGTTTACTCATACTGGAAGGCAGCATTCAGGAGAAAAGGAAAAACTAAGGGAAGTTCTTGGAAAACAGTTAGGCTTAAACATATGTACAGCTGTCACAGTTGTGTTTGTTTGGCACTATCTAACAAGTCAGGCTTATGTGCTTCAGGGCTCCATCAATCAAAGCTCAATTAAAAGTTACTTCATGTAGGTGTTTAAATACGCTATGCCTGTGTGCACATGGACAACTGTGCACCACAGCATTTTTCAGTTATGAGTGTTCAGAAAAAATCACAGAATATGTTGAGTTGGAAGGGACCCACAAGGATCATTGAGTCCAACACCTGGCCCTGCACAGGACCATCCCGAAGAGTCACACCATGTGCCTGAGAGTATTGTCCAAATACTTTTTGAACTCTGTCAGGCTTGGTGCTGTGACCACTTCCCTGGGGGAGCCTGTTGTGGTGCCCAACCACCTTCTAGGTGAAGAACATTTTTCTAAAATCTAACCAATGCTTGAATATAACTTAACTCCAAAGCCTATCTACCTGGCATGCCTCTCTAGCAAGTTCTATATATTTAGGCACATATTTGAAGAAAACAGATCAGTGTCAAAGTGTGCCTTATTGTATCTCCATGATAATGTCATAGGCTTCCTATTTAGCTTTGTTAGCTTTTTTTGTAACTTTGTTACATTTCAAGTTTTCATAGACGTAGTTGGGTCCTTACCATTGATACAAATGATGTAGATCATACTTTAGAAACATCAGGCTTCTGTCCTGCCTCAGATCTCTATAGTTGTCCTGATGGTAACACGATGTGGTAATGTAATCAAATAATTTTTAGTGGCTTTTTTAGCACCTACAAAACTTTATCAGCATAATGTTTAATTTCCTAAATATAAGGAACAGTTCTGTGTCATTTTAAAGGGGATCTACAGCAGCTGAACAGCATCATGGCATGTGGATTATTCTGTCAACTGTAGAGGCTTGTTACATTGTCTCAACCACCTGCAAATCTTCATTCTCCCGCATTGCTAGCAACTATTTTTACTTTGTTCTAATATTTTGCTTTGTAATAGAACCTTGCAAAAACAAAGCACAGAAGGATGCTTGACACAGTGTATGACATTAGGAACAGTATTTTGGAATAACCTTATTATTCATATTGGGCTGCAGAACAGGAAAATTCTGAGTAGAGCTATATGTATCCTCAGTTCTGACACCACAACTTCAAGCTTTGTTCTTCTTTTCCATTATATCAACTGAACACCTTTTACAAAGGCTGTGTCTGTATATATTATGTAACTTTAAATGTTACCTGTGTAAGATCATATCTTATATATATGGACACAGGTACACATAAGTATTTTTTAAATTAAGATTGTAATATCACCAGATCTGCTCTTGGAAATCCAGGGGGACCAAAATATTTTAGCATTCAAAATATTAATTTTGTATCATTTCAAGTATATACCAAAACAGTTTCTGATTAATACTGATGCAAATGTTTATTGTAAATATTACATACATTACATCACTTAAGTTTTGTGGATTTAATCAATTTTACATGTTAGTAGCATTGAAGCCTCAGTTTGGTTTACAGACTTGTGATCAGGGGGATGTGGACATGGAGAACAAGGAGCATTTGAAATGGTCTGATGCTGAAGAGCCTGAAATGTCATTTTTGGAATGCTGGAATTCTTCAGGGACGTTACAACCTTAAAAGCTGGAATTCTGGGAAGTTTCTCAAGCGGACTTTCCAACTATGACACACTGTCACCCTCCAATGGTTCCACTTGTAATCCTAAGAAAGACTTTGTATATAGGTAAAGACATTGAGATTGACTGACTGTATGGGGACGTGAAGGTGTCAAATGAAGTAAGAGGCTGTTTTATTTTTTCAGTAATGGCTCTGAGTGTGATTGCCATGAAATTCACCTTTTAGTTAGTTCCTCGTTTACGTTGTGCCATTGAAATGATTGCAAGGTGTTAATCATTGTGTTTAAAAAACAAACAAACCCTTCACCATATCAGTTGCTTTAAAGTCAAATTACCTCTTAAAAGACCAAGGTACATTTACCTCATGTGTATATAATGTTTAATATTTTTCAGAACGTTCTCCAGGTTTGCAGTTACATGTTTCTAGAAATATGGGTATTTCTAAATTTACAACTTCAGCGGTACTAAGTATATTATCTGGTGCCCCAAAACACTTTAATTTTCTGTATTTTATTGTATTAGCAAGTTTGCTGCTTTGTCACTGTAGCACCTGCCCTTACATAGCTGTGTGGATACTGCCTTGTAAATTTTACTTTTTTGGATGATTTGAGGATCTTGTACAGATGCGTGTCACTTTTCTAAACCTTACCAAATTGTGCATTTCCCTTACATTTCTGAAAATATGTATTGTATTTGTAGAGTATACATTTCAATGGATTGTAAATAGGGTAGTAGAAGAGTGGATGCTTATCTTAAGTGCTAACACTACAGTAGAAAGATTAAAGCAGTGAAAATAAATAACTTTTTTTCAAAATGCGTGAGTTGTCTTTCAGAGCAAGAAGTTGTGGGTAGATATGGGTTTGCATGTAGTATTCTTATCTGGTAAAATGTGGGTTTGCTGTGAATTCCTTTCCTCAGAAGAAATTTCTGCTAGCACAAAAATGATACAAGAATTTGTTAATGCTGAGGCAGTCCATCTCATCTGTGCTATGCAGATAATGTGCTGCTCTTCCTTGTGTCCTACAATAACAGTTGAATAAGAATCTTTCTGGTGTGTCTCATCTCCTGGACAAAATAACTCATGACAAATTTTTCTGTCTCTACTTTTATATATGAGTAGAAATAACAGAGCTGCTGAGGATTTCAGACTGCTTAAACAGCTCCATGCATCCCAGAACAGCAAGTTAAATTAGCTTGTGTTGGAGTGGATTGTTTCTGTGCAAAACTCTGGTTTAGGCTGCTGTTCCATTTCTGAGGGAAACTGAAGATTTAGACATGACAAAAATAGGACATCTTGCCCTTCCATAATTTTATGTGCCTCCCTTAATTTTGGCTTAGAAACAACCAGACAGAATTATGAAAAAGTACTTGTTCCAGCAACCTTTCTCCAAAAAGGGAAGCCATAAGGTGTCCAGAGAAGGCAAATAGCTCTGTCAGAACACTGTGTTCCTGTTCAAATGCTTTTACAGGAAATATGATTATTTGGCTGAAAATGCATCCCTCTCCTGTGAGTGGCTAAAGGAAGGCCTCTGCTCCCACTGCAAGCAACCAAAACTCAGTAAAATCCTGAATCCCTCTCCTGCATCTACTAGTTGATGAAATGTATGGTCTGGAAATAGCGTGGCAGTGTTGCTGTTTACCACACTTAGTTTTTATTAAATAGTCTTCTGTGCTTCATGCTTTGAGGGCCTGAGCCTAACCACTGAAAAGCCATAAACAGCAAACAATTACCTCAAGTAACTTAAATGTAAAGATGTTTTAAGATCATTTTAGAGGAGACGCTGAATTTAGAAGGTCTGCATGCTGGTTTGGATTGCAAGTCAGCATGAAGAGTGGCAGACTTTCAGCTGAATTATAAGTATGGGGCTGTTAAAATGGCTTCTTTTTAGTACCCACTGCACTGAAGTAATGAATATTTTCTGTAGGTGTAGCTAACAAGAGAGTATATAAACAAACCACTTCTATGCAGTACCAAGTATTGCAATTTTCCTTTTATCAATTTTTGTGATATTTTTAACTGATGTACAGTAATTGATGAACCTAGTAATTGTAGTATAGCATAAAGGTGGTCTTTATGCAATACTAGAAAATAGTAGAAAATAGATTCCTTTTAAAATAGGAAATAAAAATTCCAGATTTCTCATTCAGTGCTCTTACTAGCTTTTTTTATCTATCAAGCCAAGTTGTGATGTTTTAACTGCAACTAACAGTGTTCACTGTTTTGCTGATGAAACATTTACGAGAACCTTACGCTGCAAACCCCTTTACCCACATGATTTGCTGCTGTGATTTTGAGTCTCAGAATTCTGTTTTGGAGTGGCTGGAGTTGTTCCAGGTTGTTTTCTAGGTTGGAAAAAAATGTAGGCACAGCATTTCCTTTGTTAACTTGAGTAGACTGCAAATAAAGAGTCCAGTAATGCTTGGGAAACCCACAGCCTTGAGTCTTCCTGAGAGGTTCTTGAAGATTTAAATCCCCAGTCTCCAAGATGTAATGCTACCAGAAATCATTACCTCTCTTTTGAAGAGTAAAAAGCCAGAGCAAACTGTGCTGATAGGTTCCTATGCAGGATTACTGTGTTTATTGGTATTAAAAGAGCTATATGGAGATACTTTCAAATTGTTTTAAAAAGAAATAATTTATGCTAAAGGCAGTATATTCTCTACATTTCTAATTAAAAACAGATGGTTTCTTTAGGCCATTTGAAACCTGGCTCGAGTTAAAGAAACTTCTTTAATATGTTATTCAGCTGATATATGTTTAGGTACTACTCTTTTTCACATCATGTCACTCAATTTTAGAAAGTGAATGGCAGCTTGGATCTTTTTTCATCCAGTGGATCTTCTCTGCTGGGAATAATTATATTGGTATTTTTGCGTTGCCTTTTGTGTGTATTTAGTGCTGTAGCATGAAGAAAGACAATTCCAGCGCTCATCTTCCTTTCTTACTTGCTTCCCCTCTCTGCTTTAGCTAATGCAAAATTCTGCTTGCTAGCATGTGTGCTGAGTCACTGGCACTCAGCTCACCCCATCTCCCCACAGTTGCATTTCCTGCTCCATGTGAGAAAGGCATTTGGAAAGCTGGGGGCAGTTGGTTTGTTTTAGTTCATTTGAAGAGGTACTCTTTCTCTGTGATTTCTCAAGCTTTTCTTGCTTTTCTTACAGCCTGGCTCTTGGAGACTTTCTTCTCAAGTAAACTTCAGTGAGAAATTTTATCCCAGTAGTAGGTCTCGCTCTCCTTGAAGTCCTACCTTTATTGTTATTGTTATGAGGGGAGAAGAATTTTCACAGGCCATTCCTGACATGAGCTCCCTTACTTGTGCACGCCTTCACACAGAACACTTCACAGGTCGTTGTTTTGCTTTTGCTTTTGCCCCTTACTGTTTGAAATTTACAGGATGAAACATCTCTATTGTGTGCTTGAAGTTTGCAGAATAAAACATCTCTGTTGATATGGACTGTGACTCCAATATCCTTAATGTTCAAAATCTCTCCTAGATTTTTTTTTGCATAAAGCAGTTCAAAAGTATACTGTAAAATACAGCAAACTGTAATGCTTTATTTCTTCTGTAATGATGTTCTGGTTGAAATGAGTTGCTGTTGCAAGACTTCATTGAGTGACTTACAGAAGTACACCTCTGTATTGGTTTATGATACCATCCTGGGAAATATCTAAACACTACCTAGATATAATTTAATGGAATTACTTGGGAGAAAAAGAAGAAGGGTTACAAGACTAGAGATCATTCAGTGTTGTCTTGAGTGAAAGGATTATTATCATGTTACCCCTATTTGAACTGTAAAAAGATAGAAAACTGTTCTGGTTGTAATTCTTAAAACCTATGCTTTAAAAAATACTTTGTTTACAGTAGCCCTTAAGAAAACCAAAAAGATAGAAATAGAATCAAATCAAAAGACCAGTGGTGTCACTTTGAACTCGTTAGCATATATATCAGCATGTGTTTCCTTCAGTGTCCATCTGTTAGACACAATTACCAAGGCAGTTACACTCTGGGGTAAATGTAAAACTTAAGTGAAACTATTGTCTTTATAGATCTAAATTAGTTTGAGTTTTTCATTTGGAGGCTAATGCACTCCTGGGTTATGACAATACTAAGCTCCTACAGACTCATATTTGATCAGAAAGCTAAAAGATTTAGAAGAAAATTGAAGAGGGTTTTTTTTTTTCTTTTGCACTCTTGAGGGTTTTAGTTTCATTCATGTGCTTTATCTCTGTGGTATTGGAAAAATTAGCTGGGGTGCCCAAGGCAAAGACATGCACTTCTGAAGCAGCAGAAGTGTTTAAGGAGCTTCCAAGACAAAGTTCTATGTTACTGATTCCTAAGGCATAACTGCTCTGCCAGCGGTCTAGTCGCTGGGGGTTTCATGTGTTTTCATGCATTTGTTTTTCCTTACAGTCATGAGCACTATTGGAGGTGATTTATATAGGCCAAAGTTCAGGAAGGTGTTGTCTCTCGAGACAATCTGTTTACAGTGTCTGAGCTGGAGTACAGGAACTTTATAAATTATTACAGATGTTTTACATATGAGTGACTGATCCCTCAAATGCAGACCTTTGTGCTTTTTCTGGCTCCCTGTCAGCCTCTTTCAAACTGTCTCCCTAGATGAATCCTGACATTTGGGAAGTAGTCCTTGCTGAGTATGCGATCGTGGGCCTGAAAAAGGTGGTCAGGCTGAAGGAACATTGCTCATCTCAGTTTTCAAAAAGGGAATACTTTGAAGACTTAATGGAAGAAACCAAAGCTGATTCTTAAGCAAAATTCTTCATGCCAGGCCCTACTAAAAGACATGCATTGGAAAATTTCCGTAAAAGCAAGGAAACAGTATCTAAAGTCAGAGGCGATCACAGAGAAGAAAGGAGGTGAGATAGCTGGACACCACTTGGTGTTGCTTGGGCACAATTTAGTATGGATTGATGGCTTTTTTACCTAGCTAAGCATTTCCATTCACGTAAACAAATATCTATCTATTCACAACACCACTGAGACAGTGGAATGCCCACCCTGAGAAATGAAGTCATCTTTCTCAAGGAAAGCTTGGGAGTTATCTGACAAGCTAAAAATAATTATAGAAAGAAGAACATCATAGAAGAACATAATGCAGGTGGTTTTGAAGCTCTCTATTAAATAAATAGCTGTGCAAAACCATGAACATGCTCTGATGCAATAAAAATTCAGAAGACATAAATACGATAAATTGAGGATGAAAAATCAAGGCTAAGAAAGTGAGAAGGAAAGAAACAAAGCTGTATTGCTAACAGTTCTCATACCATCTGTGCATACGAGGAGGTGCCAGACAGAATTTTGCTGACACATCCTATTTTGAAGGGGATGTTGAAGATAACATAAGTAGTGCATTGTCTGTACTGTCAGTTTTGGTCTTTCATACAGAAAATCAAACCAGAATGAGTTTGTTTTCATATATGCTTGAACAACAGCAACAAAAGCACACCAAAACATGGAGTGTTGTAATCTGGGTAGCTAGAACACTGAGATACAGAGAAAGCACAGCTCTCCCGTAGAGAAAAGAGGAGTGAAACAATAGGCACTGAAGGAGAACATGCTCCTTATCTAGAAGGAAAGCCATGATTCTTTTTATATATCAGATAGCTATAGTGAAAAGACATAAAACGAGCTGGAAAATAGTGATGTAGTGGATTATGTTTCTGCTGTGAATGTAGGGAAAAAGTTATCCCTGATTATTCCATTCTGCAAAGGGCATCTTGCTGATAGCTTCAGGGAGCCAGAAAAAGCAGTGGGCTTTATTATCCTCGTCTGTGATGAGGCTTCTTCCCTTGCTTTCTCAGAAAAGCAACAGATAGCTTTATCCTGTAGCAAGTAATACTAGGCAGCTTTAACAGTGTCTGCAGACTCTGTATTTTAGTCTCCCACTGCACACTCTTGATTAGCCCTGTGGTTACTCAGGAAAGGACCACAGTTAATTCACATGGGACAAATACATAGTGAAATAGCAGCCAAGTAGTGTATCAGGGAATGTAAAGACCATATCTGTATGTAGGACAAAGATTTGCTGCAGTCAGGTAAATTCTAGCATTGCTAATGTTTCCAGACTCCCCACAATTACAGTTGTATCTTCATGACTGGAAAAGTAAGTTTTCCATTCAGGTGTAGTTTTGTGCATGTGCAGTAATGTCATGCTGCAGTTAGCAATCTCTTGGATCTCTTGGGAAGAGGAAAATTGTTCTGCCAGCAGGTCTACAGCTACTGGGGTTTTGCCTGGGTTTACAGCACAGCACTCTCCCATCTCATTCCAAGAGTGAGAGAAATGACATACAGGACTGCACCCTCAATAAGTCATGTAGTTGGATGTTGTTATTGCCACTTCCATAATATGAAGACCAGTGAAATGACACTATTTTCAAGGCACATGGTTTTCAATTTTTATTATTCTGGTTAATGTAATTAATACACAGATTAATAAATATGAAACTTTTCATATGTTTGTTGTGTACTTACAGAACTGTCTGAATACAGCAAGCATTTTGGTGCGGTTGCCATATGATTTATTGTCTCTATGCTGTTGAGGTGTTTTGGTGTTTTGATTCTGGTTTTATTGCAACTGACTGTGCTGTTTAGATCAAAACAGGCTGTTTCCTTGCCAAAAAAAACCCTCTTATCTACAAAGACACAGTACTATTCTGTGCAGGTGATCACAAGCATTCAGTTCTTGCAAAGTATTTTTATAAGTCTCAGTCTAGTTCTTCATACAAGCTTGAAGTTTGGCATCTCCTGCACTCAGTTTTGTATGTGTCTTATTAACTGATAAATTAAAAAAAACTTTATAGAGAAGGAGGACTCACTGAACAGATCAAGAAATCAGGTTGTGGAGAAAAGTTTTTCCTTTATTTTTTAAAATGCCTTTATTTTCCTTGATGCAATACCTGGAATTTTCTGTCAATGTACTTAGAACAGAGGCAACAAATACATGTTGCCTGAACATGGCAGTCAAAGAAGAAAATGTATGTTGTTCCAATTTTTTACAGTTTTTTTTCTGTTTCCTTAGTTTCAAGGGTATGAGCTTGACAGTCATGTAGGTAGATTGATTTGGTGCGTGGAAGAAACAAGGCAGGCTACTATGTAATTATGTCTGTCTCTGGTTTATGTGGCTACTTCTGCTAAGCTGCTATCAATCAGAGAAAATTAATTTATTTGCAATGAGTCCTCAAGCTTCTACAAACTTCAAAACCTCTATAGACTTGGAGAAAGTTTAAGTTAGGTGAAGTAAAAGCAGGTATGGAAACTGTCCTTTTCTTATTTGTCATGAGCCCTACTGTAGCGCTGTTAATTCTGTCACTTTTGGCTATCACAGGCTGTCACAAAATTGATCAAACTCAAATGCATCAATTGTATGTGCACATTGATGCTGGGCATGTAAAATAAAATATTTCTTTTCTAAATATTGCATTTAATACTCAATGAAAAATTTAATTGATTTTTGGAAAATAAGGTTTTCTTAATACTGATGGGGGAGAGGGAGTCAATCTTAAGAGCTGCCAGTCAAGAATTCTGAAACTCTTTAAAAGCTGTTCTTTATTTCACTGATTTCTTTGTTTTAACTGGAGAAAAAAAATATCTCCCCATGTTTATGAATTGCTAGATTATTCTTGCACCTCAGGAAAGGGCTCAGCACTGCTATTTTTACTGCAAAAATGCTAGTAGATGTAGGTAGATCAAGAGTTAATTCTATCTTACAGCAAAAATGTAAAAGCGCCAAATCAAAACACTTTGTCAAAACTTGCATCATACTTCTGAAGCATTCACACCTGAATTTATGAACTTTAAAAGTCTACCTTTAAATAATTTGATACACATTTTCCCTGTTGAAAGGAACATTGGATTTGATAGTTACTCAGCTGTTTTTAGTGGCCTGCCTATGTATGGTGCCAAAACAGCCATGCTATTTCACATTTAAATGCAATTCTAGTTAGAATCATAGAATGGTTTGAGTTTGAAAGGACCTTAGAGATTATCTAGTTCCAACCCCCCTGCCATGGGCAGGGACACCTTCCGCTAGACCAGGTTACTCAAAGCCCCATCCAAACTGACCTTGAGCACTTCAGGGATGGGGCATCCACAACTTCTCTGGGCAACCTGTTTCAGTGCCTCACCACCCTCCCAGCGAAGAATTTCTTCCTAATACCCAATCTAAACCTACTCTCAGTTTGAAGCCATCCCCGCCTTGTCCTATCACTGCATGACCTTGTAAAAAGTCCCTCTCCAGGTCTTTTGTAGGCTCCCTTCAGGTACTGGAAGGTGCTCTAAGGTCTCCTGTCTTCCATATTCTATGCATCTATATCACATGTGATGTACAACTGCAATTTAGTTTTAGAAACCACCTCAGTTTCTCAAGTCATCTTTAATTTTAAAGTATTCAGTAGTGTATCATTGTCAATTGACTGGAAGGGATTACTAAACATGCAGTGCATTGTGTGAGTTATTGCACTTAATTCATTGAGGTAGAAGGTGGAGCTAGTGTGGGTGATACTCTGCTTTGTACATAGCAATGAAAGAGCTTTTCTGTTGCGCTTCTGGGTTGTTTGTTTTTCTTGTCAACTAATGCCGCTTATCATTTTTTCATTCCTATGAGTCTGTTTAGGGAACCACTTAACTCTTTGAGCTTCTTGTTTGGACCTGTGAGAATAATAATAATATATTTGCTACAACCTTAATTAATTATTCTGCTGCAGTTGAATTAAATATTTTGGATAAGATCATCACTGTTGGAAGAGGGAGAATGAGAAAAAACAGTTGCCAGCTCTGCTTTCCCTGCTGAAGATCAAAGCCACCAAAGAGCAATAAAACTTTTAACTGAGAGTGGAAGTCTACTTCTTATGAGTCTTATTCTTTCCCAAAACTGAACATTTTTGCTTCAGGCATTGGAGAGACGTTTTTTCTTAAGAACTGAACAGCAGTGAATTTGTTTACAAAAATCCATTGCAATGTTGCAGCTAGATGGTCTATGGTCCAGACCACTTGCAGCACCCCTTTAAAATCCTGACACCATCTCCTCTCTTTAATCATGTTATAAATGCTAAAAAACTGCAGAGAATAATAACTTAGTCCTTAATACACATCTACTTAAACTGTGCCCAGCACTGAAAAGAAAACTATATAATTATTAAACAATTTTTTTCTTTTTTTTTTCAAGAAGAGGACAGAATGGAGAAGCTGGAAAGCCCAGTGTCAAGCAGAGAATGTTGCTGCGAGAATCTTTTCATGAAGGGATTAAAAAATTCATTATTTAATAAGGCTGACATTTTTAGTGCCATACTAGTTCAACATGAGTGTATACCGGTACCATTATTTCCAAGTTAAAAGAGCTGATTTTTTAGATATTTATCTCTTAATGAGAAAATCTTAGTCATGTCCTTTTAGGGTTCTTTTTAGGGGGAAAAGGGAGTTATGTTGTACTTCATTTTTGTTCAAGTCTATAATTTACTTGAAATTTTTGATAAAGAACTTTTGAAGTATCTGAATTATATGGCTTTGAAACATTTTTTTCTTACAAGCCTGCAATTTTTCAGATGGTTATCTCTGATTTTGTTTGCTGTTGCTTAAGCAGAGGTTAAGAAAGAACATGCACTGTATGATACAAAGGCTTTTCATTTCCTTTTTTCAAACTAATGCATAAAACATTCAGGCTCCCTTACATGTTATGGGACCAGAGGAGAGTGCCTATTACCAATCTGTGTAAAATTATTTTCATAGTTTATTCACTTACTAAAATCCTAATCAAACCCAATTTTACTTATAAGTTGGTGTGCTGGTTTTGAGTGGGGTACAGTTATTTTTCTTCACAGTGGCTGGTATGAGGCTGTGTTTTGGATTTGTGCTGAACACAGGGATGATAATATAGAGAAGTTTTTGTTATTGCTGAGCCATGCTTACACACAGCCGAGGCCTTCTCTGCTTTCCATACTGCCATGCTGGTGAGGAATTGGGAGTGCATGGGAGGATGGGAGGAGACACAGCTGGGACAGGTAACCCAAACTGACCAAAGGGATATTCCACACCATATGACATCATGCTCAGTATATTAAGTAGGGGGAAGAAGAAGGAAAGGGGGGATGTTTGGAGTGATGGTGTTTGTCTTCCCAAGTAACCAATGGGGGGTCCCTGCTCTCCTGGGGATGGCTGAACACCTGCCTGACCAGGGGAAGCAGTGAATTAATTCCTCGGTTTGTTTTGCTTGCATGTGTGGCTTTTCCTTTCCCTGTTGAACTGTCTTTATCTCAACCCATCAGTTTCCTGTCTTTTACCCTTCTGATTCTCTCCCCACTCCTGCTGGTGGGGGAGTGAGTAAGCGGCTGCGTGGTGGTTGGCTGCTGGCTGGGGTTAAACCACAACAGTCAGAGAAACAGAAAAATAATCTTTACAATAAGACCTAGAAGGAACAGATTTCCTTTCATAGAATACAACACTTACTGATCAGTGAGTTCATAGTCATTGGCACAAAAAGGATGGTTGATAAGAAACAAGGAATGTGTTTTGATTTTTTTTCCCTTAAAACAAATGCTGGAGCTAATTAGTAGCTCTACTGATAGATTTAGCAACCCACTCCTGCCATATCAAATTATTATCAAATGCAAGCATAGTAATACAAGTTAATGAGAAGAATTTTCTTTTTTTTTAGGGTTCATTGCATCAGACATGACATCAAAAAATTGCAGAAAAAAATCAGCCTTGCTACCACAAAAATCAGTCACTGTTTACCACATGCAGTTCATAATTTATAGTTGTTTAAATTTTATACAAGTGGTCTTGTATACCAGCGCATTAAAATATTTGGATCAGAGGGTAAACCAGCAACAATGCATAGGCATTAAAAAATCAAAATATGTTTGTTAAGAATTGTGCCACAACATTGCTGACCTCGATAAGGAATTGTCGTTGTCTGAAAAAGAATCTCCTTCATAACAAATCCTGAATTACAAATAACATGTTCTTCTTTTAGTCAGTAGATCTGTTGTATATTTAAATGAGGAAAATGTAGTAATTATTGGACAATAATCCTATTGCATACAAAACACCATATGATATTTAGTCTCAGGAATAACATAATCTGATCAGAAGTCCTACTCTTTTAACCTAATACCTCACAAATGATAACACATGGTTCATTATTCATTCACTTGTACATAGAAAATGCTAAACAGAATAAGAAGACTGTGATGAAAATCCTTAATGTCTGTTTCGTTGCATTGTAATTCACAAAGGAATGTAGGTCTTTTACTTACCAATGCTGATAGTTGAAGTGATTAGAAAAACAGTGATACAGAAGCAAGGCAGAAACCTATCAAGGATACCCTCTCAATAGATTATAAATATTACTAGAAACTGTTCTTAATCTAAACTGCCTTTATTTATAATGTTTTTTGAAACCTTCCTGATTTTTGCCACCTGAGATTTAGGATTAAATAATAAAATCACTGAAAAATTATTTTAACAATAATTTAAATGATAATGTAAGTATTTTGATAATTCAATTTAAATAATTCAATATTTATTTATAATAATTAACGTAAGTAGGGAATAAAATAGTATCTAATTTTGTAATATTCTACATTTAAAAACCTAAACTACTGCACACCTATTCATAAGTGTGGAAAACGAATGCTTTTATATTTTGGGGGATTGAGGTAATTTTATTCAGCTATGTATTTTCTGCTCTGTGCTTTCTCAGACCTCTGCCATACGTTCTTCTGAAAAAATTAGTTCTATAAATATATTTAACACGAAGAACAGATTTTGCCAAGATTTACTGCTGTCAGTCATACACTCAAGCATCTGCAGAAGCAATAGAGAGAGGAAAAGATATATAACTAATTTTCTTGAAATTAATTCTACAGGCTTATTTCTCACTTCTTCCATAGTATCTCTAATTCCTTTGGTTTTAATTACTAAAACAGACTGTTTTCATTAGCTTTTCTTAAAAAATCCCTTATGGAGCAGAGAGTAGTGGTGTCAGGAGGTTGCTGCAGTGGTTGTGAATACAGCACTGCAGCATACGATGTGCCTGCCCAAGGCAAAAGCAAACAGAATTTCTCCTGCACTTATAAGTGAAGTAAAAAACATTCTCATTTTCTGTCTCGTTTGAAACATTTGAGGTCATAATTCCTATGATACGTAATACTAGTTTGTTTCTACTATATCTTAAAATACAGGAGGAATATGTCACACAGAAAATGAATGGAACGGGTAGACAATAGGAATTTTGAACTTTGTGCTAGAAAGAGATGAAAACTAGGAGGTTTTGAATGTGGGAGATGAGTCTTGACATTTAGAAAATGTTCTCAAATGCAGAGCATTTCCTAGAGATGAAATAGTTTTGTTAGTGCTGTCTTCAGTGGTGATTAGGTCTTGTTCAGATGTTGAAAATGTAACATTTGGTTTTAATCCCCAGAAAGTGAAAAATCTCAGCAGCTCCGTTTGTTAGGTTTATCTTCCAGCTCACCCCTACAGGTGGTCACTCTCAAAGGTCCAGCCAGAAGAAGGGTGCTTCCAGCTGCTCCAAGTTTGTCTATGAGAACCTTCAGATACGTCCTTGATGCCCAAAAAAGGCCTTTACAGTAGTCTCTGCCCTGTTAGTGAAGGCCCCATATATAGCCTGGAGGTCTTTGTGGAGATTCAGGGAAAAATAGGCCTGAAAAACATTCTGGAAATCATCAGTTCTTTCACAGTCCTCCAAAGGGAGATAAGTCATATGCATGTGCTTGGTAAATGTTCACTTAGACTGAAAGATTTTCCAGACTGTTTCTGTTGGATATTCTACAACTTCCCTAGGCAATACATTCCAGTACTTCACTAGCCTTATCACTAGAAAGTGGGGATTTTTTTTATGTCAAATCTGAATTTTCCTTGCTTCAGTTGTTGTGAAGGGAAATAAGCTATGTTTCCTTCAACTTTTTCATAAGAAAATGCTTACTGACTCTTGCTTTCTGTCATAGTAGTACTCAAAAATAATGTTGGATAACTCATTTCAAGGTGTTGGGGTTTTTTCTCCAAACATACAAAATAAAATTGACTGGTGTAAAAATTCTTATTTATTTCCTTTGTCCTTCTTCAAGAGAATCACTGCCCACCATGTCAACCTTCCAGCACATTTCCATCCTTCACAAGCTGTCAAAATAACACCAAGTCCCACCATTGCTTCAGCTGCTTTTTTTTAATTCCTGTGATAAGCGAACCACCTTGAAGTAATTTGAAGGCAATATTCTATGTTTCACTTTTTCTCACTAAGTGATATAGTCAGCTAGCACTTCACAGGGATACATGACTGATAATATGCTCATCTGGGAAAAATTCAGGGAATGTAAGAGGAAGGGCAAGGAATGCAAAATTTCTACAAGATTTCTTAATTTGTTTTACTCCCATTGTTGCAGATCTTCTTCAATTTATATTCTGAGTGTCTTTTCAGTGGTAAGATAATTTATTTTTTCCCCATTTTGCTTTCCTACCATAAATGTAAAATCCTTCATGTCCTTTTCAAAAAAGAGGATCTCAAGCTGGTTATTACAAGGCTAGTAATCCAAAGACAACTAGCTGATTAGGTGTCCTGGTTATTTTGGTCTTGCCAATAACACATCAAGAGATCAAAAAGTGGATTGTATTATTTTGTTCAATGTTGGTTGATGTGATAAACAGCTCATCCCCATAAATACAAAGGAGCACAGAGGCAGCATGGGGAATCCCTATAGCCCAGAGGAATGGAGAGCCTGTTCCAATGCTGCCTTGGGAAAGCCATCAGCTTTCTGTCCAGCTATGAAACCCAGGCAATGAATTTGCTGCTGGAGAGGCTCTCTGGGTCTGATCTCTGCGTGCTGGACTTACCATAGCATATATAGGGGAGGAACCAAAGGTGGGGAAAGAGAGGGAAGGAACAAGCATAGGAAAAGAGAGGAAAGTGGGATAAAATGGACTGATTGGGTATGAACAGGTGGTTGGCCATTACAGCTAAGGTCATTATGCTTTGGTCATTACATGAAGTCTGCACGCTCTCTCCTGTCATATCACGAAACTTCATTTCTAACTACTGTAAATATACTTTCATTTAAAGACAGCTTTTTCTTTAGGAACCACAGAAGAATTTAAAGTACTATTTAGGATTATGTTTCACTATTTTTCTCATATCTTCAAAGCTAGGAGGTACAGAACAGCAAAAACCACACCAGAGGGCTTTCAGACCTGTAAGTTGTTTTACAGATAAAATTTTGGTTCTGTTTTTGAAAATACTCTTGCACCTCTAAATGATAAGGTACAATTGATAATGTTCCCCTTCCCCACCTTTCATCTCACTAATGAGTCTTTCATATTTGCTATTTACTGAATGAAAACATAAGTAATAGTGTAAGGTAAATAGGTAGGCATAAAGAGAATCACTAATTTGTGACATCACTAAATCATTATTTGATTTTCCTTTTTGTTCGTAGCAAGAACACTTTTAAACCAAGCTAATTCTTTATTTTCTCCTTTAAGATGCTATTTGATGGGCTTCATTACATTTTTGAGAGGTTATTTATTCTCAGGCTTTCCATGAGAATAGTGTGGGCACACAGAAAGGTTTTGTCTGGGATGTTGATACCCTCACCTGCCTCTGTTCCACTGGAGGAGTTGAGCTTTGGAGGATGACAATCCACCAGGATAGCTAAGGATTTAGGAAGAAGCGGATGGTGAAGGAACTCGGGAAGGTGAAGCATGAAGTATATACAATGCTTATGTGCTTCCAAGCAGTCAATCTTCCAATTTCAATTACAATTTTACATTTCTTTATATGGCTCTTGCTCTCGCTACCCCAGTGCATGGCTCCCTGGCTTACATTTTTCTCAGACACGTGTGGCTTCTCTTTTCCTAGCATCAGAGTTCTTTAATAGCTTTCTTCACTCTTAAATTTAATATGTAAATTTTGCATATTTTTTTTATTACAAACAGTTACAGAAGTTGAAATAAATAAAGCACCTTTGACATTTTTATTAAGGTATTTTGAGAAGCATTCAGAATTAATGTATACTTGCAAAGTTCTACCCTAATTCACTCATGTCACTCAAGCACAGGTACAAATGGGAATAGGCATTGATCTGTAATTCACATAATTATAATGTCATCCTGACAGAACTTGCTAGGTAATGTATGAAATTGCAAGAATAAAATAATTTTATTTTAGTTAAACTGATTAGTTTTATTGAGTTTAACTAAAACTGATTTAAATAATATGACACAAACTGGTTGCAAAAAATGGAATTTTATGCCTTCCCCTTCCTTTTTTATTTAATCTGTCAGTCTGCATTGATTTTTTTTTCTGTTTAAAACTAGAAGCAACTGCATAATTGTCAATTAGCAGCATAAATGATTTCATACCACCCACACCCTTTTTGCAAAGCTTGCAGACTGTGCTCATACGGAAATATATGTATAGCAGTGAATGAATTATACACAGGTCTTCAAAGATTACTAATTGAGGGAGAATTATAATTGCTAAAATGGGGAAGAAAAGGAATAAAGCTCTTCAGATGCTTTAAAATATCTCACTGTATGTGCGGGTTATGATGTAATTTTTAACACAATTTCATAGTACAAAAAAACACACAAATAACCCTTGGAAAATATTCCAGCAGCAATTTGGTCCTTAAACACCATATGGAGGAGTAACTAATCCTATACACAACTAGATGACTCAGTGGGATAATCCACAGAAGAATTTCCATATGGCATTCTCAGTGTTCTTCCAACACATCCTTTTCTGTCTCCAGCCCATGCTTATGATATGCAGATGCACTGCTGCTACTGAAGCCTGAGTTGAAAAGCAAAATAAATAACCATTTTATCTGCATCCAAAGACATAGATGTGTCATCATTTGCTAAATGATGTTATTTGTCCTCTTGGATGGTGAGCCAAGGCCAGAAAGAAGATAGGATTTCAACTAGCAAAAGCACAGCCCATCTCTCTACAGTACAGGTGTGCCAGACTTGAGATTAGATTCAGATTTATTTAAATCATTAGGATGGCTGAAGCATTTGACTGGACTGAACATGACTCCATTTGAAACACTCTTTTTCCACATTTTGAAGGGATGAATTTTTTAATCCTCAAACTCCAGAATCTGCCAGTGTAATTTCCCTCACTTCCGATTCCTCAAACAGAAAAACAACTTTTTTTTTCTTCTATCAATCCCTTAATGTTTTTCTAGAAATCAATTTGAAATGATCTGTCCAATTAGAGAGCCTCTTACATGAAGGTACTCCACACAGTTGCTAGCAACCCTGGTGTGGCAGTTTGAGCCACATTAGAAATCTAAAATCCAATTTCCAGGCTTCCCCCACCCCTTCTTAACAATTTATCCTAACATCAGAGAGAGACTTTCAAGCCCGAGGCTTCTGTAGGGGAAGGGGGAAGTATATACATTTATTTACACAAATAAATACTATACAAACTAAAGGCAACTATATATATATATATATATATATATATATTACATTACTATCAGTCAGTCCTTTCAAGCCCCTCCTTTAACTTTAGTCCAGGAGCAGCCTTTAAGGCTGATATGTAACACAGTCTTTTGCTGTGGGAGTGTTCTGGGCTCCTGAACACTCCCTCCTCACCAAGTTCCAGCAGTTGTTTGTTGTAGTCTCTCCTCCTCACGAAGTCTGAGAAGATAGCTTTGAGTCCTTGCTCTCCTGCTGCTGGTGATCTCTCCCACTCGGTGTCTCACCTCGGTTCGTAGGCTGCTGTAGTGTAGCTTAGCTTATCAAGCGTCCACATCCTGGAATCTTCATTCCTCCACATCAGTTCTCAGCTGCCCCGGTCAGCTTCGGCAGGCAACTCTCGAGCTCTTGGCTCATCTCCAATTTTGCCTGGGACTCTTCTCCCGAGCGCAGGGCCTACTTCCACGGCCCAGTCTCTTGGCTCAGCTTCAAGTTGAGCCCCTTCTCCACTTACAGTGGAGGGAAAGGAAAAAAGCCCCCCTCTACAGCTTCACTGCAGAAAAGGAGGGGGGAGAAGGCTTGGCTGCAAAGCCTGCCTCTCTCCTCTTACCTCAGGCGCTGTGAATCTCTTCCTTCACAGCACACACTCCAAATGCTGACTCTAATTCTAGCCAAAGGCTCTCCCCCCCGGAGGGGAAGAGAGGGAGCCCAGCCACCCCCTGGCCTTGTCCACCTACACGCAGCAGACACCAACAGCAAAACAACCAAGACTGCCCTGCCAACCATTTCCAGTGCTGTGATATTTGATTTTGAGCAGAAGCGAACAACATGGACAGTGATTGGCTCTCCAGGGAACACTGCCCTGGCACCAAATCACCTCTGAGCCCCCCCAGCCTCTCAGGGGGGCCAACTTCAAACTATGACACCTGGCCTACATGCAGGAATCTTGAAGGCAGCAAATTGATGCAGATCCATTATAAAGAGTACACAGTACAGAGACTACAGAGCATACAAAGCAGCATAGAAAGTAAAAAGCATCTAACCAAATACCATACATGTATCTTGGTGACTTTTTTTAGGTATTATTTTTAGCATCACCTTCTTTATCATGGAAAGACATAGTAATTACACTTTACCAATGAAGTTTTTCTATGCCAAGAAGAAAGAGAATGAATGGTCTTGATGCTTCCATCAGTCCACAACCTGGTTTTAAATCATTCATTTCATAAGCTCTGTTACCAAGAAGTATATTTTACTTCACTCAGCATTCTCATTTGAAGAGAAGCAGATATGGCTCTAATCCTGTAACTGATTTCAGGAGCTTAAAATTTAGAGTGACAGGTAACTTTAGTTTCAGGTCGTTTGCTCTGCTGAGAAAAGTTATGCAATGTGAAGCAGAGCCAGATTTTTAATGGTACCTTCTATGAACACCAAAACTGCCTCTTTCAGCAAAGATGAGATCTATTTCAAATTCCTTTGCAAAACAATAGAATAGTTTCTTAACTTAAATTCACTGATGATGACAGAATCTTATTTACTTTTTTATTACCTTCACAGAAAATTGTAATTAATTATATACTCCTTGATTGTTTAATCACTTCCAGTTGGCTATCCTTCCAGACTTGATGTATGCAACATTAATTATTTGCCTATGGCAAAATTTTATGAACTCTAATATGCACCACATGTTCAACTTGCCCAAAATTAATTGCAGACATTGTATTTAGCATTAATGTACATATTTATTGGCTATAATTTCACATCTGTGTTGCTTTCATGGCTGGGCTTCACGAACGAAGATTTGGGAAGGGCTCTACCCACATTTGCTACAAGTGCGCTGGTGGCTAAAAAGGCCAATACAAGATAGACAAGACTGGTTGCAAAAGGCACAGCAGAAAGACTCCTTAGGTGGTATTGGCAAGACACAATTCTTTCTGGTTTTTTTCTACTCGAGAGTGATCCTCATGCTTTCTCAAAAGCATCAGCAGTGTTACAGATGATGTGTCTCCAGGCCTCCCAATTGGAGGTCAGAGTAGACCAGTTATGTTGATCAACATGGCCAAGGCTGAGATGTTGTTTCAGGGAGTCCTTATATCTTCTCTTCGGGGCTCCTCTCGTGCGGCAGCCAGGGGCAAGTTCACCATAGAGCAGGATCTTAGGGAGGCGGTGGTCCTTCATCCTGGAGACGTGCCCTGCCCATCGCAGCTGTGTTCTCAGTAACACGGCCTCAATACTTGTGATTGCTGCTTGTTCTAGAACAGATGTATTGGTCACATAATCTGACCAGTGGATGTTCAGGATTGTATGGAGACAGCGTTGATGGAAGTGTTCTAAGGGTTGTAGGTGGTGGCAGTAGATGTGTTGCCTTATATATCAGCATAACTGCACACTGCTTCTGATGCCTGCAATAGCAGCCACCAAACACGGCTTTTGTATTTATGTTTTGCCTTTTAATAGAAGTGTATAATTTTAAACCTGCTTTTCTGGGTTTCAAAAAAAAAAGAGTAATTTGAAAATAATTAATTTTTCTCATTCATCATTAATTAGCTGGAAAGTCAGATGGAAAATGCTGGCTGAGATCTAAAAGGGGAAAAGTAAAGTTGCTAAGCTTTGCCTGAACAAGAAGGTTTGCCTGTTTAAGAAAAAAATCTCTTTGAAAGAGGCTTTGTTGTGGCAATCCATCCTTAGCCTGAAGAAACAGGCAAGAGCCTCACTCACTAGCTAGCAGCTTGTTAGGGACAGTCCCATGACTGGTCCCACAACTCCTATCAGTTTGCACAGAGACAGCTTTACATTTGAGGCAGCTGTAAAGCCCTACCTAGTTCCAACCAGAAATAAAGCCCCAGCACAGGGAAGTTATTCAACAGACACTAAAAATCTGGCATGGTTTGTGCCTGTATTTTCCAGAGTTTTGTTCTTATCTCATGTGTAAGCTGTAAAAAGAGGCACCTGGTACCCAGCTGTAGCTCAAACAACCAGTTCTCAGAGTAATTTCTTAAGCACAAGAGGCCAGAGTTTGGGCCTTGCACACTTAGCATTGAAAGCAGACCTGTTCCTAGCAGTGGCAATACTATTTTTACTGACCCACTTGATACAGAAATGTATATACACTGTTTACTAATCATGCTCTGTAAGGTTGCTCATGTTCGAGTTCATAACAGGCTAATAATTAAATACAACTCAAGTTGTTGCTTTTACGGGTGCAAAAGCTTCTTTTTTGGCTACAGACAAATAAGGTTTTATAGCTGTGTAGCTAGTGATGAACGTCACATTCAACTGATGAAAAGTTTAATTCTGAGTATCCTGAGGATAGTGATGTTCGAGCCTAATTAAACCATTTAGCACGAATGGGAGAAAATACATCTAAACTGTTCAAGCCCCTGGTATTTTCAGAGAAACTAAACCAGCCTGCAAATTTGGCCATCCACCTAACTTTGCTTTGGGATCTGCTGCCGCCTCGTGGGCTCAGGATGAATTTTAAGTCCCGAGGTAGTAGGCAGACAGAAAATTACCGGATGTTAACGTTGGATTTTGGGGGGAAAGCCTGGCTACCTAACTGACATGTAAGCCCACTTATAATCCAGCATCATTTCCGTCCTGGTGTGAAAAGATTTTTGCGTAAACAGGTTACATTTGCGACTTTTCACTTTCTTGAATTCACAATTACAGCGAAAACTTTAATTTGTTAAGACTTCAAATTAAAATACAAGTAAATGTACTGTTATTTCTTATGGCTTTGCTCCATAAAGAAGTAGTCCCCTTTAATCACTCTATACTTAGTGTATAGGCAAATAGACAAAGCTTTTTCATCTCATTGGATTGTTCTCCTGTATTGCCTTCTTTGGGGTATGTTTCTGGATCATTTATGAATTTGATATTGGAACTAAAGGTTCCTACACATTCTCCAGGCTATATAAGACCATGGAGTCATTAATAGCTCGGTAGCTTGTCTTTGGAGAAGGAGATCACTGGGATATTAGCTTGGAAAAAGACTGGAAGTACTTTGTGGAAAAATGAATTCTCTGGGTTCTTAAAAATTTTCCTGTTTTACTACTGCCATAAAATCTGATAATGGGATGCTAAAGTGCTCATCCAAGAAGTTTGGAGCTGTCAGAAGCTGATCCGCTCACCTTGGAATGGCCAGACTTTGAGGCAAAACGGCCACTAGCTATGAAATGAGGAGTGACTTAAATTTGCTTTAACTGTATTAGATAGTTTACACTTAATTTCTGTTTAATTATTAATTTTTCTTTATAAGCCCCCTATAAGTACAGTTACTTATCAATGCTCTAAAATCAATGCTCTAAAAACGATGTGCAGAAATACGTCAATAATTCAAATACTATATATGAATAGAAATAAACTAATTCAACGGAGTCTCCGCCTCCTTCACAAAACAATAATAAAAAAAGTCTTTCTCCTCTCCTTAGCCCTCTTTTCAGCCCGAGCCCTCCCTGCGGGCACGCCCCTGCCGCTCCATGGGCCAGGGGGGAAGGAAAGCTGCAGGGTGCCTGTGGCCCCGGCACCACAGAACCGGGACGAGGAGGCGGGCCTGGCCCCATCTGCCCGCCACGCTCTCCCACCGGGCGGGCCGGGCCGAGCCGTGCCGTGGCGGCCAGGACAGGGCGGGACAGCCGCGCTCGCCGCTCTCCCGCTGGAATGTCCGCGGCCGCCGGGCGGAGCGCAGGGGGCGGGGCCTGCCGGGGCACCGCAGCCAATGGGGCGAGGCCAACGGGTCGCCGCAGCCAATGGGCGCGGCGGGCGGTGGCAGGGGGCTGGCGGGAGGGGGCGCTGCCGGCGGCAGATCCTGCGCGTCCGTCCGTCCGTCCGTCCGTCCGTCCGTGCGGCGGGCGGGGGTCGCGGGGCGGGGCTGCCGCGGGTTCGAGACCCGGCCATGGCGGCGGCGGCCGCTCGGTGGCCCTGGGCCCTGCTCTGCCTGGCGGCGGCTCCGCTGCTCAGCCCCGCGGCGGCCGGTGAGTAGCGACCCGCAGGGGGAGGGAGCGGGGGGAGGCGGCCCCGCGGGTCCCTTTCCACAACATGGCGCAGGGGCGGCGGCGCCCGCGGGGATGCAGCGCCGCGGGACGGTCCTGTCTGGCCGCGGGCGCGGTGGCTGGGGCCGGGGACAGAGGGCACGGCGCCCCGGCACCGCCGCTCCCCCCGCACCTGCCCTGCGCCGCAGGGGAGGGGCAGCGGCGCCGTCCCGGTGCCGGTCCCGCCTGGTGCCTGCCCCGGCTCCCCGTGGAGAGCGCCCGCCTGGATCCCTGGTGCGAGGACCGGCAGCGGCGGGGAGGGATTTCCATGGCTAAGGGCGCGAGGGGTAGGAGGCAGGGGCACGACCGGCTCTCCCCGCCGTGGGGATAGACCTCCTCTTCTGTCCCAGCGGGTTCCATGGCTCGGGGCCGAGGTGTGTGCCTTCGGCTGTCACACAGGCTGTGGGTAAATTCCCGAGACTGTGACTTGAAACGGTCCAAAGGGGTAAAACTTGATACCTGGATTGCCATATGTAGGTGTCGGAACAGGCTGTGTATCCCAGGGCTCGTATTCCTTATGGTATTGCTAACGTTTTCAGTAAGAGGGATAAGATTGATCGAGGTATTGAGTATTTTAAAAAGCAAAGGCAAGACGTTTAATATTGAGAAGGGTAGTGGTAAAATAGTTCCCTGCACTAAAGTTGTGATGGCACGTGTCTTGGCAATGTTCGCTCACAGCCCAGAAAGCCAGCTGCATCAAAACCAGCGTACCCAGCAGGTCGAGGGAGGTGATGCTGCCCCTCTGCTCTCGTAAGACCCCACCTGGAGTACCCTGCATCCAGTTCTGGGGTCCCTGGCACAGGAAAGACATTGACCTGTTAGAGCAAGTCCAGAGGAGGACTGCTAAGTTGACCAGAGGGATGGAGCACCTCCAGTGAGGAAAGACTGAAAGAGCTCAGGCTGTTCAGCCTGGAAAAGAGAAGGGAGGAGGTTATAGCAACCTTTCAGTTCCTGAAGGGAGCCTTCAAGAGACATGGAGATGGACTTCTTACAAGAGTGTGTAGTTACAGGACAAAGGGTAATGGCTTTAAACTGAAAGAGGTTAGGGTTGGGTTTAATATTAGGAAAAAATTCTTTACTGTGAGAGTGGTGGGGCACTGACACAGGTTGCCCAGAAAGCAGTGGATGCCCCATCCCTGGCAGTGTTCCAGGCCAGGTTGGATGGTGCTCTGAGCAACCTCATCTCGTGGAAAGTGCCTATGGTGGAGGTATTGGAACAAGATTATCTTTAAGGTCCCTTCCAACCGAAACCATTCTGTGATCCCATGAGTCTTGACAGGACCAAGAAAAGAAGAGTGGAAAAAGAAGGCAGCACAAGCACAGATATTGGAAAATTGCTTTTAATAAATAGATCACATTGTTGTCACAGGAATAGAAAATACAAAACATTTAATACTTTAAAGAAGAAGACTTACAGTCATTGAGGCATTTATGGGTATTTCATTGTTTTTCAATAGTTCTGGATCCTAGTGAGGCATGGTTTTGGGAAGAAAGCAGTAAAAAGCTAGTGGAATGAAATATGACATACTCTGGCCCAGATTTCTGTTGATAAACCTACTCATACTGCAAGGACTTCACGCCCAAGATCCTTCTCAGTGGTTCAGTCAAAGCCTATCTAGTAAGGTATTGTGAAATAAGACTTTATATGTGTGGTATCGTTGTACGGTATTGCTTTTTTGTTGTATCAGTGTGATATGTAGTTCAGATACAGTTGAGCAGAAATCTGTAATTGTTAAATGATCCTGGATGTGAAGATGTGCATGGTAGTAAAAGCTTTGGAGGAAACCTCTGTCTGTTTCCTGATACACTGGTCCAAATACTGGGAAGTGAGGATGAAAGTGAATATCAAGGTATCATGCAATTCATTTTATATTGGCCAAGCTTAACCATGAATGAACAAACTATTGGTATGGTAAGGGTAACAAAGCTCACTAGAATATAATGCTCAGAATGCTGCTTTACGCTTTGGTGTTTTGTGACTTCTCAGTGCTTTACTTCTCTTTTTTTTTTCTCTTGATGTGTTCATATCTCTGTTTGCTCTGTGACTTCCATTTAGTCAGGCAAATCCACTCTTAATCATCCATCACTACTGAAACAATTTACAGTTTTGTTCCAAGTTTTTAAGAATCCAGGGTTCAATGAGCAGCTATATGACGAGAAGTTCCTGCTCTGATTTCCTTTTCCACCTGTTCCTGACTGATTCTTGCACTTTTCAGATTCTGTGACATTATTCAATTTACAAAGACATGTAGTCTCTATGGAGATTTTTGGTGGGGGTTTTGTTTACTTTTTAAATTTACCCAGGGTTAATATTTGTTCACTTTTTTTTTTTAATTTACCCTGGGTTAATAAATTGCACTGTCTTATGAAGGAATTTACCAGGTCCCAAGCTAGTGCAAGTTAAGCAACAGAACTGTGATTGAAAGCAGAAGGGGAACGAGATCTCATTTTGGTGGCAGTGAGTGTTCAGTGGTAACTGTGACACTTGTTGAACAGATCTGCATCAGTTTCAGAACAAAAATTTTTTGTGTTCTTTTTCTGCCTCTGGGAAGGAAAATTTCTTGCCGTCATCTGTGGACAAGGCAGATTGTCCTGATAGGACATCAAGTGTGTACTTCTGTTCGGAAGTGATGGTTAAGTGTTTCAGGTCTTCTAAATACTTTTTTCCTTCCCCCTGCTTTTCCACAGGTTTGTCGTGTTGTTATCATGCAAAGGACAATTTAATGTGCCGTGATGTCTGTGAACAGGTAAGCTCGTTTTAAATTTGGTTTTAACTCCATCAGAGTTAAAATCGTGCCTTTAGACAATGATGTAGCAACATCAAGGTTATAAGCTAATGATCTGTCTGAATACTATGTGTGAATTGTGAGATGTAATGCTACTGAAATGAGAACTTAAAGGTTTAAAACTGTAGTCCTTTTTCCTTTCATAGTGGAAAATGGGTTCTGCTGAAGGTGAGGAGAAATAGAGATGCCAACCTGTTAGGAAATAAGAGGGGTGAAGGTATTTTACAAAATTTCTGGATCTTTTGTGTTTCCAAGTATTTGGGAATTTAAAATAAAGAACAGGATGCTGGTACTATTCTCTTGTTCTGCCAGTTCTTGTTTGTTAACTAAGCATCTGAGGTACTCATTATGATGTATGGCTTTGTGAATGCAGCCAAAATCTGCTCACCTAGTCTGTTAATAGGGTAACAACAAAGAGCTGTTTGTGCTAAATTCAAGCTTGGAAAGTATTTTTCCACAGCTTATGTTTAGACTTGTACCTTTGGGTAGAACGTTATACAGCTTTCTGTATAGTTACCTAAATTTATCTACGTAAAAATTTTACGTCAGTAAGACATACATAACATGTATACACAATTTTTGTATTAAAATTGTGTCCTTACATCATACCTGTGTCCTTTTCTTGTCTTCATTACACACTTTGGGTTGTTCAAGCACTAAACCTGATTATGATTAAATTTATATTTATCTCTGATTGTACTAACAAAGTTTTTACTTTAAATTGCACTTCTCCCTCCCTGATATATCTAGAGAATACAACCAAATCTTCTTTCAGTTTTTAAATTGTTGGGCCAAACATGGAAAAGTGTTGCGGTCTCCTTGCATAAAATATTCTTCTAATCCCTATAATAATTCTTGCAACCCTTCCAGCAGAAGTTTATCTCTTTGAATACAGGTAAGCAAAACTCTACATGGCATTATACATGAAAGTATAGCACTCAGTCTTAAAAATTGTATTTAAACTTAGATGTAAGTAAGAGAAAGAGATCCATTCCTATATATAAAAAAATTAAATGGTAGATTTAGTATCTGCATTGATATGGTATTTGGAATAATCTGTCCAATTCTTTCTGCTGGTTCATTGGTTTGAAGTTCCTAGCTTATCATGTGAATTCCGGTTAGCTCTTCAGCTTTTTACTGTCAAATTCCATCCCAATTCTGTTATACTGGTTCTAATTTTTGCATAGTTTTCTATGGGTTTTGTAAGATACTCTGATCTTGCCTCATCTGGATGACCCCTCTCTAGTCAGATAATCAGTATTTTCAGAGTCTTTGTGGTGAGAGGTTTGTAACAAGTCTAAAGCAAGACTGGTGCCTCTCAGAGTGTTCTATAAGAGCTGGTTTAGTTAACTCACATTAGGCTGGTAGCATAATTTTCTGAGTGATCCTTTGATACAGGCAAACAGCTGGCTGAAGGAGCTGTCTGCTGTTTTTTGCTGATTTTCATGTTCTGTTACTTAACCATTTTGTGCAGCTCGATTCAAATGCTTTGTCTGTGTTGAATCCATTTAGGAATGTATTTGATACTTACCCCCTTGCCTTAAATGTAAAATTTGTAGGATGAAGGTGTACAAACACAAGGGGTGACTAAGGAAACAGAGTTGGTTGAATTGCCTTTTTCCATCTTTCCAAATACCTTTTCTGAAATATTTGCCATGCACTTGTTGCCTTGTCAGTACCACCACACTGTACTATCCTGACCTGATAATTTACTAATAATTTTTTAAAAGTGTTTTCCTCCAAGATTTGGTAGTTTAAGACATAAAACACTGCAGTTGCTTGCCAGGATTGGCAGGGAAAGGGAATAAGCTTGTCCCCATATTTCTGTTTAAGTAGTGCTTAGGCAGTGCCTGTGACCAGGGTGCACAGGCAGAAATTTGGGCATTGACACAGCCAATTGTTGTGAAGAGTGTCATTAGCAAGTGCAGAAGTACTGAGGTACTTCTGAGGTGCCTGAGACTGGGTGCACCTGTTGTCCCCAGGAGGACAGTCCCTGGTGCTGTCTGGGCAAACACTCATGACACGGTGGAGGGCTTGACCCAGAGGGAGCTCTTGAGGAAAATGTGACCAACCACATCTTGGGCTGTGGGGAAAAGCTGGTGTCTCTCCTTGAGATGGTGGCACTTCAACTGTGGGAGTCATGCTCTGGTCAGCTTCCTGAATTGTCGTATAAGCTGAGGATGGAAGCATTGCCTCAGTGTAAATGGGGAGCTAGACAAGCTCTGTGGAGAACCTGCAAGGGCAGTAATCTGGACTATGCATTGCATAGAAAGAAGGATGGCCAGAGGCTGTGCTTAGTGGAGAATAAAAGTTTTTGTGGCTCCTGACAGCAGGAAGAAATTTCTCAGCCTGTCTTGGATATGCCCTTACAGAATAGGTTTGGGGCCTTAGAACAGGTGAGGAGGAACAAGCTTCACTGGGGAGCCATCTTGGCCTAATCAACAGGTTGTAAACAATAGCACCAGGCAGAAGACTCCCTTCTGCAGGGGATGGAGGCATTCATCTGCAGATTAGACTTCCTGTCTAAGGTGTCTTGGTTTTTAGGGGCTCAGATCTAGGATGTTGCAGGAATTGCAAGGCTTTTAGGGGCTCAGATCTAGGATGTTGCAGGAATTGCAAGGGTTTTTGGACCCTCAGACTGTTATCCATTGTCTGCTCATCTACATGGACACCAGTGATAAAGTATTGAGGAAGGCCTTGCATGAGTAAAAGGTAACTACAGGCCAGGGACTAGGGTGAAAGGCACAGGAGACCCAGTGATGTCCTCCTTGATCCTGCCAATTAAGGAAAAAGGCTTGATTAAGAGTAAGGATTTCTGCTAACTAGTAATTCAGATATTGTGAGCCCTTTGAAAAAGAAAACTTGGATTACAGGTTTGTTTTTCAACTAACATGATTCAAACATCTAATTATTCTCCATTCTTAGTAAGTATTATTCCACTCTTAGCTTTAGTATCATCTCCTGTTCATGCTTATTTGATTAAGTATGTCAGATATCGCAGCAAGAAATATGTAGTTCTCTCTTTCTTTAACTGACGGTTTTTTTGTAAGTTTATTTCTGGGAAGTTTGATAATGATAAATTTCCTGGCAGCGTTCATCTCTGTACCGCTCCAGAGGTCTCTATCCGCATCCTTCTCCAAGCATAAGGACAGTCCATCCCAGTCCTCAGGAAAGCACGTTAATGTTTCAAGAATCTGATGTGACTAAACAGAGAAGGAAGTCATGAACAAGCTTAAGTGAAGAAAGGCTACAGTATAGAGAAGATAGAAGCAGGGAAGGTTATACAAGAAGAATTTAGAAAGTTTGCTGAAGCAAGTAAGGTTATGTTGGGAAAGACAAAGCTCAGCTGGAATTGAGACTTGTAGAGGATGTCAAGGGCAACAAGACTTTAACCACTATGGTAGTAGGTAAAGGCTGAAGAAGGAAAAATGTGTGACTGTTGCTGAAGGCAGCATATGATTTAGTGTCAGCAAACACAGATAGGGCAGAGGTACTGAATGCCTTCTTGCTTTGTCGACAAGATCTCTCAGTCCTCTGTGCATAGGGATGAGGTACAAGGAGATGTACTACAAGTAATAGGTGGTGGATGAATTGGGAATTACTTGACCCATACATGTCCGTGGGACTAGATGGCCTGCCTCTGAGGATGCTGAGAGAGCTGGCTGGTGTCACTGCAAGGTTACTTGTTCTCTGTCATCTTTGAAACATTGTGGAATTTGAGGGAAGTCCTCAGTGACTGGAGAAGGACAGTGTACACATCTTCAAAACCAACCAATCAAACAAACAAAATACCCCAAAGGCTGGTGCCCAATCCAGTAAACTACAGACTATTCATCTTCTCTTAAATGCCTGTGAAGATCATGGACAGAGTCCTCTCAGAACGCATCTCTGAGTGTGCAAGGGGTAAATCGTGCCTGACAAACCTGATTGCCTTTGATAATAAGGCTGAATTTCTGGATGAGGGAAAAGGAGTGGATGTCATTTGTGTTGACTTTAACAAGGCTTTCAACACTGCTTCACTCAATATTTTTATATCCATTTGAGGATCATATGGTTTTGATGAATGGACAAATAGATGAGTAAAAAACTGGTTGTATAATCAGGCTCAGAGATAGAGGTTAATGGGTCCTACTTTGACTGCAGGCTAATAAGTGGAATACAAAAGGTGTCTGTCCTGTTCAACATCTTTATTAACAACCTGGAGGAGGTGGCAGATTTGACTGTTATTGAGTTTTTAGGCGATATGAAGCTGAAAGGAAGCACTGATAATCTTAATGACGGGACTGTCATCCAGGGGGACTTGGATAGATGAAAGGAATTGGCCAACAGGAACTTTATGAAATCCAGCAAGAACAAATGCAAAATCCTGCACCTGGGAAGAAAGAATCATTTGCAACAAAATGAGTTGGAGATTGATTCTCTAGGGAGCTGATTTGCTGAAAAATGACCCAGGGGTTCTGATACACAGACAGCAAGCTGACCATGAGCCAGCAGTGTCCTCCAACAGTAAAGAAAGCATCCTGGGCTATAATCCCCATTTAGGCAGCACTTCCTGGCCACACTTAGAATGCTGTGTCCAGTTTTGTCCCCCCTCTTACAAGAAAGACATCCATTACCTGGGAAGAGTTAGCAGAGTCACCCAGGGGAACAGGAGCCTAGAGCACATGCCCTCTCTGGAGAAGCTGAGGAAGAAGGAGCACGTCAGAGCAGCCTTCTGATACCTGTAGAAAGATTGCTCAGAAGACAGAAACAGGCTCTTCACTATGGTACACAATGTGAGGACAAGAGAGAGCAGTCATAAATTGAAACCAGAGAGTTCCAGCTGGTTATGAGGAATAACTTTTCCACTGTGAAAACAGAGAGGCTGTGCATTCTTTATCCTCAAACCTGACTGGATAGAACCCTGAGCAACATGGTCTGGCCTCATAATTGACCCTTCTTTGAGCAAGAGGGATCTTCTAAGATCCCTTCTAATCTGAATTATTTTATTGTTCTATGACCTCAGAAGACTCTAAATACTACTGCATTTCTTTTTTTATTCTCATTTTGAAACATGTGCTTTTGCTCTCTTGGCTTTCTTTCGATAAGTTTATCATGTTGCAAATTTAGAATAGAATTGTAATGTATTTCTCCTTCTGAAATGCATCTGTTTCAGGTTTTCATGTAATTTCCAGTTTCATATCCCACATTAATAGATCTCTTTCCATCCCTCTTGTTGTCTAGTTTCTTGTTTTAATTTGTGTTTTTTTTAATTAGACTGCTAAAGGAACAACATCTTCAGTTGCATACCATCCAGTCTAATGAGCTTCTGGCTGTTCAGTTTACTTAGATGGTACTTAAATTGTTCTTGCTCTGCTGTGGGTAGTATTCATTCCCCTGTTAGTTTTGGTAGTCTCTTTAACTAGTCTAGGTTTTGTTTATCTTTGTTCCACAAAAATTACTTGTTTCAGGTTTTTTTTTGGAAGGAGTTTAGTTGCTTGAGGTCACGTAATGTGTAGCAGAAGGTTAATTAAGTAAATAGAGCTGTATAGTATTTTGGTGTGTGGGGCAAAAATCCTCAATTTCATACTGGCCCTTTACATTCAGTAGAAACTTTTTGATCAAAGTGCTTGAGGAGGAAATTCTCATTCACTCTAAATATAAAAATTGCCTCTTTATAAAAAGCACAACATATCTGAAAGACTACAGATCTACAAAAGAAAATCTCAACTTTGTATCATATGGATACTAAGGGTTAGCCAAAGTTCTCAGAGTTGATAGTAGAGAAACTAAAACTGGTGAAATCAGTTGAAAAAAGTTTTTGATGTGCAGTTATATTCTCTATGTTTTAAGGTGTGTTTTGTTTCTAACAGATTTTGTCTTCTAAGAGTGATTCCCGTTTGAAGCACTTACTGCAGCGAGCACCTGAGTATTGCCCAGAATCAATGGTAAGGCTTGCTAGAAAAAATCTTATAATGAGATTTGATCCTCAAAGTAGGATTATTTTTTTTGTAAAGCCATCATATATTATGCTACTTGCAATAAGGTGGCTTGTATAAGCTATAAAATGCAATGAAAATCTTATCTGTGTTGTAAAAAATTGTGCTGAGTGATTGTTACTTGGATGTCAATGGCAGCAACTTGAATTAGATCATATGTTACAGCTTGTGTATGGGACAAAGCCATGAGGTCTTGGTTGGGCTAAGGCAAGGAGGCCCACATAGCTGCACTGAATTGTTTATGGCTTTATCTGAGAAACTGGGGTAATGCTTTTGTTGGATAAGTAAGATTATGGTTTCCTAAAAGTTCTTTAGTATTTCACTAAAAAGATGAAGAATGTAATCTGCTCCTTGTCTAAGGGGTGATCTAATTTAGGAATAGGTAAGTACTATCATTCAGACTGTAAATTTTAGAGTCTTATCTCTTGGCAACATAGAATATCTGAATACATTTGCTGTCTGAAAAGTCTACTTTCTTCTTGCAGTTTTTGTTACTTCTGAACAGTATCAATTCTGTTTCCAGCTAGCCTAGAGCATATGCTCAGCTCAAATGGGCACTGTGTACGAGTACTACATCTAGGAATAACATTTTATAATTTACTTTGCAAGACTGTGTATGCTTATAGATCCTTTTCTTCTGTGTGTCAAAGTTCCTTCAGCTTTTTGTTTCTGTAGATCATCAAATCTAAGGTCCTGGAAAGTTATAGACAGCTGATGTTATGAGTAAAATCTGGCATGAAAACATACTGGTGAATAGCATTTGTTTTGGTGCTGGTTTTCTTTATCTTTCATTCCTTGATAAGAAGAGTAGAATCTTGCTTATGTAGTGGAGAAGTGCATTTTATGACAGGATTGGAGAGTATCTGAAAGGGGGAAAAATGATTGGCACGATGATTTTTTTAACTCCCAATTACTGTCTTTGTAAATGGTAAGTTTGCTGTCCAGGGTGGATCTTAAATGAATATCACTGAATTGAACTGATATTTATAAACTTTTGCAAAAGACATCTAGATATAGAATAGTTAAGAGTTCAACTTAATACCATATTTACTGTTCTCAGGTATCATTTGTCTTTGTTGGAGAGATGTTCTGGTGCCATTACTCAGATTAGCAGATAGGTTTAAATTTAATCAGATGGTCTATATTATGGAGCACTGGTTACATTGTGTTGTGTATATTCCTTCAAGTAAGATGATGGAAAGGATATTGCCTGGTATTAAGTAATAAAGTAACTGCCAACACAAGAAGTCATTTTTATCTGAGAATCATTTAGGTTAGAAAAAACCCTGAAGATCATTGAGTCCAGTCATTAACCTGCTCATGGAATAAAGAAAGTCAACTGAATCAATGGGATGGAACTAGTAGCGCTAGAAGCTCTTTACCATGTTCTTTTGATCTCACTTTGGCTCTTGTATAAGTGGGAAACTCTCACAGATACAGAGGAGGACAGTTTTAGATCACTAAATACATATCCATTGCAACTTTAGATGAAGTGATTAATTCCTCTGATGGCAGAATCCTTGTGTGACAATATGGGTTCCTCTGTCAGTGTGATTTAACTGAATTTTTCATTTTGTTTTAAAGAACATGTTCAACACTCTTTCATTTAGGGTCCTATGTGTTGGGTTGACCCTGGCTGGACACCAGTTGCCCACCAAAGCTTCTCTCATTCTTCTGCTCAGTTGGACAGGGAGGAGAAAATATAACGAAAAACTCATGGGTTGAAATAAGGAGAGGGAAGGGTCACTCACCAGATGCCATCAAGGGCAAAACAGACTCGATGTGGAGAAATTAATTTCATTTGTTGCCAATCAAAATTCAGAATAGGATAATGAGAAATAAAGTGAAATCTAAAACCACCTTGCCCTCACCCTTCCCTTCTTGGGGAGGAGTGTTGATCAGTTGGAAGGCAGGAGAACTCTGCAGAGAGACCTGGACAAACTGAAGAGATGGTCTGATTCCAACAGGATGAGGTTCAACAAGGCCAAGTGCCAGGTCCTACATTTTGGCCACAACAACCCCATGCAGGGCTACAGGCTGGGCACAGAGTGGCTGGAGAGCAGCCAGGCAGAAAGGAACCTGGGAGTTTGGATTGACAGGAAGCTGAACGTGAGCCAGCTGTGTGCCCAGGTGGCCAAGAAGGCCAATGGCATCCTGGCCTGGATCAGGAACAGTGTGGCCAGCAGGACCAGGGAAGTGATTCATCCCCTGTACTCAGCGCTGGTGAGGCCACCCCTGGAGTGCTGTGTCCAATTCTGGGCCCCTCAGTTCAGGAAGGATATTGAGGTGCTGGAGCAGGTCCAGAGAAGAGCAACAAGGCTGGTGAAGGGACTCAAGCACAAGTCCTATGAGGAGAGGCTGAGGGAGCTGGGGTTGTTTAGCCTGGAGAAGAGGAGGCTCAGGGGAGACCTCATCACTCTCTACAACTCCCTGAAATGAGGTTGTAGCCAGGTGGGGTCTCTTCTCCCAGGCAACCAGCAGTAGGACAAGAGGGCATGGTCTTAAGCTCTACCAGGGGAGGTTTAGGTTAGATATTAGGAAGAAATTTTTTACAGAGAGGGTAATGAGGCATTGGAATGGGCTGCCCAGGGAGGTGGTGGATTCTCCATCCCTGGAGGTTTTTAAGATGAGACTGGATGTGGCACTTGGTGCCATGGTCTAGCAACCACAGCAGTGTTGGATCACAGGTTGGACTTGATGATCTCAGAGGTCTTTTCCAACCCTGTTGATTCTATGATTCTTCCTGGGCTCAACTTCACTCCTGACTTCTCTACATCCTCCCCCTGAGCGGTGCGGAGCAGAGCATGGGGAATGGGGGTTATGGTCACTTCATTGGGTATTGTCTCTATTGATCCTTCCTCCTTGTGCTCTTACCCTGCTCCAGCGTGGGGTCCCACCCGCAGGAGATGGTTCTTTTGGAACTGCTCCAGCCTGAGTCCCTTCCACAGGGTGCAGCCCTTCAAGAACAGACTGTTCCAGTGTGGGACTCCCACAAGGCCACAGGACCTGTCAGAAAACTTGCTCCAATGTGGGCTGTTCTCCACAGGACCACAGGTCCGGCCAGGAGCCTGCTCCAGTGTGGGCTCTCTGCAGACTGCAGTTTCCTTCAGGGCACATCCACCTGCTCCAGCATGGGGCTGCAGGTGGATTTCTGCTCCACCATGGACATCCCTGGTTTGCTGAGTAACAGTCTCCCTCACCGTGGTCTTCACCACAGGCTGCAGGGAGATCTGTGTTCTGATGCCTGGAGCAGCTCCTCCCCCTCCTTCTTCACTGACCTTGTTGTCTGGAGGGCTGTCTCACATATTCTCACTCCTCTCTCCAGCTGCAGTTGCGCAGTAGTTTGTACCCTTTCTTAAATATGCCATCCCAGAGGCACTGGTAACATCGCTGATGGGCTCAGCCCAGCTGGAGCCAGCTGGAACTGGCTCTGTCTGGCATGGGAGAAGCATGGGACATATGTGACAGGTCGATGTCTGACATGTAATTTCTTTTATACTAGCCCCAGTGTAAAGAGTCCTCTGTAGTCAGCCTGGCTAGTAGTCTTGGTAATAACATTAATGAGAGAGATAAGGACAACAACTCTTTGATAAGCTTTTCACCTTTCTTTTTTCCCTAAAAAAAAAAAGGAACCATTTACAGAATTCTTCTGCCTAATATCATCAGCCTTTTAGCATGACCTGTGTTTAGAACCAGAAGTGCTTTGCAGTTGGGGTGAACCCAACAGCTCCCTGTTGTAACTTCTTATGTTAGTAAACTTTACATATGCAACTCTTTCTTCCATGTATCTGTCTTTCTCTGAAACTAATTTCTCTGGTCTCTGGGATACTTTAAAACCTTTTTTTTGTTCATTTTCTATGTGGTTATTTGTTTGTTTGGGGTATTTTTAAGGTGATGGAAAGGAATACTAGGGCAATAAGTTTCTTCAGAGACTTGATCCTAGATAAATATTATTCATTGTCTAAGTTGCTATTTAGTTCTCTAAACACTGGTGGAGAAAGTTGACTAGCTAGTGTTTTCCAGGTAATCACGGTATGTTCTGCATCTGCAAAAATGTTGCTAATGATTCCACAGTCTGTGGAGAGCAGAAGGAAGTGGTACTCAACTTCTGTCTCATAGCACTTCTTCAAAAGATGTTTAAATGTAAGAATTCTTCCAGTCAATTATTTTAAACCCAGTGAAAAAATACTGAAAATGGCAGTTTGAGTCTGCTGGAAACCCTCTTATTCTATTTACTTACATTTGTTTAATTGCATTTTTACTTTTCAGAGAGAAGTCTGGGGTTGTATAAATTCTTCTTTGCCAGGTAAGATATACCAGTTTACTATTGAATCATGTTGCTTTTTCACTATATACGTATTTTGATTTTGTGTCCCCCAACTGCACCTATAGGTTTCATGATAATTTAACTTCCATTATGCTTCTATTATAAACTGTATTTGGTGTCTAGTTTCCTTTAGTATACAATGAGTTTCCTGTGCATTTTATTAACACTTCTTTCCTTTTACTAGTTAGAAAATATTTAATATTTTGGCCAAACTGCTGGGCTCAAAGGTTTGTGATCAGTGTCTCAAAGTGCAGCTGGAGGCGAGTATCCTAAGGGTTGATGCTGGGTCTAATCCTGTTTAACATCTTCATTAATGATGGAGGCGGAGTGCACCCTCAATGTATTTGGAGGTGATGCAAAATTGAAAGGAGAAGTTGCTAGACCAGATAATTGTGCTGCCATTCAGAGGGATGTTTATTAGCCAGGGGAACAGACAGACAGGAACCTCTTGAAGTTCCAGAAGAGGAAGTGCTAAGTCCTGCACCTGGTGAAGGCCCCATGCTCCACAGCACACAGAAGGCTGACCCAGCTGGAAAGCAGCTTTGTAGAAACATACCTGGAAGTCCTGGTGGACTGCAAGTGGAATATGATCCAGCAATGTGCCCGTGTAGCACATTGGCCAACAGCACTCAGACTGCATTAGGAAAATGCTGCCAGCAGATCAAGGGAGCTCATCCTTCCCCTCTAGTTAGCATTGGTCAGACCACATCAGGGATTTTGTGTCCAGGTCTGAGCTTCTTAGTACAAGAAAGCTATGAAGACATTAATGCAAGTTCAGCAAGGAGACATTTTAGGGTGATTAAGGTGCTGGACCGTATACGAGGGCAGGCTGAGAGAGCTGAGAGACTGTGTTATGCAACTAGATGATCTTTTATAGTTCGGGAATCTGTGTTGTACAGATGAATTTGATGAATTATCAGAACTATGGACTCCAGTCAATTAATTGTGCACTGAAGGTGTATTTTCATCTAGAAATGCACACACCTTAATTACCTTGATGACAAAATATATTTTTAAGTGGCTGTATTAAGATTGGAGTTGTGTTTCTCAAAAATGCGACCACTTGCCAAGAAAATGCTAACTACAGCTGAAACTTATCAACCTTCTTCATTTGGCATGTATTGTAGTTTGCTTCATTCTTTTATCACAATTTAGTTTAGTTCCAGTATGTCTTAAAAACACAGGATCTGTATTGCACAAAATATGGGTGCCTGATTACTCAGTGGTGATTCACTGGTGACTGTTCAGTGGTGACATTGCCCCTAAAGCTGTACAGCTGTACTAATCATGTGTTTCTCCTGGATACAGCTAGTTATTGCAGCAGAGATTTCTGGAAATCTTGGTTTCATACTGCACATGATATTTGCCTAATGTTTTTTAGATTGCTTATGCCTTACAATGTCAATCCTAGTAATAAATATTCTACCAAACATTATTGTTCTGATTGAAAGGAGTCTCCAGCTAGAAATTTATGCGGAAACAACCAATACGTTCTTTTATGCCTAAACCAGAACCTAGTGAGTAGTTGATTTGGCAATTAACTGTACATATGTAGTTAACCCCATGTGCCTGATTTCCATGTAGACAAGCATTTACTTTTGGAACTAGTGTGAAACAATGCGTCAAATTCCAAATTTTTGAACAGTGATTACAAGCTGCTCATGTGTGCACAACAGCCATCTCTTTGACACTTTAAAAAAGATGCTCAACCTCTGAAAAACTAATCCTGCCCCCCAGCTGTAGAAGTGAAAGGTGAGCTGAATTTGCAGTTTTCATGACCTTCACAGCTGCTTTGAACTAGTGTTAATTGGAAAGCTGAGCCAATACTCTGAATAGATGTAAAGAGGATTTCAACAGACCAATAGATTGCTGGCCTACAGTGTCTGCAGAAGGTCTGTACCGTTCAGATGGTACAAGGCCACTTCAAACTGACAGAATACAGGCTACAACCAAAAGCTGTTCTGCACCTTTGCTCCTCTGCTCCCTCCACCTGCTGTGCAATGCTGTTACCTTACTTATGCCAAGCATTAAGGTTTTAATTTTTATTTTAATAACTCTGTTATGTATTTTAATTTCCTAGGGAAATATGTTCATTTAGTAAAGATTTTGCTTCTCCTTTATAAATTTGCCATTTGTGCATTTTCTTAATTTGCCCATCAGAATATCATGAAAGACGGATACTGTTAAGACTTTCTATGTCACCCATGTTTGTAAAGATGACCAACTGTATTTTAAGGGCAATTTTCTTCATGATAAAAACCAACTTGTCATTTTTTTCCATTGATTGCAACTATTTTTAATTACTTTTTTTCCCCACTGTTTTCTTATCATTTGAATTTAAGATCATTGGTCTTGCTCCTAGCACTTTCAGTTCCCTTTTTTAAAGCTAAACATCCCTTGTGATTCTTCTGAATAGGCATTTCTGCTAGGCTTAAGAGCATTTTTTAAATATAAGTTGTTCATTCTTTTACTTTCTACTTTGTATTTCTACATGAAGAGTATAATTTGTGCACGTAATAAAATACTGCTTAGATTTTAAAATATTCATAGCAAAAATGAGTGATTCATTTTAGTTAAATAATTCCACTTCCAGCCCTAAGAAAAAGAGTGTAACAAGTTTGTCACAGCTGCTGGGCAGCTGCATGGGTCAAACCTTCCCTTCAATTATTTCTGTCTTTAAAGTTACATGAGAAATAGATTCAGGAATGCGTTTTTGTTTTATTTCTGATGTCTTGAAAGTCTTAGAAAATCTGTGTCTACGAATAGATTAAGACAATGAAACAACTTACGGCAGCAATTTGCTTTTCTGTGTAACTTTATCGTAAGAAATGAGGATAATGGCAATAGTGAAATGAATGCATTAAGAGAGACAGGAAGATGTGAAACTTTTATTGGAGAAATTTCTGGATATGAAATCTTGTTCTTGGGGAGATAAACGACAGAAGCAGCATTGTGGGTTAACGCCAGTAGGCAGCTAAATACCACACAGCTGTTTGCTCCTTCCCCCACCAGTGGCACAGTGGAGAGAGCCAGAAGGGCAAAAGTGAGAAAACCCATGGTTTGAGGTAAAGACAGTTTATAATTTTAAAATGGAACAGAACAAAAGCAATAAAAAAGAAAAGGAAAAAAAAAAAACCAAACCCAAGAAAAGCAAGTGATACAAAAGAAAACAATTGCTCACCACCAACTGACTGATGCCCAGACAGTTCCCAAGGAGCGGCAGCCACCCCCAGCTTTTGTGGCTGAGCATGATGCCATGTGGTATGGAATATCTCTTTGGCCAGTTGGGGTCAGCTGTCTCGGCTGGGTCCCCTGTCAACCTCCTGTGTACCACCAGCCTACTTATGGGTCCATATGAAAACCAGAAAAGGCACTGATGCTGTCTGTGTTAGCAGCAACTAAAACATCCCTGTGTTATTGACAGTGTTTTAGTCAGAAATCCAAAACATAGCCCCATACAAGCTCTGCTGGAGAAATTTAACTCCATCCTGACCAAAACCACTACAGGAAGCTTGAAGAAAAATTAAGGATCATATTCTGCATTCACAAAGTTGGTTGAAAAATGTGGTATTGCAACCAACAACAGGATGCATCTCTATGAGATAATGTTGCTGATTTTAATTATTTTTCCTGGGATTTTTTTTTCTGCTTATATTTCAGATTAGATAAAATATCCCAATCTAATACTTCCATTGAAAAAAATAGAAATTGAACTATTGAAAATAGTTTGCACATAAAGCATCTTTAAACTCGGTGTATGGAAGGTACTTCATTAATTGCCAGGTTCAGCACTTCAGAAAGCACATACTTGTTCTCTTCTTGCTTAAAGTTGGTTTGGAGTTCCAATAAAAATCAAATCTGTAAATAGGCTTCTTGAATGAGAACAAGGTTATCAAATTTGAAAAGGAACTGACACATAGAGGGAAGGGAAAACAGTGGCATAGCTTCTCTTTCTACTCTAATATGTCTGTCATCTTATTTTCCAAGGAGTTTTGAAGAAGTCTGATGGGTGGGTTGGTTTAGGTTGCTGTGAGCTCGCTATTGCTGTGGAATGTCGGCAAGCATGTAAACAGGTAAGGCTTTCTAACTTATTGATGGAATCTGTAAAGGTTCTGAAGCTCTCTTTGGTAATGCTAAACTTAATTCCTTGAATTTTTTGTCATGGTATGTCCATAAAATTTGTTACTTTAAAATAATGCTGAGTGGAAGGTAATGTATGGCTGTTTCTAGGCTCTCTTTTTTTGCAGGATCATGTTTAGTGATGCCACGTTGTAGTTACTGCCCCAAATAGATTTTCGTGTCTCTTCAAAGAGGTTTTTGTTCATTAGATGGAAGAAAGGGGTTTTTTGGTGTTAATAGTAACAGTATTTTTGTCAAGTAAAAGTTTTAAGCATAATACATACATTTAGAAATTACCTTTTTATTAAAAATGTGTGAATAATTTTGGGATTATTTTTTCCCCCCAAATATATAAGAACATCTTCAGAATTGAAGAGCATATTCTTATCTATCATCATCCTTGTATCTCAGTTGTGGAGCACATATGTACTTAAAATTCAAAGTTGTGTCTTAATCTTGACCCAGCAGCCTATTGTAAATTGTTGTCATAAAAAAACCCAATGCTACTTTCACCTGAAATCATAGCATTAAAACTATATGACAAGAGATGAGCCATGAGTACCCAGAGCAGTGTGATAAAGAGAGGAGGAGTGAGTAAACAAACTGGGTACTTTTGATCTTCTGAATATAAGATACATGTATTTGTTGTCAAATTCATTTTCTATCAAAGTTTTCGAATTTGTCTTAATGTTTAAGTGTTTTCCAGACCTGATTAAAACACTTCTGTTTATTGCAGTGTCCTATGAAATTCTGCTTTTAATTTGATCTTATGATTGTTACATCATTTCTTATTATTCTCCGAATCAGATGCTGTATCATTTGATTGCAGACTCTGCTGTCTCAGAATCTTGGCTGTATTTTGTACTTTAGCAGACTCTGGTTAAAACATTTTCTATTATTTTCATTTATACTCATATACCAATACTTCCCCAATATTAGGGATAATGGGAAATATTTGGATTTTAATTTTGATTCTTGAAACTTGAGGGGGTTTTGAAGGCATTTTGAAGAAGGTGATATAGGTCCAAGGTCGGACTTTACCCAGGTATTTTAAATTATTGAAGTAACATGTTAGTAGTAATAATAGTTTTGAATATCTGCCATATGAAAAAGGAGCATGAAATACTCTATAGAACAAACTGATCTGCAGTTTGAAGGGAGAATTTCTGCAATTCAGTTTGACAGTAGGAACCATAGTACTGTACATACAAGAGAAAGGAGATGGGAAAGGGACATTAGCATGCAAAATAGGGAGATGGTTATGCTCAAGTTCTTCCATTTCCTAAATACTTCCTGTGTTCTGCTCTATCTGATAAACCTTTCACAAAAAACAAACTTGCTTTGTATCAACTAACTTGGTGCAGAAATAGGAAGTTTTGGGTTTTAATTAAATGTATTGTCAGTCATGGTTTCTGCTTTTTTTTTTTAAAAGCTTTAGATGCGTTCTTTAGGTTCTTAAAGGAACATTTAAATCGACCATGGACCCATGGTTGTCACAGTTAGTGTAAAGGTAGAATTGTCTTTATTTTGCAACGTGATTTTATTATTTTCTGCTACAAATGGAGAAATTTATCTGTCTTTCAGGCTTCTGCAAAAAATGATGTTTTAAAGGTCTGCAGGAAGGAATATGAGGTATGTGTTTGTGTCTGAACATATCTGACTAAAAATCAATGGCTTTATAAATCCTATAAAAAGTATACTGTAGAAGAGGGAAAGTCCTGTCTTGTTATAATCATATTTCTGGATATGCTCATTTTCATCCAAATGTAAATCACCTCTCCCTACATTTTTTGTAAAAGTGTAAATGTCTTCTGTAAAAAGATCTTGGTTTTTATATCTTAATTTCAATGAAAAAGTTGCAACTTTCAAACTGGAGACATGGCTTCCAAGAAAGTTTATTTCATAGGAGTTTTGATCAAAGTCAGCATTCGTTGTGATCATTCATTCTGTCAGAAACTTTTCAGCTTCAACAGTGAGAGAGTCAGCTTAAAAGTGACCTAAAGAAATAAATTTAGGAAAGAATAGCCTTTTAAGTATCTTAATGTAAAACATTTCAAATATATAACTCTTTTGTAACATCAGTGAAACTGTTAATGCTTGCAGTTATTTTTACTGTCTGCTCATAGAATTAATTATCAGGGTATCTTCAGAAATCTGCCTTTACCTGTGTTCTTTATAACACAGTGTGTAGAATTGCTATTCTGCTAGGACTGCTTTTCTTTTGATCTGTTTCTTAATTAAGAATCAGATTCCTCCTGCCCCATTTCCTTCTGCCCTGAATTAGGTAGTCCTGCATCAGTTCTGCTCATAATCAACAATTCAGGATATCAGACAATTTTCTGTTCTCTTGATTTGAGCAGAATTGGAGCAGCTTTCCTGGTTTTTTTCCAGGAAGTGGTAAATTGCTTTTTTATTTTATTTCATTTTTCCTTTGGTCCTTTTATCTAAACAATCTACAGAGTATTTTCCTAGACTCTTCATTGTTGAACTTAGGTATAGGTTGTTCTCTTAAAAATGAATTTTCATTTTAAGTAGTTCTGTCTCCTGTCATGCTGTGATATGCTATACTCTCAACATCTGCAAGCTTCTCCTCTGTTATGCTGGTCTGTTTCCTTCTTTTTTTCTGGTTTTCTGCATTGCTGTAGGAGGTTGGCCAATATGGGTTGAAGGAGAACGTGAGAGGAAAGGTAAGAGAAAAAAGAATGACTTCAAAATGGTGATAGTCATCTTATTTACGTTACCAGTTTTTATCTGGAAGTTTGAAAAGTGGGTTCCTTGCAATTAATCAAGAGTGATCTTGCTGTTGTTGTACAGAAAACCTTAATGCTTTCTATCTCTGCAACACTAAAAGAGAAAGAGAGGGAGAAAAATTATAGTAGAAGGAATCAGTCTTCAGGCTGGTGGAGAAGGAAAGAATTTTTATAATGAGGACTAGGTGTAGTAGGTACAAATAGTGTGTCAGGGACAGAAATTAAGTATCTGATGTGGTAGTTCATTAGTTGTTACAGAGTTTTCTATGACAATGGGTATGGTATTACTATGTGTCCGAGCTTACAGGACAAAAAGTTGTCAAGAGTCTCCTTGGTTTTATAAAGTTCAAGGATGTTTTGCCCAAGATAGGAGATTCCACAAAATACTTCTGGAGGGAACCTGCAGTTTCCCACACCCTAGACATTCTTTCTCCTTTCTTTAAAAAAAAAAAAAAAAGAAAAAAGTTCCTGGTGCTTTGGTGTGTGTGTCCTGCTCCTTCTGTAGTCTGTGAATAGCTTCTGTGTCTGTGACCAGTACTGTACTTCGCATTCTGTGGGGTCGGCTGGGGAAGACACTGAACTGGGGAAGAAGCGGCTACTTCAAACTGAAAGAGGTGACATGAGATCAGAAACAGCTCGTGAATCACATAAATACAATGTCATATATACTGTGTTTGCCTTTGTGTTTAAGAATTCATAGTTTGCTAAAAATGAGGATCCAACTTGAGAATTAGTTTACAGTATAGATCGTTGTGCTTGTTCATCAGCACTCAAGTCTGTTGCTGAGGTATTTAATATATAAGTACATGACATAAAAGTAAAAACTAGATTAATTAAGGGTGTAAAAGTGTAATTCCTTTTTTAGTAAACACTTTTGTAACTTACCAGCTTTCTTAACTTTCTTATATACTCACATAATGATTTCCCGGAGGATTTTCACAAGCTGCCTAGAGTAGTTGACTGAACTCTGCGTAGTACTTATCTGTCATCTTTTGGGATTAGGGAAGCAACTTCATGAGTTACCCTTCATCTTCCACTGTTAGTGAGTGTGAAGAATGAGGTAAGTCTTCAAGGGTAGGACATAGGGTTCAGAGCAGTGAAGAAAAACAAACTCCAAGCAGGAGGCGCCACCAAGTTTTGAAGTTGCTAAGCAGAGTCTCAGGTTGTATAGTAGCAGAATCACTTTAGCACTGATAGCTTTTCACAAGATTAATTGAAGATGCTTCTTCTGCTGATCATATGTTTCTGGGTTACTTTTACTGTAAATATGTATGTTTCTTTTAATTTGGAGATTTTACGCATTTTAGAAAAGAATCGTGTTGGAATAAGCTATTAATTTTTGATCAGTGCATTGAAGATTGCGTGTCCTGTTAAACAGCTTTTATTTTCAAGTAGCACTGCATACAGAAATGGATAAATTTAACACAACTTGCTGAGTATTTTTAAGTGTTACCAAAAGATATTTTATTTGCCTTCTTTTGAAGAATTTTTTCTGATAGTCCTTTTTCCCATCTTCTGCCTCTCAGGTACTCATTTTGTCATCTTCATTTTTCCTCTAGTTCTATGTATCTCAACTCTCTTATCTTTCACTACTTCTTCCAGCTTTCTGCTATCCTGTTCATCTTCCTCTGTAAAGAAGGTAGGTAATAGTCAAAGAAAGAAGAAAAAAAAGAAGTGGAGACGGTATGGATTGTATGTAGGATTTTCTGATTTTCGTATTTTAAAAGTTTCATGTAAAGTGGAGGGTCAGTTTTTTTAAAAGACTGCATGGAATACGGGTAGCACTAAAATTTCCGTTAGATTGCAGCTCTTGAGTCTGTACACTGCATACTGTGAATTCACCTCTCTGCACACTAAGAACTCCAGTTTTTACGTCATGTGTTCCGAATAAGACATTCAGACTTCTCTGGGTAATTTGGCACTGTGAGAGCTTTACTGCAGTTGAGCACTATTAACATCGGCCAAGCAGTCAAAATACAACTGGGAATGTCACCAGTTATTGGGCTTCTACTCTTAAAACTAGTTTTGATGCACGGTAGTGAATGCTTTTTATATCTCTGTACTGTTTGAAGGTATTTTTGCTCTCACAGATTTGAGCACTCTTTAGCCTAATCTGACTTTGGTTTTTTACAGTTTTTTAAACACAGAAACTTCAAATGCAATGTCTGCAGCTTCAAGTGCTGTAATTCAGAGAAGTACTTACTGTGCTACAGTATTGGCTTGTCTTATCGTCTAGGGTCACATGATCCTGTTTTATGCTGACTACTAAGTACTAATTACTGCTGCTGAAAAATGCAGTCAGCAGTTTTTAGCCTGTATCTAATTGCTCAGAGACAATAGATAATAAGGAACTGTTTAGGACATTGTTTAGCTGAAGGTTCCTAAACAGTTTTAATGAACTACTAAGGCATTTGGAGTGTGTGTGGCCTCTGGAAGTACTGTTTTAGGAATTCAGGATGGACTCTGACACATTGTAGATAATGTTGTTGTCATCTGCTGGTTCCTTTTGTCTCTCTTCTCTGCTGTTCAAAGAAGGTTGATAGAGCACTCAATGATCTTGTCGAAATTCAAGTTGCACTGATTTTGTTCTACCTTAGTGTGCAAGTGTTCTCACTTCTTCACTGGCTTACATAATTGAAAATCTTGGCCTTGTTAATTACTGCAAGCTTTTAAAGTTCTTAGAATGTTCACTAGCATTTGACACTTCAGCTGACTCCACTAAACCTTAGTATGTCATCAGTTATTTTCTATCAATAAATTTGAAGATTAAATGAAGTCAAGGAGAGATTAGTGTGGTTTTCATTGCATAGAGTGTATTTTATTAAATTTAATAAATTACTAGTGTATTTGTTAACTGTAGATAATACTTACAAATTAAGATGGCCTTAATTGGATAGGATCTAGATTCAAATATTTGCCGTGGTTAGGTTGCCCAAGCTGACAGTACTAAACTTATTTTTCTGCCAAAGTTAGTAGCATACAGATACCATGATACTTTTTAGGGAAGAAAATAATCTTTTTTGGGTTTTTAGCAGAATACTCTTTAATTTCTGGTGTGAAAGAGCAGCTTCGCTGTTGTTTTTCATTCAAAACAGAAGAGGCAGCCATTTAGAATAAATGTGCTTGTAATATGAAAGCATGTCTTACAATGCAGAGGACTTCTTCCTTCAGCAAAATGTTCTGTGCTGTTTGTGTTTGGGGGTGTGCATTTTGGTTTTTGAGCCGTTACCTGCAGCTGATGAGCTCCAAAAAGAGCGAAACCAGTTAGGTCCTGCAGTACTGGCTAAAATCTTTCTTCAAGAGGGTTCTGGTGAGGAAGGCTGAACGATGTTCTCTGGTGGATAAACCTCAGTAGCCTTTTTCAATTTTCATAACACCAAAAAGAAATCTTTGAGACTTTTTTCTTTAAGGTGTACGTGGTTCTGTTGCCCATGTCTGCCTGCCACTTTCCACTTCTTCTGCTTATAGTGTCACTGACTTTAATAACCAGTTTCAGAAACATCTGTCTTTAAAAAAAGAGAAGTCTGGAAGATGGGATTAATGCATAAAACAAATCATTATGTTTTTGTTTTAGAAATTTCTATATTGACATCTTTGTTCACTTAGTAACTTAATATTCAATATTTCAGTTTCAAGTTGAAAATGGAGTATGTGCACAATATTGACTTTTTACCCTCATTTTCCTAAATCTTGATGACTTGGTTGTTCTTTTAAAAAGAACATCCTTTTCTCCTCTTTTAGTGTTTGTGTTTGGTTGGTTGATTTAGGTTTGATTTTCCTTGCCTATATCTCTCTTTTGCTTTGTTTTCTCTCTCTTTCTGTTCTGACAGTTCAATAGCAGAAGGATGCTTGAGTGGGAAAAAAAGCTTGTGATTTCTTAAATATGAGAACTACTTTATTAGAGATAGGCATCAACCTTGTGTTCTAAAATGAAATTATGGTTAGTAATTCAAATCAGACTGCCTGTCTAATGCTGTTACCAGCTTTATTTACAAACAGATGATTAGACATTAATTCTTGTTTTATATTCCCTCATGTCTCTATAGCTACACTCCTCACATGTGTACCTGTACTTTTTGGGTAACTGAACAGTTATCTAGACCTACACAAAAAGCAAAGTCAGCACCCTCACTGGCACTGTATTCTGTGGTGGCTACAGGCACTTGCAGTTTTGTGAAATATGGTGAGTTGCTGTAATAACTCAGTGCAGCTGAAGTTCTTCCTGTGCCTTTCTGCGACTGCAGTTTTTCCACACATGTTCCCTCCCAATGCTAGCCCTACAAATATACTTCTTACCTCTGGCATCTGGCAGATCCTTCTAAAAGATGGTATCTAAAAAAAGATTGTTCTATTCTATTCTGTTGAAATTGGTAAATTAAAACACTAGGAGATGAGAAACATGAGTTTTCAACAGGGCTACTGAGAAAGATCAGGTCATGAGAAGATGACGTAAAGGTGATGTAAAGGCATACGTAAGACTGTACAACTGGGAACAGGGACAGAAGAGTTGTAAACAAGGTAGAAAAGAGAAGTAAGACCAACTCCTCCTAGCAGAAATACAAGGACAATTACAGCAATTCAGCAGTCTGTGGAACTACAGTTTTAAAATACTTCTAAAATAAAAAGAATACTTACTATCTGGTTAGGGCATCCTGCCTATATGAAATTGGTGTGTAAAATTGCTGTGAGAAGATAATTTTGTCTCAACTCAAACCCTTCCTTAGAGTAGGAACATTAGTAGACACCTTAATCTCCTCAACATTCTCCTCTCTTCTGTGTCCCTTGAGCTAACAGGGCCACTGACACTGGCCTGAACTGCTTTTTAATCACTTTTTTGTATCATTCAACTTTTAAATATCATGACAGTTTTTATCTGAGTTTATTGCAGCATTATAGCATAAATCTAAGTATTGTTTGTGCTAACAGTGTGATCAACTACTTGGGTGTAACCATGACAGACAGACTTCAGACTTTCCAGCAGCCTCTACAGTCCCAGTGCATTAAGTAGTAAAGTTATGGTGTTGCTTTCTACCTGGCTGGTTTGTATGCCACCTTCTAGTGCTTGATACAGGGTGGGTGTGGAGAAGTCTAATTCCAGCAGCTTCTGAGGACAGTCAGTTTTGGGTCAGAGAGATGTGCATGGCAACTCCTATCTGACAGTTGTTTCTCTTTTCATATATGAAAGGTCCCAAAGAAACCGGGTGGCCACATCAAAACAGTGCCTTTCTGATGACCGGTGCCTGGCATCCATAGAGCAGGATGTGTGGTGCTGTAAAAATTACATGAGCCTTTAGGCAACAGTATGAATCTATTCTTTACAGATGTAGGATGGTGGCTCTGTCTACATGTTCTTTTTCCCTTAATTCTCTTGTCCCTCATCTGTGTTAAACAGATGGATGAATTACACGATTTGCTTTGTGTGTTATAAAGAGGGAAAATCTAAAGTTAATCAGATGAAAAGTTGCTACTGGGATGAGGAATGTTGCTGCAAATTCATTCTTAATCTCATAGAAATTATGCAGTATCCATGCTTTTGGGAGAAAAGATCTAAAATTTGGTAGGGGATATTCTTGGAATGAAAACAAAATGTCTGAATTGTTACTTTGTGAAGTTTGGGGTTTTTTTATGTAAGGCAGATTTTTCAATTTTTGTGTGAAGTGTACTCAATAGACCTGTTCCTTTTTCATGATCACTAAAATTATGAGTACTTGCTGTTCATGGAAAAATAACTTAAATTTTCAAGTTAGATTTGTGTTTATTCTCTTAGGGTCATTATTTCAGTGCCACATCTACCATGACTTATCCAAGGTTTAAATTAATTTCTGACTGTTAATAGAAGAAATTTTATGCTGATCATTACAGTATTGGGACTGTCCTCTTCAAAATCTTATGTTTAACTGTTATTTCACTATCTAAAAAGATATTATCCAAAAGGTGATGTAATAGAGACTATAGAAAACAGGATGGTAGCAATGTGATTTACATGGCATAAAAAGTAATTGGCAAGTTGGAACTTGGGATTTAAATTACAGCATAAAATAACATCATTAATGACATGATACAAACTGAAACATCAAGGCTTGAAGTTTTTCAAATTTAAGTGAGTCTTCAATCTTTTGGTACAGTAAATAATTCTTTTAGCTCTTCAGATTTTCATCAGAACAATATATGCAGGAAAGTTAATTCATTTGAATGCTAATTCATGCATAGAGAACCAGTCTGTGTTCTGAAGTGTTTACTCTTAAATGAACAACAGAAAAGAGAATAAAGATAGCTGTGAAAATAAAGAACATTTTAAAAAGAATCATGTTTTTCCTGAGGTAGACAGAAAACTTTCATGAGCAAAATTAAAAAAGGGAAAGCGAGATTGTCAAATTCTCTGGTTCTCTAGTGGAATACACTTGTTTACTGAGCAGCGCTTCAATGGAATAAGAAGTTCAGACTTTACAATATTTACTGATTCTGGTGTCAGGCTGTAAGATGCCTCTGAAGGTAAGGGAAAGGGAAAGTGTGAATTGTGTACTGAAGCTGCCTTGTAGACATGAGACTGACTGTTTGTGCTGCTGCTGAGAAGAGAGATACATTCCGTATTTGCCCTTCTATAGTCAGCATGACTTTGATATTCAATTTTCTCTGTAACCCTACCTAGTCTGCAGTGGGGAAAATAAGGATGCTCAATGTCCCATCCAGCCTGGTCTTGAACCCTGCCCATCCCTGGCAGATTTTCACAAAAATACCCCAAAGATTATTTGGGATAGCCACTTCTCTGCAATGCGGTAAATACTAGTAACTAGCATACATGCATAATCTAATGAACCACAGAGCTTAAACTAGGTCTGCATTTTGAGCTCTCTTCCTTGTCTTAGGTAGAGGTAGTAGCATATCTGGTACTTTCCTGTACTGAAGCAAGACTTTAATGCCACATTATGTTTGTGGATTAATCTGACGGTGTTTCTGTTTTCTTCTCTAGATTCTCTCTTCTATGTAAAACACAATTTTGTTTAATGATAGGGATAGGGGAAATGGAGATCAGAAACTTTATGAAGATGGGGATTGCGTTTTGTCACTTAATGTACCTTTATGTATTTGATCACTTTTTATAATCTGGTGTTCTGACAAGTGTAGAGATCAGGTGTGGAGGTAGTTCAAATATCTCTTCTATTTCACAATCATGTAATTTTAAAGTCTTTGATAATTGGCAACTACATTTTGGAATTTCAAACTCGTGACTTCATCTTTTCATAGAGGTACAGAAAGTTTATATGCAGTATCTAATTTTTTTAAGAAATGTACCTTTTCAGTGAGGCAAAGACTGGTTGTTTTGGGCAAGAGTTCAGTAGTCTTGAGGGAGGTGATTTTACCCCTCTGCTCTGCTCTGGTGAAGACCCCACCTGGAGTACTGCATCCAGGTCTGGAGGTCTTAGCACCTGTTGGAACAGGTCCAGAAGAGGGCCACAAAGATGATAAGAGAGGTGGAACACCTCTCCTATGAGGACAGGCTGAGAGAGCTGGGGTTATTTAGCCTGGAGAAGAGAAAGCTTCAGGGAGACGTTATGACAACTTCCAGTGCCTAAAGGGGCCTATAAGAAAGCTGGGGACAAACTTCTTGGCAGGGCTTGTTGTGACAAGGGTTAATGATTATAAATTAAGAGAGGGTAGATTCAGACTAGGTATAAAGAAGACATTTTTTTATGATGAAGGTGATGAGGCACTGGAACAGGTTTCCCAGAGAGGTTGTGGGTGCCCCATCCCCGTAAGTGTTCAAGGCCCCATTGGATGGGTGTTTGAGCAACCTGGTTTAGTGGAAAGCGTCCCTGCCCATGTCAGGGGGTTGGACTAGATGACCTTTAAAGGTCCCTTCCAACCCAAACCATTCTATGATTGCTCTGTGGATTAGAGACCTATGAAACAAACCAGCAGGGTGTGTGCATTTCCCTTCTTCTGTCTTTTAATATGTATGTTCCCCCAGCTGTGCCTTTTGGCTGCAGTTTGAGGGAGTTGACTGCATGCTTTAGCATTTAAGGTGTATTGTTGTGGAGTTGTTGTGTTGAGATTTTCTATTTGCATGTATGTATCTGTGCAGAGTTCTTTTTTTTTTTTTCCCCTAGAATCTTTAAAATTATTGTCCTTAAAAAAACCCCAAACCAACCAACCAAACATATTGGGACACCCTAATATAGCATTCTGTTTCTAAGTTAGTCCAGGAAAGTCTTCCAATTTCTTTGCTTGCTTGACTATTTATCTTGAGTATTTATTTATTATGAGTACACACAGAACTCAAGTGACCCCTGATCTTTTGATTTCCTGGTTTCACTGTTTGTATAGTGTTTTTGTTTTAATCCAATCCAATTGGAGCAAATAATACAAAAGATTTATTCGCTCATTATCAAAAATGACTGGACACAAATATTTATTCAAAGTTTTCTGGCTTGTAACACTGTTTTTGTTTTGATTTCAGAATGCTCTCTTTAGTTGTATTAACAGAAATGAAAGTAAGTATATAATAGTTTGTTTTGTTTATCTTTTATATCATTCTATCCTTTTTTCTCTAAAATGTAAGAAATTGTGGAGGTGTACATTTACACAAACACATGGATTCAGTTCCATAGAAGGACAAACCACATGCATAAATGGTCTTAGTCAAGTGATTAAGGGAGGAGTTGGGCTCAATGATCCTTGTGGGTCCCTTCCAACTCTGCATATTCTGTGATATCATTTACATCAGTTTTTAATTTCTGTATTTGTATTTGTCTTGTCTGTCATTTTTTCTTTCTGCTTTGTTCATTTGATGAGTGCAAAATTAAATGCAGAGTTGAAATTGTGAAGAACCATGCAAGTGTTTTATTGCCTGATATCTGTCTATATAAAATGAAATCAGTGTCTCAGAATTCAATCTAGTAGAAATAGTTCTCAAGAACTATTATATATATTTAGCAACATACCAAAAATGGGTGAATCATATTACCATCTCTCTGGCTTTTTTGAATGATACTACTTTCATATTTATTTGTTTATTAGTAGTATTTCTCTAATAATTCAATTGTAGGACAAGTCTGGTTACTTTAAATAAGAACAGAATAGCTGAAGATAAGATTCAGCTGGCTCGCTGGTCTCTTGAACTTGAGTTCAAGGCAGCTTTAGTGACTTTTTTCTTCTGCCAAACAAGGAAATGTAATTTGGCTAGTTACAGATATTTCCAGTCATTTTGTAGACAAAGGTATTTTAATAGAGCATAGCATTTTTTTTTTTATTATTTTCCCCACAGTACTAGCTTGAGCATCATTGTGTGTTGTACAGTCATGCTCACTTCTTCATTTCTCTGTATAGGAACCCATACATTTTCTATGTTTGTTTGCTTCCCCAGTGGGGTCAGTCTGTTGCAGTTACGCAGGTCATCACACAAACTGCCGGGAATATTGTCAAGCAATTTTTCGGACAGACTCTTCTCCTGGTCCTTCACAAATTAAAGCAGTTGAAAATTACTGTGCATCTATTAGCCCTCAGCTTATACACTGTGTGAACAACTATACACAGTCATATCCAATGAGAAATCCTACAGATAGTAAGTACAAAAAAATCCTTCTTTACTGAAACTTATAAAAGATACTAAAAATGAGGACTGTATGTACGTTTTATATAAAATGTGTTATTGTATAAGACTATTGCATAAATTGTATTAATGCATTTCTGTGTTATAACTGTAATTATATGAATTTCTATACTGATAACTTTTGGGTTTAGGTGCATTGTTGATTTCTATTTATTTTTAAGTTTTACATATTGATTTTGTGTTCTTTTTTTTTCCATAGTTGGTCTGTATGCATTTTAGAGAAACAATGTTATTTGAGATTCTTTGGAAGGGAAGAAGCCCCCTTCAAGCACTTTTTCTCTGAGGGCTGTTATGCCATGCATCTTGAATGTTGTATGCTTGACCATTATTTATTAAATTTTTAACAGGTTTGTATTGCTGTGATAGAGCAGAAGACTATGCGTGTCAAACTGCTTGTAAAAGAATTTTAATGTCAATGAAAACAGAGCTTGAAATTGTTGATGGACTTATAGAAGGCTGTAAAACAATGCCCCTCCCTCAGGATCCACTTTGGCAATGTTTTCTTGAGAGTTCAAGATCTGTTCACCCAGGAGTCACTGTGCACCCTCCACCTTCAACAGGCCTCGATGGAGCCAAGCTCCATTGCTGTTCTAAAGCAAATTCTTCCACATGTAGGTCAGTGTCTCCCTACCCTCATTTCCAATTGTGAAAGTCCTTCAGAATTTGTCTCATTCCAGACCTTTGCCTGAATCTTGCTATGTATGTTAGATAGAAATTTCTAGAATTCTGAGAAAAAATACAGGTTTAGATAGTTATTCTGTCCAATACTTTGTATCTCAAAACATACTTTCTGTAAGAGGGTTCAACTCTTTCTCACATTTAGCACTGGCTTATTACAGCAGACGCAGTAAGTTAACAAAACCTATACTATATTTGTGGTCATAATAACCAATATTGCAACCTCTGGTCAAGAGGTCTTAACCAGAACTCAACAGAGCCAAGAGGACAAACTCTCAGGTGTCTGGTTACTTCATGTTAAAACCTTAGCAGTTTTCCTTACTAGATGCTCTTCTCATTTTTGTCAATGAAAAATAACCTAGGTTATTTAGTAATTAAATAAGGGAACTAGCTATCCCAACATTGAAAAAACCCCAAAGGTTTTCAGCAAAGAGTTGCATGCTTGCAAAAAACTGTTATAGAAGCATTTTTAGTTTAGTGTGATTTTTCTGTCCACGTTAAAAACAGATGATGATTGCATTTTAAATGCATCAGTATATCTAAATAAGTTGCAAACTTTGATTTCTGAGCTGTTGCTTCCTTTGATAAAAAAGTTTCCAGTAACAAAACAACAGATCCTGAATTAGCAGGATCAATAATGAGTTTAGTAGTAGAGCCCTGGAGTTGTTATTTCTTAGAACGTTGTAGCATAGGCAGTTGATACAATATCTTCTACTCGCTTGCTTTGACAATGAGTTCTAAAAATGGATCCTTCCTTCAAGTTTTCAACACAAAGGAGATCTAATAGCACAATGAAGTTTCGTACCTTCAGCTGGGATGGGAACAGTGGCAGCTTGTAGGATATTGCTGTGAATAAAGTGAGTTGATTGTTGCTGACACCAGGAAACATCTCAAACAAAAGCAACAAACAGTACCCCTGTTTCAAACATCTGTGCAAAAGAAGGAATGTATTTTGTTTGACAGTCATTTCTGTAGGAGAAGAAAGTGTTATTTGAAGCTGAAGGATGGGTTTACAAGTTGCTCATTATGATGTCAACCTAGATTTATTACAAGTAAAATTAGCTGGGCTAGTTCTCACCTCAAAGTTATAAGTTCGGTTTCCAACTATTACAGTTTTATTGGATATTATGGTTTTATATTCTGAAGTCTTTCAGTCTTACTAGCTCAAAGATTGGTTCACATTCTTAGGCAAAATGGAAACTTAGAAAACACAAAGAGGGGTTATTTTCTTTGAGCACAATGTTTGGATGCCCTTGCAGACTTTCTGGGCTCTAAAACAGTCTTCTATGGCAAGTATAGACTGTTGTGACCAGCAAAGAAATGATGGGCTCTGCTATATCTGAGTGCCTGCTGTTCTTTAATTTTATTTTCTTCATCTCTATGTTTTTTTCAGAGAGCTCTGCACTAAACTTTATAGCACGAGCTGGGGCAATTCACAGAGCTGGCAAGAATTTGATCGCTTTTGTGAGTATAATGCAGTTGAAGTTTCCATGTTGACCTGTTTAGCAGATGTACGAGAACCTTGTCAGCTGGGCTGTAGAAATCTTACTTACTGCACTAATTTTAATAACAGGTAGGAGAGAGACACTGAATATTTTATAAAGGAATTCCTGTGCTTTGATTTAAAAAATAAATGTTTTTCAGACTTATTTTGAGATTGTATGTAGCTGTCTTTCTGCAAATATGTTTTTAGTTAATTTAAAAATAAATAATTTTTTCTAGAATGAACATTTAGAAATGTATTTAACAACAGATATAACAAAACTTACAAGAATAAAAGCTAACCCATAAAGTTGTAAAATGTCACAATGTATTAGCAGCATATTCCTCTGTCTTTCTGTATAGACAAGTAAGCCATGATTACTGAAATGTTGTGTATTATAAATAAGGTTAAACTGCTTGTTAAATTTACATGTTACTCATTCTCAAAATTCCTTTTATTGGAGACATATTTTTGTAGGTTTATACTCTATAGGACAAAATGCATGACTTAAAAGTGGTGTCTGAATTAGTAATTGCAAGGTTACAAATTAAATAGCTAGACTTGAAAAAAAAAAAGATTTTATTAGCTATTAGAGATCATGGGGGTTTTTTTTAATAATATGCAGTGGCATGAGCATTATATAAGTAGTAGAATCACAAGCCTGAGTAAATATAAATGATAAATCAACTCGCATTAGTGATTCACCAGGAAACATACACATAGATATTTGGGGTATCTGGGATATTTGCTCTTAAGTCGACTTCCTGTAAGAAATATTTAAGATCCAAGAGATAGCGGTGAGAAGGGAGTTTCAGCCTTGAGTCCTAAAGAGCTTGTTTTCCTTAAAGACAGATTTCAGATTGATTTTAATCTTGCTTAATTATGGAAGGGATTAATTTCTTGTCTATCATAAAAAGCAAGCCACATCAAGGTTTAGAATTCATATGGTGAAAGGTAAAATGTGTGGTATTTTCTCTTTTTTTTTGGGTACATGCCATATCTTATCTTCTTTTTTTTTAAGGCCAACAGAACTTTTTAGGAGCTGCAATACTCAGTCAGACCAGGGAGCCATGAATGACATGAAGCTATGGGAAAAAGGAAGTATTAAGATGCCATTTATAAGTATTCCTGTGCTTGATATTAAAAAATGCCAACCAGAAATGTGGAAGGCAATTGCCTGCTCGCTGCAGATTAAACCTTGCCACAGCAAATCTAGAGGAAGTATTATCTGCAAGTAAGTACTGGGTGGGGAGGGAACAGTTTATAGGTTCTACTAAGGATTTTAATGAGAACTGAAAAGCTGCTGTAGAACTTTGTTTGATCTCTGTTGAGAAAACATGGCAAGGCAAACATGGAAGGAATATTAAGTTTCATAGTTGCCACTGCTTAAATCTCCATCACTGTAAGTGCCTGTTAATGAGGGGCGTTCATTGGAAAGTGGATTTATTGTTTGGGTTTTTTTGTTTTTCCATGGTGTCTGAAACCTTTACTCCTTTTTCTGTTTTGAGACCTACTGGTGGTTTTCAGCTGACAGAAAGGTCTGAAAAAAGAAGATTATTTTTTTAAAAAAAAATTTTGAAAGTAGGTGATTGGGTAGAAAAGAGAGCAATTAATAGTACAGGTAGTAAGGCAGAGTTCAACTCATATTAGATATTAGTAAATTAAGGAAATCCTTGGTCTTGGAAGATACAAACCTATGATAGCATAGAAAATGAAGATCACCCAGCCCAAAGTACTATAAGCAGTAGTTTCTGTCTTTGTGTCACAAATTTGTTCCTTCCCACTGTGTAAAATGTAGCATATATCTAAACACTGTTGTGAGGCAGAAGGGGAAAGTTGTGGATTCAGGGAAGAGAATAATGTAGAAAGAAGTCTTTTTCATATAAGATCTTTTTTCTTCAAATAGTGTTGATGAAATTCTGTTTCTTTATTTATCTGAAGATCAGATTGTGTGGAAATATTGAAGAAGTGTGGAGATCATAATAAATTCCCTGAAGGTCACTCAGCTGAGAGTATTTGTGAGCTCTTATCTCCAACAGACGACTTGGAGAACTGTATACCATTGGATACTTACCTGAGTAAGTATCAACATGCCTATGCAGCAAAATTAGAAACCAAGATACTTTGAATGCTTATCATTACTTTTACTAGTTTTCATTATTTCTTTAAAATAAAATTGTATTGGATTTGAGACATTTTATTTAATGTATTAGGAAATTGGAATTTTCAAGTTGCCGTAGCTCATTACCTTTATTCTTTTTTGTATTGGGTATATGTGGCAAGGTTGTTTTGGTAGCAGTGGAGGCTGCAGGGGCTGTATGGGAAGTATCAGGGCTGCACTGTGCCAGACACAATGAGCCCACCACAGGCCAAAGCTGAGCCAGTTAGCCAAGTTTGTGGTGCCCCTGTGAAAAAAATTTTTAGAAAAAATGCAGAAAGTGCCAGACAGTTGGAGGAGAAGGGAACAGGCAGAGTAGGAAACAACAGAGGTTAGCACCAAGGTCAGAGGAGTTGGCTGAGCAGATATCCATAAGGCAGCCCTGGGGGACCTCAGGCCCCATGTATTCCCTGGAGGAAGCTGCAGCCCATGGAGAGCCCATGCTGGAGCAGAGGAAAGGTACGAGAAGGAACGAGCAGCTGAAGAAACTGCTGTGTGCTGACCATAGTCACCATCATTCCTCCTGCTTCTCAAACCCTACTGCATTACTTGGGGCAGGGGCAGAGAAATCTAGAGTAAGGAAGTGAAGGTGAGCCTGGGAAAGGGAGGACGAAAGAAGTTGCTTTAATATTTGTTGGGTTTTCCCCCCCATTATCTATTATGTAATTAGATATTTATTTTAGTTAGTGATACATTTAACTAATTTTCCCCAAGTCAAGTTTTGCCTGCAATGGTAATTCTTAGGCAATCTCCCTATTATTTCAGCCCATGATCTTTTCTGTTCCTATGCTACCTATTTTCTACACCCATCGGCTTTGGGGTGAGGGACTGGGTGGGAGTTTGGCTGTTAGCCAAGGCTAACCCACCACACTTCTCTTTTGGGGACATCATATGTTCAGTACAAGCACACTAACATGTATTATCTAACATCAATGATTTTTAGCTGCTTGAAAATACACATGATTTAAAGTCTTCTTGATATACAGAATTACACTTTGCCCAGCAGATAAGCTCCGTTCTTTAACTGTGCAGTTAGAATAACCAAAAAAACCAAATTAACCCTTGGGGCAATAGAACACAAGTTTAGTAGCTATATGGAAGAATTAAGGTTTCGTGACTCTTGTTTTCTTCTAGCATGTCTTCTCCCTCAGTGTGGGACACCATTCTATTAATAAAATTTTATTTTGATTCTAGGCTTCATTTAAATGCATCTTTTTACATTTTTTTCCAAAACTGCTCTACCCTATTACTACTTCCTATTGCATATTAATCTCTGTAGGATTTAGACCTTTTTTAGCTTTATAGGATTTGTCTGTTTTAGACCTTCTTCCAAATTAAATTTTGGTATTTCTTTCTCGGAATCCCAGAAACTCTGAAAATAGTAACATTTTGGTTAGTGAAAGCATGCCTCGATAAATAAATTGTTACCAGAGAGACAAAGTATTGAAGCTTTGGTTTCTTCTTTCCATTTAGCTGCTGCTTTCCAATGTTGTCTTCCCTATAATCTTGTAACAGGAGAGGATTAATAATGAGTTTAAGGGAAAACAGAAACAAATGTTTATCAATGATAGATAAACTTGATAGGACTTGGTCAAACTTCAGGTGTGCTGGAAACCTCTAATTTGTTAATCACTGACTATGGAACTGCCAGTCCTTGTCAGTTTGTATTTGTCATATAGAGAAAATGAGTGGAGAAACAAGATAGAGGAAATATATTTTGCATGTGAAGAATCATCTGGGTCATTATTTCCAGGGCTGAGGACTAAGCTACTGAAATAAGTTAACTATCTTGACGTGCCAAGCTCCTACAACTATAATTTAAAAAAAAAAATAAGACTTCACAGAATTGTAAGAAGTATGTAAGAAATTCCATGCCTTACTGAAGAAAAATAAACCTCAAATCAATAGAGATGCTGTATATTCTGTTTTCAGGCCCAAGTTCTTTAGGTAACATTGTAGAAGATGTTACACATCCATGTAATCCAAATCCATGTGCAGCTAATCAGTTATGTGAAGTAAATAGAAAAGGATGTCAATCTGGAGAGCTGTGTCTTCCATATTTGTGCGTGCCAGGTAAGCGTTTTTGGAATTCTATTTACCTGAATTTTACTGATAAACATATGTTACTGAAATTCTCTTGAAGGTTTTAGAGTGAATTGCTGTGCCATGGTTTAACCACAGTCAGCACCTAAGTACCTTGCAGCTATTTTACTTTCCCCTCCAGCGACCCCCAGCCTGGAGAGGAGAATCAGGAAAAAGGTAAAACCCATGGGTTGAGAAAAGAACAGTTTAATACTTGAAATAAAGTTAATAATAATTGTGATGATGAAAACACTGGTGGTGTCTTAACTTCTGCACCATGTGTAATTGTGAGCTGACTGGGGAGAAAACCTCATGTAAAATGAGTTTCAGCTGCCTAACTTTGGAATGTCAGACTTGGATGGTGTTCATAACAAGGGTCACATTTACAAAAGGAAGTGTGAGACTCTGCGATGTCCAACTTCTACAGCCTTTTCATTGTTCCACCTTAAATCTGGTAGTACTTCCCACAGTTTTTCCCCTTTCTTTAAAGCAAAAGGTATCATTCAGTGACATGAGAGATCACCTGTACTTCTTGAAGCAGAAAGTTTGTATTTGGTGACCACTTGAACACGTGTATTGGGAGAGACTGAACGAGCGGGAGCGACACTGATTGTTAAACTGAATTGCATGAAACGGCCTCCTTTCTAGGGGAAGTGCTAGAGAACATTGCCATAACTGTCTCACGTCAGTTCTCCGAGCCTCTTTTGTTCCAGCAGTTCTATGGCTGATCAGCAGTTTCTCCAGTGGTTTTTAATTACAGGTGAAAGCTGGATTTTGCTTCACTTGTACATCTGCAATACTTGTGCTCTTCTAAAAGTGAGGATAGACTTAAGTTCATTCTTCATGTGAACCCAGGGACATTGGTTTGGTTTGGTTTCTATAACCCTTACAAAATAATTTTACTTTCCTGAAAAACTGAGCATTATTACTGTAGAGGTTGTATTGTTTTCACTTGCTGCAAATGTCATTCAAAGTCATCTGAAAAAAAGCTCACACAGAGGTGTTGAAGAGACAATTTGCTTCTTCTAAAGGTTGGACAGTGACTTTTATGTTTGAATTCAGTCTTTTTATTGGCTGAAAGTTGCAGGGGATTTGTTGCAGTTCATCACTTACAGTATTATTTTAACCTACTATTTATGTTATTATTTTTCTTTGCAATTTTTAAAACCACTTTTCCATTCTTTCTCTTTAAAATCCACTTTTCCTGCTTTTTCTCCGTTTCTTCCCACTTCACATCTACTTGTAAGCCCTTCAGTGTTCACTTAAGAGGTACAAGTAGGGAGGAAAGGCACAATAAAATATGTGAGAGAGGAGAAATGATTGGGCTTTGCTTGCGAGACCCTTTAATTCAGATTCTGTATTGGAGAGAGTGAAGCATATGTGGCATTTATCATATAACCTATGTTTCATACTACTACGGAACTGTGGAAAAAAGTCTAAAATACTTGAGAATTGTTGGAATAACAAGTCTGTTTCTCTGAAGTACCATTTTCACAGGTACTTCAGAGCACTGTCTCAAGCAAGTATCCTCTACTTCTGCTACTTGTTGCCTCTGTGAAATGAATTTGTTTAAAGAGCAAGAGCAAGGCTGCTCTAGGAACACCTTATGTTTTTCACAAGTCATAGAATAGTAGCAGTAGTGGCACTTGTCGAAGTATTTACTAAATATGAGCTAAAATTCCTCCTTGTATACAGGCTGCAAACTGGGAGAAGCCTCTGATTTTATTGTCCGCCAAGGTACACTTATCCAGGTGCCATCCTCAGCTGGTGATGTTGGTTGTTACAAGATTTGTACCTGTGGACACAGCGGATTGCTAGAAAACTGCATGGAAATGCGTTGTGTTGATCTACAAAAATCATGCATTGTTGGAGGACAAAGAAAAAGTAAGTATTGGAGAAGTAATGTATATAGCACACACTCCTTGAGTTATGAATTTTGAGCTATATGAGAAGACAGGATCTGAATGCAGAGTTTATCATAAAATATAAAATTTGATGTTTGCTTCCCTATATATAATACTTGGTTAATTCCTGCATATGCTGGAGGGTTCCATTGTTGAAATCAAAACTGAACTGTTTCTGTCTCAACCAATCCAAGTCCTGTGTGAAGAGTGTTCTTAATACACCATTTCCTTTTAGCATGGGGTGGTTTCTTTACTAGCTCCAAATGGTTTGGAGGTTTTGGGTTTGGTTTGGGTTTGTAGGGGTTTTTTTCTTCCACGTGGTTTAAATACATGCATGAGCTCCAAAGGTTTGTGTTCCCACTCCAGTGGCTGACGCACAGACCTCTTATCCTACTTATTGTTTCATCCAGCTTAAGGTTTGTTAGTGCTTATGCATATATTCAGAGTAGGAAGCACACACATTAAATGGGTAAAAATAGGATTGGATTAAAAATACAGGATAGATTGTGGTGATCAAGTGCAGGGTACAGTGAGAGAGGCAAACTGTCCAGCTACCTGTCTACACTCAACCATTCCATTTTTCCCCTTTTTCCTCCGCTTTCTCACATATTTTCCCGCTTGATTCGTCTTAATTCCTCCTTTTCCTCATCTTTGGTCCTTCCACTAAACATCCTATAATAAATTTTGCACAGTCTTAAAATTCGCCTCCCTTGGCATCACATAATAAATCTGACATCCATTTAGGGAATGATGCTGGTTTAGGTTTTGTGTGGTATTCTGGGCATGACATTGGTAGGTTTCACATTAAAGACATTGGTTTAAAAATAGTATTTAAAATGCTGTTCTGCTAATGTTTACAAACATGTTAGAAATACATACCTGTCATAGTCTGTCCTCTGCACTTGGATTTCTTTGAAACCTTCATAGCCTGTAGTTAAGTATCACAAGGCAGCCTATGCCTTTCAGAAGAATAAACTTAACTGCTTTTTTTGAAATTAAATTAATATTAAATAAGAATTATAGTTTAATATATTAATTATCATATGCCAAAAAATTGAAGATGTAAGCAAATACCTTATGATGATAAAGGTATATTGAACACTGTGGTTCTTTAAAGGCTTCCTCAGCATGGCGGCTCTAGACCTCCTGCCAGGTAACTGTAAGATGAACAGCTTTTTATTTTAACAATAAAAGCATACTATCTCTTTCTTGACTTAGATTTAAGTTATTAATTTTCAAGATAACTTTACTCTTACTGCTTAGAGATTAAATTGGTACAGCTAACAAGGATGAGTGGGATTCTACCTAACCTGACAGTCAAAGGAGTTAAAAGAGGTGTGACAAGTGATGCATCTTAAAAGACTGTAATGATTTATTCTCAGATTTATTCTTTACTTGAGAACTTTAAATGTGTATTTTTGTCATGTAATCTCGGAAAAAGAAAACAAAATAAAAAAGCTTCTACTACAATAGGGGAAATATTAAAAATGTCTTGAACATAAAATGGAGTCTGTGCCGAACTGTGACTTGTATGAAGTTGATGTCTTTGTATCAGTCAGCAAGCAAAAGATTCTCTGCTAGTGAACAGTTACATATTTCAGCACTGGACACTGCTTAGTGTCTGTAAATCAGCCCTTTTAAAATACTGTCAGACTGACACCCAAGCATAATTAAAACAAGTTAAAGATACCTAATCAGTCCAAAATAACGGAATTACTTTTTTTTTACCATGTGATAAGAAAGAGTTATTTTCACATTAAGTAATTAAGCAGAGCTAAATAATCAATTCTACAACTATTTTCATCACACAGAAAAGCACTTTCTATGTTCCATGGAATGGAACAGGGTTTTTTTTTAATCTGGAGGGTTTTTGTTGGTCATCCAAAGAAGATAAAAGTCAGCCAAACATACTTAAAACTTATTTTTTGTTGTAAGATCTGTACTATTTGTTCATGGAAACAACACTGAAAACATCTTAACCTTAATGATATATTTAATGGGCAGTTATAGAAAGTGTCTGATGAAAGTAGATACTTTTAAAATACAGCAGTTAGCAAATACAGTATTTAAATAGTGACTGTAACCTTTTTATGGACCCTTCTGTCCAAAGAAACTTGCAGTTTTTCAGATGATTGGTGAAAATAATCACAAAAAATGTCTGAAGCTATATTTGTATTTTAGCACAATATACAGCTCGCATTTGTTCTGGTAACTGTAACAACAATATGTGTAGCTGGTAGGTATTCAGTAAGTGCTGAAGTCCATTTAAAAAACAAACCAACAAACTACCACAAACCCAAAGCCAGGCAGCTTCCTTTCTTTTGCCATAGTGACTCCTTAAGTGTATGTAGTGATCAAGACTAGGTATTATGTAATAAAAGATAAAAATTACTAGATTCCAAAGTCGTTAGATGATGTATTGAAAACAAAGAATTAAAAGTTTATGGCCACCACATGAACTTTTTTTGGTGACTATATATTTAATTGGGTTTTATTGGTAAAAAGCCAGGGTTTAGTCATAAAATTTGAACTGTGGTTTTTAAAACCACTCTCTATAAAGCAGACAACACTGGAATCCTTTAACTGACACGGAAGTTTTTTGTGCTGTCCATTGACTCCAGGTAATGAAATGACTGCTGATGATGAAAAAACAGATTGCTGTGTGCACTCTTTGATAGTGAAAACCAATAATCTTGCACAGTTTTCAAGTGATCCTGAGTCAGTTACTCTGAAGAATCACCTAAGAGATCCAGTGTTTGGCATTACCTTCAAACCTTGGAAACTTTTCTTCCCTACTGACAAATACCTTCATCCTTGAGTAGTACTATGGTTTAAACAGAACTTTTTGTGCTACAGAGGCTTTCTCTCCCATCCCCTCTTGTTCTGCTCTCCTTTACCTAGGAGCATCTCTTCTGAATAGCTCCAATGCTGAAGATTTTCCTTGTGCCCCTGTAATATTTTTCAAAAATTCTTATTCTCAATCTCAGCCCTTTGAAAAGAGATTAGAGGGAACTGCCTTATTTTGTAAGGCACGATTACTGTTATATTTTCTTGAAGAGCTGTGTATTTGTTGATGAGTTTGGTTATGGATAGATCGGCTGTTATAAACATGAATTGATTTTACGTAAAACATACATCACAGTGAAGGGCAGCCATATGGACAGTTCAGAAAACAAAACTGGAACTGCTAAACTGAAGAAAAACTCCATAAATTTGCAGTTGTATTCTTGGATTCAGGTATGAAAAAATTACTGATTTATAAAATGCATTTCAGTCCATTGAAGACTGGCACTTTTACCTCTTGACAAATGTACACACAAAGGAGAGAAACGAGCACTACAGAGGAGTTGTGCTTTGTGTGAGATTATGGCTAAAAGTTCAGCAGTCCTATGTAAATTTAATTTAGCAGAAGAATGTGTTTTACAAAAGCTTTACCTTTAAAAAACCATGGAGCTTGCTAGCCAGAATTTATCGTTCTTAAAAAAACACAGAAAAACCTAACTTATATAGGCTTTGAAAGGAGTAAGTGCTTGCTTCCCTGGTTAACTAATTAATCACAACCACATGTGAACAGACTTTTCCTTTAAATGAACAAAGCAAAATTTGAAATCTGAAAAAAAAGGTTAGAAATTTCAGTGGGAAAGTAAATTGAATAAGGGAAATTACAGAAACAATTAATAATGAAAATGTAATATTGATGTTTTACATATGAATATGTAATCTTCTGGTATATTTTCATTAATTGTATGTATTTACTTTAATTTATTTTAAGGCCATGGAACATCCTTTAATATAGATTGCAATGTCTGTTCATGTTTTGCTGGAAACTTGATTTGTTCTACTCGTCAGTGCCTAACTGAGCATAGTTCAGAGGACGAACGTCAGAAGTTTACAGGTAACTTCCAAACCATGAAAACTATAAGCTTAATATTTTTTAGAGCAACGATTATCAGCTTAATTCCTTTTACAGTATTAATGTTAAATACCTGATAATTTGTTATTAGTATGTTTTTTTTAACTTTTTTCTCATGTCCAACCCACACTGCAGAAAAATCACATACCTTTAAAAAAAAAAATCAACACTGAAAAATAAAATGTCAAATAATATGTAAAAATAAATAGAGACAGGGTATTGCCACTGGGTCAAGAGATAAGGAGTTTGGGGGAACAAATGGAGAAAGCTCAGTGGAATCAGCAAGGAGACAGGGCCCAAACTTTGCTTCTGGCTACTTGTAAGTGCCTGTGATCTACAGCATTGCTAAAGGACAGGAGGGACAAAGGGGCTGAAGACTCTTTGCTGGAAGGCAAAGATACCTTAGTGACCCCTTGTGTATCTTCTGTCATAGCAAACGAGTGTACACCAAGTTCCTGTTCTGTGTGTTGCTTTTCCAGGTTTACCATGTAACTGTGTGGATCAGTTTGTGCCAGTATGTGGTCAAAATGGACGCACCTACCCAAGTGCATGTATAGCTCGTTGTGTTGGGCTCCAGGACAATCAGTTTGAATTTGGATCATGTATTTCCAAGGATCCTTGTAACCCTAACCCTTGTAATAAAAATCAGAGGTAAAAGCAGAATATGTTTTTAAGCTTTTCTAATCTTCTACTTATAAAGTAGATTTATGTTTTCTTTGAATGTGTTGTATATTGTAGGAACATTGTATTTTTGGGATACTCCAATAAAAATAACTTTTGAAGTAGCTACTTGTTTTTATCATAGCAATAACTGCCAGGTTTTGGTTCCACTTATGTAGTGCTATATCAATTAAATTCATTTTGCAGATCTCATTTTTAGCGATAAAAGAGACTTGATACATACTGTCAAAAGTGGGAGAATCAGATTCTGTTGGAGTGGCAATAAGTGTCATATTACTACTTTGTTTCACACCTTCTTTAGGAGCTTACGAAGAAGACCTGCATCTGAATTCCAGACTTGGAGTCAGTCTCGCTTATTCAGTCAATAAAGCAAAATCTGCATAGACAAATATACTAAAACAAAAATATGCTTTGTACTAGTTTCAGGCAAAAAGAAAATCTGACCTTTCTTACAGAGATCAAAGGCTGTGGCTTATAATATTGGTCTCTGTCTTCAATTTTCTCAGTGTTGTGCAATACTGCTGTCTCCTTTGAATTTGTGCATTCTTCTGTTTTGAAAGAAAGCCGTCATAAAAAGTTGTGTAATACTGTGCTCTCATGAAAGCTGATTGTAGCAATTTTATTTTTTCCTTTTTCTGCACTTAAAATGCCTTGATGCAGAAAACTACTGAGAAAACAGTGTAGTTTTGTAGCTGTAATACCCATTACAGCATTCAAAATTGGAATTTCAAAGCTGCATTGTGGATAAACACTCTTTACTTTTTATATTTGAAATTTGGAGGATACAGAGAGGTTTTGTTTTTCCAGTTTTTCAAAATACCATTATGCTTAGAACTTCAACTTGTCGTATAAGTAAAGGACTGTGCGTAGTACATTTTTCTGGGTCAGTTTGACAATGCAGCATAAACTAGACATGGTCATCTTAAAATGCTCCTGATGCACTGTACTATTTTATTATCTATTTAAGATCTTATATCCACTTGTGAAGTGTTTAAATCTCAGAATTTCTAAGTCTTCCCTAATGTGAAAAGACATACGTGTAATGCATAGGATCAGCAGCACTCAGGGAGAATAAAGACATATTGTACATAATCCAGTGGTAGCAGCACTGCTGTCTCTTATAGAAGGAATTGGTTGTTTAAAAAAGCCATTAGAGCTTTTATCAGTCTGTTCATCAGGCTTTATTGGCTGGCATTTCTCTAGCAGAGGAATGTCTTGCAGGGTCTATGGCAAATCTTTTGCAGATAAGACCATGGAAGGTACATACTTAATAAAAGGGGAAAGAATTTCTGCTGTTTACTGGTCTGTGGAGGCTTCAGATGAATGGCATGCAAAAAAGTGTTAATACAGGGTTTTTCCCTTTGTTTGCAGTCATTCCCAAGATTGGATGTGATACAATACTCTGAACCTACAAAGCTAGCATCTAATTAGATATTTGTAATTGAAACCATTTAATCTTCTTGTAGGTCTTGTTTTTACTTCTTTCTCAGGGATGGGGGAGACAAGACCTTTGCAACAGAATCTTTTTCTCTTGCACTATTTTCTTGTTTTCTCTAGCTTTTCTTAAATATTCATTTACAAAATGAAGCATGGGAGTAGGTAAGAAGTTTATCCAAGCCTTTATTGAGAATCCATTGAAAAACATGCGGTAAAAGATAAATGTTGGTGGGAACACATTGACTAAACGTGGTGTGAAATTGTTCCAGGTTTGTGATGAGACCTGAAATTGGCTATTCAGAATGTTTTATCACTTGTATTTCCTGCAGCTCTGCTTAACCACAGTTAGCTCTAAAGTACTGGAGATATTTCACTGAAAGTATTTTCCCTGAATATTTTGGGACTTAAAAAAAAAAATAATCCTATGACATGATAAGAAATTACTATTATTTTCGGCAGGTGCATACCGAAGAAACAAGTTTGCTTGACTAGTTTTGAAAAGTTTGAATGTAGCCAACATGAATGTGTGCCAAGGCAGTTAAATTGTGACCAGACACGAGATCCTGTTTGTGACACAGACAATGTGGAATACAGTAACTTGTGTACTCTGTACCAAAAGGGAAAAAGTTTAGCATACCGAGGACCATGCCAGGTAGGAAGTAGCAATAAATATCAAATCTTCTTTGTCCTTTGATGTTGCAGTTTGGGGTTGGTTTTTTGGTTGGGTTTTTTTTGCAATATTGGTTTTTTTGCAGTATTCTCTTTGGTTTTTGTAGCTTAATCGTTTAAAAATTTAATTGTAACTAGTATAAAAATACTCTCACAAACTTAGATTCAGAATTTTGTCAAGTGTTTCTCTGCTTTAGTTAACTGTTGTCTCAAAAACAATCAAAAGCTTTGCTTATGCTTTCTTGGGGTAATGCTCTGATATTTATAGTAAGTCTTCTCTTCCTATTTTTTTTTGCTACTAAAGCTTGCACTGAGGTATGTTTGCATTAATTAGTGCAGTTCCTAGTGCTAGTTTATAGCAATTTGAAGTTGTCTTAAATATATATTAATGCCCAATCATAGAAAGTCTTTGTCTTTTTGTGTGACTTTGCCCCAGCGCTGTTCAGGATTTATTTACAGAATAGGCAGTCTGTAATACTTTTTTAGTTAGTCTGGACTGGATTAGTCTTCATATTAATTCTTGAGAAAGATTAGGATTAGGTTTAGTTTTTCCATCCCACTGCTCCCTACAAAGGTGGTAGACAAGCTATTTCTGTTGCTTTACAAGGTAAGTCAGGAGCTGCTCTGTTCCAAGTCACTGGCTTTACCATTGTTAGGCTGTTCATCTCCAGGTTTTTCTCAAATCATGAATATTTATTTGAGACCTTCTCTTGGTCTCAACTGATGGGTATGCCTAGAAGTACAAAATATATTTTCAGGGTTTTTCTGTATTACAAGTGCTATTACTCTTTTAACCCACTCTTAGTTTCTGCCTTCTGTCTTAATACCTTCTTTTTTCAGCAACCTATTACGTACAGGTAATTCTTGTTGCACACCAGATACCTCATGAGATACTCAGAAAACGTTCAGTCCTTGAACAGTAAGAATCAAAGGAATATTGCATGGCTGTTGTTTTTCTCCAGCAGTTATCTATGTCTAGTATGCACATTCATGAAGTTTTTGACACTGGTGCCTCTAAGTTTTCACTCTTGCTTTTATAGGGAAGGTGATTGCAAGATAAACTGTTTGGGGTGCTCACATTTACTTGTTCTCTGTTTTGTTGTTAGCTTAGATGTGTAAGATAGGAACTGGGATTGCCTTAGTTTTTTAGAGGTTATACAGTGATCCTGCAGCTATGATGACTTAGTTGAAATATGGTGTAACAAAATATCTAACCTAAGCAAGAGATTATGGAATGAGTTGTGCCATTTCATGAGACTTCGGACAAAAGCATTAATCATACCTTGTTTGCAGAGGTTCAGCAATTCTATTTGCTTCTGTTCAACTTCAGAAGCTTAAGTTTATTGCCATTTCACAAAGTGTCTAGTAACAGATTTTATTCTTTTGAAGTAAGTGTATGCATTTATCTTTATATAATAATAATAAATAATACATACATACAAATAAATAAAATGTGTAAATAACTAATATATAAAAATATACAATGTGTTAGAAATACATGCACAATAAATTTTAGGAACACAACTCCACACTAAGATGAATTAATAAATAAATTACCAATGAGTTGTTAAGATATTAATACTACAATAGAAAATGTTAATTGACAAATCAACTTTATTAAAAAATATTTTAAAATATGATGAAATTGTAGTAATTTTAATTAATTTAATAAACAAGTTAATTTATATATGGTAATTTTATTTAAATGTTAGCACAGAACAAAAGTTGTTCTTTTCCAAAACATGATTTATTGTACATTTCCTAGATTCCACCTTACATTTCTCTGTACCTTCTTTACATACTTACCCTTTTCATTTATGACCCATTCATAAACTGGCAGGTTATTTACCCCCAACTTCCTACTTTTTCAATGTTTGACAATATTAGCAGTGAATTCCCTTTAGCTTCGGTTTTCCTCATGTTAAAACTACTCTGAAGCTTCTGTAGCATGACTGAATTGACCTTGGAAACATTCCTGTGTGTTTCAGCCATTTTGCAAGTCGGTGGAGCCTGTGTGTGGGCACAATGGAGAGACCTACAGCAGCGTCTGTGCTGCCTATTCCGACCGCGTGGCCGTGGACTACCACGGACACTGCCAGGCTGTGGGGGTGCTCTCGGACTACGGCTTCCATATGGAGTGTGCCTTTGTGAAGTGTCCCCAGCTTTCTGCCACTGGTTGCAAACCAGTCATTGCACCAGGTATGTTAATTTGCTGTGGAAGTTGAATGCAGAGAGGAGAGAATCTGTGTATAAACAGGGGGGTATTTAGAACAAAACTTATGCTTTGAAATGTTATATTCCATAACGTCTTTGAGACTTCGAAGAGAAAGGATGAAGTAGAGATCTCTCTCTACTTAAGGCTAGAACAAACCAGTATCAGGACCCAGATGGTAACCCTGGAGTGGAAAGCTTTGGCTTTAGGAGTCAAGCTCCTTCAGTCTTGAGAAACTTGCAGCTCTGCCCAGGAGATGGGTTTGGGAGAAATGAATGAGGTCTGTGGTATCTCGAGCAGGATGTCTCTAGGAATCTGATGAGCAATTTTTCGGAAGTGGCAGCGCAGATACCACAGTGGGATACCAAGCTGTCATCAACACAGGGTTCCCAGAAGAGCAAAGATGATATTTAATTAGAAGACAGAGAAAAATACCACATGTATTTACAATACTGTGAAAGAGGACGACAGTAGGAATAGTTTTGCAGTTAAGCTGTTTTGAACTGGATTTTTATTGTTTCTACAAATACCTCTTTTATAAAACAACAACTACTCCTAGGTAATACACAGAGCAAGGAAAGCTTCGTTTTTCAAAAGAAAGAGCTTTATTCATCTTTCTCATTCCCTTTGAAAAAGGGTCTTTTTGCTTTGGTATTACTTTTAGTATTGTAAAAGTCACTCTGTGAATGTGAATTATATATAATAAGTTGAGGAGTGAATTTAATACACAGTCATGTCCTAGCTATATCAGCTCTTGAAATCCATAATTTCTGTAGTTGTATATGCATGCATCCACACAAAATCTTAGCTTGTGATACACAAAGTGCCTTCAGTTTTTAGCTTAAAATAATGAATTATCTTGAAACGAATGAAAATTCAACTTGTTTCTTCATGTTGATAGTAGTAAATGTGTGTTGAAAGGTGACTACTTTTGCATTATAAATGTTTTTAGTATGAAAAAATATTAGAAATGTGCAATTCTGCTATCAAATTGAAACAGGTTGCTTTGGTAGTTCTGCTATTTTCATTCTCAGTTAATATTCAAATTTTGACTCCTGCTTACTTAAAAGTGAAAACACTACTTGCTTTTATTTCTGAGATTCTTCTGTATTCACATAGGAGCCTGCTGTCCACTGTGTGCTGGAATGCTGAGAATCTTATATGACAAAGACAAGCTGGATAATTTTGCAAGGGTAAACAGTTTAATCATGCCTAATGTTAAATGGTACAAAATTCAAGTTACTGTATACTTTCTCCTGGAAGGTTAACACATCATAAACCCCATTATTTTTCAGTAGTTAGTGTGTGATTGGGTAGTTTTTTCCTTTATACTGCTTTATACTTCCCTTCATTTTTTTATCTGAGGTGTATAAATTGAATTACAATGCAAACCAAAACAGAATTAGAATAGGCATAAACATGCAGACTCAGGTTTGCAGTTTATATGTCTTGTAATAGTGTGGACAAATGATATGGGAACAGCATCTATCTCATGGTAGTAATACAGTGTATATTTGTTATCTATGGCCTTTTTGTTAAGTTTATTCTGCTAGCTCACTATTTCCTAATGTAGGTAACTTAATTCTGACATTTTCTTATGTTTAAATGCAATTGTTTACATTCTTTGGTTACCTAGATAGTTGTCACTCATTTTGTTGCTCATCAGCTAAACTGCTGGATTTTAATTAAACATCTCCATAAGTTAGGCTCCAGCATTCTTTACTGCTGCTCTTAGAAAAGCTTCAGCACAAGACTGATCTGATGTTGATTGTCTGTCACTGAACACACCATAGTGGGCCAAGACACTCCCCATGTGGTGTATAAAAGGATTGCACTTTATTGACCCCTGCTTTTATGCTTCAGTGTACAGAACATAGCAGAAGAATTGTCTTGTGTCATGACATCATAACAGAATAATATGATGATTATGCCTGGTGAAGCAAAACAATTCCTGTTTGTATCTGCGCATGATTTTCATTTTTTTAAATACCAAGAAGAATGAGAATTTTTCCAGAACAGTATAGAATTGCATTAACCCACATATATGTTTGCAACAGAGATAATTAGCTATTATTGTAAAATCACAGAAAAATTCAGTTTGAACATTGGTTTTATTCTTCTTTTTCCCCCATCTTTTTTACTTCCCTTTGTCACCACAGTCTTGCTGACTCTTTTCTCTTGGTCACCTCTTGCCACCATACACACTCTTCAAGTTTTCACAGCTCATATATTTAAAATGTATACCTGTATCTTTACATTTAAAGTATGTGATCTCTCAAACATGCAAGTAATCATTCAAGAGTCAAGAGAATCTTAGCACTGACTAAAAATTACGTAAGTTTGGCTGAAGCTCTTTCCTTTGGAAAAAGTAGTCATGCATGCCTCTTTTAGTTCAGACATCTGGTTCATGGGAGAAAAAAATGCTTCAAATACTAAAGAGTTATGTAAATTTGACTATTTTTTTCCTTCCCCACCCCTCTGGCTGTTTTTTGTAAAGATATCGAGAAACAAAAGTCATGATCACAGAGCAAAGAAACATTAGAGATCTACTAAAATTCTAATCTACTAGACTTCTAAACTAAGACAGTAAAATACAAGTTTGACACCATCAGTCATTCTTAAAGTATCCCTGAGCTTCTGTTTTAAGACTGTTTGAACAAGGTGTGCTGATTAATCAGCATGTCAGACAGGATTTTAATGGACAAGGAAACCCCTCAAAGATCTGGTAAAAGAAGTGTTGTATGACACCTTAAAAATTTGATTCATATAATCTACTTGGATTTCCCAGATTTCCACTTGTTAAGGTCCTGTACCAGTGATCTCAAAAGAAAAAAAGCTACAGTAGGATAAGAAGGATTGAGTTCTTGCAGCTAAACCTAGAAAGCAAAACACAACAAAATGACCAATGACAAGGGAAGTGTTTGTGTTGGTGTCTATATACACATCCATAAAACACATTCATAAGTGATCTGGAAAAAAGCTGAAAAAGCTTTAAGGTGTAGCAGTCCTTAGACTGAGCATCTACAACCAAATTATTGTTTGTCAGATACAGACAACAGAACAGAGAAAAAAATTTTAAGAGAAAAATACATTTACCTGGTAGTTAAGTGCTGAGCTTAAAATGTCACAGGTTCCCATAGGTGCAGACATATATCTGTCCTCACAAAGCTCTCCATCTCTGGTGACTCTTGGAGCAGGTTCTGAGGCTGTAAAGCAGTGCCAGCTGGCAGGGCTGCTCTGCCTCTTGTTTCCCAGCACGGGAGCACAAGTTGCTGTAACAGATAACCATTTATATTATTTTGAGGTACATGATACATAGACACACTAACCATGAAGGTGGAGAACAACACATACCAAAACAATGGTTAATCTAAGAAGTAAATATTTTTCCCCTTTCTTCCTTTTAACTTTTTCTTTTAATGTTTTCGGGTGGTTTGGTTTTGGAGGTTTTTTTTAGAATCAGAATAATTTTCTAGAGTTATATTTTAGAATCATTGAATTGTTTTACTTTTTGGTAGCATTTAGGGTAGAGTTTAGAACTGAGTATAATGGCTGAAACAAATTTTCTGGCATGACATCAAGTTGTTGAAACTGAGGAGGAGAATTTTCCATAATATCACATCATCCACAAAGTTCTTTATTTTCTTCCAGGTAACAAATAAAAAGCCAATAACAGTACTTGACATTCTTGAAAAAATTCGCCTGCATGTGTCAGTGCCACAGTGTGATGTGTTTGGATATTTAAGCATAGAATCAGAAATTGTGATTCTCATCATTCCTGTGGATCAGAACCCCAAACCATTGCAGGTAGACTATATTATTATTTTGTTTACTCAGCATGGATTTACTTCATTTTTGCACATATACAATGGTGCTTATTTCTCAGGAAGATACATTGTGTGTATTTTGATTGCCCATGTTACCAGAGCAACCCTGTTAAATCCAACTCAACTACAATTTCTGTCTCCTCCTTTAGCAGAAATAGCCCAAAATGTTACCAGGACTTACCAGCATGGACAGCTCTCACTCCAACTGTAGCAAGTGCTGTCAGATTCCTGGGGTGAGGACTCTGAAATCAGAGATGCCACCCAAAAGCAGGGAGGAGCTGCTCATTTCAATGGTGGTACCCATTGCTGAGCTAGACATTCCTCGACTTTCAAAGCTTTGGACTTCCAGATACTAAGTTTGTCAAGTTTAAACTTCACCAGAGGTGGCTTCCAAAGCTGTTAAAGAGCCTTAGTACTAAATTCATTCCTGGGGTGCAGTAGAAAGTAGTGGAAAAAAATGAATTTATGTTAGAAAATTCATTATCATCATGTCAGTGGGGGAATGGAAACCTTCAGTTTCTCAGGTTTCCATATTACTTCCATTCTTCTCTTCCCATAAAAGAAATCAGTTTTCCCCGATTTGGAAGAAAAAGCCTAATAAGGAGAAAATCCAGATTTTTCCACCGTTGCAGACTTCAAGGCAGTATCTTGGTCTCTCAGGAAGGAAGTCCTCAGTTTTAGAGGGTACTTACCTTAGTTATAATTTACTGTGAGTTTTTTGGCATCAACATTCAAAACACATCACCCACGATAACTTGTATTTGGCTTCGTTCCCTTCCTTTGCTGCTACTCAGGGCTTCCACAGAAGTTTTCATCACACCAAGGACTATGATAAGAACTCCACTATGTTTTCTAATAAATACTCCCCAAAATAATGTAAATCTTATGTGCTGATAGGAATAACTCAGATTTTCTTTCCTGAATTTTGCTATCTACCAACATTTTCACACTGGCATTTTTACATGGTAAGAAGAGAAATAGCAACTTTTTTTTCCCCCACAGATTGAAGCCTGCAATAAAGAAGCAGAAAAGATAGAGTCACTGATAAATTCAGACAGTCCAACATTAGCATCACACGTGCCGCTGTCAGCTCTAATTGCATCTCAAGTACAAGTTTCGTTTAGCATTTCTTCTCCATCTGTTCAAGTGGTGCCTGTTCTGCACTCCCTGTTCCTAAGCCTTTTATTTACCTTGTCAGCATTAATATATTATATGTAACTGCTTGGAAAATATGCATGAGTATTGTGGCGTTTATATTGTGAAGGACATTCAGAATTGTTGATCACTGAACCAGAAAACAAAAATCGTAGAAGATCTGATGAACTTGTGTTTTTCAATGAAGAACTAGAACTATTTGAATAATGTGAAAAGATGATTCTCTTATTCATTACTAGTCAGATGACTGTTTCAGCACAGTTAGATTGTTTTCCATTGATCTTGGAAACAAATATAGTCTGGAACGTTCTGACATTATGGATTTATGGTTTTTGTAAGAAGGAATCTCATAGGGCTTTTTCAACAATGAACAAAACAGTGTTTTGAGTTTACTAAAGAATGTTAATTTTGTATTATTCAGATGCATACCAGTGACAATGAAAAGCATGCACCTATTTTAAACATCATTTTTGGAAGAAACAGATTGCTGCTACTTAATTACCTTACCAAAAATTTAAGAGTTTATTCTCATGTAAATATGCTTTCATATTTTATTATGAAGGAAACTAACTAGCCCTGGGCCTATTTCAGTAGATGTCTTTACTTGGACTAGTGAAGACTTGCAAGACATTGGGCTCACTGCTTGTAAAATGACAATCAAGCTCTATGCTAGTACCTGACTTCAGTGAAGAGATATGTTCTTTTTATAGTTTTGTACATTTCAGAATCTCATATTGGATGCAAAATTATAAAGAATCTCAGTATCTATATTTAAGTGCCATTTAAAATATTGCAGTATTTGCATGTTATCTAATTAAATTTATACTTTAAATGTTTATACAAACAGTATGTTTTATTACGTATTGTATTTTATGCACCTGACCTTAGTCTACATGAAGTATTTTATATCAGTATTATGATAACCAACTTTTGAAGTATATACAGAAAAACTTATTTTTGCCAAAATGCTGAACTTTGAAAGAAAGCACTGAAAACTTTTTGAACATGTATGTTGTAGCATGTTTGTAGCAATTATTTCTGCTAAATCTTTTAAATGCAAAAGTATTAAAGCTTTTTATTTTAATAAACACTTTGTCCTGTGTCCTTGTGTAGAATGCAAGTCATTCTGTAGAATTCAGCAACGCAGCGTATATTTTCCCTTCTCTCTCAGCTCAGCACTTAAAACTAACTGCAGTGACGTACATTTGTGACTCACACAGATAATGTTTCCAAACAGATTTCAAGGGGGTTTCAACGGTGCAGGTTTTTTACCAATTCTGTGCTATGTGCATGTGAGTTTATGCTGTGAGTTCCAGACACAATTAACTACTGAAGAAGAATGCAGATCTTTCTATGGGACCCTCTTGGGTACAGTCATCCTCAGTTTTGATTTGAAAGACTTCTCTCACCTACAACTGGAAATATGCACAAATGGAAAGGACAGAAATACTGCCTCATTTGTACCTAAACTTCAAATCTCAACCTTCTGCACAGCAAAACAAGTTACTAGATGTCCATACTTGCAAAGCAACAGAGGGAGTTTCTTTGGAAACTCCATCACTTTCTTTTTTAAGTATATCTCTGTTGTTTGTTTTCTCTTAATGAGTGAAGAGCACTTTTATTTCAAGTGCAGTTGTACTACATATATAGTTTCTGAGTCCTTTTGGTAGATGATTACAAATGATCATAATCTTTGAAAGTGTTTTTGCCAAATAACTTGAGGAAGACTCATGCGCATAATCATCCAAGTCTTGAAACAAAAAACCTGTTAAACATTTTGATAATCAATCTGTTTCTGAAATTTTTTCTGTGGATTCTTTAGACTTGGACACAGTAATATAATGAATGTTTTTGAAAAGCTTTTTGAACTGAAATGGTTCAGATGATCTCCACAGAAACTGCAAACAATTCAGATGGTTTATTGAATTCCTTACTTCTTCCAAATCATTAGCAAGTATCTCTTCAACATGTAGCCTGTTAGCTTGCTTAGCATTTACTAAAGCAAATCTAATGGCTACTAAAATGAAAGGAATTATAAATGTTTTAAGAAAATATATACACATGTATATATATGTGCACCACACTGAAAAACTTAGTTAAGAGTTTAAAAACATACCCTTTGTGGAAAAGAACATAGAGTGAATTTATTTTTATACACGGGTGAAAATTTTCTTCAATAAAAAATAATACCAAAAAAGTTGCCTCACTCAATTTGTATGAAGAATCCAGAACAAAGCAGACTTTAAGCCCAGAGATTCTTTAATTCATATATGAGTGTCCAGTACTTGCTAAAAAACAGTGAAGATTTTGAGGAGTTGTATTAAATATGTACAGAATCAATGAGATTTCATAGAATCCTAAATTCTTAAACAGAAGCCAAGCATCCAAAGTGTACAGGGCTTAGGTTCTTTTTGCTGGATGAACAAAAGTATTTTCAAGGTTTTCTCAAGACCTTGGACTACCTCAAAGGAATGAAGAAACTATTTACTTATAAGTTTCAAATTCAGTTGAACTGGAATAAAATATGGAAGAAACCAAGCAATGTCTTACTTGCAAGTTAGAAATGAGAACCTAATAGGGACAAATTTGATACAGGTTTCAGAGGAGTTTTCCATAAAAGTGCTAATGATTTTCTGTCACCATCTGTGTGGAAATCTGGATTCACTTAAGAAGGAATGGGGACAGCACAAGGGCACTTCAAAGCAGCACAAGCCTGTTTGTTTCTTTTATAACAGGACCCAGATGAAATGTTTGCCAAACATTATTTGCTTCTCTGCTGAAAACCAGAGTTAATGGCAATAACTGGCTCCAGAGAGATGCTTCAGTTCTCTTTCAGTTTGCTTAGTTTGGCTCTTCTCAACAGGGTGGCAAGGAAGTGGAGGTGCCAGGGGTGCCTGTCTGTACACCCTGAAGAAAGGGGCAAATACCAGAGCAAGCAAAAGCAAGACATTTCTGACTGAGTTTTGAGTCCAGCAGGACCTTTCAGAGAAGGTGAGAGGCAGTTCTGTGAGAGGGCATGAAATCGGCACTTAGAACTGCAGTGTCACTGCATAGCCTCGCTCTTCTCTCATACTCTAATTTTATGCTACTTTAGCCAGTGTCATAACTTGGAGATTGGCACATATGTTTCTCAATTCAAAGCTAAAGTACTATTTATACATCTGTTTCTGACACTTTTTCAGCTCCTCCTTTTACACATAACAAACAATACTTCAAAACTTTTCCTCGCCATCTCTATTCCTAGGAGGCCCTGGAAGCATTTATGTGGGTAAATAAAAGTATGTGAGTGCTTTGCAAGATTGTGGCCTAGGTGTTTCATATCTGAAGTCTGGACTGTAAGGTGACCCTCCAGTCAAATGAATCCCAAAAAGCAAAAAGGAGCATTGAGGGGGAAAAAAGATCTGCCAGGGTTATGCTAGACCTGATAGCAACTTCCTGCAAGTTCTTTCAACTGGTGCTTTTATGCAGTGAGACCAGTAGCTCCATCTGCTCCATGTGGAGTACAAATGAAGGTGACAACTGTAGGTAACTCCTTCACCTCCTAGCAGTGGCTGCATCTGCCGCTGCTAAGGCATTCTGCCTTCCATGTACATATTTGTGCACTGCTTGTTTTGTGCTCCCTCCCAGTCCTCCCTAGGCTGTAAACTTTTGCAGAGCCCATTGCAAAAGAGACTCTTAGCTCATAAACAAATAAAAACTCCCTGAGAAGAATGTTTCCAAGCCCTGGCAGGTTTGTTTGTCTCAAGTTACCACACTACAGTCAAAAGGATACACTTTTGGCATTAAGTAGTACATCAGCTTCTGCTAATTAATACCATGAAGCTGAAGCTTTTACTTATATTTGAAGCTATAACCTTCTACAAATTCAATGCTACCAACATTATGCATTTGCATAACATTATTATTTGCATTATATAAGACCAACTGTGCATGACCAATATGGTATTTAAAGCAAATTTTGAAAATTTGAAAATTGAGGAAACATCCATTGTCCAAAACCTTTCATAATTTTAATGGGCTTTATACACACAATGCTAAATGGAAAAAAGTGTGCGCATTTCATCTCAATATAAGAAAGACATTTTTTACAGTGAGAACAATCAGTCACTGGAACAACATCCCCAGGGATGTGGTGGGGTGTGCACAACTGGAGGTCTTCCAGATGTGACTAGACATGGTGCTAAATGAAGCACTAGAAAGTTGGACCAGGTGAGATGTCTTCCAACCAGTGCTGTTCTATGGTTCTGTGATTAAACCAATGCTTTTAGTTGCAATACATGGAAATTTTTGGCTTATTAATTAATTTTCAGATCTTATGAACACTGATGGAATTAATTTATTGTTGTTTTCAAAGTGACATATAAAATAACCTGTATTTCCCACTTTAGACAGCCTTTTTCACAATATATCAGAGCCTTTAGAGTATATTTAAATAATTTACACTGATGTAAGTTTTATTTAGATGATGAACAATAAAATAGACTTCTGCAAGCATAACATAGAAACAGCTCTGAGGATCAATACGTTCTTTGTCTTCTGGGCAATCAACAAGGGCAAATGCAGATTCTGCACTTGGGGTGGGGCAACCCCAGATGTGTGTACAGACTGGGGAATGAGATGCTGGAAAGCAGTGCCACAAAAAGGGACCTGGAGGTCCTGGTTGACGGCCAGTTGAATATGAGTCAGCAGTGCCCTGGCAGTCAGGAGGGCCAACCTTGTCCTGGGGGGCATCAGGCAAAGCATCACCAGCTGGTCAAGGGAGGGGATTGTCCCACTCTGCCACCTAGCGCAGCCTCACCTTGAATATTGTGTGCAGTTTTGGGCACCACAATATAGGAAGGACACTAAGCTATCAGAGAGTGTCCAAAGGAGGGCAACAAAGAAGGTGAAGGGCCTTGAGGGGAAGCCAGATGAGGAGTGACTGAGATCACTTGGTCTGTTCAGCCTGGAGGAGACTGAGGGGAGACCTCATTGCAGTCACAACTTCCTTGTGAGGGGAAAAGGAGGGGCAGGCACTGATCTCTTCTCTGTGATGACCAGTGACAGGACCTGAGGGAATGGCCTGAAATTGTGTCAGGGGAGGTTTAGGTTGGGTAATAGAAAAAGGTTCTTCACCCAAAGGGTGGCTGGGCACTGGAACAGGCTCCCCCAGGGAAGTGGTCACAGCACCAAGCCTGACAGAGTTCAAAAGGCATTTAGACAATACTCTCAGGCACATGGTGTGACTCTTGGGGATGGTCCTTTGCAGGGATAAGGGTTGGATTCAATGATCCTCGTGGGTTCCTTCCAACTTGGCATATTCTGTGATTCCTTGATACTTGGACTCCCCAGAGGTTTCATGGCAGAGGAAAAAAATCAAACCTTTACATTAGTCCATTATTCTCAAACTACTGGCTACTGTTATTTAGAAATTGGTCCATGTATTTTAAGTATATTGAGTTTTAACACATCACTACTACAAAATCCTATGCACTGACACCCCCCTTCCCCTTCTGTATTCCTCAACATGAACAAAGTTACAGTCAAAAACATACTCATGCTAGTTATTTTGAAGAAGACTTACCCAAAGGGCAACAGTGAAATGTCTAAGTAAAAGCTCTTGTAAAAGGATGCTTTTTTTGCCTTGCAGTTCCTAGGACATAAAGAAGAACATAAAATAAAGGACAGCCTTCCCTGAGGATGCAAGCACTCACAAAATAATGCAGTTAACCTTATCATCACTTACATAAAGAAAGGTTAAGGAAAGGTTGTTAAATTTTTCATTAGATTATCGTATATATCATATATATAAGAGCACAATTCTGAGTATTTTACATAGGGGAGTGTATATATATATATGTATGTATGTATATATATATATAAAACATCTATGAACTTATAAATTACTTTCAAATGTTGTATTAACAGATACCTGTTAATTAGATCTTAGTCCTTTCTTAAAACAGAATAAATCCCTTCTTTCCTGTAAATTATTCTCTGATTTGCCTTTCTCAAAGCTGGCTTCTGCTTCATTTGGCCAGGTCCAGTAAGAAGAGTAACCTGAGCCAAAGGGTGTTGGTGGTTCTGTGACTGTGACAGTACTTAGTAATCCCATAGATTCTTATTGTAAAGAGCCACCCTTGTGTTTTTGCAAATGCTTTCTGTTTTATTTGGCAAGGTTTCTCAGTTTGCTTCTTTGTGCTCGGATCTCAGCATCAGCTGCAATATATGGAAAGGTTTTCAATCTGTTTTATCCAGTTCTGATTCTCCTTCTAAGCCAGTATTCTTCTACAGCACTCCTGGATAATCCTAGGGGGTTAAATGATTTAATCAGCAGGTTATGATATACAGCAGGAGTGTTTTTGCAAAGCCACCTACCAGTGCTAGTGTGGCAGGTTTCAGACTAAAGCCTGCTCTTCACTTTGATGTTCTACAATTCTGCACTGTTTGCTGACAGTGGAACAAGTGGATGGGTTACTCTATTATTATATTATGTGTTTATAAACTTATTTTTAACCAAAGTTTTAAATGCAGCAGCAGCAGTAACATGCAGTTAAGTATAAATAAAGATATATTCACATGTATGCATAAATACACATATATACACACAGATATATGTACATATACATGTGTATAAATACATTGATCTCACAGTGCCCTGTACCAGGCTCCATACCACCCTCTTCAAGAAGAGTACATCTGGCCATTGTAGAGAATTTAGCATTTTATTCTAGTAAAGAATCCAAATTTGAGGGATTAATATTTTTAAGTTTGAATTTCAAGTACAAATGTCAATCCAAGATGGAGGATCAAGTTGACTTATTTTGTAATTTAAGCATGGTGTTGTCTGGCTATAAGTATGCAAAAAGGTTAAAAAGATAACTCTGGATGGTTTCATTCTCAAGTGCACCCACCAGCAGCAGTTCATTTTCCTCTTTGTTAGCAACACTGGTTGTTCCTCCTCAGGGCAATAAGAGCAGCTTCCGAGTACCCCTGCAATTGCTGGCATGAGTCAGGAGCAGCCATCAGCCTCAGCTGCCGGCCACTACATGAAATTCAGTTCCTCTGGCATAAGAAAGTAAGTTTAAATATTTGCAGCCATTAATTCTGTGAACCTGAGCTGTTGCCAGCAAGGCTGTAGCTGTAGTGTCATTAGCACTGGCTGAGGGCACCACCCGCTCATCCGAGTGCTGGCTCCATCCAGATCAGAAGCAGGGACATGTCTTGGCCAGAAAACAAGACACAGAGAGCAGCCTGTCTGGTTTTAATGCTGGAAAACAAATGCTGTCATACACACATTCTCTGTGCATGTGTTAAATCTGTCAGGTTGTGCATTTTGCTTCTTTAACAGGTTTGAAGTGGCAATGTAAACTCTGAATCAGCATCTCATGGCTTTCTTTAGTGCTGCTCATACCCATAATGCTGCATTTACTATGTCACTGTACCACAGCCTTAAGGCCTCACTCAAGACCCAGATGAGTCACAGAAGATGTGAGAAATGCAAATACACATTTCCAAAATAGAAAAAATTAAAGCTGTCATATTTTTATCTCAGTTTAGCTACATCAGGTTAGAACAGTCACGAAGACAGAGTCACTGAAGTTTTAACTTTTCCAAACAATGTGCAGAAAACGCATGTCTGATCTCCAAATGCTTCTAGTATAGTCTAAGGCAATGTGGGCCCCTAATTTCAGTGCTGTGCTAGACAAGTGTTATAAATAGCAACACACTCTTTAGTTCTCGGCATGTAAATTGTCACTGTTTGGTCCAGTAACTTTGCTGTTGAACAGAATATTGTACTAAAAAAATACATCACTTGCAGCCTTCTCTGTGCAATGGAAAACCAGTAAGTTTAGATTCCCTGTTTTCATAAATCTCATTTGACTGAAATTTGATTTTCCTAAAAGCATGGGATACCACCCCAAAACCACAAGTTAGCATTTACAAAACTTTTATATTTTAATTTTCTAGGGGAGTTTGTCAGGTTATTTTACCTCTCAAAAGTAGAATGTTATTTGGAATTGCTGATTATTTCTTCAGCTTTTGGCCTTGTTGCTGTGTAATTTGTTACAGCATAGTGAAAACTATGGGCACAGCTGGAAAAGTTTGGGGAGTTGCTTACAGGGTTAGTTACAGTCATTTTAAGAATATGAAAATAGATGATATCTCTTTTTCAATATTCTTAAGCTTTTGACAATTCATATCATCAGGTAGCTTCCCACCATCATTTTGTTTATTTTTGTTTTTTCTATTAGTTGCAGTAGCTGTGACTTGAACATTTACCTGCCAGTAGAAACAAACCTTTCTTACACAGCACTTAAATTTACAAAATTTTGGGCTTTGTGGTTTTTACAGCAATTTAGAGAAACCTGTTCTTTAATAACAGAAGTAAGTTTGTGATCTCCTCTTCAGTGAAACACACTTCTCTAATGAAAATACAGCTGTGTGTGCTCCATGACTTTGTCTTACACAAGTTTACTAACCTGATGTTACAGTATAAATAATGGATGTCCCTGTGTATCTGGCATGTATGAGTGCTACCTTTTTAACTGGGTCCACACTAGTGTGTACAGAAATGTTTTAGTACCTGTGCTGGTTTAAAAGTTAACCAGCAGGGGGAATGAACCCAACTCAAAGGAGAGATTATAAGTCAGAATAACAATTTATTAAAATAATACAGTAAGTACAATAATACAAACAAACAATTGGTCTCAACCCACAAAAACCCAAATGTATAACCCAGTACCCTGGGGCCTGAACAAAGTGGTGTTCCTTGGGCCCTGTTTGAGTCCAAAGTAAAGGGAGAGGGGAAGAACCTGCTGGTGGGAGAGCTGCTGCAGTCTGGGCAGAACTGGTGATCGCAGTCCAGTGGTGGTCTAAGTCTGGTTGAGAGCGATGAGATGCAGCCGTCCTCTGGATCCCACGAGTGGGTTGAAAAATGTTCCAAAACTCCAAGATTATATATCCTCTAGTTCAGGCAGGAATGTTCAGTGCTCCCCTCAGGGCGGGGAGTTCCACAAAGGGTGTGAGGACAGAAACATCCTCCTATCTCACAGGCCTCTTAACACCTAGTTTATAGCCTGAGGAGTCAGGCTCTATGGGCAGAGGGTGCGAATAGTCTATTGACAACAATAGTCTAGTTTCTGGGAAATGACATGGAAGGCTATAGAATACACAGTTTTGGGTTACACCCACCATGATGAACTGATCTCAGCTGTCCTAACTAGGACATTATCCACCCCTTATTCTATGCCATCCATGTCATGCCCAAATTAACCCCCTTTAAAAACTATATCCCTTTAAAACTATATACATCTATCTATATATATATATATATATACAATGAAACATTACAGACCATTCTCACTCAAAATTAGGTCCCCTTGTGGTACACAACGTGTCTCCCCATCTTTTTGCATTACCCACCACGTGGAACCAGGTCCCTGAGCAAAAACAATCCCTCGGATGGGTTTGCCTTTGCTTGAGGTGGGACTAATCCAAACAGTCTTCCCTAACATTCCTCTCATATGTACCACGGGGACTTTATCTCCATCTACAGTATGCAAAAGTTCTGATTGGGCAGGGCCAGCTCGATTGATGGAACCTCGGGTGTTGACCAACCAGGTGGCCTTTGCTAAATGCAGCTCCCAGTGTTTGAGAGTCTCCCCACACAGTGCCTTCAGGGTGGTTTTCAGCAGTCCGTTGCACCGCTCAACTTTTCCAGCAGCTGGTGCGTGGTAGGGGATATGATACACCCACTCAATGCCGTGCTCTTTGGCCCAGGTGTCTACGAGGCCATTCTTGAAATGGGTCCCATTATCAGACTCAATTCTCTCCGGGGTGCCGTGTCGCCACAGGACTTGTTTTTCAAGGCCCAGGATGGTGTTCCGGGCAGTGGCATGAGGCACTGGGTATGTCTCCAACCATCCAGTGCTTCCTTCTACCATGGTCAGTACGTAGTGCTTACCTTGGCGGGTTTTGGGGAGCGTGATGTAGTCAACTTGCCAGGCTTCCCCATACCTGTACTTCGACCACCGTCCACCATACCATAGAGGCTTCACCCGCTTGGCCTGCTTGATGGCAGCACATGTCTCACAGTCATGGATGACCTGTGAGACAATGTCCTTGGTTAAGTCCACCCCTCGGTCACGAGCCCATCTGTATGTTGCATCTCTCCCCTGGTGACCGGAGGCGTCATGGGCCCATCGAGCCAGAAATAATTCTCCTTTGTGCTGCCAATCCAGATCTACCTGAGAGACTTTAATCCTGGCAGCTCGGTCCGCCTGCTCGTTGTTACGATGCTCCTCATTAGCCCGTTTCTTGCCTACATGAGCGTCTACGTGACGGACCTTTACACTCAGCTTCTCTACCCGGCCAGCGATGTCCTGCCACATCTCCGCCGCCCAGATGGGTTTCCCTTGGCGCTGCCAGTTGGCCTTTTTCCATCGCTCCAGCCATCCCCACAGAGCATTGGCCACCATCCATGAGTCAGTGTAGAGATAGAGTCTTGGCCACTTCTCTCGTTCAGCTATATCCAAAGCCAACTGAACGGCTTTAAGCTCTGCAAACTGACTTGACCCACCTTGTCCTTCGGTCGCTTCTGCAACTCGCCGTGTGGGACTCCATACAGCTGCCTTCCATTTTCGGTTTGTCCCTACAATGCGGCAGGAGCCATCCGTGAAGAGCACATATCGCCTTTCATCTGCAGGTAGCTTGTCATATGGTGGGGCCTCCTCAGCCCGTGTCACCTTCTCCTCCTCTTCTTCAGAGGATAGTCCGAAACTCTCACCTTCGGGCCAATTGGTGATAATTTCCAGAATCCCAGGGCGATTAGGATTCCCTATCCGGGTTCGCTGCGTGATCAGAGCGATCCACTTACTCCATGTGGCATCGGTGGCATGATGTGTGGAAGGAACTCTTCCCTTGAACATCCAGCCCAGCACTGGTAGTCGGGGTGCCAGGAGGAGCTGCGCTTCGGTGCCGATTACTTCTGAGGCAGCTCGAACTCCTTCATAGGCAGCCAGGATCTCTTTCTCAGTTGGTGTATAGCTGGCTTCAGATCCTTTGTATCCCCGACTCCAGAATCCCAGCGGTCGTCCTCGGGTCTCCCCAGGCACTTTCTGCCAGAGGCTCCAAGAAGGGCCATTCTCCCCGGCTGCGGTGTAGAGCACGTTCTTCACGTCCTGTCCTGTCCTTACTGGCCCAAGGGCTACCGCATGGGCAATCTCCTGTTTAATTTGTTCAAAGGCTTGTTGTTGTTCGGGGCCCCACTGGAAATCATTTTTCTTCCGTGTCACAAGGTAGAGAGGGCTTACAATCTGACTATACTCGGGGATATGCATCCTCCAAAAGCCCACAGCGCCTAGGAAAGCCTGTGTTTCCTTCTTGCTGGTTGGTGGGGACATGGCTGCTATTTTGTTAATCACCTCCATTGGAATTAGGCGGCGTCCATCTTGCCACTTCACTCCTAGGAATTGAATTTCCTGAGCAGGTCCCTTGACCTTACTCCGTTTAATGGCAAAACCGGCTCTTAGGAGAATCTGGATTATCTTCTCTCCTTTCTCGAAGACTTCGCCCGCTGTGTTCCCCCATACAATGATGTCATCAATGTACTGTAGGTGCTCTGGAGCCTCACCCTTTTCCAGTGCAGTCTGGATCAGTCCATGGCAAATGCTGGGACTGTGTTTCCACCCCTGAGGCAGTCGATTCCAGGTGTACTGCACACCTCTCCAAGTGAAAGCAAATTGTGGTCTGCACTCCGCTGCCAAAGGAATGGAGAAAAAGGCATTGGCTATGTCAATGGTGGCATACCACTTGGCTTCCTTGGACTCCAGCTCGTACTGGAGCTCCAGCATGTCCGGCACAGCAGCACTCAGGGGTGGTGTGACTTCATTGAGTCCACGGTAATCCACCGTCAGCCTCCACTCTCCACTGGACTTACGCACTGGCCATATAGGGCTATTAAAGGGTGAGCGAGTCTTGCTGACCACCCCCTGGGTCTCCAGTTCACGGATCATCTTTTGTATAGGGGTCACAGAGTCTCGGTCGGTGCGGTATTGCCGATGGTGCACTGTTGCTGTGGCTATCGGTACCAATTGTTCTTCAACCTTCAGCAGTCCCACAGCAGAGGGGTCCTCTGAGAGACCAGGCAAGGTGTTCAACTGTCTAATTTCCTCCGTCTCCACAGCAGCTATGCCAAAAGCCCAACAAAGTCCTTTTGGGTCTTTGAAATACCCACTCCTCAGGTAATCTATGCCAAGGATACACGGGGCCTCTGGACCAGTCACGATGGGGTGTCTGTGCCATTCCTTCCCAGTCAGGCTCACTTCAGCTTCCAGTACAGTCAGCTGTTGGGATCCCCCTGTCACCCCAGAAATGGAGATGGATTCTGCCCCTACGTATCTTGATGGCATTAATGTACATTGTGCGCCAGTGTCCACTAAGGCCTTATATCTTTGTGGCTCTGATGTGCCAGGCCACCAAATCCACACAGTCCAATAGACTCGATTGTCCCTCTCCTCTACCTGGCTAGAGGCAGGGCACCCCTAGTCCTGGTCATGGTACTCATTGTGCTCTTCTTGTGGGTATGACCTGGAGGTCCCTTCAAGAGGATCAGACGTATCATCATTCCTGTACCGTCTGGAGTCTTGCCCACGAGAGACTGGAGCAACGTTTACCCTTGAAGAGTTCTTTATGGTATTTGTTCCTCTTTTCAGTTCACGTACCCGGGCTGCTAAGGAAGAGGTGGGTTTCCCATCCCACTTCCTCATATCTTCTCCATGCTCACGGAGGTAAAACCATAGATCGCCACGTGGAGTGTACCTTCTCTCCTTAGCTGGGGGATGCTGGCTCCTGATAGCAGAGACTCTTGTTTGTCCTGGCGAGATATGGAAAATCCCTTCCTTAATCTCTTCTCTTAGCTTCTGGTGTCCCTCTTCAATTTTCTCTTCCAGGCTTCGGACGTGTTCAGCCAGTTTGGTTTCCACAGATGAGACGTGGGCTCGTAATGGGGCGGTGACAGTGTCTTCATAAATCCTGAGTTTGCTAACCAATGCTCCCACCTTGTCCTCTCCCTCCCTCCATTGCAGCGTTGCTAAGTAGCGGGAATACATTTCTGGCCCGAGTCGTGCAAACTTTAACCACATTTGGGAGGTGCACTGTACGCCATCTGGACTCTTAGGGAATCTTTCATCCTCTGAAAAGATTATCTCCAGTACAGCTAACTCCCTTAAGCACCGGATACCTTGTTCCATCGTGTTCCACTGTCCTTGCTGTACGTGGAGGTCCTCCTTGCAAAGGTATCTCTCCCTCACACTGGACAACAGTCGCCGCCAGAGGCTGAGAGTTTCCTGCCTCCTTCCAATCCCCTGATCAATGACTACATCTCGAGACAGGGATCCCAGCTGTCTGGCTTCACTCCCATCTAGGATCGTATCGTTAGCTGCGGCATCCCAGATTCGGAGCAGCCAGGTCAGAATGGACTCATTTGCCTGTCGTGTGAACTCTCTCCGGAGCTCACGTAGCTCACCCAGGGATAGGGACCGAGTGATTATTTCTGGCTCTGTCTCCTCCGGTGGATGTGAAGGTCCCGCCTCTTCATCATCATTTGCTATACGGACTGATTTAGTCTTTGATTTCCTTTTCTGGACAGGGGCGACTGCTATTGGTTTTGCTTGTTCTTCTGGCTCCTCGATGGTTTGTGTGGACACGGTGCCGGTTGGTTTATTTCTTTCTCCCTCTGACTCAGCTGTGGTTTGGGTGGACGTGGTGTCTGCGGATTTGGTCCTTCTCTCCTCGCCCTGACAGTGCTGTACCATGTCAAGCAGTGCCCGGTAGGCAGTGGCCAGGGCCCAGCAGGTTGCTGTGAGCTGGCCGTCTCTGGAGCTGCCAGAGCATTTTTCCTTCACCAGTCTTATCATGCTAACAGGATCCTGCAGTTGTTCAGGGGTGAATTTCCAGATCATTGGAGGAGAAAACTTTTCCAAATACTGGCTGATGTCCTCCCACTTCCCGTGCCACTCAGCATTATCTGCTCCCAGGGCAGGTGTCCAACCAACCTCCCTAAAAGGCACTTTTCTGACCCTAAACATGGTGTACACAGTACAGAGCAGACAGAGCAACACTAACAATAACATTATGCTGTCCTTAACATCAAAAGGGAACTCAATATTTTCAAAAACTGTTGTAGCAGGTCTGAAGGGGAAGAAGGAGGTGGGAGGCTGGAAACCATCCACCCCTGTTCCCCCAAAAAGCTGGGTATGATTTCTAATGAGGCCCCAGAGGTAGCAACCCAAACCAGGACAGGCAAACAGGACTGAATACACATTTACAATGAAACTCATTGCTTCTGAAGTTAGAATGACATAAACATAATATACTAATAAAGCAATTTGGATCCCTCTCCCTGGTCTTAAAGAGAGCATCAAAACAGGCAAATAATACCCCATCTGTGGAAATATGAACAGGCTCAAATACAACATCCATGTGAGTGCATCAAACAACATGGTGATCAGGGAGTTTCTATATTCAAATAGACAAATGCTTAAAATGAAATTGTGATTCTGACTTCTCTCTCTCTGCCCGACGTTTGGGCGCCAAAATGTGCTGGTTTAAAAGTTAACCAGCAGGGGGAATGAACCCAACTCAAAGGAGAGATTATAAGTCAGAATAACAATTTATTAAAATAATACAGTAAGTACAATAATACAAACAAACAATTGGTCTCAACCCACAAAAACCCAAATGTATAACCCAGTACCCTGGGGCCTGAACAAAGTGGTGTTCCTTGGGCCCTGTTTGAGTCCAAAGTAAAGGGAGAGGGGAAGAACCTGCTGGTGGGAGAGCTGCTGCAGTCTGGGCAGAACTGATGATCGCAGTCCAGTGGTGGTCTAAGTCTGGTTGAGAGCGATGAGATGCAGCCGTCCTCTGGATCCCACGAGTGGGTTGAAAAATGTTCCAAAACTCCAAGATTATATATCCTCTAGTTCAGGCAGGAATGTTCAGTGCTCCCCTCAGGGCGGGGAGTTCCACAAAGGGTGTGAGGACAGAAACATCCTCCTATCTCACAGGCCTCTTAACACCTAGTTTATAGCCTGAGGAGTCAGGCTCTATGGGCAGAGGGTGCGAATAGTCTATTGACAACAATAGTCTAGTTTCTGGGAAATGACATGGAAGGCTATAGAATACAGTTTTGGGTTACACCCACCATGATGAACTGATCTCAGCTGTCCTAACTAGGACAGTACCACAGCAGCTCTTTTTTCTGTGTCCCATTAAATGAATTTAAGAATTGCAGAATATCTAACTAGGAGCAAAACACCTATCTTACCTCACAACAGAAATGCAAGCTCATGTATTAACACTGTTTGTGTATCTGTAGTTGTGTGGCACAGCATATTCCACATTTGAATCACAAGTCATGAATTAAGTTCTCCAAGTTTGAGGGTTCTTTTCTTCTTCTTCTTTTTCTTTTTTTTTTTTTTTCTTGGCTAGTCTCAGTGAAACAACTGCTGTGGTTTCACAACTTTCTGTTTGAATTCTTATGCCAGATGTAGACTTTCCCTACACTGTAAAAAAAGGAATTCAGCTACCCAAACTCTCTTCCAGTGTTTACCTCAACCCAGCTAGAAATTCATAATGTATTTTAGCCATGGTATGCCCATAACAGATACTATGTCTTCTGCATAGTACAAGGTTTGCTCTCACTATTTTACAACTAATGACCAGCATGGTATTATCAGGGTATATGGACTTGGGACTGCCTCAGCACCCCAATCACAATCTCGCCCATGTTTAGCTCTTCAGTTAAAGCCAGCTGGTCTCTAATCACATCACGAAATGCATCCATTCTGAAATATTGCCTTCCTGGTTTTAGAAGGCTGCAACAGGAGACAGGAAAAACTGTACAGGCAGAAAGAGTCAGAGGAATTAGATCATATAACAAAATTACTATCATCATCATCATCATTATCATCATCATCTGTTAGAAAAGGCAAGCAGAAAAGAGAGATGGAAACTATTTCCATCCATAAGTGATGTAACAGGGATGCACCATCACCAACAACCTCAAGCACACATTTTCTAGCCCTGCTCTGGGAGATGGCACAGTGAGGTAGTGCTAGTGACAAAAGCAGAAGTTTGTAGCTTTAGTAGCAGAGCAGGCAAGTTATGGCATGTGATGAGGAGCTGAGCTACCTGTCTCCTGGGCCCATTACTTGTGTTGTCAAAGCATCTAACACAGTCCAGATTGTAACAACACCGAATTATGTTACTCCATTATTTTATATTTACTTTTCTCTATTAACAGTTGCCATTTTGCAAATCTGAGTTAAATTTCTATGTTTAATCACCAAATGCTTTCTAGCAGCACAGCTGAGCCTGAAGCTGATTTACTGCCTCCTGTTTAGCTATTCAGATCATAGTGGTCTGTGGCTGAACCAGCCATCTCTGGTTGCTATATTGCCCACGGAGAGAAATAAACATTTTCAGGATGAGTCATATGTGTTTTAAATATATTTTGTAGGGTAAGAAAAACTGTTCCCTAGGAAAGCCTTTCTGGTCAGAGAAGAGCTGCTCTTGCTGACCTTAAGAACAGCACACAGAGTATCTCCTCAACAGCAATACACAGAGCCAGGTTACTTTTTATTTTTCTGAGAAGGATTTTGTGTCAGGTTTAAGCATACTCAAAAATATGCAAGGGCCTGATTACAATCCAGTAGTACGCATCCGTCATGTGCATGTGCAGAAGTTTCTGTTGGCAAGTGTTTAAAAAACTTCAGAGGCAAACATGGGCGTGGGCAAGGAGCAGAGCCTCAGAAATTCTCTGAACTTTTCACATCACTGTTGCTTCATCAAGGATATGTGTAGTACAGAAACACAAAATGTTAACCATTACTCTGGCCCTTCTTGCTCTGATGGTGTCACTCGTTGTCCACTATACCTTGTGTTCAATTTCTGTTACACAGCTAGAAGAAGCACGCTCACACTTGCAATCAACAAGTAAATAAAATAGCAAATAGCAAATATTAATACGTTAATAAGCACACTGAGTTAACATCACTGGACCAAACTCTGGAAATGAACCAGTTGTTCAGTACTTGTTCTCAGTGCCAAATTTCCCAAATAGTTCATCTGAGCTTTCTTCGTACAGCAGTACGTCAGCCATGAACTGATTCAGGTGAAGATAAAGGCATTGGAAGCGTGGATGTAGCAACTGTGTCATCCTATGATACTCTGATTTTTAACAGAAGAGGAGATATTTCATACCAGACCATAGCAGGAACATTTATTCTTAATGACCGGAAGAGAGATCTGTAACAGGGACAGGTCCTCCTCCTTCGTGGAGGTTCTGGTCAGGGTACATTTAAACACTGCAGCCACTTGTAAGACCATGAGCTAGGCAGGGATGAATGAACAAGCATGCTGGGTCCTGCACTTTGGCCACAACAACCCCATGCAGCGCTACAGGCTGGGCACAGAGTGGCTGGAGAGCAGCCAGGCAGAAAGGGACCTGGGAGTTTGGATTGACAAGAAGCTGAACATGAGCCAGCAGTGTGCCCAGGTGGCCAAGAAGGCCAATGGCATTCTGACCTGGATCAGGAACAGTGTGGCCAGCAAGACCAGGGAAGTGATTCTTCCCCTGTACTCAGCACTGGTGAGGCCACACCTGGAGTGCTGTGTCCAGTTCTGGGCCCCTCAGTTCAGGAAGGACATTGAGGTGCTGGAGCAGGTCCAGAGAAGAGCAACAAGGCTGGTGAAGGGACTTGAACACAAGTCCTATGAGGAGAGGCTGAGGGAGCTGGGGCTGTTCAGCCTGGAGGAGGCTCAGGGGAGACCTCATCAACTCTCCACAACTCCCTGAAAGGAGGTTGTAGCCAGGTGGGGGTTGGTCTCTTTTCCCAGGCAACTATCAGTAAGACAAGAGGGTATGGTCTTAAGCTGTGCCAGGAGAGGTTTAGGTTGGATATTAGGAAGAAATTCTTTACAGAGAGGGTAATCAGGAATTGGAATGGGCTGCCCAGGGAAGTGGTGGATTTGCCGTCCCTGGAGGTTTTTAAGATGAGACTGGATGTGGCACTTAGTGCCATGGTCTAGTAACCACGATGGTAGTGGATCAAGGGTTGGACTTGATGATCTCAGAGGTCTTTTCCAACCCGGCTGATTCTATGATTCTATGAATCTGTCAGGTGTCAGTGGGATGATGGGCTGGAGCTCCTCTCCTCTGAGGAAAGCCTGAGAGACTGTTCAGCCTGGAGAAGAGAAGGCTCAGGAGGATGACATCAATGTGTATGGATGCCTGAAGGGAGGGAAAGGAGAAGCAGGAGCCAGCCTTGTCTCAGCAAATCTTGCTGATAGGACAAGAGGCAATGAGCACAAATGAGACACCTCAAACTCCATCTGAACATCACTTTTACTCTGAGGTTGGTCAAATCACTGTTTGACACAGGTTGCCCAGAGAGGCCAAATATACCTTCCATCCTTGAAGATAGTCAACACATGATGGGACACAGTCCTGGGCTCTAGGTGGCTCTGCTTCAGCAAGAGGTTGGATTAGCAGTCAATACCTCCATCGCAGTCAATTACCTCAATAATGTTGTAATTCTGTAATAAAGCTTTGAGTAGATGAAAAGTACCACTATACATGCTGACCATTTTGCTAGTCTCCCTGCTTATTTTGCACTTTTAAAACATGGCCATTTGCAGTATTTGAAGCTCTAATCCATGACATATTTTGTCTTTGCAAGTTAACTCCAGATCAACAATTCCATTGCAGCAACACATATCACAGAATCACAGAACACCACGTTGGAAGGGACCTCGAGCATCATCTGGTCCAACCTTACTTGGCAAAAGCATGGTCTAAACAAGATGACCCAGTACCCAGTCCAGCTTAATCTTAAGTGTCCAATGTTGGGGCATCCACCACTTCCCTGGGGAGATTATTCCCTTGGCTGCTTGTTCTCATGGTAAAAAAATTTCCTCTTGTGTCTAATCATAATATCAAGTATCTTCAAAATGTTTTGCTCTGTGCATCCAACCCACCTGCAGCCATTCCACAGCACTGCGCTGCATCACCACACAGGTATCTGAGGCCCCTGAAAAAAAGTGGCACTGAGTCAGCAAGAAGGTTGAATTTGTCCAGTCCTTACCTATTAGAAGTAGCTAAACATCCAACAGCCCTCCTGGTTTGAACAACCCTCTTGGTTTGTATTATTTGGGGAATTCAACCCACAATCTAGTGACAATAGTTCTGCATTTGAAAAGAATCAGGTGAGTTGAAAACGCATTCTATACATATTATTTATTTCTCAAATGTACACCTTTCCTCATGTTATGGCCTTTCCTGTGTTGTGAAATGAAAGGTCTTGCCCAAAATACACAGGTTAGTGACAGACTCATAGCCATGACCCAGATGACTTTACTTTGTATGTTTAACACTAAGATCACTTGTCTAGAGTTTAGGACTACTTGTTTTAAAGCTTCAGACCTAATTTTTGAACTTTGTATTTTTTCATGGCTTCAAAATGCTACTCTTTTAATACAGAAATCCTCTACTCTCCAAAACACATATCAATTTCACGGGTTCAAAATCACTGCTGTGATGTCTTCATCATAGATTGTATTATTTTGATGATTTTTTTACAAGGCAGATCCAGTATGCACTAAGCATTTTAGAAATGCTTCTGTGGACAGGAACTGAAAGAAGTTCATAAGTTGTATGAGGTGTTGGGTTCAGATCTGTATTTGCTGACAGCAGTGTACTAAAGTTTCTGAGAAGGAATTTAACTTTCCAGAAATTCAATACAGAAATAGCTAGGTACAGTGTGGGAAGCATTTATTTTGATAGACTCAGGGGGACATCATGTTCTTGTGGTTTTAAAACAAACCTTCAAACGTAAGATTAAAAATCTAAATGCTGCGGCCAGGGTTGTGTTCCCCACAGAAATCCCGTAGGTGGCATCACAGCACAAGGGAAATTACATTTCAGCTGCTTTTGATTTAGAAGGAATGCAGCCCATCTTGGGATTTTTATTTTTTGGTTGTTTTTATTTAAAGATAGCATTTTCTACAGCTTCAACTCAACTTTTTGTGTCACTTCATTCTCAATATCAAATCTGCACAGGTCTGATAAGTCTCTCTGGCTTTATGCAAATTTATTTCTTCCTGCAGATACCCATCAAAAGGGGCTGCCCCAAGAATGTAATTCTCCAGTACCTAAAGTGGCATGTCGCTTTTGAGAAGGATACCTGACATCAAGGACATATTTGGATGCATTAAATTGTTGGGATGGAAATTAGTCAAATCCATAGTGGTAATTTTTGTCACCAGTAACCTAAAAAGTTCATTAACTGGGTACTTCAAGAGGCAAATCAGACACAGGCACATACACACACACTCTCTCGAGGTTTCAGCCTTTGAGAGCAAAGAAGTTAGTATTTTCTAAGATTTTTTAAGACAACTCTGGCTGTTGAAAGAACTCGTGTGCAGATGTGAAATTATCATGAGTAACAGTAAATTCAGCATTACTGCCTTAATTCAGAAGAGGGGAAAAAAGCAAACAAAGAAACCAAGTTGTAGCTGGAGATGTCACCAGAGAAGACCAGACAGGAGAAGAGCATCTTAAACCTCCCACAGTGTTTGGCAGTGCCGTGAGCCGCTGGATAGTGTGACCATTTCTCAGAAAGAGCAGGATTACTGCCATTAACATCTCAACAATAACCAGTAGATGTCAGCACCATTTTTTGTCTGATATCAGGGGCCTCCACAAGGGGAAGACTGGGAAGACTTGTGAGGAGCCAAGGTGCACGGACTGCATCCAGCCTCAGCTCACCACAGGACCATTCTGCCCCTGTTGATCGCCCTCAGGGCACAGTGCCCCTCACTCCAGTTACAGCAACGATATTTGTTTGAAGTGCAACCACCTGGGCACAACATATATAATCTCCTATTGAAAAGAAAAAGGACGTAAATTGGGCTGAGCCTTGACTGGATGCCTAACCCCGACCCTCTGCTTGTCCCTTGCAGCCCCCCATGTGGATTCTGGGACTCCCTGCACTGGCTGCAGCATGAGCAGATTATGCTTGCTCTGAACCCCCCCAGCTACATACACAGAGTCTCAGATTAAAACTGAGTTTGTACTGCTCCCACCCATTCTCCAGGCATGTTCCTCCAGGGGAGGTATCTCCTCAGAGATACCCTAACTTCTGGAGGCCTCAGACTGCACGTCCAGCATTACAGAATTCAGCTCAGACTGCTCAAGGACATGGGGTAGGTCAGGGAAAGCTGACTTATCATACAAGCAGAATAAAAAAAATATTTTTATTTAGTGGTATGGAAGGAAGGAAGGGAAAAAATAGAAAAGGAAAAAAACTCCCTTGCAGGATTTACCACCTTGCTCAGGACTTGTCACCAACATAGTATTTCCACCACAACTTACCTCTCCTATCTCGGCTCAGTCTGTTTATAGGATTTGTGAATTTTTTTTTGTCTAAAACTGCCTGTGTAAATTTTTGCCCTCCTAATTCCTTTAAAAATCCACCTCCTTTCACCCACAGAGAGGGAACATGGCTGACCATGTTCCATGGCTAAACATCTTCTAACAGTAAAGTCACTGTAATCAGAAGTTTTTATAGCTGCAGATTTCCTGAAGAGAAGTCTGTATTTCTCAGCATGATGCAAATACTCCAGCAAAACCACAAGTAGATCTAACAATGTTCAATCACAAAGTAGTACAAAGCAAAAGTTATGCAAGTAACAGAGATCTGGCAGACCTCTTCTCTTCCACCTACTCCAAAACCAGACAGAAAGGGGATAATAAAGTGTGGAACCTATGCCAAGACTTTCAGGTAGTTCTATGAGCAGTTGACCTCATTGCCCCAGAGGGACAGGTGGCTTAGGGCAACAGAACCAGTAGGAAGCATCTGCTCTCAGAAAATGTCTTTTTTTTTTTTTTTTTTTTTAATACATCCTTTTGCTAAACTCTGTTCCCCCAGGAACCTTGAACTATTAAGAGGATTTTATTGCTGCTGCTGTTGTTCTAGGTCACCCCTCCCCCACAGAGTAAAGCATTCAGAATTTTTGAGCATTTTTAAAAATATTTTATTAGATTATTTTAAAAATATTTTATTTTATAAATATTTCACATTTTATTTCTTAGAAGAATATTTTTTATTAGAAAGCCTCTGCTCCAAGCTTTCTAATATAGCTAGTAAAGAACAGAAATGGTATAAGAAGAATCCAGTGGCAGAAGTCTCACTTGTGGAAGGACCTTTGCTCTGCCCAAGACTACATGGGCCCCTGGCAGCCCCAACCCCTTTGGTGCAGCAGCACCAGCCAGCCTGGTCTCGTGCTCAGAGGGGCTCTGGAGAGGGTCCCCCATGGCACTGCCTGTTCCCACAGCCCCCCAGCATCCAGGGACCACAGCTCCTCTTCGTATTCCTTACTTTCTGCAGGGACCTGCTCAGACCTGCTGCCAGTCAAGGTTTGGCTTAAGTAATGCCCTTGCAACCCTAATTCTCTGACCAGATCAGGAGAGGAGACTGAGAGCTCTTAAAAACTTGTAACTCAGTCCTTGGTCTCTAGAATAGTGTATGATGTCAGTCCTGTGGCAGATGGATGACACTGTGTCTATTTGATATGCAAATTACTTAATGAATTGTTAAGGGCACTTGTCCTTCATGACCTGGAAACGATTTCACAACACAGGAAAACACGTCCTTACATGCCAAAGGCAGTATGTCACAGAGACTCCAACAGCATCCTTTCTGCATCATCTTTTCTAAGAGGTGATGCTGCTGACAGCACAGCCAATAAACCCAGACCACAGGAGACTGTCCTCCATATCTCAGTGGAGGCTGGAAACTGCCAGGGTAAATTCTCACCCCTTTGACTGTTTTTCTGCAAAACCAACTAAAAATCTACAGTGCTTCTTTGTAATCTCTCTTCTGCTACATTTATTAAAAGTAATTGACTGTGCTCGAGTTGGTGTCTTGGCATTTTTCCACCTATCCACAACTGTGGATTCTTCTTCAGCTATTCATACAGCAGCTGTCAGTTAGATGTCAGCCAGATGAGAATCAGTGAGGAGCAGAGACAATGGCAGTCCCACTAGGAAGACTGCCCCCCTCCCAAAACCTTGCGCTTTCATTCTCATGGATCTGTGCATGACACCATCATGCTGAGTGCAGCAGCGTTACCTAAAGCCACAGAGACATTCCTCAGCCTCACCCATGCAGCACATGGACAGCAACTCTGCTTTAGACTTCTTGCTTTGTCCATAACTTAGTAACAGATTATAAAACAAACTGACACTGACTCTGACGATACAATTAAGCAGATCTTTCTCCAGAAATGTCCATGCCTGATGGTTTTCCATCACATACGTGCACTGCCAGCTGTCCCATACTCCACTTGCTTAGTGCACCTTGATGCATAAAACACCTACCAGTCTCAGTCTTCAAGGATGGCAAGAACTGCCAGCACTCCTGTTTAATGGACAGGCAGCCAAAATAAAATAAGAATACCTGCAAAGATACTTGAGGTCTCTTCTCCTTATTACAACACACTACTAGGTAAAACACTGTGTTAATAAACAGCAGTTTATGTGGAATTGGAGGATGGGCACACGACCCACTTTTGCGTGTTCCTGATACCTTCTCACACACACCACAGACGCCCCCTCTAACTCCGTATGTTAAACTGGACAAATGCAAAGTAAAAAGAACTACATAAAACATGTTTTGGGATCTGCTACCCAAGTAAAAAAGAGAAATGGTCACAGCTGCAGTCTGCTTGTCAGATCTGAACAGACAAAATGAGATACCTAGGGACTAAGACAAGGTGTTAAGACTTTAAATGCAGCACCACAAAATTCTGCTTCATAGAATCATAGAATCAGCTGGGTTGGAAAGGACCTCTGAGATCATCAAGTCCAGTCCTTGATCCAACACCTGAGTACTGAAAACTCTATTATTTCATGGTCACTGTGCCCCAGATGGCCTCCGACCACCACATCTCCCACCAGCCCCTCTCTGGTTTGTGAACAGCAGGTCTAGCAGGGCCCCATCCCTGGTAGGCTCATTTACCAGCTGGAGCAGGAAATTATCCTCTATACACTCTAGGAATCTCCTAGACTGCCTCTTCTCCACTGTGTGGAGTTCCCAGCAGACATCCAGCAGGTTAAAGTCACCCACGAGAACAAGGGCTGGTGATTTTGAGACATCTGCCAGCTGCTTGTAGAATAATTCATCACCCTCATCATCCTGATTGGGTGGTCTGTAACAGACTTCCACCAGGACATCAGCCTTGTTGGCCTTCCCCTTGATTCTGATCCACAGGCACTCAACTGTATTGTTACTGACTTCAAGTTCTAGAGTCAAGAGACTCTAACACAGAGAGCCACCCCTCCACCTTTCCTACCTTGCCTGTCCCTTCTGAAGAGCTTGTAGCGAGCCTGTAGCCACCCATGGCAACACTCCAGTCATGTGAATCATTGCATCATGTTTCCGTGATGGTGACTACATCATAGTTCATGAATACCCTCAATTTATCCTTTTCACATACATTTTGCAGAGGTATGAGCGAAAATTCTCCTGACCTTTAAAAAATGCCATGAATAATTTTCATTAAGCTTTTTTTTGGTCTCTTTTTTTTTTCTCTTGCTATTAGATTGCAACTTTTTCCTCCATGTATCTGTACTTAGCAAGTATCAAGTACTTTGCTACTTATCAAGTATCTTTCCTACAAAAGCATATCCAGGGTCAAATCTGACAAATCAAGCTGCAGTAGACAATACTTTTATAGATACTTTTGTATCTTTTATACCCAACACCTATCTAAATAAGCCCCTGAGCTTTCTTGAACTTTAAGCACTGAAAGGGAAAAACGCTGGATGCAATGGTGAAGGTAGGCACACTCTACACAAGCATACAATACAGAAAACCAATCACAAAGGTGTTTTGGTTACTGGCCCCTTCCAAAACGACAGTTTACCAAACAATATTAACTCCCAGCACACAGGCATATACAGAAGAAACATGACCAAGTCACATTATAATAATAAACCTTCCTACTACATATTGAAATAATAGGTCATCATGCTATTTCACAAGAACAAAACTCATGCCACAACAAAATATTTCTCAGACATGGATGACTCTCCAGACCAATACATTTCACAAGCAGAATATATGTAGGTGTATTTGGTGTTCTTTCAGTCCCATAAGGAACAACTACTTGCTACAATCATCCTGCAAAGCAATCAGTATTCTTCCCAACTGGCCTCCTTTTACAGTGTACCAGAGAGCTTCATCCATATGCTTCAAGGGCTTGTATTCGCAAAGTCTGTTGCAGAAGGCAGCTCCTTTGTTTTCCATTCCCAACAGCACATCCCAGAAATATGAGGCCCTCTCCTTAGAAAAGTGCCGGAGAGTATCTACCACACTGCCGACGTGGAGCCCCAGACAGCAGCAATAGTATCTTCCCAGAGTTAACACTTTCTAACCTAATTACTTCACACATGAGAAGCCTACAGCCTAATTTAGTTAAAGCCACTGCTTTTTATCTTGGCTGATTTCAAGATCCTTGGCTTTCCTGAAAAACATGACCACACACTGTGTTCTCAGTCACCATTTTCAAAATTCATCTGTTTTTTCTTTATTTCTACAGTACTCAGTCAATGAGAGCAGGAGCATTTAGTGATAGCAAATTAGCACCAAGATTTAAGAGAATCAGTCTCTAGGAAAATATGCAGCTATCAGGATATGACATAATAAAAGACACTACTATCATGCACTTAGGTCTACCTAAAGCGTCTGGATCTAAGTTCTACGTCTGACTTTCCTTTTGTCTCTTTTAACAGCCTTTTGCACCAAAAGAAACGTTCACATTAAGTTCCCTGAATGTATTAAAAGGGGGAAGGGAGAGGAGAGGTAATCATTTGCACACATACCTAAGAGAAAGTTAGAAATCTGGTTTATTTAAAATTGTGAAATCAAAGTACAATAAATAAGATGCTTAACATCAATACTGGATACTATGTAGAAAAACTCTGGTAAGACTGGACTGTTCCCTTGGTGCCTTGAGCGTGGATGAACCCTGAAATAACTTCTTAGCTCCCCACAGCCATGCTGTTACAGCTAGAATCTTTCATCATTCATGGTAAGTCTTCCCCAGATGCACGCTGCCAAATTCCTCCATTGGAGTTTCACCAATACCAGCAGAACTACCCCAAAGATGACAGGGCTCACCGGACCAAGGCTATAAGAGTGAGAATGAGTGCCTACATTTCAGAACTTCTATGGAGCATCTCTCTTCCTCACTCAAAGCCCTTTGGAAAGTTTCATGAACTGTGCTATGGTCAAATATAATTTTTTTTATTTTTTTTAATGAGCTATTATTAGACTGTAAGAACACATTGTTTCTTAATCACTGTCAGTTTTTGGGGTGGGGCGTGTGGATGATCCCATTAATGGTGCTTATACTTGTTTAACTCTGCTATTAAAGCACCACATTTTTCCAAACAGCAGATCCTCTCTAGTAACCATACTTTAAATACATTAAATACATTAAAACTCTCTGAACTAATCGATATGAAAATATTAAGATTTTATCCAAAATATAATTCCAAACAGCTCATAGAACCTCAGGGAGAAAGTTCTGCTAAAAATGTCACACCTGTTCAGAAACAGCAGTAAAAACATTCTGCATCTGCTTTAAAAACTATTGCACTGGGCAAAAGTATGATCACTACTTTAAAAAACTGAAATAAGCTTGGGCATATCACCCCTTCCTTGTAACAAACACTGGCACCAAGTGAATTCTTCTATTTTCTTCTGAGAAAAAAGGGTGGGGAGAGGGGGATGAAGAGGAGGAAGAAAAAATAATTCATCTTACAGGTCATTTATTATGTAACTGGCTGTTAATTAAGATTGGAGGCACTCTTTGACAAGCCAGATGAAAACAAGCGTATCCAGAAAGAAAGGACAGTACTCAACAAGGCCTCAATGTAGCCACCACTTCATGCTTCAACTCAAGTGAACCTTCCCAAAAGCTTTTCTGTGATCTGTAACAGGGATGTTCCTTCACATTGAAGATAAGTTTGTTTCAGTTTTATACTATTCTGATGCTTTCTATAGGTTAATAAAAAAACATGAATATCATCGGTTCATGTACTCAACAGTTTAAAGTCTTGATGCTACCAATTAATCCAGTTTAAGTCTGTACAATTTCTCATCCAAAGGACTTCAAGCCAGGGATCTAATTTGCTGGGGAAGAGGCTCTGCTCAGTTCCTACCTCATAAAACAGCAATTTAAAATAAAAGTCAGATTTTTCACCAAATGTTGGTGATATTTGGATAGGGTTTCTACAGGTAAGTGGTGTGCACAGAAGTCATATACTTCATGTATCAAAGCAACCTGACACTCTCCAAAGCAGCTTTTCTTTTTGAAAAAGAAAATAAAACAAATGCTGCTACCAAGCCTAGAACAATAGGTATTTAAACAACCAGGTTTCAACACCAATAAAAAGAGTAAACACTTCTTGTTAGCAAGATCTTTTTAACAGATAATAACCATTTTAAGTCAGTTCATTATAACACTTCAATAGGCACCTGCAAGCCCCTCAATCCTCACCATGTTAATACTCAGAAGAAACTACAAGTCACTAGACTTAAATGGTACAGGTATTTTGATTGAGGAGAAAAAAAAAGAAAAAAAAGATTGCCATTGCTACCAGCGCATTGGGAATTTGAAGGGGCAATGAATGGAAAGGCCGCAATCATTTTTTCAGAATCAGGAGGACTTAAAAACACAAATAATCACATACATGTTTTTCACATAGTTTACCTCGGTATTTTAACCAACTTACACATTTTATTATTGAGAGAAGATGACGACATTGCAGAAAAATAAAATTTGTTTTTAACAGGACAAGTGTTTTACATGGTGGTATAAAAAGTGTAAGGGGAGTCTGAAGGGGAAGAAAGGGAAATGAAGTGGAACAAAAAAAAATTCACAAAAAAAAACCCCAAAAAACAAACCCCACAACACTACTCCAGAAAAAGTAAAACGCTAAAACAAATTCCAGATGTGTACGTCTGAAGGTTTTAGCTTTTTCAAATACACAACTACGTGTGCCTTTCACAAGAACAGTCACAACTGAACGATACTTTTTGTACTACTGCACCCTTCAACAGGTCAGTCTGCAAGTTAAAACAAATAATATAATAAACTGCTAAACTGGTAAGTATGCAATTATGGATTGCTTTTAGCTGTTAGAAAAAGCTTGTTTATGTATCTAATGATTCATCATTTAATGGTTCATCATTGAAAATCAAACTGTGCTTAACAGTTTTTAGTTCAGACATACTGAAACCCAGCAGCACAGATGGCTGGAGATTTTTTATCGCCTTCAAGCATTTATTCCTCATTTTTCCAAAGAATGATGCAACATCAATTTTCCACGCATATAGCAGCAAGGAAAGTAATTCCACCTCTTTTTTAGAAGGATATGGCCTCTTGTGAAAATAGTCTAACAAGAACTGTTTTTGCGCCTCATACGAATTGTGATCATACTGATTAGGATCTACCGCCAGAAAGCGAAGATCCTCACTAGAAGGAAGCTTCCTCACCTCAGTCCTAATTTTTTGTCGTTTGAAAGGCACTACCCCTAAATTCGCTTCTTTCTCTGGAGAGAGAGCTATGCCAGCACTTAAGCTCAGAGGCTGCTGTTCCTTATTCCTTTGGTCTTCTGCAACAAAGCAGGAATCCGACTGCCTTCTTTTCAGTATCACAGAAACGTGCTTTTCACCATTCACAAACAGCAGCTCTTTCCTCTCCGTACGCTCAAGCTGCATCTTCAGGCTTGAGTTGGTGTCTTTGTCTTTGGGAGCACTTCTACAGCGGAGCAAATGTACAGCGATAGCTGTTAAAGTCATATTTCCAGTGTACACACCACAACAGTGGATGCACTTGAAAGCAGGAGACTTTAAAATTGTATGTACAGTTGGCATTATATGATGCCTCTCTTTCAAATGCTTTTCATAGGTTTCTTTACCAGCAAATGTACCTAAGCAAAAGGGACAGGTAAACATTTTTCTGGTGCATCTCCTATTCACTTCTGCTGTCTGAGGTTTCACTTTGATGTAAACAGGGACAAGAATCGTTGAACTTATTCCAACAAGAACTGCCAAATGTACTTCTCTTTCACCCATGTCTTCATTTGGTAACATTGTATTGAAATCAAAGTGTGGAAACACCAGGCCACCCTGCCCATCATAAACCAGTTGAAATCCTCTGTTGCTGTAATTCGCATGCAATTGCTTTCTGCCATTGTGTCTGGTTTTGTTGTGCTCCACGAGGCTTTTTAAGTCATAGAAAGTACCTGTGCAAAACAAGCAAGATAAGCCATGCATGAAGAGATGTTTCATGAGCTCTTCCTCACAGAGAAAACATTTACAGGCACAACACCTGATCGCCGTTTGTGTCATCCTTAGAAAGGGTGCGCAAGCTGCAAGTTTGTCAGGTTCCGGGATTTCTACTTTTACTTCGCGTGGTTTGTGGGCCACCTCCATGTGCACCTCGTAGACATTTGATGGGAAAAGCTCATTGCAAACAGGGCAAGTCTTCCACTGCTTGGCCTGTCTGATAGCCTGGCTTGTTTCAGGACCAGGAGGGGAGGCCTGTAAGGACACATTCTCAGAGGTCAGAACCATGGGAGGAGAGGGTGCGCCGGCTGGAGACTGGGACAGCTGAGCCACCGACCCAGACTGCATGAGCTGGATGGGCACCTGCGGGGGTGCAACAGTTGCTACTCCACCACCGGGAGGTACCGGCAAAGTAACTGAAACCGGGGACAGTGTGTACGTAGGTATACCATTAACCTGCTTTCCGGTGGGAATCAACTGCCTCAGTATAGAGCCTGCAGTCAAAAAAGTTGCGTTTTGAGAAACCGGAGGTTGAACTGGTTGATTTACTGGGATAACTGCTGGGGCAACAGGTTGGTTAAGCTGAAGAAACCCAGGTCCAATGGGCTGTCTGACAGGAACCACACCAGACGCAACAGGCTGGTTAAGTTGGAGAACACCTGACCCAACCGTCTGTGCCACAGGAAAGACTCTGGGATCAATGGGTCTATTCATGTTCCCAAGCGACTGGTTGACAGAGAGAACTCCTGGAGGAACTGGTTGATTCACTGGGAGGACTCCTGGTACAACTGGTCGATTCACAGGGCCGACGGGCTGAGTAATAGGTAGTGTTGCAGCTGGAACTGGACCATTTATAGTACCAATGGGTTGATTAACAGGAAAGAGCCCAGGTCTGACAGGTTGATTAAGAGGAAGAACTGCAGGGGCCACAGTTCTATTTATGGTCCCAACAGAATGATTAAGAGGGAGCCCATGAGAAACAATGATAGGCTGGGAAGGAGATGGCTGAATACTAATGTTCTGACCTACAGGGGGATTGCTGGGTACGAGAGTGACGTGTGACGGCGTAACGACGGGAGCAGAAGTTGTATGTGGAAGGCTACCAGAGGCACTTGGAACAGTCAGTGATCCAACTGCGTTTTGAACTCCTTTTGGCTGCACTGCACTCTGGTTTTGATTATTCTGTGGAAACGAAAGCTGGATGCAAGCTGGAGCTGTGACGGAACCTGCTGGGACAACGGCAGGCCCTGCAGATGGAGTAGCCACTGTCACACCTTGGAGAGGCTTTGGAGCAATAGACATTTTTTTCACTAGTCCAGGTTTCTTAATATGTTCTGAAATCAGAGACCGAAGTTTGTTCTCTAGGTCTCGGTGTGTTTCAGCTGTCAAGACATGATACATTAAAGAATCTGGGCTGTTTGCAGAAGCGTTACACTTTTTACAGTAGTACTCAACTGAATTTGCTGTACTGTCGTCAGGTTTCTCACCAAAATATATACTTACTAAGTTTTCAAAATGGTTCATCAGCACGTGCTTCTTCATATTGTAATATAAGGTGTCTGTGAAATGACATTTTAGACATGTGAAGTTTATGATGTCAGTCCTAAATTGTTTCATGCCATCCAAAATGCTGACTGTATAGTTCTGTATTCTTTTATTAGATGAATGAAACATCCGGATGTGTTTTCCTACTACTTTGGGATGAGAAGAAAACGCACATTTTGGGCAAGAAACCACCATCTCTTGGTCCATTTCATCCTCGTGGTAACGATGCAAGTGATTCTTGAATGAAGTAAGCAATTTTGATGAGAACTTGCATAAGCTACAGCAGTACGGCTTTGTTCTGTATCTCTGCAACAAAACAAAAACAACCACTTAGAAACTGCCAGTTCCTACATTGTTGTTATCTCTTTAAAACTAAGTCTGCACCATCACCTGTCAAAAATGCCTTCACTGGACATATAGCATGTATCTTCTCAGTTTCTTCTGGTTTTGAAAAGCAGATTTAAAGATGACATACTTAAAGAGAGAAACATCTGTGCCCTCTTTGCTTCATTATAATTTATTGAGAAGCCTTAATTGAGTTCATTTCTACCCCAGTTCAAAAGAAGTAATTCTGAAGCCTGTTTTTAAAGATGGGAATCACAGAACAAGCTAAGAAGAATTCGTATGCCACCATACACAGGAGGTTAAGCCTTAGCAATTAGGAATAGCAGCCCTTTTAATATGACACTTTTAAAGCTTTATTTAGTTTAGGGTCAGCTCCCATCTACTAGAGAAAGAGAGAGAAGAGAGAACAGGCAGGATCCTTCTTCTGTATTTCATTAGCCTACTCTTCCCTGAAAACTCTCCAGAAGTACCTTCCCAGCAAAGCCAAAAATGACTAATTTTTTAAGAACATTCTTTTGGAGCTAAAATAATAATAGAAAGGAATAAAACCCCTTTTACGAAAAAGCATATTGTCTCATACCAACTGGACATCCCATCACAGTAATTTTTTTCAGAAATTTCCTCTAGCACACTCAGTATACAGCCTACAGATTCTTCTCAGGAAAGTATTTTAACTGTATAAGAATATACCTAACTATCTTCCACTAAGCAGTGGTTTGGTCCCTCAGTTATATGTCACATGATAGGATGACTTTTTGTATCCGTGTGAACACTATTTGCTCTTTCTGAAAAACTGCTACCCTGTCAACCAGTTTTTCTGACCAACTTCTGATTAACTTCTGCCAAAAACTACAGAATCACAGCAACATCCATGTGACAAATGTGCCCCCTCAGACATCTAGTGGAATCTCTCTGTTCCCTCTATGTGTGTTCTTCACCTCATTGATTTCTGCCCCTTATGAATCCAAAGGGAACAAGCTGTGCTGCCAGTACAGCATCCAGCCTAGTTAGATCACCCACATACATCTCACTGACACATTATGAAGAACGGTAACAAAATATGTGCAGGGTTTGTTTTTTTGTCATTTCATATAGCCATGGAAGTTATAGTCAGTCATCTACAGATAACAGATAGTCATCTACTAGCAGTACTACAAGAATGACCTGATGCTAATGAAAATCTAAGCTCCAAATGCAAGGGACAGGGTCAGATAATGCCACTGGCTGGCTAAGGCTGCTGAAGAAGTACACTGCTAAGGTATCACCGAATTATCTTCTATTTAGACTCTTTCGGTGTCTAATCCCAGCTGCTAGCAAACAGCAACAGAGAAAACTAGAAGATGCATCAATCTTACTTTTAAAGTATATTGCCTAGAGAAAGGCCACTGACACTACTGAACTAATGAAGCATACAGAACATCATTAAAAGATGCACCTTACTTCTGAAGGAGTTAAGTGACAAAGAGAGGTGACTGTTTATTTTAATTGGCTGTCCAAGGCTTAGAAAAACTTATATGTTTTAAAATATTGGGCCTCTTGACCCCTTAGTTCCATCCCCCGCCCCATTTCTGGTTTGGGTCTTTTTGTCCTCATAAACTTGTACCATAGTGTCAGTGTTTCCTTCCTGCAAAGTCTGAACAATTGCTGTTAGATGCAGTGAGAACACTCTACAGGTAAGTGGTCCAACTGCTGAATTAATTTGCTGTTCTGTAGCAATGATGTTCAAACAAGTATCGAACAGCCCCAGTGCCTGCATACTGATAAGTCTAGGGAAATATGTTCCATGTCTTCTTAGTTCATTCCGGTTTTTTTGATGGAGGTAAAAATTATGAGACTTCACAAAAGAACAAAAAAAGACATCTTAGAAATAATTTTGCCAGCATGTTCTCCTTGCATACTCATCTGGTCTGCCTTTTATGTTCACAAGTTCTACTACAGTCTACCAGTCCATCCCAGTTTTATAGAAAATTTGACAAAATAAGAATTTTAAGCCCCTCAGGAAAAACAAAGCACATTAGAGATTGACCAATACAACCCTCAACTGTATAAAATGGAACCCAAAAAAAGGCTTATTAGAGATATTGAGGAAAACTTGATTAGTCCTACTCCGAAGAACATACCCCAGCACATAGTAACTCTTTTCGTTGTGTAGTCTCACATTCCCCACAACCTAGAGAGATGCAGAAAGACAGAACAGCCTCCAAGAACTGAAGTTCTTCCTGAACCGTTAATGTCTCCCTAAAAGCAGTACTAACACTGGAAACCACCAACTTCATTTAAATAGGTATCTTCTCCAGCCTACTGAATTTCCAGTGTAGCTCAAACAACTTCTTTTCCCCTTATGGCAACAACTTTGGAACAGAACATCCTGAAGGACCACTTCTTCTCTCTAAAGTCTAGGCAACATGATATGTGAATGATATATATCAAAGAACCATGACTGTATAAAGAAAATGGATAGAAACAAGTTTAGTAACCAAAAGAGACTGCTTGGCAAATCTGCTCCACAGCAACATATCACCATCTCTGCACTGAATTTCATCGATCAGACTCCAATCTTGTTTTTTGGACAGATACATACACAGTTGGTCATGCTGACTAGCTGAGTCAGGACACATATTTCTCCCTTCTGGTAAGCGATCAGGTCTCTCTGCCTTGTCTCCCTCCAGACAATAGGGAGGAAAGAAGATTCCCTCTCTAGTGCACATTTCCATTTTCACTGAAATCATTTTGCCTAAAGCACTGGTGAAGGAAGATAAGCTTCACTTGGTCTATCTTCATCCTACTCTTCCTTATTTCATGTTTGAGGAGGAAGGGGAACCTCCCTTGCTCATCTAACACAGATTTCCCAACACTGAACTTCTTTCTTTAGTCAGAAGGTAGAGGAAAAGGCAAAAGAGACAAAATCGGCGAGACCAGAGCTCAGATAACATGCTGGATGGGGCCAGCAGACCTGATAACAGAAGATGTTTTTCATGCGCATAAAGAAGAAATAAAAAAGGGGAGGGAAAAAGAGAAACCATCATAACAATTAACAGGATTTATTCTATTCACCTAAACTAAAGGTAGTCTTTACTGGAGGTAACTGTAAGCCTTATCTGAAGTGACAGGAAGAGGTTAGACACAATGTGTCCCCACTCAAACAAACATTTGACTCTTTCATCCACAAAGTCATGTGAACAGATCAACCCCTAGTCTTAAATGTGTGAACACAACTTCAGGAAGGGAGAAATAGGAGACAAAGCAGACAAGGGTCCTGATGGGCGGAAGGGATCACTTTGTACTTAATGACAGCTTGGCCAAGACTGAGTGGCTTTGTTTGCTCAGCCTGTATGCTGGGGGCTGCAACTATTCCACTTTGAAGCCTTAGTTTGTTTTAAAGATGGTAAAGGCAGATGTTTTAAAAGCAGTTTCACATACACAAATCTAACTGGACATAGTCTTCCACTGCCACCCTATGCCAAGCCACCAATGATAATTTCAGCTTAATCCACTTGCATCTATGCAATCTCATTTTCACCCTTCCAATGAAACAAGAGCCATGTTGTACACAAGAACATGTTAATACTACACATCAAATTAGGCTAAAAAAGTAGAACATTAGTGTGACATCTTAAATACTGATGATCAAGGTTATAACCTTAAAAACAGCAAATGACATGCAGTCCTTATAACCAGACACATAACAGGGAAAAACACAGGGAAATGAAAGATTATTCCCTGACTAATAGCACTTAGAAAAAAAACTTTAAAGCTATTTTTTTACCATAAAAAACTGTATTCCAATTTCTGAAAATTATAAAATTCAGCAACTCCACATACATGTCTACCCAGAATTTCTAACACAAATTTTATACATACTTTCCTTTTACCCACAGGTTCCCAAAGAGAGACATCACTCCACGAAGTGTTATAAAAGTAGCTTTCACCTGCGTCAAAACTTTGAAGATTCTAAAAGAAAAATGGAAACAAAGAAATAATCTGATTTTGCAGTCTGTTTTAAATATAAAGAAATTCTCAACAGAAAATAAGGAAAAATAAAAAAGGAAAACCCACATAAAGAGAGAATGACTCAGAAATCCATACAGTATTCAGATATAGGTCCCAAAACTCAGTTAAAAGAAATTACTTCTTTGACCACTCTTTGACTTATTTTACCTCAAATATTTGTTTATATGTCTGGCTGGTAGTAGAGCAGGAATTCTGAACATTTCATAGTTACTGAAAATAATATACGGAGTGAAAATATTTACACTTTAATTCCATTGTTTCCAGCCAAGTTCACAGTGAACACTGAAATATATTTTCCCCCTCTACTTTCTTCCACCTACATCTGTAATATTTCACTGCTTACTTCCATTTATTAACTTACCACAATGCTTTACTTTGCAACAGATTTTAGTATTAAATCTTCATAGCATTGCTATGCTTTTTTGGAAAAACAAAAGACATTCACAGAAGCCTGTTTCCAAGAGCTGCACTACTTTTCCTCAAGCTGTAAAAGTAACAATATTATCATGTCTGGAACACCTATGTCAAGGGAAGCAACTTTCCTTATAGCTTTCTTCTAATCAATCCATCAGAGCAGTTTATGTTCCTCAAGCCAAAGTCAGCTATTATCCTAAAAATCCTAAAGTTCGTCTTCAGTTTTCTAAGGCCCGCACATATCCAAACACAAACTTAATTAAAAAAAAAAAAACCAAACAAAACACACACCAAATTAGATTCCTGTTTCCTAGGCATTTCTGAAGATCCTAGGCTAGCTCCAACAGCAGACCAGAGGGCCTTAGATGAACCACAGGCTACGAATCCAGGCTTTACCCACAGAAAACCAGCATCGCTTCGCCCCTCACATTCTCCTTCCCTTTCACAAACCACTCTTCACTCAAAATTCTGCAGATACCTAGAGAGAACTAGATGTTTTCAATTCTGCACCAAACACCACTGGAACAGCAGAAGCAGATAATAAATACCATTTAAGTTCAGATCACCCGACAAGAGGAGTGGAATCCATAAACCTAATAGTTCATGGTTAAAAAACCCCCATGCAGTATTTATGTGAAATTCAGCATCAGCAGAGGATATACCAAGCAACAAAGAGAAACAAAGCCTCTAGCAATCAATGAAATACAGAATCCTACTTCATGCAGGCTCTGTTTGCACTAGGTTCCTGTCCTTGCAAATATGAGTATTCCTTTGTATTTAACAAATTACAGCAAGACAGAACATCATGCCAGTGATAATTTGATTTAAATTATATTATCCAAGAATTTAGAAAAATGTAGCTGAGTTTGCAATAAGCTTTCTAGCTTTTTCAACAGTCAAGTTTGCCTGACAAGAACCCAGAAAAGCTCGGGGCAACAATAAACAAACCCGTTTCCATCTAATCAACACCTAGACACTAAATGAGTCATCTATTTGCCCTTCAGCCAAACCTTCTTATAAAAAAAATCAGAAACACCTTAGAAAGAACTCTTGCATGGAACAAGAGTAATCCCAGAACTTCAGAGAACTATGTTTGATAGAGAAAATTAAGAGACTTGAGATTTTCTAAGAATTCTTCGGCCAAATATGCTGGAGCAAATTACACACTGCTAAAAAGAGTTTTCTTAAAGTTTCTGGCTTATCCAAAAAATGTTTTATTTCTGGTTTGAGGCTCCTAGACTTAAACACCACATTCCCACAAGCCAAATGTGTGTGATAATACACATCTAGATAATTTTGCTGCAACAGCTATTTCTTACAGAGAAATATTTAATGAGAAATGTAAACATTCTTATCAATACAATCAGTCAAAGGTGCAAATGTCTATTGTGAACACTTGGTTTAAACAGAGGTCTGCTAACTTGTTATGCCCTTCCCACATTTCTCACTCTCTCACAGGAGGGGAGAAAAACAGATCAGAAAGGTAACAAGAAGGGAACAAAAACCCCCAAAGAAGCCTGACTAATCCTGATGTATAGTGGGTATTTTACATTAAAGAGAAAAATATTTTTAAACTAAGAACTGTTCTCTCTTCTGTATTAAAACCATCACTGTTTTCCAGAACAAAAAGATAAAGAGCTTATAGTTTAAATGAAGACACAGAATAGAATCACAACATGGTTTGGGTTGAAAGGGACCTTACAGATCATCTAGTTCCAGTCCCCCTGCCATGGGCAGGGATGCCACTCACTGCACCAGGTTGCTCAGGGCCCCATCCAACCCGGCCTTGAACACTGCCAGGGACGGGGATCCACAACTTCTCTGGGCAACTTGTGCCAGTGCCTCACCACCCTCCAAGGAAAGAATTTCTTTCTAACATCTAATCTAAACCTACCCTCTTTCAACTTAAACCATTGCTGCCCCTTGTCCTGTCACTACCTCCCCATATAAAAAGTCCCTTTCCCTCCTTTTTACAAGACCTCTTTAGGTACTGGAAGGCCGCAATGAAGTTTCCCCAAAGCCTTCTCTTCCTGAGGCCGACCAACCCCAACTCTCTCAGCCTGTCTTCAAAGCAGAGGTGCTCGATCCCCTGATCATCTTCTTGGTCCTAAAGATCACAGTATGTTAGAGAAGCTAAAACAGTTTATTAAAGGAAAACCTCTGACATTACAATGTACTTGAACATACTACTTGGAGAATAAAACTAGTAATCTAGCACAAAAGGCTCATGTTTTCTTCCCAGCAGCTAAAAACTAATTTGGTCTTTAAGTTACAAAGACATACTAGTCATACGTGAAATTCCATCATCTTCCTCACAAACTACTGTCCATTATCATGCCTAATTAGAACAGTGTAAGACCAATTTTAAGACCAGATGGAAAGTCACATTTTATCATATCATTTCATACCATTTCCTAAACTGTCCAGCCTCCTCACAAGGAGCCCAAAACTCAATTTCAATATTTCAGAAAACAAACAAGCTTTAGCTACTTCTCACTAAATGGTCTTCAAAGTCCCTTCAAACCCAGGGCATTCTATGATTCCATTCTATTAAGACCTCACACACCCTATATTGCCAAAAAAATACCATCATCATATGAGCCAAGTACAAATCAAACTCTAGAAACCATTCTTCCTAAAGTTGTACCAAAACCAGCCCCAGATTACCCAGAAAAAAAATATCCCTAAAATTATGAACTTGGTTAAGGGAGAATTATTTGCAAAAAACCCTGAGGTGGTATTTTTTTGGCCCAAATCTCAGTGCTTTTTCCGAAACGGAAATGTTTGCTGGCTTTCCCACCACCACCATTTATTAAAAATGAAGCAAAACCAATAAAAAGCACACTAATGCACACTACACCCCCCCAAAAAAAACCCAACCAAATATAAAACACCTCATTCACCAATAAAGTCCATGTTGCAATCAAAGAGACTGCAAGCATTTTCACAGTAAAATCCTGGCACCATAAAAACATTTCTACTTCAGTCAAGACAGACTCAGGTTCTGAGTTAGAGGATTGATTACAAAACAATATATAACACAATAAAAACAGTAAGTAAATGGAAATTACTAGACATTACAATTTTCCCTGAGCTATTATGACATTTAGATACATCCAACATTGTTCAGCTGCAATAACCAAGAATATTCCAAAATCAGTTTTGCATGTACAATTTTTTTTCCAATCATTTGCTTATACAGTTTTTTAAAAAAAAAAGCACCACAAAAGACATAACAGCACTCCTACAGAGTATCAAACCTACTTTAGTTCTACCATACAGAAGCAATCCAAACTCTTGACTGTGGTCAAGGTGAAGTCATGAATAAACAGCCAAAAAGACTGTGCACTAGCTCACTGAAATATACTACTGTTTAGTCATCAAGTTGTATTTACTGTGTTTGCACTTTTCCTGGTATTAGGCTTGCCAATCTGCTGGTCTGCATTCCTCCTGATTGTTGCATAGAATTTTCTCCAGGAAGGGGCAGCAATGGTACTAGGTTCATCTTAATCTCCCTAGTACACTTGCATATACTTTTTAAGATGCAAACCCAAACTACAAGTCAGTAAAACAGTTTTGGTATTTTTCCCTGGTCACAAAGTTTAAAGGCCTGCAACGAGATTACTGCGTTTAATTGCCAGGCTGTTTTCAGAAATCCCGACAATTTAAAAGAAAATGAAAAAAAGCTGCTGCATAGAACATAAATAACAGTTCTTTAGTCTGTGGTGTTTTTCTTGAGGCTGTACTGTTCCTTCTGTTTAAACATTACTAGCAGAGAATATAGAGCACCATCTATAACACATCCTGTTGAAAAATACATTTTCTTTCAATGCTACATACTAACACAAGAAATTCCTCCCCTGGCATATGATCAGTCACTAATGAGTAATTCTTCAAGTAAGGACCCCCCCCATAAAGATCTATGGCAGAGGAACATCATAAATACACTAGAAAGTGAAATATTTTTCAAGGGTTTAAATTTCAGATTGATTTACATTCTTTCAAATGCTTTACCTTCAACGATTCCCTGCAGCTGTCAAGCCCAAGATCCACAAGAATGTCCTTCACCTTTTTTCGAGCCTTCCTGACATTATCAAGATTTTGAACAGGAATTTGAAACATTTTGCACTTTTCCTGAGGAAAAAAAAAAACAACCCAAACACAAAAAAGTAACGGAATAATTAAACACAGGCACCTGCATCTAACAGTTAAAACACAAACTAAAATCCAAACCAACATGGAATAGAATCAGCACTGCCAACTCTACCATTAAACCATGTCCCTCATCACCACACCAACATGTCTTTTTATACCTTGGGGATGGGGACTGAACCACTTCTTTGGGCAGCCCATTCCAGTGCTTGGAAACTCTTTCTGTGAAGAAGTTTTTCTGATTACCCAACCTAAACCTCCCCTGGTGCAAGTTGAAGCTGTTTCCTCTTATCTCTTGCTTCTTGGAAGAAGAGACTGACCCTTTCCTGTCTACAACCTCCCTTCAAGTAGTTGTACAGAGCAATGTCTCTCCTGAGCCTCCTTTTCTCCAGGCTGAACAACCCCAGCTCTATCAGCCATTCCTCATAGGACTTCTGCTCCAGACCCTTACCAACTTCATTATCCTTCTCTGGACATGCTACTGCACCTCAGTGTCTTTCTTCTAGTGAGGGGCCCAAAACTGAACACAGGATTCGAGGTGTGGCCTCACCAGTGCCAAGTACGGAGGGACAATCTGGTCCTCCTGGCCACACTATTTCTGATACAGGCCAAGATGCTATTTTTTAAGTATGAAAATCCAGAATTCTTGAGCCAAAGAACTGGATTCATTAATATTTCCCAGTAGATCACTTGACTATTCTTAAAGGAAACAGAATCTGAATTTTTGAGGAAAAAGTTCTTTATATTTCTTCTATCTACATAAAATTCCAAGTTTTTCTTTCAGATCTCCTTGTATCTACATGGCAGGAATACTTGTTTTGTGGTGTTTTTGTAAAAGAACATGAACACTAGAATTTTATAAAGTTCTATTCAGAAAATTACTATAATCTCACCCAGGAAGGAGAAATCCAACACCTTTCACCTTGAATGTCAGCATCAAGATGAGAAGTTTTTGGTAAGTTGTTCTGCTGTCATGTATGTACACACTTAAAATATAATTACTAGTAAAATCTAGATTTCCTGTACAAGGTTGTAAAGTGATCAGGTATCCCATGGGCTTAGATTTAGAAGTATGTGCCTTTGTCAACTGGGTCAACTGTTTCTTAAATTACAGCACAGTGCAATTTAGACTAAGATTTAATAAACTAAAATGGCACAGAATACAAAAGAACTACCCTGCACTGAAAAAGGTCACTGGGAGCTTCTCAGGTATTTGGTTCTTAAATAGCTGGCAGAGGATCCAGGAGCATTTACACCACCTTAGTCCTTATTTCTAAATAATTCATCCATCCAGGACAAGTCTGAACAAGAAAAAAAAATAAAGAAAATCCCCAAACAGCACTTCATCCTTGACAAGTCTCAAACGTCTTGAAAAGCTATACTTGACTACGAAAAGCAAGATCCCTGTCAACAGAAAATCTTTGCTTCAGATGACAAGACTTTCCTGTAAACAGTTGCAAAATCCCCTCACATATAAGACACCAGCTACAAACGAAGCCTCAATAACCCCTCCCCCCCCACAAACCCTACAAAAATTATTAAAAAGGTTTTTACTCTGTATGTAATCCCCCCAAACCTTAATTTATGTACAAAACATACAATTGAGGGAGTTTGTCATTAAAATTCAAACAACTCACATACTATTCTTCTCTTCTTCTCCCCCAAAAGGAAAGGTGTGTAGAGAGAAGTCGAGAGGGAACCCCATTGACAGACGTTAGTCTTGTTTTCTAATGTTTTTCATCAGCAAGAAGTCCAGAAGACATTCTGATACCATTGGGGTGGGTGTAGAACAGGACCCTATAAAGAATGCAATAAATCAAGAGTAACTGATCTGGCATTCTATTAAAGTCCAAGGAATAAAAATAGGACACAAAATCATCTTTTTAAAGTGAAGTCCACTGGGAATTTGCTTAGTCTCTGGTCAAAGCTTTATGATCAGTCCCTCTGTGATAGAAGGTCATGCACATCAACCCCCATAGTCCACTGCAGGTAACAACAGAGCTGGTTGGATGTCACCATGCTCAGATCAGCCAGAAGATGTGGTTCAATAAATTAGGCACCACTGGAAACCGTTCCTCCATCTCAGTCCTTCAACTGATGCTACTGAAGAAGGTGAAGCAGATTTTTCTTGAGGCATGTCTAGCTCATAAAACAAAAACATTAGTCTACAAAGATGGTATAGTATGCAACATCCATGCAACTCAAGTTTTCTTAATCAGTAATCTTTCTGAGATGGAAATTATTAATCCAGAAGAAAGAAAGAAAAACATACACACACCCCAAAAAAGAAACCTGATACAAATTAGTTATTTCCCAGTTTTCAAGTAGTTGGTCTTCAATCCAAAGGCCACCACGTGCAATCATGTGCAAGGTTAGTCAGCTGGTATTTAAACAACCTGCTTGGGAGTAAGGCTCTTAAATTATTCATCTAACACCAGAATCACAGAATGATTTGGGTTGGAAGTGACCTTAAAAATAATCTAGTTCCAATCCTCTGCCATGGGCAGGGATACCTTTCAGTAGACCAAGTTGCTCAAAGCCCAGTCCAGCCTGGCCTTGAACACTGCCAGGGATGGGGCATCCACAGCTTCTCTGGACAACCTGTTCCAGTGCCTCACCATCCTCACAGTTAAGAATTTCTTCCTAATATCTAATCTAAAATCTACCCTCTTGAGATTCTCTCTATCCATTGGACCATCAATGCCCCATCACAAAGGTCACAAAATCTCAACCTTCTAAGCTTATTCCCTCTAGCTCTCAGTTTAATTCCCTGATTATTATGCAGTTTATTATCCATAATCTTTTACTACTAATTTGTTTTTCTTGTATTTTGGATATTCTTCAAGCCCTAAGTTGCATTTTGGTTCCATCAATAACTACCATTTGTTGGTACACATCCCATTCTTAGCCAGCAAATTCAACATGACTAAAACTAAATCAGAGTCTTGATCCTTTTACTGTGCTGCCTACCGAAAAGATAAATCTATCCTTAACTACTTTTAACTGGTTGTTCCCAAAAAAACTGATAATCCATTGAGTTTTCACAGTCAGTACCATTTCATAAACAGAACCAAGGTAAGTTAATAGCAAAATAAAAGAATAATTTTAGCAGCTGATGTCTCAAATCCAGTTGTAAAAAATCTGTTCAACTCTTGCTCAGGCATTTTATCCATCAATCTATTCTGTATTTGCTGCTTCTTAAGAGAAAACCTCCATAATGATACAACAAACTGAAGTTTTATGCAACACTACAGGTTCCATTCATTTCTACAACATTTGTTACCATAGACTGTAACATATAAATACCTTCAGCTTTTCAGCAAAGATCACAAATACAACTCTTCCTTCCGGTAGTACTGCAGTATTTTAAGGCTAGCCTAAACAACAAGGTAACAGTATCTTAGTAGTCAAAGTCACTAGTCTATCAAGTACCTATCTTCTGTCGTTTCTCCTCATTAAGAAAAAAAATGCAAAAATACTAATATTTCACCTCTTTAAAGTGAGAAGTCACCACGAAATGTAAAGTTCCTATTTCTCCTACTCCTCAGAACAATACTCCTTCACCTTGGAAAGGACCTCAAAAGAACACCCAGTCCAGCTTCCAGTAAGCAGGCTCAGCCATTAACTGTAATCAGAGCACTCTGTTTCTCTGTTTTGGACAGTCAGGTCCTGAAAAACCTCCACAGACAGAGGTTTGACAGCCTCTCTGGTAACCTCTCCCAGTAACAGCCTGTGCTCACAGTGAGAGCTTTTTTCCTTACATCAAATCAGCACCACTTTCATTCATGTTCCTACAGAAAGCAGGCATTTGCAAGCAAATTAAATACAGACTTGGTATGGGCTGGAGTACGGAAGATGCACAAACGTGCCCTCAATGTGCATGCGAAAACTCTGAGCAAAACCCAGTAAACCAGACAATCAGGCATTTCTAGAGTATTCAGGAAAAGAGGCAGATACAAAGAAACACTGTTAAGAAGACCCACAAGAAAGTAGCTGCAATGGAACCCTTTTTAGACACTAGATAATCCACACGGAAGCCAGATCTCCAGATGTGTTCCTAGGAAGCTGGGCTTCACTAGTCCATTATTCACAGAACTCCTTATAGTAGGGAAATTATGAAAGGCTTATGGTATTTTGTCCTTTCATATTATCTGCCTTAGTTTTTATACATTTTATCTAGTAACTGAGAAAGATTTTTACAAAGACTTTGGTCTTTACAAAGGCTTACAGGTTTTGGGACATTTGGGTGGGAATATTTATAAAGGTTTGTTTATCAGCTTGTATTTCAGCAGTTATCAGAATTGATATGCACCAATAAAGAATTATTTTCATTTCAGTAAAGTCATTAGAAGTTGATAGTATTAGTTGAGAAAACAGTAAAAACTGCTTTACTCCTGAAAATGAAATGAGAGCATGTGATCTACTATTTCTAAAAATCTAAAGCACAGGAACACTGGGTGGCAAAGAGAGCAGCGAGGAGGACATTGAGAGAGTGACTAGAATAATGGGAGTTCGGCTTGGCCATGGGGAGTTTTACTCTCATCAATTTTGTTTTGTTTCTGATAAGCTTACAAGTCCTAAAAGAGGTCACACCTGGGTATCTGCTTAACCACATATTATATGGTCGGTTCCACTTCCTGGACTCTTATCTGTGCCTTCTGAGAGAGACCTAACTGGATTTACAAGTACATCGGCACCATCAAAGCTTATCCAGCCTATGGAGGGAGAGGGAAGAAATGCTTATAGCTTCCTATCAACTTCTCTAGGTGTTTTAACAGCTTTGGGAGATTTGATGCCCAGAAAGAAAAACAGTCAATTGATTAGAACAGATATTCTTCCTGTTTATTATTGAACTTGTTGTAAATTAAAATATATCTTATTAAAAAATAACATGAGCAGTTCTGGTCAACAACATAATTCCTCTTTATCATCTTAAATTCCAATTTCTATCCAAGTACAATGTGATAGAACTCTCAGGTTAAAAAAATATTAAACTTTTCTTAGTGCAACTAAAGTAGAAACCTTTGGGGATCTGGAATCATAGAAGTCGTTCCAAAGTTGCAATAATTTTGCTGTTCTCATGGCTAGAAATCACATACCCATTAAAAAGGTCACGTAGCCCAACACAAAGACAGCCATCATTCAACAGTTGCTTACACAAGGAAGAGCACTAAGCTACATAGATAAAGATAGAGCACACCAACCTGCATCTTGCCTAACAAGTCAAATCAAAACGAATTTAGATCACTAATCTTACTTACTGTGGTTTAAATAACTATTGTGACGGTTCATTAACACACGATCAAATCCCTGTTATCCAAGACTAGTCAGAAGAAGGGACAATACCATTCAAACTCATGGAGCCTTCCTAGAGCACTAACACAACACTTTCACACAACACACAACTCCCTTGGGAGTCCCTTCTGGGCATTAGCCAGAACTTTAACCCAGCAGGATTCAAGTTCATCCCAGGTGACCTAAGCATGTGCCTGGAGTCTACTCAAATCCTGCAGGACTCATCAGCCCCATGTGTATGAGAGCAGAAGAGTCACACACCAAGCCCAGCTACTCTAGGAGGAAGTACAACTGCATTTGTACTGCACTAGTCAGTTTGGTATGACCCAAAGACTCCGCACTTCACAGATGCACAGAACAGTCCACAGCACAGATAATACAAAACCTTAATAATTCAGCAAGGGGACAGAAGTGAAAAAAACCCAAGGCTGTGCAACAAGTTTCAGCAGAAGGACTGAAATGTTCAACACAAGCCAGCTCTACCAGCATTCAGTAGGATTTAACCCAAATCAAGGAGCTCCCAATGGAAAAACATAAGGTATTACGAAATTCTGCATGCTCTTCCTTGTTTCTGAAGATTTGCTATAATCTGGGGGGGTTGTTGCTGTTTTACAAAACTTTCATTAAATGAACCATAGGAATTACAGGTCTTCTTACAGCTTGGCTAGATATTGTGCTAAAGAAATCCCCTTTTCTTGATCTTAATTTAACAGAAAGTTTATTAAAAGCAGCACTAGGATTTCTAGAATATAGAGTATATATTCCAAGAGTTAGTCTTTACAAGCACTTCATTTTAAGTCTTTACAGTTTTAGGGGATCAAAGACTCATTTTTGACATTTGAAAACTACCAACTGAACAACAACCAATTCCTCCCCAATAATTTACATGTCAGAACTTTATCAGTTGTGAGTTGTTTGTAATTTTGACAATACAGAACTATGAACCGCTGCAGGAGGAGTCAAACACGTGCCTTTTATTTCGTTTACAAATCAGGACAACTGAAATTCCCCATTACCTGCCCTCGAGCACAAGGCAAGCACATTTGGATGGTTTTCAAGGTTTGCATCCTGCAGGCTATGTTTGTACGCACTATTCATAAACTTATTCTTTGTTTTTAAATGCATGCATTACTGAGGTACCACAAGGATAGCCAACGTAATTTTGCATCCCACTGACTTTTGTCATTAACTGATCCCATTAACTGATGGTTAAGTGTTGATTCTGCCCGCATGCCATTCCCACCATCCAAGCTAACACTTTGCTACAAACTGCTTCAAATTAGAACAATCCACTAGAAGTAATTAAAAATACTCGTCCACAGACTTCGAGACAACCTATTTGGCCCATTCCTTACACACCCTATCGCTGAAGTCCGAACTGGAATTAGCAAATAAAAAGCGAACCAGCCGCTCACAGGGAGGCATCGCGTTTTCCCGGTGCTAATCGCCTCCCTCGATGGCCGCGGCGGGGGCTGCGGGCAGGGAAAGGGTCCCGTCCGGTCTCGTCGCTCCGGGCGAAAGCGCTCCATGTTCGCAGCTCCCGCCGCGCCGACCGCACGCAGCCCCAGAGCGCTCCCCGCCCTCCGCCCTGCCCCGCCCCGCCCCGCCCCGCCCCGCCGCACGTACCCGGCCGGGCTGCAGAGGGAGCCCCCGCCGCTCCTCCTCCCGATCTGTGCTCCTGCTCCTCCTCCTGCTGCCGCCGCCCGCCGCGCCGCGGTCCCGCACGGCCGCCGCCCCCGCCGCTCAAGGATACGGCTCTGCTCCCGGCTCTGCCCTCGGCTCTGCCCGTGCCGCCGCGCCCCCGCCCGCCGCGCCGCGCCCGCCGCCCCGCCCCGCGGCCCCGCCTCCTCTGCCGCCGCCGCCGCTGCCCGCCCCGCTCACCGCGCGCCCCGCCAGGGCGGCGGCACTGCCGGAGCCCCGCTCAGCGCCCCGCTCAGCGCCCGCCCCCCGCGCCTCCGCCCGCGCCGCATCAGCCGCCAGAAAGAGAAAATGGCGCTCGATTTGTCCCAGGAAGTGACGTTGAGGCTCATTTGCATGCCAGGGGGACAGCCAATGGGAAGAGACTGGAGCAACGCTCCCATTGGCTGCCCGGAGGAGCTCGACGCGGCCGGGGGCGGGGCCTCATGAGGGGGCGGGCCCCGAGCGCAGGGCTCACCGGCGTCCGCAAGGGGCAGCAGCGAGCGCTCTCGCGAGAGCCGTGACGTCACCCCGGAGTGGGAGGGGCCTGCTGACACCGTGCCCAGCACGCGAGGCCGCCACGTGACAGCCCATCCCCGCTGCCCTGGTTCCGGAGGGGGGTGGGCAAAGCCTCACCCGCGTGTGCTGG